>NW_026688134.1:0-600000 GCF_030445035.2 Dasypus novemcinctus | reverse complement strand
GGGCTGCCAGGGGCACCGGGTGGCCTTGGAGCTGTTCATCCTGCCTGCAGCTTTTCCAAGGCAGGTGAGGGCCATCAAACGTGCCTCCCAGGCGTTGCCCAGAGCCAATGTCCTGCATTCCATGCCAAGGACATGGAGGGCTCCATGGCCAGAGGTTGGAGCCCCATGTGCCCATGGTGGGGCCACCTCCCCGCCACACGGCTCCCCCCCTCCCTGGGACTGACTGGACACAGATCCCCAACAAGGCTGGGCCCTCAAGGTCAGCAAGCCGTGACCCCTAGCCTGAGGCTGAGAGTCAAGTGAAGGCTCCTGTACCAAGTAGATGCTGCACAGTCAAGAGATGACAGGGTGTGACTGAGGAGCTGCTCCAAAGTCAGATCTGTGGTCCCAGCTCCCAAGAAGACCCCACCTGGCAGCCACTGGGCTGCCTCTTGAACCACCCTCTCCCTCAGAAAGGGGATGTCAGCTCTCCAAGACATTCTTCCTTCCATCAGGATGTCCCTCTGTCCCCTGGCATGACAGAAGGAAATGCCCACCAGGTCACATCCCAGGTCCCCCCTCCCCTAGGTCTGTTTTCTGTCTCGGCATCTCGCTCTGCATCAAAAGCAAGGCCGGTTGGTGGATTCTCAGAAAGTTAAATGTAGCATAACCCTAGGACTTGGCAATCCCACTCTAAGGTTTCTGCCCAAGAGAATTGAAAAAGGTGGCTGGGATGGATTCTTGTACCCCAACATTCACTTCAGCTTTATTTGAGTTAGTCCAGAGGTGGAGGCCACCCAAGCATTCATCAGCAGATTCTGGGGAAGCAAAATGTGATCCAGCCAGCTGATGGAAAGTCACTCAGCCACACAAAGGAGGGGAGCAGATGTAGCTCAGTGGTTGAGCGCCTGCTTACCATGTACAAGGGCCCAGGTTTGATCTGTGGTACCTCCTAGAAACAAAAACAAACAGTAAAAACAGGAATGGAGTTCTGACCCACATTGCAATGTGGGGACACAGTACTGAGGGATAGGACCAGGTGCAGGAGGCCACTATTGTTTGGTTTCACTTACATGAAATATCCAGAATAAGTAAATTCATGGCAATAGAAAGTAGATCAGAGATATATTCACATACCATAAAATCTATCTATCCAAAGAGTATAACCGGTGGCTTTTAGTATAATCACAATTTTGTGCATTCATCACCACAAAAAACTTTAGAACAATTTCATTACTCCAAAAAGAAAAAGTCCATACTCCTTAGCAGTCCTTCCCCAGCCCTGCATAACCACTAATCTAATTCATGTTTATGAATTGATTTATATTAGCGTTTTATGTAAATGGAATCATACAGTATGTTACACAATATAGTTAGTTCGTAATAGCTCAGTCCTACATTATTTGTCCCTTTGTGTCTGGCTTGCTTCACTCCCCATAATACCCTCCAGGTTCACCCATGTTGTCATAGGCTTCACAACATGTGACCTACGTATTCCATCTGCATAACGTTCCATTGTGTGACTATACCACAGTTTGTTTATCCATTCATTGGCTAATAGACACCTGGGTTGTTTCCAACTTTAAGCAATTGTGAATAACGTCACTACAAACACAGGTGTGCAGATGTCTGTTCATGTCACTGCTCTCAGTTCTCCTGGGTATATACCCAGTAGTGGCATTTCCAGGCCATGTGGCACACCTACATTGAAATTTCTTAAGAACTGCCAAACAGTCCTGAAGAAGATATATGAGAATATTGAGATATATATGAACACATTTCAAAACTGCTCAAAGAAAAAAAAAAGTACATCAGAGGTGACAAGGGGCTGGTGGTGGGGACACAGGGAGTGGTGATACCTAATGGGGCCAGGGGTCCATCTGGGGTGATGGAAGAGTTTGGGTGGTGGGTGGAGGTGACATGAATGAAATAAATGACACTGAGTTGTGCATTTATAAATGGCTAAAATGGGAACTTTTGTGTGATATGTATTTTACCACAATAAAATTTCAAACAAAACCAATAACCAAAGCCAAGAAGATAAGGGGATTATTTCTCAGGGAATTTTTCCAGCCTCTCCCTGTGCCTGGCCTGGCAGTGGGGACACCTGTGTGTCTGCGGGGTGCAAGGCCAGTAGGCTTTCCCAAAGACAGACTCCCAGTGTGGCCTCGGCTCACCTGGTGCACTGCCACACGGCCACTTTCCACTCTCTGCAGTCTTCCAACCATTCATGCCTCATCTGGGTGCTCCTCATCCCAAGTGCCGACAGGCAGCCAAAGTCTGCTCCCTCAGAAAACCCAGGATGACTTCTCTAAGCTCCCCTTGGAAAGGTCCAGAACCTGGATCTGCCTTGCCCCACCCCAATCCCAAGAAGCCAAGCATCTAGCTCCTCATGCACGAGTGACACAAGACCCCTTCCTGGTGTGGAAGGATGATCATTGCAGGGCATGGTCAAAGGAAGGTGGCCAAAAGGAGGAGCCAGCTCAGGGTCACAAGCACAGGGCCAGAGGGGACTTTTGAAAGCCAGAGCACTCCCTCTACCCTCAAGGAACCAGACCCTCCCTCATGCTTTGGTGAGTGCCCCCCAAGCTGGGCTGGGAGCTTGTTTTGAGTGGATTATTCCAGTCCCAGATTGATGTCTAGCAGGGCCATCATTGGATCTTGAGTCTGACATACTTAACCTAAACTCTAGTGCCCCTTGTTTACCTGAAATTCAAATCTAACTTGGCATCCTGGGTTTCACTCTCTCTTTTATTATATACCCTGAACCGCCCCCTCCCCCCCAGGGAGATGGCTCCCTCATTGTCTACTCATTGTTTTTGCTCGCTATTGTTGTCTGCTCACTGTCTGCTAATTGTTGCTCGCTGTGTCTGCTCATCCTCCTTAGGAGGCACCTAGAACCAAACTGCTACCTCCCGTATTGGAGGCTGGCATCCTACAGCTTGAACCACATCCGTTCCCTGCTTGTGTGGTTTGGTCATTGTTCATTGTTCCTATCAGTTGTCTGCTTATTGTGTCTGCTAACAATATCTGCTTGTTTTCTCTGCTCACTGTGTCCACTCGTGTCTCTCATCTTCTTGATGATGTACATAAAACTGAACCGGGACCTCCCATGTGGGAGGCAGGCATCCAGCTGCTTGAGCCACATCCTCTCCCATCTTTTTTTACCCCACCCTCTCTCCTGTGGTTTTTATTTTGTGTGTGCCAGCTGCTTCTCTGTGTCCACTCACTGTGCATTCTTCTGTGTCTGTATTTATTTATTTATTTATTTATTTTTGAAATTTTCCCTTCCCCCTTGTGGTGTGCTTGCTGTCTGCTCTGTGTGTCCATTCCCTGGGTGCTCTTCTGTGCTCTCACTTGTCTCCCTTCTTTTGTTGTGTCACCTTGCTCAGTCGGCTCTCTGTGGCACTTGTGGGGTGGGCAGTGCTCCGCAGCATATAGGCGAGCCTGCCTTCAAAAGGAGGTCCCGGGACATGAGCCCACAGCCTCCCATATGGTAGACAGGAGCTGATCTGATTGAGCCACAGCTGCTTCCCCCCTCTGTTTTTTTAGGAGGTACCAGAGATTGAACCGACGACTTCATACATGGGAAGCAGATACTCAACCACTCTACTCTCTCTTTTTGTAAATTTTTTTATTTTGAAATAATTTGAAACTTGAAAGCTCAGTTGCAAAAATAGTACAAAACTCATACAGAGAACTCCAACCACTTCCCCAGATACCCACATCCACCAGCCTAATATTTTGCCACATTTGCTGCATCATTCCATCATCTATCTGTCATCTAAGTCTTTTCTAAACCTTTCAGGGTAGATTGTGCACTCATGCTTCTTGAATACTTCTTACAGGCATGTCCATTTCCTAAGAAGAAGATATTCATTTATGTAAACACAAGTGCAATTTTCTTTTCTTTTTAAAGAAGGTTTAGGTTACATAAGTGATATGCCAAAAATATAGGGGGAAGTGCAGTTTTCAAGTTCAAGAAATTTTCCCTTGAGATAAAGCTGACAGTCTATAATCCAATTTTTTTTCTTATGTCCCAGAATTATCCTCTTGAGACTTTTCCCCTCTGTTGTTAGATCCCATCCAGGATCATGTATTGTATTTAATTGTCACTGTCTCTTCAGTGGCTCTTCACCCAGTTGTGGAAACGTACAAACGACATCGACTTTCCCATCTTGGCCCTCTGGAGCATAGCATTCAGTGGGGTTGATCACACTCAGTGTTGTGCTTCCCTCATCACCACCCTTTACCAGAACTGTCCATCACCCCAAACAGAAACCTAATGCCCATTGAGCAATAACTCCTCCCTTAGACATGGCACTGGCTGTTCTACTCCCCTGGAAGGAGCGAACACCTGAAAGCTTACCCCAAAAGCATGGATGAAATCCAGTCTGGGTGCTGGCTCAAGTTTCTTCATTCCCAAACACCCTCTGGCCACTCACCTGGCCCACCCTTGCCTGCCCGTGGGGGAGGACAGAATCAGAGCTAGAGTGGACAGGGTTCTCTGTGTCTGGTGGATGGGCCTCAAGATCCCTTCCCACCCTCTTATTTGGTCTGTGCTTCTGCAGCAATCTGGGAGAAAATGATTGGAAAGAGGGTGAGAGCCCTGGCGAGGCAGAGAAGATGGAAGTGGCCCAGCAGCGGGTGAGGCTGGGGCTGGCCTCGCAGAGGGAAGAGGCAGTGCATTCTGGGAAGCAGGTCCTTTGGTGGCTTCCCCACAGACTGGGCTGGAGGCCAGGCCGAGGATGGAAACTTTCTCAAGCAGGCACAGAGGTGACCTGCAGGGCATGGCCAGAGCTTTTGGGGTCCCTGAGAGGCACCAGGAGCCAGGAGCACAGCTGGTGTGCTCTGCCACCAGAGCTGAGCACCCAGTGGCTCTGTGTACTTGTTGCATCAGTCTGCTCGAGTTGCATCCTGTCTTTGGGAAGGCAAAAAGATGCATTAGCTGATTACGATCAACTTTTTAACTTCCTCTGGGCTCTGACATCCCCTGATATGGAATTATCAACCCGAAGATGAGAGAAAGAACTGGCCATTCTGGAAAAACGGATATCCCCAGGCATTGGTTGTTTAAGCATAATTGCCATGTGTCTATTGAAGGTGTGTGTGTACGTACTTTGTGCAGAATGAAAGATGTTACTCTCATCTCTAGGAAGTTATCATCTAGCAGAGATTTTCCCCCCCTATGTCTCATTTATTTATTTCTTTATCTATTCATTTTACACTTTTTAAATTAAAGTTAGTAGATTACAAAGAACATTACATTAGAAAACATTAAAAACATAAGAGGTTCCCATATACCCCAATCCCCACCTCCCATACCATCATTTTTGTAAATTGTATTTTTTGAAGATATATACATCACAACAAATGTTACATTAAAAAATATAAGAGGTTCCTGTATATCCCCACTCCCCCACCCCACAAGATTTTTTTTTAAAGAAAGAATCTCAGCCTACCCACTTTGGGTTCATACAAAATACACACCAATGAAGGTTAGAAACAGTGTAAGCAACTGCCATGCTGGAGGCCCCACAGGAGGCACAAAGAACTGGAATTCTGGTGCAGATGAAGCAGTTGGAGGACTTTGGGGAGGGTGAAAGTGAGAGCACAATGATCATCTTGTTGGAATTCCAACTTTGGTTCTGCTTTTAGTCCCCAACTTGTTCTTGACAAACCTACCAAGTGCACGTTCATGGCACAGAACAGTCTCTTCAACAAATGGTACTGGGACAACTGGGTATTTATAACCAAAGAATGAAAGAGGACCCATATCTCACTCTGTATACAAGAATCAACTCAAAATGGACCATAGATCTAAATATAAAAGCCAGGACCATAAAACTATTATAAGAAAATGTAGGGAAACATCCTAAAGACCTGGTGGTAGGTGGTAGATTCTTGGACCTTATACCCAAAGCACATTCAACGAAAGAAAAAATAGATTAATGGGACCTTCTCAAAATTTAGCACTTCAGCACCTCACAGGACTTTGGCAAAAAGGTGAAAAGACAGCCAACACAATGGGAGAAAATATTTGGAAATCACATATCCAATAAGGGTTTAATATTTAGGATATATAAAAAGATGTTACGGGAAGCAGACTTGGCCCAGTGGTTAGGGTGTCTATCTACCACATGGGAGGTCTTCAGTTCAAGCCCTGGGCTTCCTTGACCCATGTGGAGCTGGCCCATGTGCAGTGCTGATGCACCGAAAGAGTGCCGTGCCATGCAGGGGATTGTCCCCCACGTAGGGGAGCCCCACACTCAAGGAGTGTGCCCCGTAAGGAGAGCCGCCCAGCATGAAAGAAAGTGCAGCCTGCCCAAGAATGGTGCTGCACACATGGAGAGCTGACACACAAGATGATGCTACAAAAAGAAACACAGATTCTTGTGCCGCTGACAGCAACAACAGCAGACAAAGAAGAACACACAGCAAATAGACACAGAGAACAGACAACCTGGGCGGGGGTGGGGGAAAGGGGAGAGAAATTAAAAAAATAAATAAATAATAAAAATATTTTAAAAATAAAAAATAAAAAAAATAAAAAAAATGTTATAACTCAACAATAAAAAGACAAATGACCCAATTGAAAAATGGGCAGGCTGATGCCCATCCTCTATTGGAGGCACAAACCTACTCGGGAGCTCTTCTGTGACTGGAATTGAAAGCTCCACTTCCCAAAAACGGGGGAGGAAGAGACAGTTGGGCACCAACTGCAGCTACTGATGAGTAAACTCAGTGGGCTAAAGTATAATCCTGAGAACAGCTAAAGTTTCAACATGTCCAAGTCAGAAAGAGGCCACGAGCCACGGGGAGCGGGGCAGACTAGGAATCCCAGTGCTGGTGGGGACTCTTTCCATTGAGGTCGGAAAGCAGCTCTAGCCTCGGCCCCAGTCCCACCTCCAGCAGGGAGGAAGCTGAGGGGACCTGCGCCAGCCTCTCTGGGAAATTACCGGGCAAGCCGCCGAGGCTAGCAATTGTCCTGCTCTGGTGGCACGAGCCACCCCAGGAGCTGTTCTGTGATGGGAATTGGAAGCCCCATTTCCCAAAAACAAGGGCTCAGGAGACGGTGGACTGCTTTGGCTACTGATATGTAGGCTCCAGTAGTTAAGGTATAACCTGAGGAACAGCTGGGGTGTGAATCTGCCCAAGTCGGAAAGAGGCTGGTGGCCGCCATTTCACTCCGCCCCCAGCCTGAGGGGAAGCCTTACTGACAAACTCTCTGTGTGGGCAGGAACCGGTTTCTTTCAAAGGAAAGGGCTAGCGTTGGCTTCAGTCCCACCTCTGGCAGGGAGGAGGCTAGTGGGCTCTGCACCAGGCTACCCAGCTAACTGCAAGGACATTTTGGCTGGCCCAGACTGAAAATCAGAAGTCTACTGGGGCAACTGAGGTCATCTTGGATCCGCACTGCATAGATTGCTGCCCACACCTGCAGATCCATCCCTGCCACAGGCAGGGGAGAAAGGAGCATGAAGCTTCACCAGTCTCTCTGGGCAACTACAGTCTAGGCTTGCATGACTTGGATTGTTTCACACAGCTGCGACTCTGTCCCTATCCCTGGCAATGGAGAAGGTGGGGAGAAGGATCAGTCCCTGGGGCAATGAGGGCAGCTTGAGCCTCCACAGCTTATAGCGCCAACTACACCCATCACTCCTACTGCACAACCAGCAGGGGAGACAGGGCAGGAAGCCCTAAAGAGGAAAACTGCACCCAGAATACTCTAATAAACCAGATGCCAAGACACCAACAAAACATTACAATCCATACCAAGAAACAGGAAGCTATGGCCCAGTTAAAGGAACAAGATTAGCCTCCAGATGATGTAAAGGAGTTGAGACAACTAATCATAGATGTCCAAACAGTGTAAAGAGACTAGGGATATTAAGAACACATTGGATGAGCGCAAAGAAGAATTTGAAAGCTTACGTAGAAAAATAGATCTTATGGGAGTGAAAGGTGCAATAAATGAAATTTTAGAAAACATTAGAATCATGTAATAACAGATTTGAGGAGGCAGAAGAAAGGATTGGTGAGCTTGAAGAAATGGCCTCTGAAAATGAACATAGAGAAAAACAGATGAAGAAAAGAATGGAAAAAATTGAATAAGATCTCAGGGAAATAAATGACAGCAAAAGGCAGGCAAACGTTAAGTGTCATGAGTGTCCCGGAAGGAGAAGAGAAGGGGAAAGGGGCAGAAGTAATATTTGAAATAATAATGGTAGAAAATTTCCCAACCTTATTGAAGGACCTAGATATCCATGTTCAAGAAGCACAACATACTCCCATCCAAAAAAATCCAAATAGACAAATGCTGAGACAGATGCTAATCAGAATGTCAGCCGCCAAAGACAGAGAGAATTCTGAGAACAGCAAGAGAAAAGCAAGGCATTACATGTAAGGAATACCCAGTAAGATGAAGTGATTTCTCACCAGAACCATGGAGACAAGAAGACAGTGTTCTGATATGTTTAAGATACTACCAGAGAAAAACTTCCAGCCAAGAATCTTATATCCAGCAAAACTGCTCTCAAAATTGAGGGTACGAATAAAATATTCACAGATAAACAGAAACTGAGAGAATTTCTAAGCAAGAGACCAGATTTTCAGGAAATACTAAAGGGTGTGCTAGAGCCTGAAAAGAAAAGTCAGGAGAGTGAGGCCTGGAAGAGAGTCTAGAAAAGAAGTTTATATCAATAATAGTAACTAAAAGTGCCAAAGGAGTGGTGAAAATAAAATATGACAGATAAAACTAAAATAGTCAGGAATAAACTTAACCAACAATATACAGCACTTGTATTCAGAAAACTGCAGCTCAATGTTAAAAGAAATTTTTAAAAAGCTCTAAGTAACTGGATGAACATTCCATGCTCATGGAATCGAAGACTAAATATAATTAAGATGTCCATTCTACTCGAATTGATTTAGAGATTCTATGCAATCCTAGTAAAAATTCCACTAGCATAAAAAGTTTTTTTTTTAAAGATTTATTTATTTATTTAATTTCCCCCCCTCCCCTGGTTGTCTGTTCTTGGTGTCTATTTGCTGCGTCTTGTTTCTTTGTCCGCTTCTGTTGTCTTCAGCGGCACGGGAAGTGTGGGCGGCACCATTCCTGGGCAGGCTGCTCTTTCCTTTCACGCTGGGCGGCTCTCCTCAGGGGTGCACTCCTTGTGCGTGGGGCTCCCCTACGCGGGGGACACCCTTGCGTAGCACGGCACTCCTTGCGCACATCAGCACTGCGCATGGCCAGCTCCACACGGGTCAAGGAGGCCCGGGGTTTGAACCGCGGACCTCCCATGTGGTAGACGGACGCCCTAACCACTGGGCCAAAGTCCGTTTCCCATAAAAAATTTTTGAAAACATGATCATCAAATTTATTTGGAAGGATAAGTGGTCCTGAATAGCCAGAATCATCATAAAAGATAAACAAACCCATGTCTCCAGACTTTAAGTCATATTAGCTAGGTATAGTGTTAAAAACATCATGGTATTGGTGTAAAGACAGACACAGAGATCAACGGAACCAAATTTATGGTTCAGAAACAGATGCTCACATGTATGATCAAGATTTTTTTGACTAGCCTGTCAAACCCACACAGCTCGGGGACAACAGGGTATTCAACAAATGGTGCTGAAAGAATTTGATATCCATACTAGAAAGAAGGAAAGAGGACCCCTATCTCACACCTCATCCAAAAATTAATAAAAAAATGGAACAAAAACCTAAAAATAAAAGCAAGAACCATAAAATTTCTGGAAGAAATTGTAAGAAAATATCCTCAAGACCTGGTGGTAGGTGGTGGGTTCTTAATGGAGATAAGAGGAGGACTGAGATGGACTACTGATGTTTAATGTATGTAGAAGTTTTAATTAGCATTATTGCAAAAGTGTAGAAATGTATAGAGTGAATGGTAACACATAGTGAGTAACAACTAGTATATAAAAGGGGACGTGGCTGAAATGGTAGTGTAGGGATGTAAATGCCAATTGACAGAATGCTAGAGAATAATCTAGGAACTGAATAGCACAGTAATCCAAGAGGTGGATGAGAATCATGGTTGATGGTAACAGATGCAAGGGTGTCCTTTGTGAGCTAGTGCAAATGTACATCACTAAGAATGAGGGAAATGCGAATCAAAGCAACAATGAAATAATAAAACAACAAAACAAAGAAAATAAATAAGAAAGAAAAAGAAAAAACTGCAATGAGATATCATTTCACACCTACCAGAATTGTCACTATTAAAAAGACAAAGAACTACATGTGTCAGAGCGGATGTGGAGAGGTAGAAATACTTAATGATACAGACACTGTGGAGGACCCTTTGGCAGTTTCTAAAGAAATTGAATATAGATTTCCCATGTGACCCTGCAATACCACTCTTGGGCATATACCCAGAACAACTGAGAGCAGTGACAAGAACTGACATCTGCACACCTATGTTCATAGCGGTTTGCCAAAAGCTGGAAACAACCCAGGTGTCCGTCAACAGAAGGATGGGTGAACATACTGTGATATAGTGAAACGTTGGACTGTTACGCAGGAAGAAATGAAGTAAAACATTTGCAAAATGGATGAACCTGGAGGACACTATGTTGAACGAAGCAAGCCAGACACCAATGGACAAGTACTGTATGATTGTGATACTATGAACCAAACATATTGTGGAATATATTGTACCATTGAAAAAAAATTATATGTATCCAATAAATTTAATTGAGAAATGGATGCTTTTATTCAAATGTATTTTCTTTTTTCCTTTTTAATTGTTTATATTTCAATTATGAAATGTACAAAAGAAAGTTAAAAAGATGTATCATTCCACTTATATAAAATAAATATAAATCAATTTATAAAGATGAATTTTGATTAATGGTTACGTAGGGCTAGGGAAGGCATCTAAGAAGTGTGGAGTTTTTCTTCTCAGAGTAAAGAAATAATTCTAAAGGTTTTTGTTATGATGAATGCACAACTTTGCAATTATAATAAAAGTCATTGAATATACACCTTAGTATCGTACGTGAATATTTCTGAATAAAACCATTTAATAAATAAATAATTATATTATTATAGCCAGTACTAGCAGCTCTGTACAGCAGGGGAAACAGATTGAGGGGTGAAGTTTCTTGTTTTCATGTTTATTATTATGATTGAAATAATGAAAATACACTGCTAATGATTGAACTGATGCATGCACAACTAGGCGAGTTACCAAAGCACTGACGTATGGTAGGATTTATTAATATGTATCAATAGAATCACTTTGGGAAAAACAAAGTTCTCAGAACGCTGGCCAGGGGAAATCATTCCTGAAGACTGTCCTGAGAAAAGCCAAGCTGCCAAGTCTGAGGAGGAAGGAGCGCAGGAGCACTGGACCCGCTGAGGGCCTAGGTCGGGGTGCGACCGCCCAGAGCCACTTCAGATCGCGCTTCCCCCAAAGGCAGCCCGGCATCAGGGACCCAGACACGCCCGACCCAGGCCAGGCGGCCTCCAGGTGAATTGAGGGTGGGGAAACCCCGCTGTGGGGGGATCCCCATGTCCTGCCACTCTCCAGCAATGAGGCGACCAGACAACCTCGCGCTCAAGTTCTAAGCGAGCAGGCCAGGTTTTGACGAAGCCCGGGGCTCCGCCTTTCCGGGTGTTCCCGCCCTGTGGCTGGAGCCCCGCCTCCGCAAGCCCGGAGATTCACCCCGCGCTCCGGGTGGCTGGCGTACTGCCAGTCACCGCATCCCCGACCGCGTAGGCCCACCCCGCCAGCAGCAAGACACCTTCGCCAGACGGACCGCGCATTGATTGGATGGCGGGAACTGTCCGTCACGGGGCTGCCACGCCCCCTTCAGGGTGGAGTCCCGCCTTCGGGTCCAGACCTCATTGGCCAGCGGTGCTGGCAGTGCGGCCGCCGTCGGAGCTCCGCCCAGTGCACGTGGAGGCGGCGCCAGAAGAAACTGCGGCGTTTGGGGGCGCCCGGAGAACTGCTGCGCGGCCTCCGGCGGAGCCCCCGGGACGCAGGAGGGCACGAGGGACGTGGAGTGGCCCGCGGCGTGGGCGGGCTGCGCAGAGCGCTGGGCCCCGCGCCTCGGGACCCCGCCCGCGTCCCCCGCCCCGCGGAAGCGGTAAGTTGTACCCGGCGTGGCGTCCGGGCGGGCGCAGGCCGGGCGGGGACCCCCCCAGGCGCGGAGAAGTGGGCGAGCGAGCCTCCCCGTGCTGCGCTGAGGGGGCGCCCGTCCCGCGCCCCTTCAAGTTTCTGCTCGCTCGCCTTGGCGGGGCGCGGGGTCCCGGAAAGTTGTGCGCGGCACCGCCGCCGCCGCCGGTCTTGCGCCCCTCAGGGCCCGGGTGGGGGCCGGGCAGGGCGGCGCCTGGCTGGGTCGCTGCTTCCCCAGGTGTGGAGGGGACGGGCGGGGGGTGCAGGGTCCCGTCGGGGGTCCTCGCCCAGCCCTGCCGGCCTGCGGCACGGGGCCCGGTGTCAGAATAAGGGTCCCGAGGCCCACGGGCAGGGTGGCCTGCCCCCTCCCCCCACGGTCACTCCTCCGCGCAGGGTCCCTCCTACCCCCCCACGGACCATCCTACCCCCCGTGGTCCCTCTTGACCCCCAAAGTCGCTCCACCGCTCCCTACAGTCCTTCCCCCACCACAGCCCCCCATGGTCCCTCCCCCACCCCCACTCTCCTTCCAACCCCCCAAAGTCCCTCCTCCCCTGTACTGTCCCTCCCCCTCCAGGATCCCTCCTGCCCTCCCCCTCCCGCCCCCTGGTCTCCCCATAAATAGACTTAAATTTGTTTAGGGATTTACCACCTTTTGTTATCCATGTCACAGCTAATAGACATTCCTGTTCGTATTTTTTCCCCCGCAGTTTTGGCTGCCGTGGACTTATCCTAGGAATTGACTCAGGGACATGATTTCCTTTGTCTTGGATAGTTTTCTTGGAGTGGAATTATCAAGAATTTTGGTAAGTTTATATTTTCAAGAAACTGACAAAATGCTTCCCAAAGTAGCAGCACCATTTTGCATTCTCACCAGAAATGGTTGAGGGCTCCAGTTTTTCCATATCTTCTTGAATAGTTGGTGTTATGTCTCTTGGTTTTAGCCCTTCTAGTATGTACAGCAGATTTCACCTTGTATTTCCCTAGTGAAAAAATGGATTGAACTTTTCTTCTCTGGTCAATGTGTATTCCCATTTTTTCCATTTTTAAGTGCTGTTTGCCCTTAAAAAACAAAACAAAACAAGTTTATTCGTACATATCAAGAAAGCATACAGTTCATCCACGGTGCACTATCAGTGGTAGTTGGCACAGTCACATAGTTGTGCCTTGATCACCTCGGTCATCATTACAGTGTTCTCATTATTTTAGTAATAATAATGATAATAATAAATGTAAAGTAAGAAAATCCATGCCCTCGCCATCTTTCTCGGCTTCCCTTGCTGTCCTCAGATCCCATTTCTGGCTACTTTTGCACAAATATATTTTTTCCCTGTATAAATTGTTTCATATTCATTTTATATAAATGGAAGCATACATTATGTTCCATAATCCACATAGGTCATTGTAACACAAGCTTCCTGCATTTGTCCTTTTGTGTCTGGCCTGCTTCCCTCGACCAAAGTCCTCCGGGTTCATCCATGCTGTCATATGGTTTATGACTTACTTTCTTCTTACCTCTGCACAAGAGTCCGCCGTGTGAATCCACCACAGTTTATTTGTTCATCGGCTGATGGACACCTGGGTGGCTTCCAGCTTTTGGAAATTGTGACTAACGCCCCTGTAAATGTAGGTGTGCAGATGTCTATTCGTGTTGCTACTCTCCGTCCTTAGCCTTATTGCAGGATCCCGTCGCAATTTTCTATTCAACTTCTTCAGGAACTGCCAAACACAGGAACTCCTCCACAGTGGCTGTACCATTCCGCATTCCTACCAGCAGTGAATAAGTGTTCCTATCCCTTGACATCTCCAACACTTGCAGTTCTCTGGCTTTTTAATAGTGGCCATTTTGGTAGTAGTGAAATGATATCTCATTGTTTTGATTTTCATTTCCCTAATCATTACTGATGTTGAACATTTTTCATTTTGTATTTCTTCTTTGGACAAATGTCTATTAATATCTTTTGCCCATTTTTTAATTGGGCCATTTTTCTTTTTATGGGTGACTAGTAACATCTCTTTGTATATCCTGGATATTAAACCCTTTCGGAAGTGTGATTTCCAAGTATTTTCTCCCATTGATTCGGCTGTCTTTTCACCCTTTTGAGAAAGCCCTGGGAGGTGCAATAGTGTATTTGTCTGTTAGGTCTAACTCATTTCTCATATTGTTTTTAAGTTCTCTGTTTCCTTCTTGATCTTCCGTCTAGTTCAATCTAATGATGTGAGAGGTGTGTGGAAGTCTCCAGTGATTATTGTAGAGATGCCTATTTCTCCTTTCGGTTTTCCCTGCGCTTATCTCATGAATTTTGGGGAACCTTGGTTAGGTGCATAGGTATTTATATCTGTTCTATCTTCCTGGTCAATTGTTTTTTTATTAATACTTAATTGCATTCTGTATCTCTTAAAACTTTTTTGCATTTATAGTCTGTTTTGCCCATATGTATATATGGACTATCCCTGCTATCCCTGCTGTTTTTTGGTTACTATTTGCATGGAGTGTCTTTTTCCAGCCTTTCACTTTCAGGCAGTTTGTTTCCCTGGGTCTAAGGAGGGTCTCTGGTAAACAGCGTATGGATGGCTCATGCTTCTTTTTTTTAATACATCCTGTCAGCCTGTACTTTTGATTGGAGAGTTTAATCCATTCACAATCACTGATATTACTGTAAATGAATTATTAATTTCCACCATTTTGTTCCTTGGTTATCATGTGTCATATCAAATTTGGGTCTGTCTTTTCAGACTTTGTTTATCTTTTTTGCTATTTCTTCTTCTGTACTCTTCCCCAAGACTCTCTCCTGTCTTGTTTTTTCAGGTTCTAAAGCTTTCTTTATCTCTTCTTCAAGATGGATTCTTTATTAGAACTGTCTCAGTTCCTGTTTGCTTGTGAGTATTTTATATTCTCACCTGAATATTTGAAGGAAAATTATGCAGAATGCAGAATTCTTGACTAGCAGTTTTTCTCCTTCAGTCTCCCCATTGTATCATACCACTGTCTTCTCTCCTCCATGTTTTCTGGTGAGCAATCTGTACTACATTTTACTGGATATCCCTTGGAAGTGATGGTTCCCTTTTCCCTTACTGCTCTCAGAATTTTCGCTTTATCTCTGACATTTGACTTTCTGAGAAGCATGTTTCTTTGAATAGGTCTAATAGGATTTATTCTAATTGGGGTATGGAGGGCTTCTTGGACATGCAGGTTCATTTCTTTCTTGAGAGTTGAGAAATTTTGAGCTATTATTTCCTCAAATACTCTTTTTTTCTGCCGTTTCCTTCTCCTCTATTTGGAACTCCTATGACATATATATTGTTGCTTTTTGTGTTGTCATTCAGCTCCCTGAGCCCCTGCTCAATTTTTTCCCATTCTTTTCTCTCTCTTCAGTCTCACCTGTTCTGTCTTCGGTGTCACTTCTATCATTTCAAGTTTGCTGTTGTGTGGCTTTAGTGAGCTTTTGATCTCACCTATTGTGTCTTTCATTCCCATGAACTCTGTTACTTTTCTCTTCTGGATATCAAATTTTTCTTTGCGCTTGTTCAGTATCTTTATGATCTTGTTTATTTCTTTAGCCATGTTGCCTTCATTTCATTAATTTCAGAAATTTGTGTGAATCTCATTGATTAGTTCTCTGAAATTCTGCATTTCTTTGGGGCTTTGATATCTTCCTTTTCCTGGAATTTTCTTAGTCTGTCTTGTCAATTTTTGCTGATGTGTGAGCATCTGATTCGGATGCAGTTTACTCACATGCTCAATATCTTTTTCTTTTACTGGGATTTAATGCAGGAGGTTGTGGCTTACTGCTGCTCTTTGATTCTTGGTTCAAACTGGATTGCTAGGGTTGTCCCTGTTCGTTGCCCAAAACTGGACTCTGGTCCCACTATATTAGTCAGCCAAATGGGTGCTGATGCAAAGTACCAAAAGTCTGTTGGCCTTCATAAAGTGTGTTTATTTGGGGTAGAAGCTTAGTTACCAGGCCATAAAGTGTAAACTACTTCCCTCCCCAAATTCTGTTGCCCCGTGTTGGAGCAAGATGGCTGCCGACATTTGCCAAGGTTCAGGCTTCCTGCATTCCTCTCTTCCCAGGATTCATTTCTCTCCAGGATCTCCTCCTCTGTTTTCTCCACAAGGTCCACTGTACTCTGTGGCTCTTTAGGCTTTGCCTACAGGCAGACAGCTGTATCCTCTCCCTGGGGCTTGAGCTGTGTCTGAGGAGCTGTGTCTGTTCCTCTGGTGGTGGTCTCCTGTGTGTTCATTTCCTGGGCTCCAGCTGAAAATCTCCAACCGTCTCTTCTGCCATGTTTTCTGTGTGAGTCCCTGCCCACCAAGGGGGTAGGAATGCAATGTCTTACTGACACGGCCCAATCAAAGCCTTGATCGTTCTTTAATCTTGTAATCCTCGGAAACCAGTATAAACTAGTATGGCCAGAGGAAAAGACCAGTTTTCAAACATAATCCTATATTACTTTTTGAATTCATCAATCATATCAAAGTGCTGCAGCCAGTAATGGGTTTTAGACCTGCTTCCTAGGGTCTTGGGAGGGACTGCGGAAAGGCCAGCGAAACCCTAACTTACTTATTTTCTCATGTGTACTACCTAGTTCTGCCAGCAAATGGCACTCCTTGGCAGCCCTTCCAGTTCAATGCAGGGTTGGAGTGTTTTTGCTGTAACACAGACTGGAGGAGTGTGATGGAGGTTCCTGCCTGGAGAGTAAGAGCCTTGTAATAGATACTTTCTCAGAAACAGTTATTCAGCTTTCTCTGGCAGCCCTCTCCCTTTTCCTGGGTAGGAAATGATTCCACTCCCTTCTCTGTCCTCAACAGTCATTCCTCTTTAGTAGAAAAGGAGACTGAGAGGGTCAGATCTCTTTAGTCCCTTGCAGGCTCCCAAGGCAAAGTATGGCACAGCCCCACCTGGCCCAGTAGGGCTCATGGGACACAGCAGATCAAATTTGTGGTTCAGAAGCTGAGTCAGCCTTAGGCTGTGTCCCTCTCCTGTTTCCTGGGGAGGTGCATCCTCAACAGTCAGTCCAGGGTATAAGAGCAGGAGACTGAGAGTGTCCGATTTCTTCATCCCTGTTTAGTCTCCCAAGGTAAACAACGGTGTGGTCCCACCTGACCTGGAAAGGCTGGTGTGGACACAACCGACCAGATTTGTGGGTCAGTAGCTGTCAGCCTTAGGCTGTGTCCCTCTTCCTCTCCTTTGCAGGTGTGGTGGCTCTCCTTTGTCTAGAGTTCGCTCAGAGACCTGAGTATTCTAAAGACTGTTTAGAGTTAGGGAGGGTGCCAGGAGCAGAAGCTGCTGCTTTCATCTCACAGTTTTGCTGTGTGGTTCCCTTCCTTTGTCCCTCTCTGTTCTGGGTGGTGTCCAGCCTTTCCCTGCTGTCCTAAACCCTAGAAGATCTTTTTTCCAGCCCATCATCCCGTGCTCCAGCTACTTTTCTAGAGGAGGAGAGGTCCATGTATTTCTTATCCATCATCTTCCTGAAAGTCCTCACTAGTATATTCTTGCCATCTCCAGTGAATTCAGCCTCCATGGATCTACATAAACTGACACTGCATTTACCATATATCCTACAGGAATTTCTACTTGATTAGAAGCAAAGTTTTTTTTAGGTGGAATCATTTGAATCCTAGGCAATCTATTCTATCACATTTATTCACTAATCTTTGTGGTAAATACAATAATTATAGATTTGAAAATATTGATATCTTAGCATTTAAAAATAATCAATTATAGTGTATTTTTCCATCCAGTCTTCCTTTTCTCCACATGTGTTTTCATTGATTGAATTACTGACTCTCCATCTTTGGCCATTAACAGTGGGACAGTCATTATGGAGGATGCATAGGGTCAGTGCTGGCTCCCTCTAATGTGGATCTCCGGTTGCATTTCAACAAAAGTTTTGGACACCAAGTTAAGAACCAAGTGGAATCTAAGTTCTTCTTTGTCAGAAATTTGAGCCTCTAGAGGGTCCACATTAATTATATAATCCAGTACACTAACTTTTCTTCCCAATGCCTGTGCTTTTTGGAAGAGCTCTTGGCTGTGGTATCACTGTGATGGTTGACAGGTCATTGTATGTGATGCCTCACAACTCTCAGGATTTTGATCTAACCCAGAGTGATATAAGCTTTCTTTTAGTTTTGGACAGCAGGATCTATGCCAGTATTACAAGTTATCTACACAGCTAACTTCCCTAGGCCGTGTGATCATGGAGGCCACCTTATAAAGATGGACAGCTTGGACTCTCTGTAGGCTCAGTAATTTTAAGCACATGCACGGATGGTGGAACTCCCTTGCAAGGTTTCCTTTTTTTTTTTTGTTTTGGTTGTTTTTTGGTTCTTTTTTTAAAAAGATTTATTTTCATTTCTTTATATCTCCCACCCCCTCATTGTTTACACCTGCTGTTCTGTTTCTCTTCTTTTGTTTCTTTAGGAGGCACCAGGAACTAAACCTGGGACCTCTGATATTGATGGGAGGTGCCTAATCGCTTACGCCTCCTGAGTTCCATGTCCTTTTTGTTTTTGTCCTTCTGTTTTTCCTCTTGTGTCTCTTGTTGCATCAGCTTGTTATGTCAGCTTGCCATGGCTGCCTGCCTTGCCAGCTTGCTCTCTTCAGGAGGCACCAGGAACCTTTTCTCCCTGCTTTGTAGTGTCTCTCATTATGTTTTTCCTCTTGTGTCTCTTGTTGTGTCAGTTTGCTGTGCCTGCCCATCATGCTAGCTTGCTGTCTTCTTTAGGAGACACTGGGATCCAAACCATTGGCCTCCCATTTCATAGGTGGGAGCTTCATCTCTTGAACTACATCCTCTTCCCTGCATGGTTTCTCGTGGCCCCATGACTGAGTGATGACTGCAGGTCTGAAGTGCAGAGCATTGGAGCGCCAGATCTGGAGCAGTCCACCTCACCTGGGAGAATTACACACAATAACCCCCACAAGCTCACACAGTCTCATAGTCTGTAGCAGTTTGTTAGAATTATGAATCCCCAAAATAGGTACTGAATTATGTTTGTAAATTGGTCTCTACCTGGGCATGATTGAATTTTGATTGGGGCATGTCAGTAGGGTATTGAGTCCCCTCCCACTGGTGGGTGGGGACTCAGAGATGAAAGACATGGTGAAGTACAGAGTTGGAGAATTTGATTTTGGATTTTTGATGCTGGAATTTGGAGCTGAAGCCCCAGGAAGTAAGCACACAAAGGAGCTTGGTTGGGGGGAAAGAGAAGCAAGCCTTTGGAAGAGAGGAACCCTGAGATCAGAGAGAAGAAAGCCTTGGGAAGATAGGAACCCTGAGCCCATAGAGAAGCAAGTCCTGAGAAGAGAGGAACCTAGGAAGCCTGAACCCTGGCAGATGTCAGCAGCTGCCTTGCTCCAGCACATGGGAAAAGACTTTGGTGAGGGAAGCAGCTTATGCTTTATGACTGGTAAATGGAAGCTTCTACCCCAAATAAACACCCTTTCTAAAAATCACCTGATTTCTGGTATTTTGCATCAAGACTCCTTTGGCTGACTAAAACACTGTCACACAACGGAGACTTACACATGGATTCCCTTAAGCCTTCTCACAGCCTAACCTGTAACCCCCAAAAGGAACAGATTGACTCCAGAGGACTGTGGAAGGGAGGGCAGAACTCTTTACTGGAAGACCATTCATCCTATCCCATATCCTCATTTTACAGTGAGACTCAGATGGGCTAGGTCTCCAGCCTAATGTTTGCAGGAAGCCCCTTATTTTATCTCAGTTTCTCCCACAGTTTTGGATAAGCCCAGAATATCCTCCATTTTCATTTGCTCTCAAGGTCACCTGCAGTGGTAGAAAAGAGAATACAAAGAGGGCAGGACCATGTTGTGTTGTTTCTTCAGGTCTTGGTGATTTAAAAAAACAAGATGGGAAACTGTGGTAAAGGCGAACACCCCATGAATAAGCTCAGCACACACCTGTGGGAAAGGCTCAGGCTCTTTCTGGGGGATGTGATTCTCAAGTCCATTTTGGTGGCAGTGACAAACATCTTAGTCAAACGAGGGAAAATGGTGCTGAGATAATTAAAACAACCTTTCAATTTGGTTTATAACCAGATGCTGCCATTTTTAAAGCCCTCTTGTGTCGGATCTGCTCATAGGATTCTCCCTTTCAGCTCTTCCTTCTACATAACATCAACAAGTATGTGTAGGTATAACCTCATGTAATAAGATCTGTATGCAATGTGAAAAGAAATGTGAGAAAGAAACACTTCTATCTTAGACAGAAACCTAAGGTGAGGTCAGGTGGCCTTACCTCAGCATTAGGTGGAGTCTCCTCCTCTGCCCTGTCACCAGGAGGCCCCTCCATCAGGTCTTCCATGGGAGCTAGGGGGACCCAGAGGAGCCTCAGGGCACAGGGGTGCAGTTCATGTAGGACCTAGGGAACTTTGCTGGACTAGGACGAGGGGCTACAGCGTCCAGGGCTGGTTGGTTAGAAAGCATTATGTGAGGCCACTCAGACTTCCTTTGTGCAAGAAAGACTAATGAGGATGGGACAATAATCAGAAATAGAGTCCTTGGCTTTGTAGCTAAAGGCAGTTAAGATGAATGTGAAATCGTTCGTGTAGTAAAGGTGCTAAAGTACGTACTGACTCGAACACAGCCCCTACCCGTGTCCTGCCCATTTTGAAGCCCAACTAAATTTCTTGTATGTCCTTGATTACTGATTTCCCTGTCTGTCCCATGTATTTTATAAGATTTTGGTAAATTTTACAAGTTGATATGTCTATAAGGAAACTTTCCATTCAAACCATTTATATCGGTACACTTAATTCATTGGCATTAATTCCATTAACAATCTTTGTTAACATCACTGTTAAACTGCCAAATTTCTTCATTACCTGAAACAGAAACTCTTTATGTATTAACTATTAATTTCTTGCCCCTTTCCCGTAATTCTCCTAATATTCCTTAATCTCTTTTCCTTCTCTATTTTCTTTATCTAGATGTTTCACATATACAGAATCATACACCCTTTTGTCTTTTTTGTCATCTCATTTCACTCACTATAATCATGTTGATGTCAGCCATGTAGTAGGATGTCTAAGAAGTTCTTTACTTTCTATAGCTGAATTCCACAGTGTGGAGGTAGCACTTTTTCTTTTTTTATCCATTCACCTTCTGATGGATACTTGTGTAGTTGTGACCTTTGGCTATTGTGAATAATGCTGCTGTGAACATTGCTTTGCAAGTATGTGTTTAATCCCACCTTGCAATACATATGTATACCTATGTATATATATGCATGTATATACAGATTTTGTTAGGTAGCCGGTCATATGGTAATTCTTTGTTTCTCTTTTTGAGGGACTGCCCAACTGTTTTCCACAATACAGAATAGAATACATTGGTCAGCATTCAGAGCTTTTCAACGGATATTGAACCTTCATAGAGGTAGATGTATTGATACTGGCTCTTTAATTTTGCAAACTAAACAACTAATGTAGGATGCTGAGCGAGAAGATGAAAGATGGGAAGGGAAGATTAGGGAACTTTAGAAGTATCCATTAATTTTTATATTAATCTAAAACTGCTCTGAATAAAGTCTGTTAATGTTTTCAAAATTTGGAAGCATTATTTCAGGTGTGTTAGTGAGCCAAAGGTGTGCTGATACAAAGAACTGGGAATCTGTTAGTTTTTATAAAGTGTATTTATTTGGGGTAGAAGCATCCAATCAGAAGGCCCTAAAAAGTTCCTTTCAAGGTAGTTTAAGAGGAGCATTCTCATTTGCCACATGTTGAAACATGATGTTGGGAATGTCTGCAAGGGTTCAGCCTGCCTTCTTAAGGCTCCATGATCCCAGCTTCCTCCCAGCTGAGCTGTAGGCTGGCATGAGGCTCAGCTCCCAGGGATTCTCAGCTGCTCTCTTCTCTTCACCTCCAAACTATCAGCCTCATCTCTGTGTTTTTCTTCTGTGCATCTTATTCACTGTTCTCCCTGAGTGAGCATCTGCCTAATCTTGATTTCGTAAAGTAAAAGTGAAACCTTTGAATTTAGTACAAAGGGGTATCATGCCTACAGGAACAGTCCAGCTTACAACCATGATGAATATCTCTTTTTAGAATGCATAAACAATATCAAACTGCTACAGGAGGGATGTATTTCATCTAATGTTCAAAAATAAACTAATGGCCAAACTTTAGGCTGAAACACTGCCCATTATTAGTTGTGAACCAATCTTGAGTTGTGAATGCATCCTTAATTGGTGTAATTGTGGCACTTCTGATTTAATTATTAAATTACACTTTTCACATGTAAAAGAAGAATATGACTTAGGCATTTTATGGATTTTCCCTGTGTATGGGACTGAGTAAGCTACAGTCGTCATTCTTGAATCGACATAATGATTGCTTTTCCACATTACCTTCTTTAGGGCAGTGGCTCGATGATATCTTCCGGTACTCCCTCTTCTAAGCCAGATAGTGATTTTCATGGTACTCTCAGACTGGGTATCATGGGCAGTAGGTTTTTTGACTAAGAAGCAAATTTTCATTTTTTAATCTTGAGGCAAATACCTGGGAAAATCTTTCATGATTGAAAGAGCTATTGACAACTTAGAGTCAAATGTAAGAACATTATTAATGCTGTATTTAAAGTTTACAGTTTTCATCCCCTTATTTATAAGTTGCCTAGGGGACCTATGTGAATTAAAGTTGGGTTTCAAGAAAATCTTGTTGTTTTATGTTGACTTAAAATACCCAACGGATAGATATGAAGGTTTGTGAAATTTGCAGTAGGTGAGGTGACTACTTAGTTGGGCAATATTTGGAAACTCTGTAGGCTTGGTAAATTTCAGCAGTGTGCACAGATGCTAAATCTCCTTTGTGTAGAATCTACTATTCCCATTCCACAGTTTCAAGGGTAGGTTCATTGTATCAACATTGAGGTTACTTGATGGGGTGCATATTAGGCTCTTCCACATGAGATTGGGAACTTTTGTCTCTATGCCTGGGATCCTCCGTCTGAGTTGTGTGTATAAAAAGAAACCCACTACATATGGCTGTGATGAGGACTGAACGCATTCCTCTATGTAAACTTTGCAGGGTAAGATGCGATTATATTCTTGATGTAGTTGACAGTGGCAATTGTCCTGTGTAAATAAGACCTATGTCTAGGAGAAATATACAGTAGCACACATACATACAAACATGCACAATCACACTACACATACATTGACAATCTGCAACTCCACTTTATGATAAGCCAGACCACCCTAAGGGAACCTAGCTGATTCCAGGAATTGTAGTAACATGATGAAAGTTCTTTTCCTGAAAAATCAGTTTCTCTCACCACACCCATAATCCTTGTTCTCACATGGGATGTGGAATCACTGCGCTACCCACTCTAAAGCCAAGAAGGAAGCCCTGTCGTGGTTGTATTAGTCAGCCGAAGGGGTGCTGATGCAAAATACCAGAAATTGGTTGGTTTTTATAAAGGGTATTTATTTGGGGTAGGAGCTTACTGATACCAGGCCATAAACATAAGTTACTTCCCTCACCAAAGTCTATTTTCACATGTTGGAACAAGATGGCTGCCGATGTCTTTGGGCGTTCAGGCCTCCTGGGTTCCTCTGGGCTCAGCTCCTCTGTTTTCTCCACAAGGTCAGCTGTAGACTATGGGGCTCTCTAGACTTGCCTGTCTCCACAAGGTCAGCTGATTCACTTCCTTTCACGGTGGAGTCACTTGCACCTTCTACGCACCTTCTCGAATCTCAGTGAGTGGAATTGCACAGATTACCCTCTCTCTCTTCTCTGCCTGTGCCCCTTGGTCTGCCTCCTCTAACCTGGCATAATTAGGTGAAGATCCGTCCATGGGGTGTGCATCATAGTCCACTCCTCTTTATTGCTGAGTAGGGTTCTGCGGTGCGGACAGGCCACATGTGCTTCATGCTCTACCCTTTTGCTGGGCATCTGGGTTGACTCCAGCTTTGGGCCTCTGCAGATAAAGCTGCTGTGACCCGGGGACACATTAGTGTCAGCATCCCATTTGATCTCATTTCTCTCGGGTAAAAACCTCGGAGTGGAATGCAGGGGCCGTGTGGCAGTCACTGGGTCTGGACATGCTGCTGCACCTGTTTCCTCCCTTCCCCCCAAGTAGCCACCCCAGTGGTCCTCATGGCTTCTTCCCTCCTGCCACACCCCAAACAGGCTCCAAACTGAGAACCCCCACTTCCTTGCCATTTCTGTACACAGGACCCCTTTTCCAATTGGTCTCTGACATCCAATTTAAAATTGCTCTGTGCATGCCCAACATTTCAGATCCCCCTTACCCTGTGGGTGTAACACTCAGCATGTCTAACATCCTGTTTGTCATCGTCACCCTCCCACCAGCACCTCTCAGGGCACAGAGCTGTGTTCCCTGTTGACACCAGTCATCCCGATGCTTACTGAAAGGTAGGAAGCACTCACTGGTGGCTGTTGATTTCTCGGGTTCCCTTTTCCAGCTCTCCAGACCTGGTACACACCTCCTCTTTCCCCAGCCCCGTGTCTGCTGCGGGGCTGAGCGGGCACCTGCCCTCTGGTGAGGTGAGGCCCTCCTGTGTGGCTCCATTTGTGTCCTTCCTACCACCTGTGTCCACTGGGGAAGGATGGGGACAGGGAGTCTTTTTAACTTTTCTGAGCTGGAGACAGTATGTCTTGGGTGAGTTAATTCAGAGAGAGGAGAGTGGAGGAGTATTCTGTCCTGGGTGCAGTCTCCCTGATCTGCTTCTGCTGCTTGCTGTGTGCCTTAAGGGCCATCACTGCTCCCTCCCAGTCCCGGGCTTCCCTCTTGCTTTGCGCCCACCTGGTGTGGCCAGCTTAGCTCCTCTGGCTCGTCAGACCTTCGTGCTAATGCTGTCAGCTCCCCCAGGCAGGACCGGCATCCCTGGAAGGCCCCAGCAGAGGCCCTTGGGGTGCAGAGGGCGGAGGCGCCTCCTGGGGCTGGCAGGTTATGGCTTTCCTCAGGCGCCACAGGCTTTCTTTCTCCTCTGGGGAAAGCATCTTCCAGAGCAGATGCTCTTTCCATCCTTAAGGCACATTTCATGAGTGGAATCCCAGACCATAGTTGGGAACCCAGGGCTGGCAGCACCGAGATGCCCAGCTAGAACTTTCCATGCCCCTGTAGGGGCACAGGCTAGTTGGAATCCAGGGGAACTGGATCTCCTGCTGCTCCCTGCCCTGCCCCATCTGTCCTTTTTTGCATGGAATTGTCAGGTCCCCTGGGTTTGGGACTTGGTCAAGCACCTACCCAGGATCTAAGTCAGCTTCAGCCCAGATTAAACAGAACAAAGAAGAGGTAGAAAGCACCGTTTGTTGATTATTTTGACAGATTTTTTTTTTAAAGGGTCACCCCTCTCACTTTGAGTCCTTTATGGGTTTTCAACCAGATTTTGTCAAGGAGAAAATCGGGTCTCTTTTCCCATTCTTTTGTTTTTACTGTATATAGAGGGGAGGAAATCTGTAAAATGTCAGTTAAATCCCCCTCTTGCAGCAGTGCTGCCAGCTGTGGGCCAGAACGTGTCATTTTATTAGTGTGTGTGTAGACTTGCTAGTTTATTAACAGTGTTGTGTTTGCGGGAGTGTTAGTTTATTTCATTGCTTTTTTGTAGTTTCTTTCATTTCAGCCCTTTCCTCTTCCTTCCCATCTTTCCTCACATGGGGCCCTAGAGTCGTGCAAATTAAATTTCTCCCTATCTTTCTGAGAAACCCTAGGTGTCTTCTCTGTAACACAAGCAAATGCCGATGCTGTCTTTCACCTTCAAAAACACAGCCCATGTCCACCTGTTCAGCAGGCAGGTTCATGTCTGTTGTCAAGTCTGTCCACAGGCCTCCTTGTTCTCAGCCACAAGCTGGAGGCAGCGGTGTGGGAGGCGTTAGACCTGTCCTTAATTCAAAACAGCCCATGTGTCCATTCCCAGAGCACCAGGGCTCCTGGCCTGCTGGGCCCTCCTGTTCCAGGAGCTTGTCGTGGTGGTCTGAGCAGAAGTGCCCAGTGCCAGGCAGCAAAGTCCCCAGTGGGGCAGGAGGTCAGCTCCTCTGGTGACTGGCAGCATGAGAATGGTGAGTGAGCAGCACTGTGTGTTCTTTAACTGATGGCTGATGAGATTACCCACCTGTGTCTCACTAAAAGACACCTCTTGGCTCTAGGAGTTGCCAAAATCCTTGGCTCAGTTTGCAGCCCTGGCTGTGATTTGTTTCTTGGGGGCCTGGAATGAGGAGATCATGAAAATCATCCTTTACAGACAGACACTATCAAGATTATTTGGTTCCCTTTAAACAGTCAGCTCTTAACTGGCAGGTGTGGGTGAAGCCACGAAAAGGGCAGGCATGTGCCATGTCTCAAGTGAACCCCAGTTCTAGGAAGCATCTCCCTCTCCAGCTGCCCCACGTCCTCCCTGATCTTACCTTGTAATAGATATTCCCCAACTAACCATCCAGTAGTGACATCTACCTGCAGACATTTCAAACATGCAAATTTTATATGTAAAAATGAACAAAGATTAAAGTCTCCCCAAAAAAGTAACAAAAAAGATACCTTATTGAGAGAAATATAAACTAAAAATGTTAAATTAGAAACACCAGAAATTCCTCTCAAATATCCAATTCAATTGTAAATGAAATGTCAATAAAATAATGTCACATACTGTGTAAGATGCTATAATGTTTATATAATTTCCCTTATCAAAAACAAATGTGAAGTTGGCTTCCTGATTTCTTTAAGATAATTACTTTTTCAACCTCTTCTAGAGAGTTGTGTGTGGTTTCTACCATAATACTCCCACCTGCATTCTTGATCCGTGTAACCATTTTATTTTTGTCACATCACTATGCTGGTTGAAAATGTTTGTATTGATCCATATTCCACTGATTATTATTTCCAGATTTATTTCAGAGAATTCCATTCTTTTACCTGTAGGGACCCAGTGTATTAGGTTCCCTGCTGACTCTCCAGGATGCACGTGACGTCAAAAGGGTTTATGAGTGTATAAAGGAATGAATGAATTTTGGAAAACTGTCCTTCACAATGGCTTTATGTATCCAACATCGGATGAGGGCTATAGTTTTGCAATCATCTGGTGAATCCAATCAAGAAGTACAGTGTCTGTCCCAAAGAATAAAGCATTGACTAGGTTTATTATATGTGTAATCAAGGTGTGAGCCCTGGAATATAGCCCTTATTAGATTTATGGACTGTGTTTTCAATGGAATGCACAGCCGAGGTTATATTCACCTTGAGCAGAAGAAGCTGGACAGGGCAGGACTTAGGGAGAAGAGCAAAGTACTACTCTCTTCTGGAACTGGCATCACTACCTAATTGGCCTCACCCTGTCTTCCAAGTTTTGGGTTCTGATGAGTTCTCCAAACAATAGATGTGAGAAGACCTCATTTATTTATACTTTTATGAGCCTGACTATATTCAGATTTTTTTTAATATCAAAGGACCATCTTACATTTTCTTTGGCCAACCTTTGCCTCACCATATTCACGTCCTATTTTGGCAGTTCATGTGGTTTCCCTACTTTTGTCTTGAATCTGTTTCATTGCTTTAATTGCCTCTTCCAAGATTCTAAGTCTTTGGTGTTCACTGCTGTAAGCACTAGCCACATTTGGCTATTAAATTTAAATTAATTAAATTTAACTAACACTAACAATTTAGTCCTGCAGGAGCACTATACAGATTGCAAGTATTGAATAGCTACATATGGCCAGTGGCTTCTGTAATGCATTGTGCCAATAAGGAACATTATTTTCATTGCAGAAACTACTCATAAGCATATTGATCTTAATTGTAGGTATTCTATTTTTCTATTTATTAATGATTATAAGTCATTTATTTTTCTTTCTATTAATTCCCTTCTGTGTATTTACTCGAATTATTTTTATTGTATTTTGTTTAAATTCTTAAGGTAAGGGGTATATATCATTTAAGTATTTCTATTAATTAATATAAGTGTTTTTCATTATGTCAGGTGAAGAATTTTCCTGGGAAAATTATTTATTCTTTGTGACTTTGACACTTTTACATAATATATTCAACTATTATTAGCTTTTCATAATGTATACTTTTAAATTTGTGACAAGATTATTTAGAAGAGATTTATTTCCCTAAGTTTCAGTTCTTAGATTATATTTTCTGTTTTCATTACTTTCTGGTATTTCTTTTGAGTAGGGAATGTTGGTTATATCTTCCAAATTTTTGAAGTTTCCCTCCATCTTATTTTGTGAATCATTTGTATGATGTCCTTGAACTCCTTTGAGATAAATTTTCATTCTTTGGGATGTTGTACTTTTGTATATACATTTGTTGAATAATCGTGGAATCCATTCTACTTATTTTGAGAAACTGGTATTGCCCTTATCAAAATACGTAAGAGACAAAAGCATAACAGATGATAAATAAGTTTAGTAGGCCCAACATGGTGACTTCATGCTAAGTCTGTATGAGTAAACCAAAGCCTAATTAAGTTCCTGTGTCTTGTGAAGGGTTCTTCTCCCAGAACCTGAAATCTGAGAATACCCAGTCATGACTCACCAGCTCGTTTTTCCTCCTGTAGCTTAGTTCCTCTAAATAAAAGCTAAGCCAAGTAAGGTGAGCTATCCTTAAAACTATGTTCTTTAAGACTATCTTACTCTGAGTATATGAGCCTTGCTCTTGGGTTGAATGTTACCTAAGTCAGGAGTCAGTTAATAAAGGTATAAGATCCAAAATATTAATCTCCTGGGTATTTTTTTGCACAGTTTTGGTGATGAGAACAGAATCTGAATGCACCATGAAGGGCCTTGGAGACAAGAAAGACAGAAGAAGGTTCCTGCTGAACTGAGTTTTCTATCCTGTCGACCATCTCCAAGATTCATGAGTGAGTCCCTCTTGGATCTGAGCTCCACTCGTTTGTGTCTGAGCTCTCCAACATCACAAGCTTTCAGTCTAAAGGTCATGGGTCAGTCTTTTTGATGAGAAAATTCAAATTTTGACCCTGAGTCTTTAGCCTTAAGGTTCAGTCCACAGTTTCATTTTCCCTGTGACTGGTTTCTTTAACCTGTACATGAGTTAAGAAGTGAAATGGTAAAGATAGGATGCTCATACTCTTAAAATTTTGATTCTTCACCCTCTGGCACACTGGCATATTACATGTTCAAATATTACGGTGCTGGAAGCTGTACATATCAAACAAATTTGCAGTATCTGACCAAAGATAATCAAAAAAATTTTTTTATTCCTGCATTGTTACCTTTTTTTTGCATGCTGTCTGCTCTGTGTGTCCATTTTGCTGTTACATTCTTCTGTGTCTGTATTTATTTAGTTTTCCCTCCCCCTTTGCGGCTTGCTTGCTGTTTGCTCTCTGTGTCCACTTGCAGGGGGCTCTTCTGTGTTCTTGCTTGTCTCCCTTCTTTTGTTGCATCACCTTTGCTGAGTCAGCCCTCTGTGGTGTCTGCTGGCTGGGCGGCGCTGCTCAGTGTGCGAGCAAACTTGCCTTCACAAGGACGCCCTGGGGTGTAAACTGAGGGCCTCCCATATGGTAGATGGGAGCTCATCTGACTGAGCCACAGCCGCTTCCTGACAATCTAGAATTTTAATATCACTGTGAAACATTTCAAGTAGACAAAATTACTCATCCAAAGAGTGTGCTCCCTAATGGGACATCTCTCCTGCAAAGAGCTCTATTCAAATTGGCTTAGAGATACATATAAATATAATTTTTATGTAACATTTATGTAATCTAAAGCGTCTTTAAAAATAAAAAAATTAAAGAAATTGCAGTATTTTAAAAGTTTCATTGAATGATTCTTCGAAAAAGGCAAATGAGAAATTAAAAGCTAGAGATGTCGATGTTTTCTTTATTTCTCTGTTTTTATGTTTGATTAGTGGTTTAAATTTTAAATTGGAAGTGTAAACTCCAATTGTGTCTGTCTACTTGGTGTATGATATTTTCCTACCTTTGAATTTCATTTCCAAATTAACTTATAAAACTCCTTCAAAGAGCTCTATTCAAATTGGCTTAGAGATGACATATAAATTAACACTCCTAATGTTATAGAAATCAAGTAAGTCAAATGTTTGATATTGCCAGTGGGAAAAAATTGTTGCTAGAACTAAATCTAAATATTTTGAAGATAATTAAAGTTCACAAATTAGGATAAACCTTTGGAAAACAGGGCTCATTTAATATTATTAGTCAAATAATGGGCATGTCTTTGGAATTATTAATTTAAATACAATATAAACATATAATTTCATTCTACTTGGGTGTGTATTCCCAACTTTATGAAGTTACTGGTCAAATAAAATGGCATTATATCTAATAGATCTTTAAGTTGATGAAAATGTAAATTTATATTGAAAGAATAATTGTGTTTTGAAGGCTGTTAGCTTGAAGACTGTTTCCAAGATCTTTTTGCTCATTTAAGTATGTAAGGTTTGCAAGATGTGTTTTGTTAAGGGAAAGAAAGTTTTGTCTCAAAATGGAATAACTGGTGGTTGCAGAATCAGAAACAGGATTATGTTGGACAATCATGAATTGATATAGAAATTTGTATAAGTTTTGGAGAAAATGAATTTTATTTGTCATGGTCCTGGTTGGCTAAGACTTTATAGGTTTATAAGATTTTGAGGAGTTTTCTTACCAGATGATATCTTCATACAATGCTAGAATTCGATTTTCTCTTGTTAAAAGGAATATTTTCTTGATTATTTGTCTGCTCTTAATAAGAAATTATGAAAGGTTTTCCTTTACTGAATATCTTGCTTAGAAGGCAAACATTTTGTATCTTATCAGAATAACTTCCTGTGCTTTATATTTAACTTATCATCCTTTATCGTTTTGGAGAACAATTCTCCTCAGTTTTGAAATAATTATGTATAATTTACAATCATGCTACCTCCCCTCTTTACTTTAAAAAAATCTTTTGTTTTTAAATTTTTTTGCCTTTTCAGTTATCTTTATTAAATGTTATTTAAAACACTGAGAATACATTGATATCATTGACAATATAGTAATATTATTTAGTCAAATTATATATATTTGAACTTGTATGCATTAGTAGTGATCGATTTTTGAATTTAGAAATGGAAAAATATTTCTACTTTATCTTAAGATCTGATTTTCTCCAATATAAGTGAATTCACAGGTGAATTAGTCCCATCATGCCGTCATTTTAAAAATATATTTTTTATTTACTTTTAAAAGACATATTGATCACACAAAATGTGACACTGAAAAATATAGGAGCTCCCATATAGCCCACTCCCCAAACCCCCTACATTTCCCACATCAACAACTTCTTTATCAGTGTGGTACATTCAATGCATTTGATGCATACGTTCTGGAGCACTGCTACACAGCATGGATTATAGTTTGCATTTTTAGTTTACACTCTCCCAGTCCTTACGGTGGGTTATGGCAGGATATATAATGTCCTGCATCTGACCCTGCAATGTCATTCAGGACAACTCCAAGTCCTGAAAATGCCCCACATCACAACTCCTTTTCCCTGTCCCTCCCTTCAGCAACTCCCATGGCCACTGTGTCCATATCGATGAGAAAATGAGAAAATTTCTTCGGGAAACAGACTTGGCCCAGTGGTTAGGGCGTCCATCTACCACATGGGAGGTCTGCGGTTCAAACCCCGGGCCTCCTTGACCTGTGTGGAGCTGGCCCATGCTCAGTGCTGATGCGCGCAAGGAGTGCCACGCCACGCAGGGGTGTCCCCCATGTAGGGGAGCCCCATGCGCAAGGAGCGTGCCCAGTAAGGAGAGCCGCCCAGCGCTAAAGCAAGTGCAGCCTGCCCAGGAATGGCGCTGCCCACACTTTCCGTGCAGCTGACGACAACAGAAGTGGACAAAGAAACAAGACGCAGCAAATAGACACAGAGAACAGACAACCGGGGGTGTGGGGGGTGGGGGTGTGGGGTGTGTGTGTGGGGTGGGATTAAATAAATAAATAAATCTTAAAAAAATTTTTTCTTCCATTGCAAGACTCACAATAATTTGGTAGTAGAATGCTAGTAAGTACACTCTAGTCCATGTTTTATTCTTCCATTCTGAGGACCCTGGGATGGTAATGCCCACTCTACCTCTCATTTGAGAGCTGGGCTTTGATCCCACATGGCTGGTGGATGGGACTCTCATGCCCGACAGCTGTAGTAGACTCTCTCGGTTTCTTGGTGTGGTTTCCATCCTCACCTCCCTGTCAGCTGACCTGGGTAAACACCTACTCTCCAGGTCATTGGACTTACCCAGGTTGGACTTTTTAAACTTTTTATTGAAATTATCATTCATATGTGATCATCCATAAACAGTAAGTGTAAAGTTTAAGTTGTGATTTTATAAAACAAATATGAATATCATCATATATTCAGGTCTCCCATCCATGACCCCACCACCAATACCTTGTATTGTTATGAAACATTTGTCACAAATGATGTAAAAGCATTGTGAAAACATTATTACAAATATAGCCAGTATCTTTTTTCCCCCTTTTTTATTGTCATTTTTTAAAGATACATAGATCCAAAAAAAAAAAGACAATTAAAAAACAAATGAAAATAGTGCTATTAAAAAATAAAGATACATAGATCACAAAAAATGTTACATTAAAAAATATAAGAGGTTCCCATATACCCCACATCCCACCCCCACCCCCAACTTCTGCATCAACAACCTCCTTCATCACTGTGGCACATTCATTGCATTTGGTGAATTCATTTTGGAGCACTGTTGCATCGTATGGATTATACTTTACATTGTAATTTACACTCTCCCCCAGTCCATTCAGTGGATTATGGCAGGATATATAATGTCCAGCATCTGTCCCTGCAATATCATTGAAGACAACTTCAAGTCCCAAAAATGCCCCCACATCACATCTCTTCTTCCCTCTTCCTGTCCTAAGCAACTACCATGCCCACTATCTCCACATTGATGATAGAATTTCTTCCATTGCTAGAGTCACAGTAGTTCTGTAGTAGAATACCAGGAAGTCCACTCTAATCCATATTTTATTCCTCCATCCTGTGATCCCTGGGATGGTGATATCCACTCCACTTCTAAATTGAGAGAGGGCTTAGATCCCACATGGTTGATGGAAAGTGATTCTGCTGTTTGTAGTTGTGGGCACTCTCAGTTCCCTGGTGTGGTGGGTGACCATCTTCCCTTCCCTTTGTGCTGACCTGGGTAAGTCCAATGAACTGGAGAGTAGGATTTGCAACTCTGCTGAGGCTCAGTGCCCAACTGGCACATGGTCAGTCCAGAGATTGAGGTCTCCTGAGTAGACACCAACTCCAGCACCAATCACAATTTCAGTAATAGTGACAAAAGAGAAGCATGTGTGGAAATGTCACATCTGAGTCCAACTCCATCACACTCAGGAGCACAAATTCCAAAGCAGGGCCCAGTGACAAGGCACTGAACTCCAGAGCCGTGACCATAGAACCTGTTTGTCTCCATAGCCCTCAACAGCACCAATACCTGGGGTTGTATCAAATTTGGCTATCTCTGGGATCCTGCTGAGACAAGTGTAAGCACAACCCCTCTGATGACCTCTTGACTCTTTTTGAAGTCTCGTATCCATATAAACTCATTTGTCTTTACCATTTCCCCCTTTTATTCAGGGTCTTTTTATAGTGCATCACCAGCTGGTGGTTGGTAGTAATTCCTCAGCACCAGGAAGGCTCATCCCCGGTAGTCAAGTCCTACACTACAGGAAGGTAATGCATTTACATGCCGAGTTTGGCTTAGAGAATGGCTACATTTGAGCAACATGGATGCTCTCAGGTGGTAACTCTTAGGCACTCTGCAGCTCTAGGCCTAGTTGAAATTTCAGGCATATAGACTCATGAGCATAGTCATCAGTATCAAGGGCTCATCACTGGACCATCCTTCTTCACTAGTCTTTTCCCTTGCACTTGGGAGATTGTTGCTGTTCCATTGGGGAATGTGGCAGAGCTCCTGTGGCTAGGAACTCAGCCCTCCCTCAGTTGTTGTTTGTAACTCTAACTACTATAAAAATACCCTAGGAATATCCTAACATATTTATATACCCTATATACATGCCCTGGAGAAATCTCTCCCAACCATGCATCCCCCATCAATGACACCACACACCATTGCTACTCCCCTGACATAGTTGAACCCCTGTGTGATCCAGAACTTCTTCAATAATGAAGCCAAATATATTGCCAAATCAATTAGTAGAAAAATAAAATAGTAATGATAGGTTTAAAGATTAGAAATAGAATACATACTAATTTAGAAAAACTAAAATGAAGTGAAAAATAAGTTGGGGTATACCTTTGGTGTAGTTTTGCCCAAACTCACCCAGTTAATAATATCCTTTTGTTAGTATTATAGACTTGTTATAGTTAATGAGAGAATATTTTCATATTTGTTTTATTAATCATAGTACATCTCCTACTACAGGATTTGTTGTGTTATACAGTCTCATGTTTTGTACAGTCCATTCAGAGTGTACACTCATTCGCTCTCAGGTTCAACACAGAGTTGTCTTGTCATCACTCAAGTCAATTTTCGAACATTTTCATTACTCCAAAAGGAAACATCCCATATCTACTTATACCCCTATTGCAGTCTGTAAGAATTGATATAATATCTTTGCCATTGCTGCAAAAATCTTACAATTTTACTGTTAACTCTATTCCATAGAGTTACATTTGTTGTAATTTTCCCATGAACTACCATATACTTAACAGTTTGTGGGGGAAAAACTTTCTTACACTATTAACAACAGTCTTCAACACCACCACTGAAATTATTGTTATATAATCCCTACATTATTCTCTAGCTTCCTTTCAGTTGAAATATTACATCCACAGGCTATGCCTTTCTGCCCCAAACACATTTATAAATCTATGGTTATATTCACTATAATGTATTACGATCACCCTTATTCGTTACCATACATTTACAATAATTCTTATAAAAATTGTACAAACGTTAGGCATCAGATCCCATTCTTAACCCACATTAAATTTCCTAGTAACTTATACTTTAGAATTTACCTCTGTGAGTTTACTCATTGTTTTAGTTCATATTAGCAAGACCATACAATATTTGTTTTTCTGTGTTTGACTTATTTCATTCTACATAATGCCTTCAAAGTTCATTCTCAAAGCCAAGCCTGGTAACATGACATATAACATTCCCACAATCAAACCATAAATGATGTATTCTTGAACTCATACCATCGTTGGGATTTTCCAGAGAGTCCCTGGAAAATCACAAAGAATTTTTTCTTTCACCTTGCTAAAACTAGTTTTATTTATTGATAAGTTATCAGCTGCATGAGAAATAGTATCAAATTGAAAAGGATTTTCTAAGATTCCTTTGGTTAATTTATGTGACAAAATGTCATGAGTATAGTAATTCCAGAAGTTTTATAAAGTTTGTAGACATTTCTCAATATGCTCACTGTCTTGGAGATGTCCAGGTATTTGTGAACCTGATATTGGACAACAATATTATTTCTGTTCATAAGTTCATTTATTCTTAAAATAATATTTAATGAACTCTAAATCATTTACTTTTTTATCTTTTAAAACATTTATACTTGTTTTTATTTTTTTAAAGATACTTAGATTACTAAATGTTACATAAAAAATGTAGGAGATTCCCATATGAACCACTCCCTAACCCTCCTACACTTTCCCCTGTTGACATCCTTTATTAGTGTGGTACATTTGATGAGTACATAATGAAACATTGCCACTAAGTATGGATTATAGTTTACATTTTAGTTTAATGCGTCTTCACAATTTTGTAAGTTATGACAAGATATATAATGGCCATATTTAGTCATTGCAGCATCATTCAGAGCAATTCAAATATACAGAAAATTCCCCCTTATTACACATATTTTCCCTTCTCCCTCCCCTCAGAACCTCTGGTGGCCATTGCCTCCACATTAGTGATAAAAGTTTTTCCATTGTTAGAACAACAACAAGTGTATAGTGGAATAACAATAAGTCTACTTTAGTCCAATCCCCCAATTCTGAGTATTCTTGAATGATGATACCCACTCAGCCTCTGATTGAGGTCGTGCTTAGATCTCATGGGGCAAACAGATGGAACTACCTTGCTTGCAGTTGTAGACTCTCTCTTTTCCTTGGGATGGTCATTGTCCATCATCATTGCCCTGCTAGTTGTCCTTGGTGAGTCCAGTGAACCGGAGAGTAAGCAGTGACACTGTGCTGAACATCAGGGCTTAACTGACACATTGAAAGCCAAAGATTGAAGTCTCTTGGACATAAACGTATCAATTCTAGTACCAACTATAAGTTGAAATAGAAAGGGAAGAAAACCATGTGTTTTGAAACCACAAGTCAGAACTCAGTCCAACTCTGTCACACTTAGGAGCATAATTGCCAAAGTAGGGCCCACTGGCAGGGTGTCAAACTCCTGAGCTGTTAGCCCCGCCTATGTCTGGATGTCTCCAGAACACTCAGGAGCCCCACTATTTGAGGTAATATTTACTGTGGCAGTCAATGAGATCCTGCTGAGACATGCATAAGCATAACCTCTGGAATGATCTCCTGACTCACTTTGAAGTCTCTTAGACATATAAACTGATTTGTCTTTATCCTTTCCCCTTTTGGTCAAGGTCTTTTTCCAGTTGCTTTGTTAGTTGTTATTTGGTAGTAATCCCTAGTGCCAGGGCGGGTCATCGCTGGGAGTCATGTCCCATACTGGGGGGAAGGTAATGCATTTATATGCTGAATTTGACATAGAGAGAGGTCACATTTGCGCAACAAGGAGGCTCTCAGGAGGTAACTCAAGCAATCTATAATACTGATTAAAGTTTCAGTTTCAAAAGAAATGGTTCATAAGTACAGTCATCGATATCAAGGACCCATCAGTGGTCCATTGTCCCTCACAAGTCACTGCTCCTTTAATTGGGGGTTCTTGCTGCCCCATTAGAGAATGTAACAGAACTCCCCAGGATGGGAATTGGATATTCTTTCAGTTGTTATGTGGCTCTCCACCCACTGTGGCAATGCCCATGAACACTTGAATACACGCATATGCCTTATAGGTATGCCCCATCTGAACCTCCTCCCATGCATCCCCCATTGTTGATACCCTGAACCAATCAGTGATCCTCCCCTCCCACAGTTGTAATCCTTCTGTGATCCAAAACTTCTTTAAAAATGAAGCCAAAACATAAAAAATAAAATTTATAAGAGAATGAAATAACATAGCTTTAAAAATAACAAAATACAAAAATTTTTAAATTTTTTGATATAATAAAAAAAGAAAATTGAAATTTTTTGGCATTTTATTTATCAGTGTAAGATGTTTTGTCTTGTATGTATAGTGATATTTTCTTCCATTTATTTCCCCAGTGTCCAACACTGTCGTGTTCCTTGCATGAGTCTGCACCCACTGCTACCACTCGCTATGGCAGGATGAACACTCACATACTCCCTAGAAGCCTGCCCCAGATGCACCCTCTCCTGCATTCCCGCCACATCCAACACCCTAAACCAGTAACCCTCCCCTTGTGTGTTTGCCAAAAGAACATTCCCAACATTATAGTTCAACCACATACCAGAAAATCCCCTGTGCCCATCTGTTCCCTCCCCTAACCCTACCCCAGTTCCATGGATAGTGCAGACCAACCCTCCGCCCTACCATCCTCACAGAGCAGCACCACCCAACCCAACATCACTGTACCGCTGCCAAGCCCATCCACTGCACAGCTACTCCTTTCCACCTTATCATATATTTTGCCCATATTGGCATTAGCTCACAATAATCTACTCTTTCTGTCTCCTGTGAACCTGTCTTCCAGAATATAGTTCTGTAAGTCTGATCAATTTGTTTAATTTATAAATCTGTGAGTTCATATAATATTTGTTCTTCATTGCCTGACTTGCTTCACTTAATGTAAGGTCTTCAAGGTTTATCCAAGTTACCCCATATGTTAATACTGCATTCCTTCTTATAGCTGAGTAATATTTTATTGTAGGTTAATACCACAGTTTGCTTATTGATTCATCTGTTGTTGGACATTTGGGTTGTTTTCAACATTTGGAATAGAGAATAATGCCGCTGTGAACATTGGTATGCATGTATCTGCTCATGTCCTTGCTTTCAATTCTTCTGGGTATATACCCAGCAGTGGAATTGCTGGATCATATGGCAGTTCTATACCTAGCTTCCTCAGGAACTGCCAAACTGTCCTGTACAGTGGTTGCACTATTTTGCATTCCTACCAGCATTGGATACGTCTTCCAATTCTTTTACATCCCTTCCAACACTTGTAGTCCTCTCTTATTTTAATAGCCACCAGTCTAATGGGAACAAGATGATATCTCTTTGTAGGTTTGATTTGCATTTCCCTAATAGCTAGTGATGTTGAGCATCATTCCTGTTTAGCCATTTGTGTTTCTTCTTTGTAGAAGTGTCTGCTCAAATCACTTACCCAATTTTTAAATGGGTTATTCATCTTTTTATTTTTGAGGCTAGGATTTCTTTATATATGCTGGATATGTTTGTCATCTACAGAATGTTTTAATTCTTATGGTTCTCTTGATACAGTTGAAATGAGTTACAGGCCAGTGTGCTTCTTCGGTAATAAAGGACCACCTTAGAGACCTATGGAAATGACTATATGCCACGTTCCCTAAGGCACCAGATTGCAATGACATTAAGTAATTTTGAAAGAATACCACTTAGCTATGTCAAGATTTCCATAATTCTAATGAAGAAGCTGATGGGTTCATGGGATTGCTAACAATATCTTTCCTCAAGAAATCTGAATTCTTATGAGATCCTTCTACTTTCCTCATCTTCACCTAAAGTGCTGCAATTTTCTTAACCCTACTGCTTTGCTGCTCTTAACTAATGAGCGGGAACCCCATGACTGTAAACTGGTAAATTCGCAATTAATGGCTTAATATATGCTCTTTTAGCCAACCCAGATGCCATTCTGATTTTTAATGCTTCTTATGATAGAAGTTCTAATGGTCAGTTCCAAGCAGGCAATGTGGTTACCACTCACTTCAGTGAGATAGCCTTCGACAACACTTTTCTTCCCAACACGATGACCCCTGCTCTTACCTGCTTTCTGTCTGAAGGAAAATCTGTTAAGATCTACACTGATAACAGATATGCTCTAGGTGCAATCCACAATTTGTCAGCCTGCTATTGAAACAAAGGTGTGCCTTACTTCTGGACCTCCACCTAAAAATGTCTAAGTAATAATTTCCTTTCTGCCATTTTACTCCTAGCCATGGTTGCCATCATTAATATACAGGCTCACACAAAAAGAACTGAGCCTGAATATTAAAAAATGTCCTTGCAGATTTTTATGAGGTATCAGCAACTACTAAACTAGCTGAGATTATAAACTTAACCTAAAACTGTTTAAATGAATTGAAGAAAGTGGTTTTCCCTGGCCCAAAGTTTTACCTTTGCTCCTGATAATCATTCCTAACACTCCCTTTGGGAAATACAAACTCTCCCCATATTAAATTAATATGGGGGGGGGGGTGAGGGGTATATGGAGACCTCATATTTTTTTAATGTTACATTAAAAAATAAAGGCAAAAAGTTAATGTGGGCGGTCCTATGTCTCTGGGAATAAAGAGACTAATCACTTATGGTGAAATCATGACATGAACAAATTTGCAAATCTTTACTGCGTTATGCTCTGATTATCTCTAATAGGTAAAGGTTAACCTTCCTTGCCCACATAACAGACACCCCGTTAATCATACTATGGAAGCAAGAGACTTGGTGTACTGGAAATGAGACCAACAAAGGCTAGCCCTTGAAGAAAATTAATGGGGGGAGTTCTGGGAAAATGGCATTGATGTAGGTAGGCACTGCTCAGCTCTTTTGTAAAAAATAGCAGAACAGGGGCAAAATCCTACCTGAGTAGCAGTTTTGGGAATCCACAACAGAAGCAGAAGGCTGCAGGGTATTGTTCGGGAGGGAGCCGGACAAAGAGATAAAAAGCCCAGTGGGAAACCATGAGTTGCTCATCCCTGTGGCAGGAAATAGCAGGTGGATAAGCCCTACCCTCAAGGCAGATAGCTCCCATGGACCCTCTGGCTCTCACCAGCCAGCTGAGTAGGAGGGAGCATTTCCTGGGAGGAAGAGGGGTCTGATGAAGGGTGAAGAGTGGTTTCATTTCCATGGGAACTGGACAGGAATAATGGACAGAAAAAGGGAAAATTCATATATGGAGATTCAATAACACACACACTAGATTAAAGAAGAATTTGTAAGAGAATTCATCAAATATCTTGAGATGAATTAAAATGAGAACATAACACATTAGAACCTACAGGAAGTGGATGTATTTCAAGTGGTTGACTGCCTCCTTCCAATGTAGAAGATCCTGGGTTCAATGCCTTTTACCTCCTGAAAAAAATAACTACAGGACACTGAAAAGGCAGTGCTGAGAGGAAAATTTGCAACCCTCAGGGCTTACATTAAAAGAAAAAAGAAAAAAAGAACTAAAATTGAAGACCTAACTGCACACTTTGAGGAACTAGAAAAAGAACAGGAAACTAATCATTCATTCCCTTGCATACCTGTTTGAGTCTGTTCACTTTTGAATGCTAATCCCAAACCAAATTGAAGGAAAGAAGTAATAAAGAGAAGAAATACATGAAATAAAATTCAAAAATAAATCCAAAAAACAGTGGAAAGAACCAACCAACAAAACCAAAAGTTGGTCTTTGAAAAGTTCAAGAAAACTGACAAACCCTTAGCTACACTGATGAAGAAAAAAGAGGGGAGATGCAAATAATCAGAAATGAGAGGGAGACATTACCACTGACCCCGTAGTAATGAGAGATCATAAAAAGATACTATGAACAACCACATGCCAAAAATCTAGACAATGTAGACGAGATCAACAATTTCTCCCAAATGACAAATTGAAGAAATTGAAAACATAAAATCAAAAGTGAATAGATTGGGAACCTGTTATGGCTCAAGTGATAGCGCATCTGCCTACCGTATGAAGGGTCTAGGGTTCAATATCGAGGGTTTCCTGTGGTGAGCTGGCCCATGTGCAGTCCTGCTGCATGCATGGAATGTCATGCCTCGCAGGGGTGTCCCCCAAATAGGGGTGCCCCACATGCAAGGAATGCACCCCACAAGGAGAGCTGACCCATGTAAAAGAAGCACAGCCTGCCTAGGAGTGGCGCTGCACACACACACAGCTGATGCAGTAAGACGATGCAACAAAAAAAGCAACACAGTTTCCCGGTGCCGCATGACAAGAATGCAAGTGGACACAGAAGAACACACAGTGAATGGACACAGAGAGCAGACAACGGGGCGGGGGGAAGGGGAGAAAAATAAATAAAATAAATCTTAAAAAAAAAAGTGAGTAGATTGAGATAGTCATCAAAATCTTCCAAAAGATGAAAAGCCTGGGAGCAGATTGCTTCACAGATGAATTCTAGACAATCATTCAAAGACAATCAAATACCAGTTTTGTTCAAGCTCTTCAAAAAAAAAAAATACAGAAAAAAATCTACCAAATCCTTCCACAAAGACCAAATCATCTTAACATCAACACCTGATAGAGATACTACAAAAAAAGAAAATTACAGAACAATATCTATAATGAATATAAATGTAAAAATTCTCAACAAAATACCTGCAAACTGAGTCCAAAAGCACATTAAAAAATCACCATGATCAAGTGGATTTTATCCCTGGTATACAAGGATGGTTTAACACAAAAAAATCAATTAGTGTAATGAACCGTATTAATAAACTGAAGAATATAAATCACTTTATCTTGCTTGATGTAGCAAAGGTATTTGCCAAAATACAGCACTCTTTCCTGAAAACAAAAACCATCCAAAGGGTAGCAATAGGAGGACACTTTCTCAATATTGTAAAGTGTATATATGAAAGACCTATAGCAGTGTACTCAATGGTGAAAGAATGATGTCCTGCTGAGATCAGGAAAAAGACAAGGATGTCCACTCTCACAATTGTTATTCAGTAGTGTGCTAGAAGATCTGGCTGGAACGATTAGGCTAGATAAGGAAATAAAAGTCACCAAAATAGTAAAGGAAGAAGTAAAACATGCACTATTCACTGATGATACGACCCTTATCTAGAAAATCCTAATAAATCCACTATAAAGCAACCGGAACTAATAGATGAGTCCAGAAGAGTAACAGGGTGCAAGATTAATAATTGAAATCAATAACAGGGAATTCATGAGAAGCTGCCGAAGACATGGGCCTCCTTTCCATGTCCACCTGTGGCTGCTTATGCAACTGTGATGTCCTGGCAACCTGAGTGAAATTGACTGCCTTGAGGAGCTGAACCTCTACAGAGATCAAGAATTCATCGTGATAATATTTCATGGCAGTATCTTCTGTCCTGGATAAACACCCTTGAGTGGAAGAAAGTTCCCAGTGGCCACTCCTCTGCTTCTCAAAGAAAATTTCTACTTCTCATTTAATAGCAAGAAACAAAGACCAAACCTTTGAACTGAAAACAGGGAATGAAGTGATCAAGGGCCATTGCCCTTCAGAGGAAAAACTGATGAAAAGAGAATGAAGTTCTCCTGAGATGCACATCTTCCCCTCTTCTGTGATGGATTTCACCTTTGTTCAAGGGAATAATCCAAGATATTGAATAAAATATCGTCTTTAGACTGACCTTGATGTAATTACAGTTGTGAAGGAAGAAGCCCATTTTCTTGTACAAGGAGTAGCCTCCTTCATCTTGTTACCACATGCACATTTCTTTACCACAGACACCAAGCATGGGCTCCACAACAAAAGGATATGTACTCGTACTAGGACTTTCCTAGTTAGAGAGGAGAAGTCATTGCCTGGCTTCAAAGCTTCAAAGGACAGACTTACTCTTTGTTAGGTACTAATGTAGCTGGTGATTTAATTTGAAAGTACTGCTCATTTACCATTCTGAAAATTGTTGGCCCTTAAGTATATGATAAATTTATTCTGGTTATGCTTTATAAATGGAAAAAAAAAAACCTGGATGAGAGCACGTCTGTTGATAACACAGTTTACTGAATATTTTAACCCCTCTGGTGAGAACAACTGCTCAGAAAAGAGTCCTTTAAAATATTATTGCTCATTGAAAGGATTTGTGAGAAGATGGTAATGGACTTACCAGCAGAGCTCAATGCTCTCACCAAAAAAGAACAGAGAAAAAGCCAAAAGCTGTCCAAGGGACCTTCTTTGGGGGTCAGCAGACCAGGATAGTGTAACACAATTCCCAGGATGGTGTGGGACAGAAGAAGGTGAAAAGACAAACATGAAGTACCAAGCTCCTGCAGCAGCCACAAAGGGCTCCCTTCCACCCCCAAACATACTCAGGGTGGGGTAAGACCCTTGTGTCACTGTGGCTGACTGAAAGGGGAACAGACAACTTCTTCCTTGTCAGTTAATTCAAGGAAAAAGGCAGGGGAGAGTGGGATGCTTTTCTGCAGTGAAATCAGCCAGTAGAGTCTTTTTTAAATCTCTGACCTGGAGATTCAATACAGGAACATAGGAAAGCCCAGACTGAAACACCTCTGTGGAAAGGGGTGCTGACTAGAAACATCTCCTGGCTGGACTGGAAACTGCATGGACAAACACTACTCCTGCTTTGTGTATCTAATCCCAGGGAGAAAATTTGTGCACCACTAGTGAGTACCTTAAGCTGGTCAATTTTTAAGAGTGAAAATATGTTCAACCAAATATGAAGAGTTGTGGAAAAATAATAAATGAGGTGAGAGAGAGATTAGCCATCAGAGTAAATACAGCCACATATCCAGATGCCTAGACATCATTAAAAAAATACAAGCCATACTAGAAAACTAGAAGAGATGGCCCAGCCAAAAGTACCATCCAAATATCCTAAAGAGATACAGGATTTAATACAATTAATCAGTGATAATCACACAACTCTCCTAAGTCACTTAAAAGAATTTAAAGCAAATATGACTAAAGAAGTAAAGGATATTAAGGAGATACTGGGAGAGCATAAAGAACAATTTGAAATCCTGAAAAGTAATAGACACTATGAGAATGAAAGACACGATGTATGAGATTTTAAAAAAACATGTTAGAAGAACATACGAGCAGATTTGAATTGCTTGAAGCCAAAATTAATGATTTCAAAGATGAAACATCTGAACTGGAAAAGACAGGAAAACAGGAAAAGAAGAGAATGGGAAAAAATGGAACCAAGTCCCAGGGAGTAGAATGACAACTAAAAATGCTGAAATACTTGCATTATTGGTGTCTGAGAAGTAGAAGTAAATGGAAAAGGGGCCAAAAGAATATTTCAGGAAATAACAACTGAGAACTTCCCAACCCTTAAAAAGGACACAAATATCAGTGTCTAAGGATAACACACCCCAAACAGAATAAATCCAAGCAGACCTACCTCAAGACACCTACTACTGAAAATGACAAATATCAGAGATGAAGAGAGGATTCTGAAAGCAGTAGGAGAAAAGAAGAGCATCACATAGCAGGAAATTCAGTAAGATTAAGTGCTAACTTCTCATCAGAAACCACAGAGGGGAGAAGAAAGTGGTATGATGTACTTAAGCTACTGAAAGAGAAAAACCACCAGCCAAGAATTCTGTGTCTGGCAAAGCTGTCCTTCAGAAATGAGCATGAGTTCAAAGTCTTCACAAAGAAATAAAAACTAATAAAGTATGTTACTGAAGGGCCAGATTTGCACGAGATACTAAAGGGGTATCAGCGTTTACCTTGCTTCAGCCTGAAAGGAAAAACAGAGATTGGGAGAAGAGTTTAGAAATGAAGATTATTAGGAAGGGTAAACTAAAGGATAAGAAGACAGACAATAGAACAGTATGACAACAGAGAGCTGGAGGACAAAATGGATGAAGCTATTCAAAGTTTTCAAGTAGCCCTTCACATTATCCAATGAACCCTGAAATATGGAAAGAAGAACTTTCTTGGGCAAGAACCCTCCAGGAGCAGCGCAGAGTGGCACAGAGGATTAAAAAGAGTGAATTATCAGCAGAAGTGATGGATTTCTCATGAAAGTCAGTTTCTGGCTATGACTCAGAAAGTGATGAGATTGTTGCTGTTTGTGCAGCTATTGCTGGGAAACAGAAGACATCTTGACACAAAGAAAACAGTGGTTGTTTTGTCTGCTTCTGGGAAGGTAGAGACTGTAACTGAGAAGGAAGATGGTGCTGCAACAGCAGACGGCTCTGTTTTTACCAAAGCCCCATGAAGGAACATGCATAGCATGAATTATCTGACTCTGTGTTTCTTTATCATTTAAAGTTTTAAACATAGAGACATTTATTCTGGAGAAACACTGCAAAACTCCTCTTTGTAAGATAAATTTTACGGATGAAGCATATAAATCTAAATGGGAGCATTATTTTCTAGTGTTTGTGCTATGTTTGATAAGTTATGGTTTATACTTAAGATTAGGATTCTGAAGAAAATATTTTGAAATTAATTTATTGAAGTATATCTCTCATACATGAACATACGTAAAGAATAAGTGTATAACAATAGTTAAATAACATCATACAGGACTCTCATAATTCACCCTACCACCCATAACTTGCACTGTTGTTAAACCTTTTAAACTAATGATTAAAGAGCATTGTCCAAATATTACTGCGAACCAAAGTATTTTTCCCCAAACAACACTATTATTATCTTTATATCATTTATATAGGAACATACATAAACAATTAAATGTATAGTAAAAGTTGTGAACTTACAAAGCAAACATGCATAACATCATACAGGGGTCCCATACATCAACCCTCCACCAACACCTTGCATTGTTGTGAGATGTTGATTACAGATTATGAAAGAATATTGACAAAACCTTACTACTAATCATAGTCCTTATCTTACATTTGTGTGTTTTTCCCAGCCCACTTTATTATTATTTTTAAAATATGTTTTTTTATGGCAGAGGTTGTAAACTTATAAAACAATCATGCACATGTGCAAAATTCCCAAACAACAGCCCTCCATCAACACTCCACACTGTGGTGGAGCATTTGCTACAGATAAGATAATATCATCTGATTTTTACCACATCCATAGTGTACATTTGGCACACATTTTCCATACTGCCCCATTATCAACACAGTACATCTTTGGGATGGATGCAAGATTGTTACATTATTACTGCTAACCACAGCCTATAGGACATTCCACTTTTATTTTTCCCTTGCTTCTCCATATTCCTACCTCCCTGCAATAGTGATGTACAGTTGCTCTAGATAACAAAGGACACTTGATCTGTTCCATCAACCACAATTCTCATCTCTTGGATTACTGTGCTATTCAGTTTCTAGATTATTTTCTAGCAGTCTGTCAGTTGGCATTTACATACCTAGACACCCATTTTCAGCCACATCCCCTTTTATAAACTAGCTGTTACTCATTATGTGTTACCATCCATTTTTTACATTTCCACTCATTTACTGTAAAGCTAATTAAAACTTATGCATACATTAAACATAGTCCATCTCAGTCCTCTTATCTCCTTTAAGAATCCATGACCTACCACCAGGTCTTGAAGATATTTTCCTATAATTTCTTCTAGAAGTTTTATGATTCTTTTATTTTTAGGTTTTTGATCCATTTTGAGTTAATTTTGTATAAGGCGTGATATAGGGGTCCTCTTTCTTTCGGCTATGGATATCCAATTCTTTAAGCACCATTTGTTGAACAGACTGTTTTTCCCAAGCTGTGTGTGTTTGACAGGCTAGTCAAAAATTACTTGACCATACATGTGAGGGTCTCTTTCTGAACCATAAATTTGGTTCCTTTGATCTCTGTGTCTGTCTTTATGCCAGTACCATGCTGTTTTTCCCACTATACCTAGGTAATATGATTTAAAGTCTAGAAGTGATGGTTCACTTTTCTTTTTTATGGTGTTTCTGGTTATTCAGGACTCCTTATCCTTCCAAATAAATTTGATCATCATGTTTTCAATTTTTTTAATGCTGGTGGAATTTTTATCAGGATTGCATTGAATCTGTATACCAATTTGAATAGAATTGACATCTTAATGGTATTTAGTCTTCCAACCAGTGAGCATGGAATGTTCTTCCAATTATTTAGACCTTTTTTGATTTAACATTTTGAGTTGCAGTTTTCTGAATATGGCTGCTTTACATCATCAGTAAATTTGATTCCTATTTGAGTTTTTATCTGTCATATTTTATTTTCACCACTCTTTGACACTTTTGGTTACTTTTATTGATATAATCTTCATTTCTGTCCTCTCTTCCAGGGCTTTCTCTCCTGTCTTTTCATTTCATGCTGTAACACAACCTTTAGTATTTCCTGACAATCTGGTCTCTCGCTTAGAAATTCTCTCAGTTTCTGTTGATCTGTGAATATTCTACTCTCACCCTCGTTTTTGGAAGACATTCTTGCTGGATATAAGATTCTTGGTTGGAAGTTTTCTCTCATAGTATCTTACATATGTCATACCACTGTCTTCTTGCCTTCATGGTTTCTGGTGAGAAATGAGCACTTTGTGCATTTTTCACTAAGTATTTGTGGCAATAGTATTAGTCCAGAAACAATAGCCCGACTGGCTTTCTCCCTTGTATTTATCACTACATTTTTCTTGGGTATGTTTCTTGTCTCTTCTACAAGGCTCTTGAGGGCAGCCAGACTGCTTGGGATTGAATTCCAGTAGTACCCACTCCTCAGCTGTGTGGCCTTGGGCAAGTCCCTTCATTTTTCTAAGCTTTAGTTTCTTCTCATTAAGTGGGAGTAAATTAGAGTCTACCCTTCAGTATTGTTAGTGTCTGAGCAACGTGCTAGTATATGCACACTGAACATAGTAAGGGCTAAGCCAACATTAGCTGCTATTGTTACAGTTACTGGGATTATCAAGAATAATTTCCCCCCTGAGAGCTGAGCCCACATATGGAGCTCAATAAAGTCTGCTAAGTTGACAGTTGATCCCCTCCAGGTCAGGTAATCAAATTACAGGCAGTGGGTTCCTCTTACCTGGAAGGAACACGGTGCTGCTGTAATATATAAAGCAGATGATCCAACACCCCACCATGGCCGATCTGGGAACAAGAATCTGGGGCAAAAACAGACATTGAAATATGTTGCTCCCAGCCCAATAAAATTGTCAGATAAGCTGCTCTGAGCAAGTGCCTGATTAAGCGATTCTAAGTGCAACATTGTTTTCTTGGCAGCACCGATGATGAGCTCAGAATGGATCATCCGGGCTGACAGCAGAGGTGGTGTAGGGAGCTGAGGGTGTCTGAGCAGGAGACGGTTGGGAGAAACAAATGAATAGTATCTCCAGGGCTGCCCAACAGAAAGGCCATAAATCATAGCAGTAGTCAATTCCTTGGGGAGTAGATAACCCTGAGCAGGGTGCAGGGGTTCCAGAGGAGGTGGAAGGAACCCATTTCCAGTGGAGCCCTATTGGAACAAGCCACACAGCCTGCACAATTGTTCTGCTCCTAATCGTGTGAGCTTGGCCTAGTCACTTAAACCTGCAGAGATCATGTCCTCATCTACGAAACAGGATTATTAACACCTCACGGGTCTACCCCACTGCACTGTCCACTACAGAAACATGGCAAATCCAAGCTGAAATGTGCTGTAAGTGTAAAACTACACACCAGATTTTGAAGACTTAGTATGAAAAAATGAACAAAATATCTCTTTCATACTTTTTTTCGCTATTGATTGCATTTTGAAATAACATTTGGATAGATTGGGTTACATAAAATATAGTATAAATTATAAATTACTCTCAACTGCTTCTTTCTACTTTAAAAAAAATGTGGCTACAAGAAAATCTAAAATTACCTCTGTGGCTTTCCTTAGGTTTCTATTGACAGGCATGAGGCTAGCCCTTTCTTTCTGTCAGAGGTCCTTTGCTTCTTGAATTTTGATGAGCTTCTGGTGCTAACCTAAACAAGTTAGTCTTCCTCCCTGAATCCTAATGTCCTCATCTGTCAAAAAGAGATGATAATCGTGATTAACATTGACTTACCATGTTGCAGGTACTGTGCTGATCACGTTACGTGCATTAACTCATTTACTCCTCTCAAGTACCATGTGAAATAGACACTAAACATTTCACAGGTGAATAAACTGAGGTTCTGACTGGTAAAGGCCTTACGAAGATGTGTAATGTGTAGGAAGCAAGGAGTTAGGATTGGGACCGGTTTGGCCTCACTCTGAAACCTCTGCCTTCCACTAGTACTCTTTTTTTTCTTTTAAAGACTTATTTTATTTATTTCTTCCCCCCCCCAGTTGTCTGTTCTCTGTGTCCATTTGCTGCGTGTTCTTGTTTTTGCCCGCGTCTGTTGTCAGCGACACGGTAATCTGTGTTTCTTTTTTTGCGTTATCTTGGTGCATCTACTCTGTGTGTGCGGCGCCATTCCTGGGCAGGCTGCACTTTCTTTTGTTCTGGGCGGCTCTCCTTACGGGGTGCACTCCTTGTGTGTGGGGCTCCCCTACACAGGGGACACCCCTGCGTGGCACGGCACTCCTTGTGCGCATCAGCACTGCACATGGACCAGCTCCACACGGGTCAAGGTGGCCCGGGGTTTGAACCTCCAACTTCTTATGTGGTAGGTGGACGCCCCATCCATTGGGCAAGTCCACTTCCTGGTGTTTTTAAATATCAAATAGGTGTCATAATGCCCCATTCTTTCTCTTGCCTAGCCTGACAACTCCACTGATTCTTCTTCCTCTGTGCCACATTCTTTTTTTTTTTTTAATTTTTCCTTTGTTTCTAAAGGAGCTTTAGATTACATAAACATACCATCGAAAATTGAGGGAATTAACCATATACCCCACCTCTGCCCCCTCCCACATCTCCCCCATTATCAACATCTTTCATTCCTGTGGTACATTTATTACACCTGATGAATACTATTGAAGCATTGCTACTAAGCATGGTCTGTACTTTACATTGTTTTATACCTTGCACTGCACGTTTTTATAGGTTTTGACAAAATGTTTAATGACTTATATCTGTCATTGCAAAGGCATGCAAAAGCTTCCAAAATCTTAAAAATACCCCCATGTTTCACCTATTCTTCCTTCTCCCTCCCTTCAGAACTTCTGGTGACAACTGTCTTTATTTCGGTGTTACATGTTCTTCCATTACCAGAATAATAATAAGTCTACCTTAGTCCATAGTTGTATTTTCACCTTATGTTTGTTCGGTCCTCTACTTTGGGGATTTGGGGGATTGTGTCACATTCTTAGCATTGACTATTTCACATATGTACAAAGCCTGACCACCTGGTTTCCCTATCTGCTGGTGCACTAAGCCACCATATCTCTCATATCTCTCGCCTGGACTACGGTGATGGCTCCCTAACTGGTCTGCCTCTTGTGCTGCTGGCCAGTGCAGTCCATTCTTATCTAGGAGCCAGAATGATTCTGTTAAACTCTAACTCAGGTCTTGTCCCTTGTTACTTTTTGCTGAAACCCCTGTTCAGTCCCAGCTCCCAGTAGAATCCAAAGTTCTTATGCTGGACTATAAGGCTCTCTACAATGTGTGCTCCAAGTTTTAAAACCAGTTTTATGGTGATATATTCACATACCATACAATCTATCTGAAGTGTACAATCGGAGACATTTAGTATTATCACAGAGTTGTGCATTCATCACCACAATCAATTTTAGAACATTTTTATCACACCAGGAAGAAAAGCCCTATATTCTTTAGCAGTCACCTTTCAACTCTTCTGTCATTCCCCACCCCTACATAATCACTAATATAATTCCATCTCTATTTTTATTTATATTTACATTTTATGTGAATGGAATCATAGAATATGTAGTACTTTGTGTCTGGTTTCTTTCACTTAGCATAATTTTTAAGTATTTGCAATTTTTTTTTTAATTAGGGAAGTTGTAGATTTATATAAAAGTTATATAAAAAGTACAATCTTTGCATATACCCCTCTATTATTAACACTTTGCATTAGTGAGGTACTTTTGTTAGGATTGATGAAAGAATATTAAGATATTGCTGTTAAGTACAGTCCATAGTTTATATTGTGTATTTTTTCTATCCCAATAGGATGTATACCATCCTATTATTAGCACTATGTAATAGTGTCATGTATTTGTTATAAGTCATGAAAGAACAATCTCATATTTGTACTATTAGCCCCAGTCCATCATTCTCAACAGTGTTCACTGGGTTATACAGACCCATGTTTTAGATTCTGACTTTTCCTTCTAAGAATGTACATGACCCAAACTTCCCCTGTCAACCTCATTCAGAAACATAGTTCATCACAGTTAGGTACATTCACAAAAATGTGCTACCATCACCATTATCCATTTCCAAATGTTTAGAATCAACAACAACAACAAAAAATTCTACACAACTTAAGCATCAGCTCTCCATTCACTACCCCATTTTTTCCCTTGGTAACTTGTATTCTAGATTCTTATTCTGTGAGTTTGCTTATCATAATTAGGTCATATTTGTGAGATCATGCAATATTTGTCTTTTGTGTCTGGCTTATTTCATTCAGGATAATGTCCTCAAGGTTCATCCATGTTTTTACATGCATCAGAATAATATCTGCTGAATAATATTCCATCATACATATTTACCACATTTTGTTTATCCATTCATGTGCTGGTGGATATTTGGCTTCTACCTTTTGTCTGTTGTTCTGTGAATGTTGGTGTTCAAATGTTTGTCCAAATTCCTGCTTTCAATTCTTTTATATATATATATCAAGAAGTGAGATTGCCAGGTCATATGGTAGTTCTAATTTTAACATTTTAGGAGCTGCCAAACTGCTTTCTAAATTGGTTGCATTATTTTACATTCCTGTCACAGTGTACAGGATTTCCTATTAATCTGCAACCTCACCAGCACTTGTTATTTTCCAGTTTTTAAAATAAGAGTCTTTTGTGTGATCTATGTACCTTAAAAAAAAAAAGATAATAAAATGTAAAGAATAAAATAAAATGAGTAATTTTCCTGAGTGTGAATTGATAATTCATCATGCTTTTGATTTTCTTTCCCTAATGGCTAATGCTGTTGAGCATCTTTTCATGTGCTTATTTGCCATTTTTAGTCTGCTTTGAAGAAATGTCCACTTAAATATATTGCCCATTTTTAATGGACCTGTTTGCCCTTTATTATTGAGTTGTAAGAAATCTTTGCATATCCTGGATATAAACCCATATTAGATGTGTAGTTTCCATATGTTTTCTCCCATTCTGTATGTTGTCCTTTTACTTTCTTAAAAATGTCCATTGATGCACAAATTTTTTAATTTTGATTATGTCCCATATATGTTTTTTTAAAATTCTATTGCTCATGCTTTCATTGTGAAGTATAAAAATCCATTGCCTAACAGATGGCTACAAAGCACTTGAAAATGTGCTCAACATCATTAGCCATTAGGCAAATGCAAATCAAAACCACAATGTGATACCTTTTCATGGGTCCCTTTGACTGAACCCATTATGAGATTGGCTGCTCTTTAAAAATGGAGAATTACAAATTTTGGAGGGAGTGTAGAGTTGGAACAATTGATCATTGTTGGTGGAAATGTAAAATGGTGTACCTGCTATATAAAACAGTTTGGTGATTTCTCAGAACATTAAGTAAAGGATTACAATATGACCTGTCACCCCACTTCTAGGTGTACACCCAAAAAATTGAAAGCAGGGACTCACACATATTTGCACACCAATGTTCATAGTGGCATTATTGAAAATTGCCAAAGGATGGAAGCAACCCATGTGTTCATCAAGAGGGGAATGGATAAACAAACAAAGGTTTTTTACATAACATGGACTATTATCCAGCTATGTAAGGAGTGAAGTCCTTATACATGCTACAGTATGGATGAACCTTGAGGACATAATGTTGAGTAAAGTAATCAGGATATAAAAGGATAAATGTTAAATGACCTCATTGATATGAAATAATTAGATTAGGAAAATACATAGAGTCATAAATTAGAATGTAAGTTACCAGGAACAGGGGATATAATGATTAAGTTTTTCAGAAAGTTTCTATTTGGATTGATAGAAAAAGTTTGATAATGGATGGTGGTGGTGGTAGCACAACATTGTGAATGTAATGAATAACACTGACATATATTTGAATGTGGTTGAAAGGGCAAATTTTAGATTGTATATATATTACTAGAATACAAATTTTAAAGGAAACATAGAGCTGTAAAATAGAGTGAAGCCTAATGTAAACAAACGATGACAGCTAAGAGTGTAGGTATAAAAATGTTCTTTCTTCTGTTGTAAGAACTGTAGCACACTAATGCAAGGTGTTAATAATAGGGTGGTATAAGGGAACTCTGTGTTTTATGCATGAGTTTGCTTTAAACTTGCTTTCTCTAATAAAAAGTAAGAGTCCATTGCCTAATACACTGTCCTAAAGATATTTCCCTATGTTTTCTTGTAAGGGTTTTATGTTTTTAGATATTACATCTAGGTTGTTCATCTGTTTTCAGTAGATACTGTGTTTTGTGTGGTCACATTTATTCTTTGTCATATGGATATCCAGTTTTCCCAATACCATTTGTTGGAAAGATTCTTTCCCCTCTGAGTGGACTTGGCACCTTGTCAAAAATTAATTGGACAGCAATGAGTGGTTATATTTCTGCACTTGGAAGTCTGTTCAGTTGGTCTTGTGTGTATGTCTGTCCTCATCCCGTATCACATTTTTTTTTTATTACTGCAGGTTTGTTTAAGATTTGAAATTAGGAGGTGTGAGTCCATCTTGTTCTTTTTCAAGATGTTTTTGATTATTCAGAGTCCCTTGCTCTTCCATATGAGTCTGATGATTAGCTTTTCCATTTCTATGAAGAACGCTATTGAAATTTTTATTGGAATTCCATCAGATCTGTAGATAGCTTTGCATAATATTAACATCTTAATGATAGAAAGTCTTCCAGTCCATGAGCACAAAATATCTTTCCACCTATTTAGGTCTTCTTTAATTTCTTTTAGTAATGATTTATAGTTTTCTGCATATCAGTCCTTTACATACTTGCTTAAATTTATTTGTATTTATTTTATTCTTTTGGTTGCTATTGCAAATGGAATTATTTCCTTTTTGGATTATTCAAATCCATTTGTAGAAACAGCATTGTTTGGTATATTGATTTTGTACCCCACCACTTTGCTGAATCTCCTTCATTCTTGAAGGACATTTTTTCCAGGTAGAGAATTCTTGGTTTGCTTCCCTTTTCTTTCAGGATTTTATATGTAATCCCACTGTCTTCTGACCTCCATGACTCCTGATGAGAAATAACCAGTTAATCTTTCTGAAGATCCCTTGCATATGATGCGTAGCTTCTCTTATGTTACTTTCAAAATTCTTTTTCATTTTGATGTTTGACTATAATGTGTTTAGGTGAGGCTCTGTTTGAATCTGTCCTGCTTGTTTTTTGTGTGTATCTTGAGTGTGTAGATTTATGTCTTCCATCATGTTTGAGAAGTTTGTGCCATTTTTTCTTCAAAGAATTTTCTGCCCCTTTCTCACTTCTCCTTCTGAGACTCCTATGATATATATGTGATGAAATGCTTTAGAAGGATTGCAGTTTTAGCTATTCAAATGTAGTGGAGACACTACACAGAATGTTGCTTGGGGTCCACCGAACGTACATGGAATTAGAATTCTGTGGTTTGATATTTGCCACTCTTTACTGTAGAGCCAAACTCATATGAATCTGGGATCTAGAATTTACTTGTTTGAAGATTAGACAAATTACTTGAAATCATGGTGACTATTCCTCACTTGTAAAAGTGAAGATTTAAAAAAAAATACCTACTTCAGAGGATGGCTGTGAAATTTGTATTCCTTTTGAAAATTATTAGCTAATTTTATCTTGTTCCTTTCATCCAATGGTCCCATCCATCTTCGTTTCTGACAAAATGAATAGCTGTACTCAGGGGTCATGCTTTTTTTTTTTAAAGCAGGTTGACAAGAATTGCTCAGGAATAAGTTATATGCAAGACTTGTCATTTTCCTGTGTTTCAAAGAAGTCAGGTTTCTTTCCTTTTTTGCATCAGCCCAGGAATCTTGATACAAGTGCCAAAGTCTGGTGTCAGAGTGAGGTGCAGTGTTTATGGATGATTTTCTAGGTCCAAAATAAAAGGAAAAAAATCTCCCCAAAGAAAGTGCCCCATTAAAAATCCTCAATGAGTAGAGTGTGAATTCCTAGTGAACATTACGGATGCTTTCCCTGCAGCAAGGGCAGGGAAGTGTTTGAGGCACAGCTGATCAATGGGCAAAGGCAAGTCTCCTTTCTGTTCTCTCTCCTCAGCCCATTTTATCTTTGGCTCCCTTGAACTCCGAGCACATTTGCTATCAAGTTGTGCTCCTTTCCACACTGCATTAGATGGCTCACTGAGGACCTTTAAAGTTATGTCAGGCTTAGGTCTAATTTAACATGTCACAACTCATACAATTCAGTGTGTTCTCTACAATTAATTTACAGAGCATAGATGCATAAGAGTTACATAAAGGAACAAGTACAGGATTTTATTAATAAAATATTTAGAAGACACAGGCAAGGATTTTGGGAGAGAAATGCAGAATGAAGGAAAGAAATGGTAGACAGAATGTGCATCTTGCCTACCCCAAGTCTGAAAGGAACAGGGCTGAGGGCCTCCCTCTCTTATCAAAGGACTCTGGCTACTGGCATCTGCCAGGCTAATTGCCTCAAACCCCACAAATGTAGGGAAAATCTGCAGGAAAGGATGTAGACACTGAATGCTGGGTCTCTGGGGAGAGAGTTGACTGACTTGGTCGGGTTGTGGGTCCATAGGCGCAGCACCCTCTGCTCCCTCAGATGCTGAAGGAACCCAGGGCAAAGCTGGATTCATGATCGTCTCCCAGTGATCATCCATGAAACCCAGTGAGAAAATACCCCAAAACCTGGGAAACAGACCGCTGGGTCCTGAAGAAGGGAACCATCTGTCAGCATTGAGTCCTCACATTCCCACAGAAAAATCTTTTATACACATTGTATATACACCTCTCTGTCTGGAAGAGACCATGTCCTTCAGGTTGAGAACCGTGAAAAGAGGGAAAGGTATAATGGGGAGGAGTTTATGAACAATAAAGAGAGAGACTTTAGAAAGAGACAGGGGAGTGGATGTGGCTCAAGTATTGGGGCACCTACGTCCTACATGGCAGGTATGGGGTTTCATTCCTGGTGCCTCCTAGAAACAACAACAACAACAAAAACAAGCAAACAAATGAAATAACCAACATGGAGCCAATGTGGCTCAGTGGTTGAGTTCTGACATCACACATATGAGGTCCAGGGTTCAATCCCCATACCTGGTACTTCAAAAAAAAAAAAAAAAAAGAGAGACAGAAAAAATTGCTACTTTCTCTTGTTTGGAATACTCTTATTCTGAAAAGTTGGCTTGTGAACAGACCAAAGCACTTGCAAACAGGGTGGGGAAGCTTGGGGAAAGCGGGGATAGAGTTGGGTTCCTGATGTCCATGGCATGATGTAGCCTGACCCCAGGGCCCAATTCTATCCTCACCGCTATACTTCTCCTCCAGGACCTCAGTCAATTCACCTCTGCAGTTAATGAGTCTTGGAGTTCCAGCATCCCTTTTCCAGCCCTCAGATATTTTAACTGTGCCAAGGAAGTATACTGGTGTCTTGATTGTTTAAGAAGAGAGTCACTATCTCCATGTATTTCTGTCATGACATTGCTTGGTATAAGGCCCAATATCATGTGTTCCTTGACTTTGGAGAACACCTGGAGGGCCTCAAAAGTCCTAACCAAAAGTTCACCTCCCTGTGCTGCTCTCATGGATAAGGATCCTAACCAAGTGATCCTCCTTTTCATGGGCACTAGGTACAATTCCTGCTCACCCCTCAGGAGCAGGCTTTAGGTCCCTCCCAGCCTCCATAATCTCTCAAAGAAATCAATCCCATCTTCATGCCAAGAAACAGGAGTCACCTCACCCCTTTGCTCCCTTTCACAAAGCCTGCCTCCCACAGCCCCCTTTGTGACATGTGATCCCAAATGCAACACACGTGTGGCCCTCTGTGGCATCCTGTGTTCCATTCTCCAGGCTGTTGTGTATGTGTGATTAAACAACTGCCATAGAGCTCATTTGTCAGTGGCAGGTGTTGTGTGTTTGGCTCTCCCCAAAACCCTAGGGGGGAATCCCTGCCTCATCAATGGAGTGAAGACAAGACTTTTCAAACACTTTGCCTTCCCTGACTTCTTCTTTCCCTCACCACCTCCCTGCCTCTTTTCTCTAATGACTGCTCATTTCCTTTCTCCTTGTCACCCTGCACCAATCACATTGCTCTCTGGTATGAGACATTGGAGGACCGATCAATTATACACTGCCACCTTCTGCCATCAATTGATTAATCGATGAACCAATCCATTCTATTCAGAGAACACATGAAAAGGCCTGAAGTTGTGTTGTGAGGAAGACCTCTTGATTCTCTCATTTTACAAGTGTTTCTTACCCCACCCCACAGAAACCATGGCTGTTATAAGGGCTGAGAGAATTTCCACATGAGAATGTCAGTTTCTATTCTTGGTAACATTATTTTAAGTGCAGTCCTCTACCTCAGTTGGTGAAATGTTGAGCAAGTTTCCCCCACCTATGCCTAGAGGTGTCTCCTTACACAGATACCTCCCTACCAGGTGTAGAGTGTGGCTACACCAGAGACTAAGTGCAGAAGAAAGGAGCCAGTTCTAGCACTTGGAGCTTTGAAGATGTTGAGATGGTTAATTCAGAGGTCTCCTGTAATTAAATAGGCTTGGCAATGAGGGAAGGAATAGGAGTGTCCTATCTGTGGGGGAAATTCCATTCAAATGCCAAAAGTATTTGAGAGAGTAAGGACTCAGTGATTACTGCAGTCTCAAATTGAAAGTCAAAGGTCTTGCCCAGAATCTCATAACTTAACAAGTCTCAGAACTGGATTCAGTATGTAAGTTGGCATTTTCAGGCCAATGCTCTTTCCATGAGGCACAGCTACTTTGTCTGAAAACAACCACTCTGTTTTAACCGACACCCAGTTTTGAATGGATCAGACACTGATATCAAAAAGTGCTGTTGGTGACTGCCGGAACCCATTTTCTGTAGCCACTTCCAAAGAAAGGAGCAGGATTGTTCTCCAGAGTGAGCCAGTTATCCGACCTGTTCTTAAAGGATACAGGTCCAATGAGTTTACTTCATGGAGGGTAATTGTTATAATATCTGTGTTCTGCCCTCTGTGAAAGATGACCATCTTGCATCATTTATTTGTCATAAGATTAAGTGCTTCAAACCTGAGACAGTTGCCAAATCGTGTAAATGAACACAGCTTAGCTTGGGCCTGAATGAAGGGTTAAGAGAACCAATTTCCAATGGTGGCACCATCTGAAATGGACAATGTTTCCTCCCAATGTGTGTTGTGGGGAGTGAGGAAGGAGAGTATGTGGATTCTGAGGGGGCTGGTTTTGAAAGACATAAGAAGGAACTTGACCAATGTGGTATCATATTAGACTCCTGAAAATTAGGCTATGAGATTGGTGAAAAAACAGATAATATTTACTGAATGGCGACTTATCAAAGGACCCCAGAATTAATTGGAAAATCTAAAAAGAAAAGAAATGAGGAGCACAGTTAACTATTGTTGTAAAGCTATTGTCCAAACTTTTAACTAAAATCTGAAGAGGGAAAAGAGAAAAGCAAGAGACAAACTTAGGCAAAATCCAAAACATTCACAATAAAATTGGCACAAACTGTAATAGGGGAAAGGAAATTAAATTTGACCTGTTCCAAAATGAGAAACTCTCCCCAAGTGAGAATAGTGCATATATGGAGAAATACATGTTTACTCCCATATACCAGATCTAGAAGAGAGTTGCAACAAGGATGATGGACACCAGGCTAAAATCAGGCCTTCTTTTGAGTTCTTCCTTGTCACTGTCCCTTGTGTGTTTGGCTCAGAATATTTGAGTATTTCTAAGTTTCTTGAAAATGCTATCAAATAATATTAAAATCTCTTCCCGATTCTTATGCATGGTGCAAGATGCTGAGGAGTGACCTTAGCACTGGCAGGGGTTGATGAAGTGATGCTTTGTGGTACTTCCCAACTGTCAGCATCTGTAAACTGACTAGAATCTCTGCACTTTCTATGTGCTTTTTAGACAGCCACCAAAATGCCTAAAATGAAAGAGTCAGTGAGACCAGTTAGTGAGCTGGGGTGGAACTAAACTCTCTTCTGTGGTTGGTGTGAGCATAAGGTGTGCACTCTATTTGGAAACTCTTGATCAGTTTTCACCAAAGGTGAACTTAAGCATCTCGTATGACCTCTTCATTCCTCTGTGCAAAAATACCCAATAGGGAAGCAGACTTGGCCCAGTGGTTAGGGCGTCCGTCTACCACATGGGAGGTCCACGGTTCAAACCCTGGGCCTCCTTGACTCATGTGGAGCTGGCCCATGCGCAGTGCTGATGTGCGCAAGGAGTGCCCTGCCACGCAGGGGTGTCCCCTGCGTAGGGGAGCCACACGCGCAAGGAGTGCTCCCCATAAGGAGAGCTGCCCAGCGCGAAAGAAAGTGCAGCCTGCCCAGGAATGGTGCCGCACACACAGAGAGCTGACACAACAAGATGATGCAACAGAAAGAAACACAGATTCCCATGCCGCTGACAACAACAGAAGTGGACAAAGAAGAAAACACAGCAAATAGACACAGAGAACAGAAAACCGGGGCAGGGAAGAGAAATAAATAAATAAATAAATCCTTAAAAAAAAACACCCAATATAAATGCTTGCACCATCCCAGGAATACACATTTGCAGGAGTGTTCATAACAGTATTATTCATAATTTCCCAAACCGATAAACTATCCTGTATTAGTCAGGGTTCTCTAAGGAAATAGAATCAACAAGAGGTATCTGTCAACAGTATGCAATTCTGTAAGAGTCTCTCACGCAGCCATGGGGATGCACAATTCCAGGTTCCACAGGCAGGCTGCAACCAGGGGCTGCACTGAAATTCCAGTGAAGATTCTTGATGAGTTCTGGGAGATGTTGGCTGTCCAAATATGAGCTGGGAAATTCTCTCTCAATGCTGGAATCACTTCCCTTTTTAAGGCATTCAGCGATTGGGTTAAGCGTCACTCATTGCTGCTGTCAATCTCCCTGATTGATGTAATTAGAACCAGCTATCTATGATTTACCACTGCAGTAAAGTCAATGGTGACTAAAGTCCATAAATGCCCTTGTATTATAGTTAGCCCAGGGCTTGCTTGATCAAACAACTGGGCACAATTACCTGGTAGAGTTGACACAATAGCCTAACCATCACATACCCAAACACTTATCAACAGTACAAGGTATAAATTCTAGCATGTTTCAACAATTGTAAGCTTTAGCTCAGTAAGTGTGAATGATCCTTAAGTATATACACCTATATGGGTGAATATTATAAAAGGTAGAGCAAAAGAAGCCAAATACAAAAGGAATCATGATTTCATTTCTTTGAAGTACAAAACCAGTTGAGATTAATTGATGATTAGAATAGACAGGAGAGTGATGACCACTTTGGATGTGAGCTTCCAAACTAGACTGGGCCACAAGAGGACTTCTTGGGTGCTGGGTTCCAGTAATTTTTTAAAAAAATCTCTAATCTAGGTGTTAATTACACAGTTTGTACAGTTCATGAAAAGCCATTGAGCTACAAAATTATGATTTGAGAGTCTTTGTTAGTTATGATACTTGAATTAAAAGTAAAAAAGTTACTTTTTGTACATGATGTGAATCTCAGTAGTGCTGTGTGGTTGCAGATATGGTAATTGAATACTCCATCACAAACCCCAAAACACACAACTTTACACGAAGCATGGAAGTTGCATTAAGGTTTTTAAACAAGTCTTTTCACAGCACTGAAAAGCCCCTGGTGACTGCAGACGCCTCCAAGCCTTCCAGTGTGCCTTGTGGCTGGGACGACCCAAGGCAGCCCTGCCCCGCACTCCCTTTGACAATCTCTGAGATCTGGGCAGCAGAGTCTTTGACATCTGCCTCCTCCCAGGCGGAACCTCTCCAGTCTGCTGAAAGGCTGAGTGTTACAAGTCTTGTTGTTGGGCAAGCTATGACTTTTTGTGCATGTGTGTGCTCCAATAAAGTTTTATTTACAAAAGCAGGCAGCAGCTGGGTGGCCCTAGACAGTGGCTTCCCACCCCTGCCCTTGACGATACTGAGGAGACCTGGCTGCCCAGGGCACTGCTGAGCATGTCATCTACTCCGGCGTCTGTGACCTGCTGGGGTGTTTGTGGGCAGAACAGGGCACCATGGTCGGGAGTTTCCTACCAAGTGGTGGGTGCAGAGGCCAGAGGAGGCGGTGTCTTCCTGGTAATTACAAGCACTAACTGCCTTATTCCACATCAGGCCCAGCCCTCCCACCCCCAGACACTCGAGGTAGGTCCCTATCCTTCCTAGGCGCCCCTGTGCCATTTCTTGACCCGCGGCCCCGCTCTCCTGAGCACCCAGGTGTACCTCTTTGGTGAGTCCAGTGCTTCCTCCCCCAGGGCTTCCAGGTTCTCTTGGGTGATGAAGTTTCTTGCCGTCTCTGCAGCGGCAGCACTTCCTTCTCCTTGAGCTGTACCCAAGCCTGTACCTTCCGGGCCTGGCAGGTTTTCTCCTCTGCCTGCTGCTGCTCCTGCTCCCGCGCCTCCTGCCGCAGCCTCGCCAGCCAGAGCTCCTGCAGCCGCTGGTTTCCACCTGGCTCAGGTCAGCAGCTCCTGATGCTCAGCGGCGTTCTCCGGGTTGGCGTTCTTCCAGGACCCGTGCGCTGGCTTCGCGCACAACCTCTGATGGCCCTTCCGATAGCGCTCAGTCAGCAACAAGAGCTCTTCGGGGTCCACCGCGGGTGGGGGCTGCACACACCCGGCCTTGGCCAGGGGGTCGTGGCGGCTCTTGCAGCCGCGGGAGTTGAAGCAGCAGGACTGGGCCGGGCATGGGACCTGTTCGTCCAGGCTGCTCAGCGCACGCAGCGTGACTGACAACCCCACAAGCTACTGATTTTGGTTGCTGCTGTTTATCTCATTCTATGCCCTCTCCATCAGGGACCTGTTTGTGACATCTGGAAAATTATATATTCATAGGAAATGCCCAAATTCTTTAGCATGGACTGGAACTCCTTTACTCCACTGTCCCTTTCTCACATGTATAACACCGATTGTGTCCAGCATTAATTATTTCAAACATATGTGAAACCTGACTACCTTGTTCCTTGCCACTGGTACCACCCTGTCCCAAGCTCCCCAATTGACTCTCACCTGGAACTTGCAATATCCTGCTGTTCCAGGTGCCCTGTTTATCCTGTAGTCTATACTCATCCAACAGAGAGAATGATCCTCTTAAAAAACACATCTGATCATGGCCCCCTGTACTCTTTGCTGTCCATCCCTGGATCACTCACACTGAAAACTCGAGTTCTTAACACTGTGAAACACAAGCCTCCGCAGTCTGTGCCCCATGACTCTTTTGTCATCTCCTGTGCTCCCACCTGCTAAATCCATTCCAGCAGCATTGGGTTCCTAACTTTTTTCAGGCACCATTCATCCTTCCTTAATCATAAGTAGAAAATTCAAAAATGAAGGTACAAAACTCTGGCAAGTTTGAGCAAAATGGGAAAAATCTCTTCAGAAATGAAATAAAAACTAGGAGAAAGCACAGTTAGAGATAATGCCTTATAAGAAACAGAAGGTGAAAAAGAAGAAATTATTTAAAAATCTGAGATAAAATTTATTGGAGATAATCAGTAGATCAGAAAAATGACAAAAGGTAAAGGTCCACATAAGAGATCTAATATATGAATATTTTGACTGCCTGAAAAAGAAAATCGAAATGAAAAATAAAATATAAAGATTACAATTTGTCTGGAATAAAAAGATAAGCTTTGAAACTTAAAGAGAATCCTGAGCATTGACTCAGAATGACTTATGGCAAGGCATATTTTAGTAAAATGTTTAAAGAAAAAAATAATCCTTTGTGCATCTAGAGAAAGAGGGCAAAAGTGATAAAACCAAACTAGAGTCTCATCAACCTTTTTTACAGAATAATTTGTTTTAGATGTTTAAGATAATCAAGGAAAGAAATGATGAGCCATGAATTTTCTACCCAGCAAAAACTGGCTTTGAGGTCTAAGTCATCCAAGATCTCGAGACATACTCCTTCCAAGATCCTTCCAGAGAAATGAACCAACTTGAGACAACAGAATTCCGAGAAAGGCATCAATACTAGTGCAGGAGGTAAGATATAAATGTGCAGCTGCTTTGCTCAACGAAGCATAAATGAGGGTTCTACAAGAGAGGAAGTGAATATCTTATGATATTTCATTATTTGTTTAGAGTCCTTTTCTATATATGTGTTTATTTTACAGGTAAAATATTTTAAAAATGACTAGTAGTAAATAAATATTGTTTAATGTAAACATCACCCAAGTAAAATATAAAGCATATGTCTAAGACTGATGGTAAATCTCTGCTAATCAGAAAGGAAATAACTGGTTCCAGGTCAGCTGCTGCGAGAGGCGTACTCATTAAGGAGCAGTAAGGAGTGTCTGGTTCTTCGGTGTCATGTCTGATTTAGGGCTCCCAACACTATCCAAGCTCCACCAGATGGGCTGAAGCTGAGGCCTGCATGTCACAGTCTTAGCAGTTTTATCAGCCTCTGCAACAGAAACAGACCCAGCTGGAGTCTTTGGTGCCCTTTCATACTTTCCACCTATATTATTATCCTCCTTGTGTTCATCTATTGTGTTACTGATTTCTTTAGTTCTTTTTCCATATTTTCCTTAACTCTGAGCCTACTAAGGACTCCTTCATAATGTCTTTTGTTTCTACAGCTTTCATCTTCTTTTTGCTTGGCTCATCACTTTCTGTTTCTGCATATGTTTTGTCATCTGCTTGAAACCTGGCCATTTTGATATTTTAAAGTGCTATATCTATGGAATTTGGACTCTGAGGCATATGTTCATTAGGCTTCTATCCAGCTAGTATTCTGAAAGTTTTCCTTGAATGTCAGGAAGTAACAAACAAAAGAAAAAGTAGGACAAACAGAAAACACCTTTCCTACTCTTTGCACATTGGTCTGCATGGGTACACACCTTCAGAGCTTATCCATACAATGAATTTAGACAATAATTGAAGCTACAGTATCGGGGCCTTGCTGGTCCTTTCTGCACACACATCTTGTGTTGGAAAGATGTGTTTGGTCCTAGGACCTCCCCTATTTGCACAGATACAGATGTCCTCTTTTCTCTAGGAAACTATTTCCTCATGATCCATCACACTTATGTTTTATAGGTATTCAATTATTAATGCCTGCGAATAAGCAAGAAATGATAGTGGTCACCTCCAGGGAGCGGATTGGGATGGCTTCAGGACGGGTGAATATGGGTGCTAATTTTCAGCCTTTATGTGGGTGTGATCTTTTACAGCTCATGGACATCTGCTATCATATTCTGTGATGAGACATGAGTCCAGTGGTATAGGCAGCACAGGGACTATAAACTGTTTATTATGGCTCAGCACCTGAACTTTAGAGAGGCCAAGTGGCTTGCTAGAGTCACGATACTGATAACCTCCAGGGTACTAGGCATGTCTCTCTCATCCTGCACACTCAGCGTGATGTCATCCATGTAATGAAGAAGTGGGATGTTCCTTGGGATGTCAGATGGTCCAGATCTCTGGGTTGCTGCTGCATCAATATATATCACTGTAAGGACATAGCACAATATGTCTATTCTTACTATACTTTATGGAAACTGTTATTTTTCATGATGGCTCCTTGGAAAGATGCAGTTGTAATTCTGTACATTCCTTTGGGTGATCATAAGCATTCATGTCTCATTCCTGTCTCTTGGCTGTATATGGCAGGAGTGGGATTCCTGGGGAATAGATACACAGAAGTATAATTCATGCTGTAAAAACATTTACCAAAGTGACTGAAACATCGTACACCCCACAGCAACATTTGACAGCTTCCTGTCCTCTGCATTCATTGGCTTTAGTGCTGTTAACCCTAATCATGTCCCTTCTGGTAGGTGTAGGAGTGAGACCTGGCATTTTAATGTCAGGCACTTGTCTGTCACTGGTGATGTAGAGCACATTTACATGTGCTTGATCATACTGGACTCACTGAGGCTTTTCTATGACTTAAAGTATGTGATAGAAGGGCACGGTAATTATTTCCCTCCTCAGTAATCCCCCATTCTTCTGAGAACCCCAGCCTTCTCTCAGATCCCAAATTCCCCAAAGGAGACACACAGCCCTTTTCTGGGAGACCCCATATCCCTGTTTTCTCAGAGTCCCCTGTTCACTTAGAGCAGCTCCCCTGCTTTAAGGGAGACCCCACATTATCAGAGGAGAATCACATCCCTTACATCCCTTAAAGGAACTCACAAATTCCTGTATAACTAGATTGTCAAGACCTTAACTAAAGTCTTCCATAATTGACATAATTTGACCTATCACAATCTCACAAGACAGAAAGTTCCCTGCCATTTTGTCCTCTTTTGGCAGACATGATAGCACCAGAGGCAAGGTCAACAAGAGCAGTGATGAATAGAAGGGAGCCCATCAAGGGCTGACTGTGGAAATTGGGGGCAATGGAAGTTTCCACAAGATCTTGCAATGATGGATATAGGACATGTTATATTTCACCAAAAATTTATAAAAGTCTGTAGGCTAAAATGTAAACCACAATGTAAACCATAATGTAACTAAAAATTCAGAAAATCATACTGTCTAAAATATAAACCATAATGTAAACCAAAATGGAACCATGTTTAATCGCAATTTTTTAATATCTGTGTATCACCTGCAGCAAATATAACACGAGCATGTAAAAAGATCATTGCTGGGGAAGGAGGGAAAGGGTTAGGTGTTGGATATATGAGAGTCCCATCTATTGTATATGTGACTTTACTGTGATCTAAAACTTTTTGAAGACAAAATTAAAAAGAAAAGGATGCGGACACTGAGGAAGGAGTGAAACAAATTACCTTGCCACTGTACATACAGGGCAACACCTATTACAGTGATGAAAGGCAAAACGTCAAAAAGAAAGTTTTATGATATTTTTCATTGTTTAAAACCCAAATTTGTTCTTTATTTTAGTTTTTCTGAATTAGTATGTATTCTATTTCTAATCTTTAAACCTATCATTGCTGTTTCATTTCCCTACTAATTGAATTGGTCAATACATTAGGCTTCATTTCTGAAGAACTTTTGGACCACAGAGGAGTTCAACTAAGGCAGGGGAGGAACACTGGTGTGGGATGTTATTGATGGGGGACACGTGGATGGGAGGGAGTTCTACAGGGCATTTATAGAGTATATAAAAATGTTCAGATAAATGACAACTGAGGGAGTGCTGAGTTCCTACCCAGGGCAGCTCTGCGCATTCCCCAATGAAACAGCAACAATTCCCCAAGTGCAAGGGCAAAGACCAGTGAAGAAGGATAGTCTAATGATGAGCCCTTGATACTGATGATTATGTTTATGGGCCTGTGTGCCTGAAATTTCAACTAGGCCAAAAGCTGCAAGGTGCCTACGAGTTACCTCCTGAGAACCTCCAAGTTCCTTAAATGTGGCCACTCTGTAAGCCAAACTCACCATGTAAATGCATTACATTTCCCCCAGCATAGGACATGACTCCCAAAGATGAACCTCCCTGGCACAGAGGGATTACTACCAATCACGAGTGATGCAACCAGAAAAATATCTTCAATAAAAGGGGGATAATGGTAAATACAAATGAGTTTATATGGCTAAGAGTCTTCAAAAAAGAGTCTGGAGGTTATCAGAGGGATCACACTTTTGCTTGCCTCAGCAGAACCCAAGAGACAGCCAAAGTAGATACAACCCTAGATACTGGTGCTTCTGAGGGCTGTGGAGACACACAGGTTCTACAGTTGTGGCAGATGGCTGTGGATTTCAGTGCCTCATCAGTGAGCCCCCTACTCTGGAATTTGTGTTCCTTAGTTTGATGGAGTTGGATTCAGATGTGACCTTTCTACACATGCCTCTTCTGTCACTTTTACTGAAACTGTGATTGACACTGAGGTTGGTGGATACTCAGGAGACCTGAATCTCTGGACTGGCCGTATGCCAGCAGGGCCCTGAGCCTCAGCAGAGTTGTAACTCCTACCCTCCAGTTTGTTAGACTTACCCGGGTCAGCTAACAGGGAGGTGAAGATGGTTAACCACCACACCAGCAAACAAAGAGTGTCTACAACTGCAAGCAGGAGAATTGCATCTATCAACCATGTGGGATCCAAGTCCCTTCTCTAAATTTAGAGGTGGAGTGGATTAGAGTGGACTTACTGGTATTCTATTACAGAACAATTATGATTCTAGCAACTGAAGAAATTGTGTAATTGATGTGGAGACAGTGGCCATGGTAGATGCAGAGGGCAGGGAGAGGGAAGAAGAGATGTGATGTGGGGGCATTTTGGGGACTTGGAGTTGTTGTAAATGATATTGAAGGGACAGATGCTGGACATTATATATCCTGCCATAACCCAATGAATGGACTGAGGGAGAGTGTAAAGTACAAAGTAAACTATAATCCATGCAGTGTAGCAATACTCTTAAATGTATCACCAAAGGCAATGAATGTGCCACAATGATGAAAGAGCCTTTTGATGTGGGAGGAGTGGGTGGGGAGGGTGCGGGGTATATCGGAACCTCTTATATTTTTTAATGTAACACTTTCTGTGATCCATGTACCTTAAAAAAAAAAAAGACAATTAAGTGGATTTAAAATGACAATGTTTTTGTTTTTTTATTTTCTTTTGAGGTACCAGTACTGGCTATTCATCCCTGGAAGCCGTATGTGGGAAGCCAGCACTTAACCACTAAGCCACATCGGCTTCCCTGAGTTGTTTTTTTCTCTTGTTTTCTTGCTGTTTGTTTTTTGTTGTGGTGGTTTAGGAGGCATCGGGAACCAAACCCAGGTCCTCCACTGTGGGAAGCAGGTGCTCAACTGCTTAAGCCACATCCGTTCCCAACACTGGCAATTTTGATATCTGTGTGGAAGAGGAAGCAAAGTAGTGGATCAGGAAAGAAATGAGACTTTCTTAGGGTTTCTAGCTAACTGCTACCTATAGCAATGTGAAACAGTCAATTTACTAATTAGCAAAGAGCAAAATACACACTATGATTCAAAGACAGAGCCCCATCACTCCTTCTGATCATCCTTTACCATCTACTTTACATCTTCTATTCCCAGGTCACCCTCCAGGAATCCACATATTCTGTCACTGCATTTATCATTTCTTTTACAGGATTGTATTGGTGGAGTGCCTCCAATTCTGGTAAAACATTCTTCTGTATTTACTCACTAATCAATTATCATAAAGATAATCCATGTTAAGAAAAAAGAAGGGAGAATTGCTATCCTACCATTTAGAAATAACGGCTTTGATGCTATTTTTCCTTCCACTCTTAGTTTTTTACACTATGTGGGTGTGTTCATTGAGTTGTGATGCTCTAAGCTTGCACTATGCCGGCAACAATGTGGAAGTTCATTGACGAGGGGAAGCATGAGGTTGAGCCCCAAGTCTGTCTGACCCAGCTGGACAAGAGCGCTGCCACAAGGGCAATGGACACTGCACTAGGAACCATGTGATATTTGAGTTCTTACAGGTCACTGTCCATGGAGTATGTAGCTTACAGAATTTGGGCATGTGTAAGGCTCGTGATGAATATACATAAATACAATAAATTATCTCCATTTTTATTGAATTAGGACCAGGTGCTGATGAGTGATGCCAGCACTGACAGAGGTTGAACAGGTTGTACTTCTTGGTGCCTCCCAACTCCCAAAATCTGTGAGCTGACCAGAAACATGTGGGCTTTCCATGTGCTTTCCACGCTAATGACCACATGAAAGACTGCAGGAAAATACATCTGGAGCAGGCCTGGATTGTATCACCCCTGAGGCTACTGCCACCTTTATGGGATGGGCAGGTTGGGAACTCTGTAGGCCCATGTGATTCCAGACATATACAGACACTGGAACTCTCTTGCTTGGCTTCAAAGGCTCCCAGGGCTGAGTGACAAGTGCCAGTCACAGTTCAGAGAATCAACAAGGGGCACAGGCCAGCTTCATACTTAGCTCTTCCATTAAGGAATTCATGAGTTTGGGCACATTCATCTATTTGCCTTGATTTCTCCATCTGAGAAATGGGGATAGTTAACAACCTACCACAGAGGCTATGTGACAAATGATTTAATATATGTAAAATCTGAAGTGCAATGGAATTTTTAAAATTTAAAACCTTGATACTGATAATTGTGCTGTGTTATTGTGACTTGTATACGGAAAACAAATACATTAACACATACACATCCAAAATCATATACAAAGACAACTCTCAACTGCCATGCACACAATCCCACACCACCTCAAGAGAACACAGCTGTGTAAGTGATAGTGGAAACATGATAAATTTTTACCTGGAAAAGAGTTTCTTGTGGATACCCCTAACTTTGTTCCCACATGGACACCGGAATTAGGATCCCTCTCCATACTTAATCCTGTAAGACTCTCCTGGCATTCTCATCATCTAGATTTCCCCTCAGCGATCAGGTATTCCAGAATACATACCACTTCTGCTTGTTCTTGGAGCTCCCTGCAATTACAGAAAAGATAAGAGATCTCTGAGGATGAGAACATGCTCTGGGATGTTTGAACTGGTGTTTTGCTCTCTTGGTCCTTTTTGCAATCACATGGGAAACAGTGGTTAAGTCAAAGACTCCAGTAAGCAAGTGTATTAGTCCCTGAAAGGGGTGCTCTTGCAAAACACCAGAAAAATGCTGGGCGTTATAAAGGGTATTTATTTGGGATAGGGACTTACCGATACCAAGCCAAAAGCATGAGTTACTTCCCTCACCGAAGTCTATTTGGAGCAAGATGGCTGCCAATGTCTGCGAGGATTCAGGCTTCCTGGGTTCCTAAGTTCCTGGGGCTTGCTTTACTCTGGCTTCAAGGTTCCTTCCTTCTTGGCACTGGCTTCTCTTTCCTCTGCATGCTGACTTCCCAGGGCTCCAGTTCAAGTCTTCAGCATCCAACTCCAAAATCAAAACTCCAACATTAAAAGCCCTCCACTCTGCTCTTCGCCATGCCTTTTATCTGTAAGTCCCCACACACCAAGGGGTGGGAATTTACCACCTCAGTCATAACTCCATCATGCCCAGGTACAGATCAGATTATAAGCATAATCCAATATTTCTTTTTGGAATTCATCAATTATATCAAACAGCTATAGCAAGCAAAGAGGACAACCTTGGAAAATGTAGGAACTTTTCATGCATGATGTCTCTCCCTTATATTTTGGTTGGCAGTGACAAAATCTTTTATCAATGAAAGGAACCTTGGTGCTCTATTAAAGCCTCCTACATAGAGTTCATGCTGCACATTGTGAGTACCCTCTTGAACCAGGGATCACTCAGGAAGAGACCCCCACTTGGCACTGTCCCAGCCAATGGAACCTATATGTCCTCCATACTGTGAATGGTCAAATTCCCACATCTACATGATTTTAAAATGAAAGCAAGGGAGCAAAATTTTTACCCTGAACAAATAAGGTGACCTTACTGTGGCACTAGAGAGACTGCAACATCTACTGTCTTGCTTGAAAGCTTTTCTAGCCAGACCTAAGTGGGAGCTAGGAAGACACAGTAACTGTCATCTCATGAATGTTGCTCATGAATTACTCAAAGATCTTGACTTGGATAAGGGATACAGTGTATAGAAGCAGTATGGGCTGAAGAGCCATCCTCCTTGGTGGAAGAATAAGGCAAAAGAAGGGGAGCAGGAAAGAAGTGAGACTGAATCCTTGGCGTTGTTCCTAAAGACCAGGTGAAACTGCTGATCCATAAATGGTACTAAAATAGATGCTGTATCAAGGACAGCAATCCTCCTGCCTGTTTTGAAACTCAGCTAAACTGTCAAAATCTTAACAGCTTCAATCTCTACAACATGGCAGAACCATGAAAACTTTAAAATGAAAGTAACCGGCCAAAGAAGTCCAGATAGTGTATGACTTGATTTGTCTGAAATATCCAGAATAGGCCAATTCATAGAGACAGAAAGTAGATTGATGACTGCTATGGCTTGGGGTGGGAGGAATGGGAGTGACTACTAGTTGGTATGGGGTTTCCTTTTTGGGTAGTGAAATATTCTGGAAAAAGATGGTGGTGGTATTTGCAAACACGGATGACTGTAATAAAAACCAATTCATTGTACATTTTGAAAGGGTGACTTTTTAGGATGTGAAGTATAGGTGAAAAAAATAATAGCTCAAAAAAATATGGGTTTCAGTTTCAACCCCAATAAGTAAGGATCTTGAAAATCTCACTCCCATTTTCACACACACACAAAAGTTAAACAATCTGAAATCCAATGACTTTTCTTAGGTCCATCAGAAAATTGAGGTTACCAGATTAAGTGCCATCCCTACATTTTTTCTTCCAAGAGGCAAACACTGAGATTCAGTCAAGATGAGTTACCTAGAGCAGAAGCTGCTGTAGCCAGTAACTGGAAAGAAAATATTGTGGTAATTTTGATGACTTGGTGGAGGCTCAGTGTGGACTAGCTTCAGAATTAGGAACTCTTGGGAGTCTGGGTGTAAGGGAGGGGCCCACACAATCATAATTTTTATATCCAGGGCAAACTACTTGACCAGAGTATTATTTGTCCTGACACACGAGGCCTCTGGAGCCTTGCTGGCTCGTGAGGTGAGAAAAGATGACCAGGGAGCCCTTCTGAAAGTCTCAGCCCAGGGAATCATGGCCACTGAAAAAGCTGAGGTTTAGTCCTAAGCTTATCAGACATGGCTCCTCTCCCACATCTTACCACCACATTACTGGGGCTTTGATAGAATAGTGCATTACAGCTGAAAGAGTGGGAAGATGTGGACTCCATTTAAAAAGAATTTCTTAGGGGAACCCTAGAAGGAAACTAGAGGAAACAAACTACAGTACACTACTGGAAAAGTAAACACAGTCCCACAGTGAGCTAGATTAACATAAAAAACCTCACACTAAAAGCCTAATTCCCTCAGTTTCTGAATCCTGATACATCACTTCAGCCTTTGGGCAAGAGGAGAATTACAAAGCATGTAAAATGGCAAAGCATACTGAAAACAAGGAGTATTATGGATGGAGAGTGGCATTACATGAAGATAAAGGGGTTAGTATTCCAAGGAGAGGGAAGTGGACGTGGCTTAACTGACAGAGTGTCTGCCTACCATATGGGAGGGTCCAGAGTTCGATACCCAGGACCTCCTGACCCATGTGATAAGCTGGCCCATGTGCAGAGCTGCCGTGCACAAGGAGAGTGATGCCACACGGGTGCCCCCATGTGCAGGTGCCCCCCATGCAATGAGTGCGCCCTGTAAGGAGGATTGAACCATATGAAAAAAGTGCAGGCTGCCCATTTGTGGCACCGCACACACACAGCTGATGGAGCAAGATAATGTAATAAAAAAGAGTTTCCCAGTTCCACCAAGGGTGCAAGCAGACAAAGAAAAACACACAGTGAGTGGACATAGAGGGCAGACAATGGGGTGCGGTGGGGCGGGGGGGAGGGGGGAAGGGGAGAGAAATAAAATAAATCTTTAGAGAAAAAATTCCAAGAAGATAACAACAATCCATGAAATGTGTGTCTAAAAGAATGAGGAAAAACTGATAGAACTACTAGGTACAATGGACAAATCCACTATTCTAACTGGAGACTTCAACACACCTCTATTAATAACTGAAAGCTATATCAGGCAGAAAATCTGTAAGGATATAGTTGAACTAAACACCACCAATCAACTGGATTAATTGAAATTTATACAATATCTCATCCAACAATAGGAAAATACAAATTCTTCTCAATCTCACATGGGACTTACACAAAGGTGGATCTCATACAGGGCCAAAAGACACATAGAGAGAAATGCAAGAGAATACAAATGATACAAAGTATGCACTCAGACTGCAATGGAATTTGATTACAGAAAGATAGGTGAGCTATCCCAACACATTTGTGTATTGAATGACATATTTTTATATAACTAACCAGTCAAGGAAGATTTTTCAAGAGAAATACAAAAAAATTTTAAGAAAACATTTTTAGCTCAATTAAAATTAAATTACGATTTATCAAAATATGAGTGATTCAGTGAAAGCAGTGCATTAGAGAAATTTATAGCATTCAATGAATGTATTAGAAAGGAAGAATAACCTAAAATTCAAAAATCTAAGCTTCCATCTTATAGAACTAGAAAAAGAATCACAAAAAAATTGAAAACAGATAATCGTTGGAGAAAGAATATCTGTTTCTTTGAAAAGATTAATAAAATTTATAAACTTCTGGACTGGTCAAACAAGAAAAAAGAGAGAAGATAAAAATTGTACCAGATATTGAAGTGTCATATAGGCTGATCCCATGCCTATGAAAAGGATGATAAAGAAATACTATGAAAAATTCTGTGCCCCCAAATTGGGTAATTAGATGAATGAACCAATTCCTTGAAAGACACAAGCTACCAAAACCCATGTAGGGAAAAAAGACAATCTGAATTCTCCCCTATAAATAAACTAAATCAGTAATCTATAATCTTCCCAAACAGAAAGCACCAGACACAGAAAGTTTCACTGCTGGATGCTACCAAATTCTTACAAAGCAAAACGTAGTCGTACCATACGATCTAGCAATTATTTACCTAGGTGTGTTTGCCTTTGAGTTAAAAAGTCATGTATGCAAAAGCACTGCTTGAGAATATTTATATGATAGCAGTTTCTTCATTACTACTGGAAACTGGAAGCCACAAAGATATCCTTATCCTTCGCTAGGTAAATGTGCTGACAAATTTAACATATTCACAGAATTGAATATTATGCATCATAGAAAGAATTTAACTATCAAGTGAAAGAAAAAAAGAATAAAAAAAACTTGGAGAAGTCTTAAATGCATACTGTTAAGAGAAAAAAGTCAACCTGACAAAGCTACATAGTCTATGAAGCCAACTATATGTATCTATATTGGTCCATCATTGAAACAAAGGTACCACACTAAAGCAAGATGGTAATAATAGGAGAAGCCATGTGACATAAGAGTAGGGCAGTGTAGGCGGGGGGGGGGGATATGGTAATTTCCTCTAATATCTGCTTACTTTTCCGTGTAAATCTGAAATACTTCTAAAAAAATAAAGTCAGTTAATTAAAAAAAATTCCTCCATATTCTTTTAGGAGAACTATTCTAGCCTATGTTCAACAAACAGGTAATGTCTAAATGTTAGCTCGAGATGTTGTCTAAGATTAAATGTGAACCAAAGTTGAGTTGCAAATTCATCTGTAATTCTAGGGTTATAACACTACTGATTATGGGTAAATTCAAATTTTTACAGGTGAAAAACAAAAGAATAGGGCTTACCCTTTTTATATTTTCCCCAAACATGGGACATTGAATGTACCTCAGTCATTATTCTTGAATCAATTTAATGGTTGAATTCCCCCAGTACCTCCCTCAGAGGCCCTGATCAGGGCTACCTTTCAGAGCCGGCTTTTCTTTGGCCAGATGCCCTTTTTCTCACTGCCCTCTGGCTGGAGATGGCTGCCCGTAGGTTTTCCATGTGCAGGAACAACTTTTTTTCTGTTGCTTTCAGAAGAACCTGGGAAGTGCCTTCAAATAGAGTGAGCTGTTAACATCTTTCTGGCAGATGACCATAGGAAAATCATTGGTTTATACGCAGTTCAGTTTTGATCCTCTTAACGCACCAGCGCCAACCTACATGTACCACCTCGTTCAAAGTCTGGCTTTAGGAAGATCTTGCAGATTTCTGTGCACATGAAAACCTCAACAGAGTTTACTGGCAGATAAATTTGTTTAGATGTGGCAACAAAGAAAGGCAGCACAGCCCTGTGGCTGACAGTACAGGGGTTGGTGCCTAATGGAATGAGGTGGGCCTTATCTATGATAAAGTCTTGTGTTCTAAAACCTATGAAACAATTTTTTTTTATTGACTTTGTAATAATATTACATTAAAAATATATATGTGAGGTCCCATTCAACCCCACCCCCCCACCCCCCCTCTCCCCCCCCCCCAACCACACTCGTTCCCATCATCATGACACATCCATTGGATTTGGTAAGTACATCTTTGGGCACCTCTGCACCTCATATACATTGGTTCACATCATGGCCCATACTCTCCTCTATTCCATCATGTAGGCCCTGTGAGGATTTACAATGTCCGGTGATTACCTCTGAAGCACCATCCAGGGCAGCTCCATGTCCCGAAGACGCCTCCACCTCTCATCTCTTCCTGCCTTTCCCCATACCCTTTGTCCATTATGTCCACTTTTCCCAATCCAATGCCACCTCTTCTATGTGGACACTGGATTGGTTGTGTCCATTGCACCTTTATGTCAAGAGGAGGCTCAGATTCCACCTGGATGCTGGATGCAATCCTCCCATTTTCAGTTGTAATCACTCTAGGCTCCATGGTGTGGTGGTTGTCCTTCTTCACCTCCATCTTAGCTGAGTGTGGTAAGTCCAATAAATCAGAATGTAGGTGCTGGAGTCTGTTGAGGCTCAGGATCTGGCTATCACATTGTCAGTCCAGAGATTCAAATCCCCTAAATATATCTTAAACCCCAACATTAACTGCACCTCCAGCACATTAGCATGAAAGTCTTATGAAGGGAGATCCCATCTGAGTCCAGATTCATCACACATATACACCATTTCCAAAGAGGGGCCATCTGCCCTGGTAGTTAACCCCATTGGCCATAACCATAACTCCCATGGGTCTCTTTAGCCCTCAAAGGAACCAATATCTGGGGGTTGTATCTGCTTTATCTGTCTCTCTGACTCTGCCCTATGAAACAATTTCACAATGTATTTTCTATTCCTCATTAATGTAAGTGCCTCAAACTGAGACAGGTGCCAAGTCATGGAAAGAGCTCTGGTTGAATTGTGAGAATGGAGTTTTTCATTACAAAAAAACAGTATAGATGGAGACTTATTCTTTTTAAAGCCACCTCTCTATATACAAATGTATGAAATTATCTGTTTATGTAAATTCTTCTTTCTCTTCTCATCTCTGAGAGTTGCCTGCTTTTCTCGGTATGTAACTGACCATACTTCATTGTCAGTCTTTACTGATTCTTGGCCTATTTCTTTATCTTTTCTGTGGAAAGACTGGCTATATTTTGGTTAACTGAGAGAAAAATTCAGTATACGTTCACCATGTTTACCTGTGGGTGGTGAATGGTAGCATATAATTGATGTCTCTACAAAATGAGAATTTTGGATAACCCCCCAGAGTATAAAAGTAAATGTTTGTTGCTGTTTATAAACTGAAACCTAGACACACAGTCTTATGGTTTGTTTTGGAAATCTAGTTATATGAATATAAGCAACGTGCCCCAAAATATAGTGAACTAAGTATATATTTCAGGAAATAGAGTAGAGAGCATAGGTAAGACAAGAGTAGGTACACGTCATTGAAATGCCTCCATACTCATCTCCACGGTGCTGGATTCACTCAAAATGTTCAAATATTTTGCAATTAAAAATTTTCATAGGTCTTTGATGAACTCAAAACAGCAATAAAATAGACATTGACATACTTTCCCATGAATAGCTTATACAAAAAGAGGTAAAGAATTTAGTATGTAATACGAATTACTGTACTTCCTAAATGGAGCAAAAGTTTAAAGGCAACTAACTTGATTGAAGAGTCAAAAATATAAATTCAGGCATAGAATTATAAAACACACCTAAGGGTCTACAGGTTGGAGAGGAGAGATTGAAACAAGATGAGAAATATTTTAGGAAGAGTTAACTAGCCCATTATGGGGAACTGAACTAAGAAGATCCATATGAACATACCTCTGGTATGTTGAGATTTCCAATGTTTAAGGACTGTAGGAACGAAGCTGAAAGCTTTTCTACTTGTAACCAACTTTGACTCTCTGTGCACACTGAGTGACAGAACTGTAGACACTATGTACATCAGCAGGTAAACATGGTGATGGGTCATCACAGACTTTTCAGGGTGAACACACTCACCACATTGTAAGGTTGAATGGCTGCTATTTCATCATGCGTGTTTTCACATGAACAAGCGTGTCATTTGTACTTTTTGTTTCCAGCTGGAATCCCAGCCCTCTACACGTCCCCTCTCTGCTTCATGGCTCATGGCCCACCATCATTTTCCATTTAATGTCCAAATCCTATCTGGTGTCAAGGTCGACCTCGTGTATTAATACTCCTGGCACATCTGAATACCTTGGAGGTGTCCCACTGACTCAACATCTCTTGTAGTAGCATCTATGGCAGGACTGCACCTGGAAAACAGCACATGGGGGTCAGCTTAGCTTAGAACATATGTTCAAGTATTTCAACACTTTCATGCCCAGCCTTGAAAGTATATACATCCCATTTGTAGTTCTAATTTGAATTTCCTATTACACTACTGGATTCAGAAAGCAAAGATTCTGATATAAATTAGCACAAGGAGATAAGGTTGCTGTATGAATTTTTTTGTTGTTTGCAAGTGGAAAAGAGCAATACATATTATTTCATATAAAAGTAAATATATAGTTGCATTGTTACTAATAAATGTAATAAGTAAACATTTGATTTCCCCTAAATATTAGATAAAAAAAGGAAAACCTCAACAGATTTTCTTGTTTCACAGGGAAATTTTATTGTTTTATCATAAAAATTGACTTAGATTTGGTGTCACATGGCATTTGGACATACATAGTATTGGTATATATATATGTTGTTTTTTTATTGGCGCATATTCTACCTAGTCTTTAGAAACTTCAGTTTTTTTTAACTTTATATATTGCAGACACTACCATACCAATACATACTTTTGGGTATAGTGCTATTTATATTAGAAGTTCTTGAATGTTTGCCTTGTTTCCTTCCTTTTCTGTTTTTTTTTTTTTTTTTTTGTGGTCTCTATAAACCGTATGCTCTGAGAAGCCATAACGTAGTCTCCAAGGCCTAGAGTTCCAGCCCTGGTTTAGCGCTGCAGCTTCACTTTCCAAACCATCCCTGGTCCTCCAGGGGCTGCCCCTCCTCCCCACCAGCCAACATTTTCCCACTCCTGTTGCTGTCCCTTCTTGACGGAACCCTCCTCTGCCCTTCAGAGAGCAGTGCCTGCCCCTCTCCTTTACTCTCTCCCCTCTCCCTACTTCCCCTTTATGGTGGGAGCTCCAGGGGACAGAGACATGCTTCTCTTGTTCACTTCTCTGTGCCCAGCCCCTGCTGCAGGGCCTGGTACCCAGCAGGGACTTGCTTAATGTTTGTTGAGTGAATGTATGTGAGTGGTGAGGCCTGAGAAACACAAACAGCCCCTGCCATGGGGATTCAGGTCTGACACTAACATTTGGACATGATGTTCTCCATTTGGACATAATCTCACAGAACGTCACCATCTGACAAGGCCAATCTGAGACCATGAGAAGGTGAGAAAAATCATGGTCCCTGTACAGCCCATAGCAGGTTAAGCACCTTTCCCTGTAGCTGAAATGAATGGCTGCTACTTCTTTACCAATCACATGCAGCTTCCTCCTTGCTCTGGCCAGTCCTTCCTGTATATAAGATGTATTCAGACACCAATCATAAATCATCCCCACTTTCTGACAGCATCCCGTCCAGAGCATCACGAGACCCTCCCCAAAGTCCTGCAAGGAAACCCAGTCTGAGAATCATTTCTTTCTCCCTCTCATGGGGACACCCCACACTTGGCCATGTGCATGCTTTCCCGCACTGCAATGAGCACTAACCCCAGCTGTTCAGCTCAGGTGTGTGCTGCTGGTTTCTCATGAAGGGACTTGGCTACCTTCTTCAAGGGACTCCTGGGCTGTGACCCTCACTTATCATTTAATGCTGGTGATGAGGATGATGATGACAAACATTAACTGGAATTACTTTGTATCAGAACCATTCTAAGCTCTCCACATGTATTAATCAGAATTTAATCCTCCCAACAACACTGCTGATAGGAACAGACTTTTATCACTCCTGCTTTACCGTTGAGGAATTGAGAAGTGCATCTGGTAAGTTGCTGGAGTGGGTTTCCACCCAGGTGGTCTGGCTCCAGAGTCCATGCTCTGAGCTGGGTCCTAACCAGGCTTTGAGGCCTGGGCAGGACTTGGGTTCCTGACCTGCCTTCACCCTGCCTAAGTCTTAGAGCTCCTTGGAGTAGAGTGGAGGAGAAGGTGCTGGGAGTCTGCACATCAGTCCTGGCAGCAGGAGCAGCACCTGTCCTCTCCGAGGTGGCCTTAAAGACCCCAGTTCTACAACTGACCCCCACAGAACACACCCTGCCTCTCTCCCAGGGTCCAGAACTTGGCCCTCCTGGATCTGTCTGTGCTGGAGGTTTGGACTGAGGGTTGTTGAACTGAGGAGCTGCGAAGGGGCAGCTCCTGTGCTGGGCAGTAGGGAGGGCAGTTGGCAGAGACAGCAACAAGCATAGAGAGAAGCAGGGATGGGAGAGCACTGCAGGCAGAAAAGAGAAATTGAGGCAGTGAAGGATAAGAGAATGAGGGATGAAAGGAGGGGGATGAGGAGAGAGAGAGAGACAGACATTTACAGACAAGACAATCACACAAACCACCCCTAGGGAGAAAGACTCAAATTCAGAGTGACAGAGCTTGAGAGGAGGTGAGAGGGCAGGTGGCAGGGAAGAGAGAGCCAGAGAGGAGAGGTGTGGAGAGGTGGAGGAGACAAGCTGCCTGAGTCCTCCTTCACCCAGGTCTTAAGACTAAGCTTCATGGAGACTGCTGTCCCTGTACTTGTCCCCAGGTCACACCTGTAATGTCACAACATGTCCCTCCTCTGTGGGCACATTAGTCTGTGGTGTCTCCCCTCCTGCCTGGGTGTGGGTGGCCTCTGCTGTCCTCTGGGCTCAGGGTGGCAAAGACCTTGGAGCTGGTTGGGGTCTGCAGCCTCTCCCTGGTCAGCCCAATACTCAGCCCACACTTGGTGAGGGATGGATGCAGGGGAGACACAAGCAATTGTTGCCCACAAGGCCCAAAGGATGCTGCCTAGGGGGGGTACAGGGCCTTTGTAACTTGTCCTGGGAATGTCATCTTCCCCCAGCCTCAGAGCTGGTTTGCTCCTGCAAATGATATCCCAGGTGAATAGTGAGGTAATTTATTTGTCTTGTGTGTGTAAGAGACGGAGGCAGCCTGCTGAAGTGGGCAGAGCAGACCTGAGACAAGGACTTAAATTCTGGCCCTCTCACTGGCTGTGTGCCTCTGGAAAAGTTACTTCCTCTCTCTGAGCTTTTGTCTCCCAAGTTGCATGAATAATCCCTGAATTACAAGGGTGTGGTGGTGAATGGAGAGTGAGTAGGCATGAAAAACTCTTGGAATTTGTCTGTACTCTGTAAAAGTCCCTTCTCTGCTCCTTTCTTGGTCTTTTCTAACTATTATAACAGTAAAATATATACGTGACAGTTTTGTTACATTTTCCAATGACAAGAGGATTTATTTTTGCTTGTATTTCAATAAAAGCATAGAAATAAATTTCACATCTCACATCAATACTGCAACTGTTTATGACCTTAATCCAACCTTGAAATGATAAATACAAAATGGATGAATAAAAAATTCACGGAAGGTGTGGACCCTTTGCTTCTCTCATTGATGATGATGATGATGATGGTATTGGTGGTGGTGGTGATAACTTCCATTTCTTGAGCATTCATTATGTGCCCATGACATTTCTGTGCTTGACATGACTTTTCTCCTGAAGCCAGCACAAAACTACAAAGTAGTTCCCATCAGCAGCACTGCTGTGAATAAGGAGCTGGGAGAATACCTGTTTAAAGAGGGAGGGGAACTTGTGACCAGGGATCGTACATTGCCTCGGGGTAGGAAGGGGCAGAGCCAGAAACTGAAGGCTCTTGAATTAGTTTCCTAGGGCCGCTGTTACCAATGAGCACCAACTTTGTGGTTTAAAACTATAGAAATACATGTGCACAGTTCTGGAGGCCAGGGGTCTGAAGTCACTGTCACTGGACCATATTCAAGGTGTTGGCAGCCTCTGCTCCCCCTGAGGTTGTAGAAGAGAATCTGTTCCTGCTTAGTCCAACTCCTGGTGCTGCAGGCTGTCACTCTAAACACCAAGGCCAGCATCTTCCAATCTCCCTCTCTTCTATCTTCATAACTCCTTCTGCCCTGTGTAGCTGTGGCACACCTTCCTCTGTCTCTCTCATATAGATATTCTCTGCTCTGTAATAATATCTAAGATTTTGTATAGGTTTTATAACTTTTATGATGAATTAAGTACAGCAGGCCTGGGGAAAGAATCCCATTTGAGTCTCAGAGGGGAGCTCTCACATGGGCTTCCTGATGCCCTGGGAGAGAGTGAAGAGTGGAAGGGTAAAAGGGGATGGACAGATTCCTCTTCAGTTTATTCAATTGGGAAGACAACTCCTTGCTTGAGGGCATGTCTGGTTTTTTTGGTTTGTTTTCTTGCCTTTCCTTTTTCTTTATACTCCCACACGCTTCCCCCATTTTTTTCTTTTTTTCTATTAGCTGCTGCAGATGGTGTTTCTTGTTTGCTGTGCTTCATCATCCTTGGTTTCCTCTTCTCTGTGTACTAATTTTGGCTACCAATGCTAGCTCCTTTCCTTTACGTCTTTCTATCTTCCATCTTCTGTTGTTGCTCTTAAATTCCACCTCTCTTTGTTTATCCCCAATTTTCTGGTTTTTTATTTCTAACATTTGTATTCTGTTTTCTATCTTTTATTAAGTCTTTAGGTTATTGTTCTTTCTTTTCTCTTTCCTTCTGTCCTGATCAAACTGGCCTTTTAATTCATACTATATTCTTCTCCATATTCAGTTTCCCATCTCATTGTAGGTACTCCTTTTTTTCCCCTATAACTCTTTTATTCCTATAACTCTCCGCAGCTTACATGAGTTTAATATAAATTCTCCTAAGTCTTATATGGTTCTTCTGCTTACATTTACTATCAGTACGACTATTATACTTTTTCTTTCCTTACCTCTTTTGCTTTCCCTGGCCCTAATATTTTCCTTCAAGGGAACTCAGACAACAAGGAAATAGAATAAGAAGAGCTAAGTGTCAAAGAGAAGACTTAAAACACATGCAAAAACAGCACCTAAATAAACCCCAAGACTAGATGGAGAAGGTAATCAACTGAACAAACCCATCAAGATAAAATGATGACCAGACAGCAACAAAAAATTACAAACCATACCAATAATCAGGAATACATGGTCCAATCAGCAAACTAAAAACTAGAAGGAGGAACAGAACATTGAACAACTAAGCAAAGCTCTCCAAACAAATATCATGGATCAACTTAATGAAGTGAAGGAAGAGACTAAGGATATTAAAACACTTGGAGAGCATATGGAAGAAAATGTAAACATCCACAAAAAGATAATGGATATGATGGTGATGAATGGCACAATCCAAGAAATGAAAAATACACCCTCAGTTAATAACAGCAGACTTGAATAGGCAGAGGGAAGAATTAGTGATGTGGAAGACAGTACATCTGAAATAAAAAAAGATATTAGAATTGATAGATAAAAAGAAAAAATCCAGCAGGCACTTAGGGACCTGAAAAAAATTTCCTTCTGCGGTTGTAGGCATCCCAGGAGAAGAGAAGGGAAAGGGGACAGAAGAAGTGTTGGAAGAAATAGTGACTGAAAACTTCCCAAACCTTTTGAGGGAGATGGAAGTATATATCCAGAAGCACAATGCATCCTAAACAGCATAAATCTCAAAAGGCCTACCCCAAGACATATACTTGTCAAATTATCCAATGCTCAAGAGAAAGAGAAAATGTGGAAGGCAACAAGAGAAAACAGAACCATCACATACAGAGGAGGCTCAATGAGATTAAGTGCTGATTTCTCATCTGAAAACATGGTGGCAAGAAGGCAGTGGTATGATATAGTCAAGGTAATAAAAGAAAAAAATTTCTAGCCAAGAATACTCTATCCAGCAAAGCTGGCATTCAAAAATGATGGACAGCGCAAAATATTGACAGATAAGCAGAAACTAAGAGTATGCCAACAAGCAAGTTGCCCTTCAAGAAATACTAAAGGGAGTTCTGCAGGAGGTAAGAAAAAGGAGACACAGAGTTGGAGGAGAGTGTAAGAACAACTGAAAAGAAAAAAAAGAAAAAAAACCAACATATGACATATAGAAATCCAAAGAAAATATGGCTAAAGTAAGTAATTCCTTGAGAGTAGTAACACTGAATGTTAATAGATTAAACTTCGCAGTCAAGAGACACAGATGGACAGAATGGATAAGGAAATATGACCTATCTATGTACTGTATACAAGTAACCCACCCTAGACCCAGGAATTCAAGAAGATTGAAAGTGAATGGCTGGAAAACAATTTTATAAGCAAACAATAGCCAAAAATAAAAAAATTAAAAAAGGCAGGAGAAGCTATACTAATATATGACAAAATAGACTTTAAATACAAAACTATTGTGAGAGACAAAGATGAACACCACATATTAGTAAAAGGGGTAATCTTTCAAGAAGAAATAACAACTATAAACAGGTATACACCTAACCAGCGTGCCTCCAAATACATGAGGTAAACACTGGAAAAACTAAGCGAAGGAATAGATGCCTCTACAACTATTCTGGGGGACTTTAATACACCATTATCACCATTAGATAAAACTTTTCAACAGAGAATTAATAAAGAAACAAAGACTTTGAATGATTTACTGGAGGATCTGGAGGTAATAGACAAATACAGAACATTACACCCAAATACAGCAAGAGATGCATTTTTCTGAAGCACACATGGATCATTCTCCAAGATAGACCACATGCTAGGTGACAGATAAACTCATAATGAATTCAGAAAGATAGAAATCCTGCAAAATAATTTCTGTGACCACTGTGGAATGAAGGTGGAAATCTGCAAGGGCCAGAAAACCGGATTAGGCACAAAGACATGGAAGTTAAGGAACAAACTCTTAGACAAACAGTGGGTCAAGGAGGAAATCTCAAAAGAAATCAGTAACTACCTTGGAACCAATGAAAATGACAGCAAAACATATCAAAACTTATGGGATGCAGCAAAGCTGACTGAGATCGAAATTGATACCCATAAATTCATCAAAAAAGAAGAGCTAAAATGAAGACCTAACAGCACACATGGAGGCATTAGTGAAAAAAACACAACAAACTAACCCCAAAGAAAGAAGAAAGAATGAAGATCTAAGCAGAACTAAATGAAAGAAAATAAGAAACCACTAGAAAAAAATTAACAAAACAAAGAGCTGATTCTTTGAGATGATCAATAAAATTGACAAACCGTTACCTAGACTAACAAAAAAGGAGAGAAGATGTAAATATGCAAAATAAGAAATGAGAAAGGGGATAACACTACTGACCTCACAGAAATAAAGACTATCATAAGAGGATACTTTGAAAAACTATATGCAAACAAGAAGGACAACTTAGAGGAAATGGACAAATTCCTAGAAACATATAGGCAGCCTACATTGATGAAAAAAGAAATTGATGATCTCAACAGACCAATCCCAAGTAAAGAGATTAAAAAACCATTAAAAACTTCCCAACTAAGAAGAGCCCTGGGCCAGATCCTTTCACAGATGAATTCTACCAAACATTCTGGAAAGAACTAACACCAGTCTTGCTTAAACTCTTTTAAAAAATTGAAATAGAAGGAACATTGCCTAACTCATTCTATGATGCAACATTTCCCTAATACCAAAGCCAAACAAAGACACCACAAGAAAGGAAAATTACAAACCAATCTCACTAATGAACATAGATGCAAAAATCCTCAGCAAAATATTTGCTAATAGCATTAAACAACACATTAAATGAATTATACACCATGACCAAATGGTATTTATCCCAGGTATGCAAGGATGGTTCAATATAAGAAAATCAATTAATGTAATACACCACATAAACAGATATAAGGAAAAAAACACATGATCATATCTATAGATGCAGAAAAAGCATTTGACAAAATACAGCACCCTTTCTTAATGAAAAACACTGCAAAAGATAGGAATAGAAGGAAACTTTCTGAACCTGATAAAGGTATATATGAAAAATCCACAGCTAACATCATTACAATGGTGAAATCCTAAAATCTTTCCTCTAAGATCAGAAACAAGACAAGGATGCCCACTATCACCCCTCCTATTTAAAATTGTGCTAGAAGTACTCACTCGACCACTGAGGCAAGAACTAGACATAAAAGGCATCCAAACTGGAAAGGAAGAAATCAAAATTTCACTATTTGCAGACAACATGATCCTATACAAGAAAGCCCTGAAGAATCTACAACAAAGCTTCTCGAACTTACAAATGAATTTTCAGGTTATAAGATCAATGTTCAAAAATCAGAAGCATTTCTGTAAAACAATAAGATGCAATCTGAGGAGGAAATCAAGAAACAAATGGCATTTCCTTTAGTAAATATAAAAATCAAATACCTAGGAATAAAGCTAACTAAAGATATAAAAGACTTATACACAGAAAACTACATAACACTGTTAAAGGAAATCAAAGAAGACTTAAATAAATGGAAGAATATTCTCTGTTTATGGATAGGAAGACTAAATATCATTAAGATGTCTATCCTACCCAAACTGATCTACAGATTTAATGCAATCACAATAAAAATCAACACAGCATTTGAACTGGAAAAACTAACTATGAAATTTATTTGGAAGGGAAAGAGATCCTGAATCAGCAAACATATTGAAAAAGAAAAATGAAAATATAGGAATCACACTACCTGACTTTAAAACATACTACAAAGCTATAGTGGTTAAAGTGGCATGGTATTGGCACAGGGACAGATATACTGATAAATGGAACTGAATTGAGAGTTCTGATATAGGTCCTCACATAAACAGTCCTCTGATATTCGACAAGGCCACCAAGCTGACTCAACTGAGAGAAGATGACCTCTTCAACAAATGGTGCTTGGAGAATTGGATACCCATATGCAAAAGAATGAGAGAGGATTACCATCTCACACCTTATACAAAAATTAACCCACACAATGGATCAAAGATCTAAATATAAGAGCCAAGACCATAAAGAACTTGGAAGGGAATGTATGGAACCACCTACAGGACCTTGTAATTGGAAATGGCTACATGAATTTCACACCCAAAGCACAAGCAGTGAAATAAAAAATAGATAAATGGGACCTCCTCAAAATTAAACCCTTTTGCACCTCAAAGGAGTTTATCAAGAAAATGAAAGACAGCCTACCCAATGGGAGAAAATATTTGGTAACCATATACCTGATAGGAGCCTAATTCCGAACATATATAAAAAAATCCTCTATCTCAAAAATAAAAAGACAACTCATTCAAAAAATGGGCAAGAGATGTGAACAGATGCTCCTCCAAAGAAAAAATACAAATGGCTAAAAAGCACATGAAAAGATGCTCCACCTCACTAGCTATTAGGAAAATGCAAATCAAAACAAAATGAGATAGCATCTTACAAACATTAGACTGGTGGCTATTAAAAAAACAGAGGGTCATTCACCACACCAGGAAGCCAAGAGTGCTTACAATTGCATGCAGAAGAATTGCATCCATCATCCATGTGGAATCTAAGCCCCCTCTTGATATAGAGGTGGAGTGGACATAACCATCCCAGGGTCCACAGTATGGATTAGAGTGGACTTACTGATATTCTACTATGGAACTATTGTGATTAGTAATGGAAGAAATTGTAGCATGGATGTGGAGAAAGTGGACACAGTAGCTGCTGAGGGTAGAGAGAGGGAAGAAGAGATATGTGGGGGCATTTTCATGACTTGGAGTTGTCCTGGGTGTTACTGCAAAGACAGATGCTGGACATTGTATGTCCTGCCATGGCCCACTGGGTGGCCTGGGGGAGAGTATAAACTACAGTGTAAACCACTGCCCATGTGGTGCAGCAGTGCTCCAAAATGTATTAATCAAATGTAGTGGATGTCCCATGATGAAGGAGGTTGTTGATGTGGGAGAAGTGGGGTAAGGGGCGGGAGGCATTTGGGGCCCTCATGTGTTTTTAATGTAACATTTAAAAAAAGTAAAGATAGAAAAAATAAAACAGAGGACAAGTGTTGGAGAAGATGTTGTGGGAATGTTGAAAGATCTAGTCATTCTGGAGGACAGTATGTGGTTCTTCAAAAAACTAGCTACAGATTGGCCACATGACCCAGCAATTACACTGCTGGGTATATACCCAGAAGAACTGAAAGCAAGGACATGAACTGATATGTGCACCCCAATGTTCATAGCGGCATTATTCACTATGGCCGACAGTTGGAATCAACCCAAATGCCCATCAACAGATGAATGGATAAACAAAATGTGGAATATACCTACAATATTATACTACTCAGCTGCAAGAAGGAATACAGTAGTAACATATGGGATAATGTGGATAAATCTTGAGGACCTTATGTTGAGTGTAGCAAGGCAGGCAATGAAGAACAAATATTACATGATCTCTCTGATATGAATTAAGCAAATCAAGTAGTCTCAGCTGGAGACTAGATGATAGGATTATAGGAAACTGGGGGTGAGAAGAAGGTCATGACCTCATGCCTATACCAGAGAAACCTATGATAAAGTGGAGGTGAGTAGTTGTGCAGTAAAGGGATAAAACGGTGGCATAGGGATATTATTGGGTTGGGTTTTGCAGGCTTGAGGGGGCCTAGGGTTGGGAGGATGGGTCAGATGGTCCATGGATTTGGGTAGGGTTTGGGAGAAGCAGGTGAACATGGCAGATTCTCAGGTACATGCTTGAAACTATAATGTTGAGAAAACCCTTTAGAAAATATAAGGAAGGGTTACTTGTTTAAGCTGTTTTACACAGGGTCATGTGGCACAGGGTGCAACTGGGCACGCTTCTAGGGAGTGTGTGAGTGCTCATCTTGACATAGGGTGTTATATAAGTGGGTGGAGACCCATACAATGAGTGGGATCTGGCACTAAATTAAATAACCTGGGAGATGATATTCAAGGGCAAGCAGTAAGGCAGCTCTTGTTTTTGGCCTCATGCCTGATTTAAACCTGCCTTTGCTGTGCAAGCTTGACCCTCTCTGAGGCTCAGGCTGAGGCCTTCTGGTGGTGGCTTCCAAGATGTCAGTACCAGAAGCTGCAACACAAGCACAGGTTCAATAAATGCAGGGAAGCACAGAGATGGAAGGAGAGGGAGCTCGCTAGGCTGCGTAGTAGGACCCAGAGGGCTCTTCAGTCAGTGCGAGGGTCCCTGGCATCCCCAGGAGTCAGAGCCGCAGGACACTGAAGCCTGTTTTCTGCTCTCTGCTGCTGATGTTGTCTGTCAGCATAGAGTGTCTGAGATTCATCTACAGAAGCCATTTAACCTGGACACTCTGTGAGTAGGCTCCAGTTGGCAGGTCCCCTGGACAGGGCTGAAGAGGGGAGGTCAGGGTCATTCACACTCCCTCAGCAGTGTACTGATGAACTGGGGGTGCTCCCTGCTGACCTCAAGGAGGTGGGAACAGCAGGGCTGGGACCTGCAGGACTAAAATGTTGACTAAGGCCAAGGGCGCATTTCACAAAAATTGCGATGCGAATGGCAAACTCTGGGGTCACGCACATGGCAGCCCCATAGGCACCCACAGCCCACTCCTCCAAAGTAAGGAGCCGCTGGAGGGTGTGGCCAGGCAATGCTAGGAGATATACTGAATTGGTGTGGTTTCCTGTGAAGATGGTCTGAGTACACCCCTCACTTGCCTGCACTGATTTTACCCTCCTGTTGTCCTCTCTTGCAAGGTTTTAGGCTTTAGCAGCCATGTCAAGTTTCTCTGTAGCTTTTCTGAATTTTATGAAGTGCCAGAAAGAAAGGGAATCAAAGGAGTGCATGTGAAACTGGTTTCATTGTACCCACTCTCCACTCACATTTCCTCATCTTCCTTTTCATCTCTTTTTACTTCCTAGATCTCTTCTCTTGGTCTAGTACAAGATAATTTCTGGAACCAAATTCCTCCTGGAAGTGTTGACAGCTGGGGGAAGAGAACAGCCATGCATGCCCTGGTCACCCAGTGCAGGGAAAAGCCTGGGAGAGGAGTGCTCTGGCAGAACTGGAATTTACTGGTGCTCCCTCCACAAGGTATGGCCCAGTGCTTCTGACTCCCAGCCCAGCTCCCTGCCTGGCCCCCTCGGGCTTCGTCAGCATGATTCAGTGGTGCATCCCAAGGTTCAGAAACCAGAGCAGAGCTAAGGAAATGAGTGAGGAGGGCTGCAGAAAGTTTTTATAGACATTGGCATTACATTGAACTCACTGTGTGGAAGAGACCAGGTCCTTCAAAATGAAAATCATAAAAAGAGGGCAAGATGGAATGGGAAGGAGCTTATGAATAATAGAGATTTTTAGAGATAGAAAAAGGAAATAAGTTATATGTAGATTGTCATTGTATCTGATACTTCAGAATCTGTGAAGTTGGCTTCTGAATGAACCAGGGTAATAACTGTAATTGCTTGACCTTGGAAAAGGAAATTTATTGAGGGGAAAACTTGGACCCTGTATCATTTCTGGTAAGATGGGGCCTGAGCCAGGGCCCAATTCTGTCCTCTTCCCAAGGCCCCTTCCAGGGCCTCAGTTGCTTCACCTCAGCAATGAGAGAATGGGTCCAGGAGTTCCAGGATCCCTTTCCAGCCCTCAAATATTATAACTCTGACCAAAGAGGAGTGTCTGTATCCTGTTCCTCCAAGAGGGCAGTCTCTGTCTTCATGTCTTTCTGTGCATGACATCGTTTGGTATAAAGCCTAAAATCAAGGCCAGCATTACATGGACCTGACTCTGGGGGAATACCCGGAGGGCCGTGAATGTCCTAACTTAATGTTCTCTTCTCCACTCTGCTCGCATGGATAAGGTCCCCTAGCCAAACATCACTTCTTTTCATGGGCACCAGGCACAATTCCTGCTCATCTCTGAGTAGTGGGCTTCAGTCTCTGCAAACATGTGGCATTACTCAAATAAGCCCACCACACCATAATGTGAGAACCAAGGGTCAACTCCCCCTCTTGCTATTATAAAGCCTGCCTCCCTGAGCCACTGCTTGGACATGGCTTTCCTAAGTGCAACTCATTGTGGTCCTGCATGGCCTCTTCTCCAGGGCCATGAGTGCATGTAATTAATAAACTGCTGACAATCTCATCTGTCCTTTTGGGTATTGTGTGTTCGTCTATCCTCAAACACTAGAGTGTGTAGCTGTCCTTCATCAGTGAGGTGACGAGGAGATTAAAAAGATTGTCTTCCTGACTTCTTCCCTCCCTCACTACCTCACTGCCTCTTTCCTCTTTCTTGATTACTGCCCATTTCCTTTCTCCTTGTCAACCACCACAAATCATATTGTTGTCTAATATGGAAACATTGGAGTCATCATCATGGGTCTACTGCCACTCTCTCCAGTCAGGCAGTTGATCAGGTAACCAATCCATCCTACCCAGGAAGTAACCATCAGGGGCTAACCCCACAGAAGAAGTGACTGTCCTGTGCCTATGACTTTAGGTACTTCAGATTATGTCCTCACAACAGCCTCATAGTTTTCATGACCCATTAGAAAGGATGACTGTGAAGTTAGACATAAAGTTACTTGTCCAAACTCCCTTCATCTGTGAGATAACAGGAATTCTAAATGAGGTGTGGCCACATAAATAAATGAACCTTCCAGGATTTGCATGAGACTTGGAAGGACTGGGAGGGAAGGGGACCTGGGCAGGCCTGAGGAAAGAGACATGTCTGGAATGCGGGACAAGGAAGAGCTGACTGGTGGGGCCATGGGTTCTGAGAGGAACAAGGACCCCCTGTCCTGCTCCAGGAGACCAGGTCAGTGGTACTTTGAGAGCCAGTGTGTGAAGCAAGCCAGAAGTCCCTTCACACAAATCCTCCAGAAACCCTGGGCTTGGAGAGTGTTGATGGGCAGCTGGACATGAACTTCTGACATAGGGAAGCAAATTCAGGTTTTATTCCCAACCCTAGAATCTGGAATTTGCTTGAAGAGTGGAGACTAGAAATGTGCTTAAGGATGTGCTTCCTGCTGTACTTCTCCAGCACAAAGGAAAGTAAGCCTTGAGGAAATGTGCTTTCCCTCATCCAACCCTGGGTGTGCCTTTATGGCAGGAGTCAGCGGTGAGGATAGAACATGAAGGTGCTGCTTTAAGATCTGTGAGTATAAAGGGTGTGGCCCTATCTCTCAACTCCCTCCTGGCACATACTGTGCTCTGCTCTCTATAGCAGTATTTTTTGTAATTTCCCAAACAGTCATCAACAGTGGAATGCATAAATAAATTTACCACATTTCAACAATTGTAAGCCATAGCTCAATAAGACTGAACAATCCTAAAATATATATGACTCTATAGGTGAATCTCACAAAATGTAGAGCAAAAGAAGCTAGACACAATAGGGGTCAGCACTCCCTCTCTATGGGGTTCAAAATCAGGCAAGATGAATGGATGGTGTGAATAGACAGGATGGTGTTGACCCTTGGGTGTGGGATGTTCATGACTGCAAGGTGCCTCAGGGGGACTTCTGTGGTGCTGGGTTCCAGCAATTTTTTTTTAAAATCTTGGTACTAATTGCACAGGTTGTACAGTTCTTGAAAATTAATTGAACTGTACACTTAAAATATTGAATATTTTTATACATATATGATACTTTAATTAAAACAAAAGAAAAATAAGGACAATATGTTCCCAACAGGCTGTGATCTCGGCAGTGTTATGCGGTTGCAGACAGGGTAATTGCGTCATCCATAATAAACACAACTCTACACAAGTTCAGTAATAACATTGAGGTTTCTAGAGCAACTCCTTTCACTGCAGCAAAAAGCCCCAGATGACTGTAGGAGCCTCTGGGTGTTAACATGCATTTAGGGAAACGGACTTTGGCCCAGTGGTTAGGGCGTCCGTCTACCATATGGGAGGTCCGCGGTTCAAACCCCGGACCTCCTTGACCCGTGTGGAGCTGGCCATGTGCAGTGCTGATGCGCGCAAGGAGTGCTGTGCCACGCAAGGGTGTCCCCCCGTGGGGGAGCCCCACGCGCAAGGAGTGCCGCCCATGAGGAAAGCCGCCCAGCGTGAAAAGAAAGAGCAGCCTGCCCAGGAATGGCGCCGCCCACACTTCCCGTGCCGCTGACGACAACAGAAGCGGACAAAGAAACAAGACGCAGCAAATAGACACCAAGAACAGACAACCAGGGGAGGGGGGGAAATAAATAAATAAATAAATCTTTAAAAAAAAAAAAAAAAAAAAAAAAAAAAAAAAAAAAAAAAAAAAAACATGCATTTACTCACATAGCTGGGACCACCCAGAGCAGCTCTCCCAGCACTCCCCTCTCAGCAATCCCTAGGATGTGGGCAGCAGAGTCTTCAGTGTCTGCTGCTTCTCCCATGCTGAACAGCTCTCTAGTTAGCTGAACGAACTTCTTGGTTTGCCAGGTTGCTATGACAAACAACACACATTGCGTTGTCTTAAACAACAACTATTTGTACATGATTTCAGAGGATAGAAGTCCAAAATCAAGGCATCGACAAGACCCTGCTTCCTCTCTAAGTCTGTAGCATTCTGGTGCTGGCTTGCTGCTGTCCTTTGGTTCCTAGGCTTTCATCGCCTTGATAACGGCGATATCCCTCATCTCCAACCTGTCTGCCCTTCCGGTTCTCACTGCCTTCCACTGTATTCTTCTGTTTTCCTCTCTTACTGTGTCTGGTTAGAATTGCCAAAATATGAATTAAGGCCTACTCTGATTCATATGGTCCACATCTTACATTTACAATGAGTTCACACCCTTAGGAATGAGGATTAAGATTAAGAACTTGGGAAACGGACTTTGGCCCAGTGGTTAGGGCGTCCGTCTACCACATGGGAGGTCCGCGGTTCAAGCCCCGGGCCTCCTTGACCCGTGTGGAGCTGGCCCATGCGCAGTGCTGATGCGCGCAAGGAGTGCCGTGCTACACAGGGGTGTCCCCCGCGTAGGGGAGCCCCACGCGCAAGGAGTGCACCCGTAAGGAGAGCCGCCCAGCGCGAAGGAGGGAGCAGCCTGCCGAGGAATGGCACCGCCCACACTTCCCGTGCCGCTGACGACAACAGAAGCGGACAAAGAAACAAGACGCAGCAAAAAGACACAGAAAACAGACAACCGGGGGAGGGGAGGGGAATTAAATAAATAAAAATAAATCTTTAAAAAAAAAAAAAAAAAAAAGATTAAGAACTAAGAACATGTCTTGGTTGTAATACATAATTCAATTTACCACATGTCATTTTATACAGGGAGCTATTGCCTTTTGTTATTGATCTCATCTATTCTTTCTCCAGAGGGATCTGGTTCCTTCATTTCAAAAATCCAATATACGTGGACGATACCAAAATTCTCCTTTAGTGTACAATGAATCTCCATTGGCTTTCTCTTTCTCACAGTCATAACCCACATTATGTCCTGAATCAACTCCTTCAAGCCTACATAAAACCTGATCACCTTGCACCCCTCCACTGGTGCCAAACCTACCTAAAGACCCCAGTGGCCCCTTACCTGAACCCCTATGATAGCTGAAGCTTCCCAGCTTGTCCTAATTCTATTTTCATCCAGCAGCCAGAACGATCCTGTTAAAAGCCAAGTCAGATCATGGCCCCCTTTACTCTTTGCTCAGAATCCCCCAGCCCATCTCTTGATCACTCACAGTGAAATCCAGAGCCCTTACACTGGCTAACATGACCCTCTGCAGTCTGTGCTCCATGGACCGTCCATCGTCATCTTCTGTGCTACCACCTGGTGACTCCATTCCAGCAGCTTCAGGTTCCTAACTGTTCTCTCAGGCACCATTCATCCTTCCTCTTTATATGTGTCAAAGAAAACTTTGTACCCAATAATGTTAAACAGGGAGGGGCGATTTGGTTCCAGGGCTACTAAAGTAGGGGAGAGATTAGAACTCACCTCCACTGAGACAAGGGATGGCAAGGTTTTAGGAATGGGGATGGGCTAGTGGGAAAGTACTAGAGGACATTTATGGGCTGGGTGAGTGGTTTACTGAGTTTGCAGTTAGGAGTGTTTGGTTCGCAAAGTTTTCTCTTGGTGCGCTGAGGCCACCTGGAGCTGAATGCAAGGACTGAGAAAGAGACAGGGAGAGAAGGTACTCCCTGATTAGGGGCCTGTTAGGTGCCTGCAGAGTGTAAGGGCCTGGGTGATTGGAAAGTCAGGGGCCTGGAGTCAGGGAGAAGCCTGTCTGAGGTTCAGTCTGCTAAAGGGAAGTGAAGACTGTCTTGGTCACACTCAAATATTTCCCCTACCCAGATTCTCTTCTTTTCCTCAGATATCCCCGTGACTCTATCACCTCCTTCAAGCTCTTCTCACATCTCACCTTCCCATGAGACCCATCCTGACCTCCCTGTTGAAAAAGAAACCAATGCGGCTTCTACACCCAATCTCAATCCTCTATTACTGCTTTTCCCTTTCCAGCATTATTACTTTCCAGCATACTAAACATTTACTTTTTATATCTGTTCACTTTCTCTTTCCCACACAACAGAATTTAACTTTCATAGGATTGCAGTTTTTTCTGTTGATGCTTAAACATAGAATAGTGACTGAAACATAGCAGGTGCTCAATAAATTTAAGTAAATTATTGGCTGCCTGTTCCATTGGCATCTTACTATATTTGTCCGAAAATTTATAAAAATCTACACATCTTAGCCAGAATGTTAGGTGAGCCCAGTTCTGTTGCAAATTCTTCCTGAGACGACGTCACTGTCCCCACAGTTAATTCCACTTGAGCAGGAACTCAATGGGCCATCTTTCTGGGGTCACTACTGTGTCTCCCCATTTCACTGGGTGGGCCCATTCATTCTCCCTTCACTCAGAGCCATGGAGTTCCTTCTTAAATGTACATAGCACCTCATCACCTGTTTGTTTCAGTCTTCTCTTGCTCCAGTGACTTTGAAGATAAAGGCCAGAGTCCCCTGATGGGTTAGGCTGGCATCCCTCATTATACCCCAGCCACCCCCACCTCCCTTGGAGGGGAGCCAATGATTCAAGCTCTTTTTTCCTTCTCCACTTGTCACTGGTTATTTCCTTGATGTGGAAATAGTCCCTCACCACCTGGCTGCTTCCTCCTCCTTTGATCCCCAGCTTGTGTCTTGTCTCCTCGACTTAGGTAACATCTTTCTTACCTGCTCTGTTATCCTCTCACTCACTGGATTGTCAACTCCTCCCAGAAGGTTTCCATTCAGCTCTCCCTGCCCCACACCCAGCACAGGACTGCACATACAGTCATCACTCACTTACCTTTTCATTAATAGCATGTAAAGAGTGGAGGATAGTGCCTGGAGTTCTGCTCTTTCTGGGAGATGACTTGCCTAGCTGGGGAGAGGCTTTCAGAGGATCACATTTGCGGGAGCTGGATGTAGGTGAGACATGCATGGGTTTGAGGTCAGCCCAGTTTGGGTGAAACTCTGACTCTTGTGGAGTCATATATGCAATGGTTTAGCCTAAAGTCAGACTTCCCTATACCTAGACCCTAACATGTACTTGACATGATTTCAGGCAAATTACCTGAGGTCTTCGTGCCTATCCCTCATCTGTAAAACTGAGCATAATAAAACACACCTACATCATAATACTGTTCTGAAACTCCTACTCTTTTTTAATAATTAAAATCTTACTTTAGCCCACCACCCCACCCAATAGTTCCCTTTCATCCCTATTTCTGACAAGGGAAGTTAGGTACTCAGGGGATCCTTCTGCTTTTTAAAAGTAGGATGACAAGAATAGCTCAGGTTTTGTCACATCCTAGACTGACATGTTTCCTTAATTACTGAACAGAAATGAGTTTCCTTCCCTCTTTACAGTGGTCCCAGGGCCTTGATGCCAGACCCACACTCTAGGTGAGCTGTAGTGGCAGTATGGGATCCTCTAAGTCCTGATTAAAAGAAAAACAATAAAAAAAAGAAATTGCCACAATAAAAAGAATAAACATGGCATGGGAGAGGGTTCACCTGGGGCATACTTATAAGGCGTATGGATGTGTTCAAGTGTTCATGGGGCATTGTCACATTGGGTGGAGATTCATACAATAATCAAAAAGATATTGAATTCCCATCCTGGGGAGCTCTGCCACATTCTCTAATGGGACAGCAAGAATCCCGAGTGGAGGGGGAGTGACTAGAGCAGGAGGATGGACCACTGATGGTCCCTTGATAGTGATGACTGTACTTATGAACCTTTTCTTTTGAAATGGAAACTTAGCTGAGTATGATAGGGTGCCTAAGAGTTACCTCCTGAGAGCTTCCTTGTTGCTCAAATGTGGCCTCTCTCTAAGCCAAACTCAGAATATAAATGCATTACCTTCTCCCCTGTGTGGGACATGACTCCCAGAGATGAGCCTCCCTGATGCTGAGGGATTACTACCAAGCACCAACTAGTTAGGAAAAGACCTTGACTAAAAGGGGGAAAGGATAGAGATAAATGAGTTTATATGGCTAAGAAACTTCAAAATGATTTGGGAGGTCATTCCAGAGGTTATATTTATGCACATCTCAGCAGGATCTTATTGACTGCCAAAGTAAACACTACCCCAAATGGCAGGGCTCCTGAGGGTTCTGGAGACATCCAGACACTATAGGCAGGGCAGACACCTCAGGAGTGTGGTGCCGTGCAGTGGGCCCTATTTTGGAATTTATGCTTCCCATTGTGACAAAATTGGACTCAGTAGTGGTTTCCCTGCATGTGTTTTTATGCCCCTTCTATTTAAACCTATAGTTAGTACTAGAGTTGATAGGTGTATGCCCAAGAGACTTAAGTCTTTGGGTTGTTGATGTGCCAGTTGGGCCCTGAATCTCAGCAGATTTGTAACCCACTCTTCAGTTCATTAGACTCACCCAGGAGATGATGATGGACAATGACCATCTCAAGGAACAGAATCTGCAACTGCAAGCAAGATAGTTCCATCCATCTGCCCCATGGGACCTAAGCCCCCTCTTAATTAGAGGTGGAATGGGTATCACCATCCCAGAATCCTCAGAATTGGGGAATGAAAGATGGACTAGAATAGACTTACTGTTATTCCACTATAGACTTATTGTAATTCTAGCATTGGAAGAACTTTCATCATTGATGTGGAGGCAGTGGCCACCAGAGGTTCTGTGGGGAGGTAAAAGGAAAAATAGGTGTAATATGGGGATATTTTCAGGACTTGGGAATTGTTCCGAATGACATTGCAATAACAGATATAGGCCATTATATATCTTGTAATAACTTTCAAAAATGCGTGGGAGAGAGTGTAAACTATAATGTAAAGTATAATCCATGCTTATTGGCAATGCTCCAAAATGTATCATGAATTGTAATAAATATACTACATTAATGAAGGATGTTGTTAATGTGGGAAAATGTGGGAGAGCTGGGAGTGTGGCATATGGGAATCTCCTATATTTTTTATGTAGCATTTATGTAATCTAAGTATCATGAAAAAATATATATAAAAAATAAAAATAAACACGGCAAATGTGTTTACTCATGTGCACCAGCAGTGATCCAGCCCATTCCATGGTCAAGGAGGTGGTGAGAGGCAGTAGAGCCAACAGGCAAGGATGAGTCTCCCTGTTTATCCCTCCTCTCCACAGCCTGCTTACCCCAGGCACGCCCTCACCTATCCACCTACCCTGGACTCACTTCATTGTGGGCTCCCATCCCTTACAACCAAAACACATTTTTAATATTAAGGAGTCAGCCATCATACTCACCGATCGTGGCCGTTTAGCTGGACCACTGGAAACTTTCCACAGTTAAGTCTGGCTTCACGTGTCTCCACGCATACAAGTCACTGCTTTCTCTACACTAGATTTACAGAACACAGATACAAGAGAATTACATAAAAGAAAAAAAGTTTTTATTTATAAAATTCTCGGAAGACAAGGGATTCTGGAGGAAGATTCAGAAGGGCCAGCTCCACATCTGGAGGGGACAGGCTGATACCTCCTCTACTGTCCGAGTAATCTGACTACTGGGATCTGACAAGATGACACACACAAGTGACCCAACTTTGGGAACAAAATCGCAGGGAACTTGGTGGAAATGGCTACCTATATCTCTGGGCCTCCAGCTGTGCCCAACTATGCAAAGATCAGGGTCGATTTGCATAACATTTAAACTGGACAACCCAAAATCCAGCCTGGGGAAAAGTGGACACGGCCGCTTCTCCCCGTGCCGTACCCTCAGGCCAGCATTCCCCTCTTAGACCGTGAGGTGATGGAGCCTGACCTGGAGGGAAGTGAACCATGTATTCCCCTCAGTTCTGTCTCCTGCAGAGCCCTGGGATAGTGATGACGGTGCCCTAAAGGCAAGGCTGCTCCTTGCTGTGCCTGCACCCGAGGCATGGTTGGTGGAAATAAAGGCTGGGATGAACATGTGTGTAAATCCAGCATGGCTCTGAGGGGTGCTGGGCCCTCCACGGGAAGTACGGGGGCCCTGTTGGGGTGGCCTCTGACTGCAGGTAGGGACATTAGTGCCTCCAAACACAGGGAAACCGTAGGGTGTAAGGCTTCCATCATGACCTGTCTGGCAGGGCCCCAGGCCTTCAGGCCCAAAGTTCCCCCATAGCCGTTTGTGGTGTGGGGGACCCCACTCCTTTCTGCTCTTATTCTGAGTGCTTCAATGTTGGAGCTCAGATCTTGGCTCCCAAAGCTCCTGCATGCGCTGAAACCCCTGACCTGGTGCGGGCTGGGGTGGTGCTGCTAAATGTCATGATATTGGTCACAGTGCTGGACAGGTAGCGGGCACCTGCAAAGCCACAGGCAGTAACTGCACTCGAGAAGATACCTGGGGTGGCCCCAAAGGCAAAGTGGTTGCTTCTGTGGGTGCCCAAGTTGGAAGGTGTGGGTTATTATATATATATAGAGAGAGAGGTTGAGGCTGGAGCTGCTGGTTTGTAAACTGGAAAGATTGTTCAGAGCTGGTGGCTCTGTGAGGCTGCCCATCAGGCACCCCAAATAGGGGCTGGGGGTGGCTCCAGGCTTAAAAGGGGAGAATATGGGTTGGGGTGGGGCCACAGAACCTGAGTGCAGGCAGGCTGGGGGTGTCTGTGGCTGAAGGGCCTGGTCACTGGGGAATAAGCATGCACTGGAGCCCATGGGAGGCCCCTAGAGTAGAAGAGGGTATGAGGTTGGGGGGAAAGGGGTTGATGCTTATCAAGGTGACCCCAAGGTCAGAAGCAGGCTGCAGATGTGCTGGTTGAGGGGCCTGTGGAGGGAGGGGCCCCAGGCTTAGAGGTAGGAGGGGGGTTCTGTGAGAAGGAGACTGTGACTCCATTCTATATGTGATGGGCTACCAGGGGAAGGCAGAAGTGCTGGGAGATATGGGGAAGGCTGACCAGCCCCAGTTGCAGCTGTGACTGAGGCTCTGGGATGCAGAGGGCCTCTTCTGTCCCCAGTCAGTGGTCTTTCCAAAATGGGCTTGCATATGAAGGAGGGAGACAGTCAGCAGCAGCCACAGGAGGAGGATCGGGGCTTCTCCTTTTAAGTGCACAAAAGGGTGCAGGGCCCTTGTGCACAGGCCAGGCTGGCTGGTATCTGATAATGGGGTGGCAGCAGGGCTCCGCAAGGTGAAAGGGGCTGAAGGGAGAGCATTTGCCAGTGTGCCTAGAGGGGGCCGGACAGGGAGGGGAGGACGGGGCTTGCTGAGCAGCGTTTCTTCTGAGTAAAGGACCACGGAGGTGGCCACTGCAGCAGATCCCAGGACTGCCCCTGGGCCTGGGGAGTCCTCCTCACCTCTCCTTAGCTGTGGATAATTGCTGGGGGCTGCCAGGAGCAGGAAGAAGAGGCCTCCACTGACCCCCAGGGGCCTAAATGCAAACGGTGCACTCCGAATGCCATCAGACTCCCGTCCCTGATTGTCCTGCCTCTCCATGACTTTGGGGTCCTCCTTTTGACGAGCAATCTCTTTCCACTCTGTCCAATGGCCCTGAACATAATCTTCTAGGCACTTGCGTTTTGGGTCTCCCTGGGAGCCGCTGGCCGCAGAGAAGCAGCTCTGGGTCCTGAACCAGAGAGTCCATTTGCCCACCACAGCCCCTGAGATGCACGACTTCTGGAGTTGAGAGCAGACAGCGCAGGCTTCTTTGGATAGCGACACCTGCACACCGAGGTAAAGTCCCCAGAAGGGAACACAGGGTCTGCAGGATGACGGGGTCTGGTCTCCGAGAGGCTCTGACCAACCACCAATGGAAGGTCATCAGATACTTGAGGATGTACTGCCAGGCGATCGAGGGGCAGGAGCCCCTGTGTGACCCCAGCTGGCCAAGGGAACACGGCGGGCGCGGTGAATGGCTAGAGGCGACAAGGTTCCCCGGCAGGTCCTCGCCCCCCAGTACGAGGGGCAGCAGCGAGGGGCAAAACTTGCCCAGGTAACCGCCCAGAGCAGCAGATGTGTAAGACCTGGTCCTTGGATCAGAGAGGTGTGCTCTGAGTGTTCTCTTTTATCAGACAACTTTGTGCAAAAGCGAAGAGCGCACTATTCGGGCTCTTGTGGGAACCCTTATCAGTCACAGAGCAGACGCGCGTGCGCAGAACAAAGGAGGCCGGGCACGCGGGCCAAGGAAGCGCCAGAAAGGCGCGCGCCAAGGAAACCTGAGGAAGTGCGTGAGCAGAGGCCCGGGTCCTCTGGTGCTTCGACTATGGGGGTTGAAGGTGTTTGGCGTGAGGGCGATGAGCCTGTTGGTCGAGCAGCGACCCCCTCGTCCCCTGACGGGATTCGGACCTGCCGGGGGAGGGGCAGGACAGGGGTCCCGGCCTCCCACAGAGCGGTTCCCGCAGGCGCCCCGGCCTCCAGGCCCCGCAGCTCCCGCACGAGGCGGCGCTTTGGTGTCAGGCCTGTGAATCCACCCGGCCCTTTCCCCCGCGGTACTGGAGGGCAGAGTTACTCAGACAGAAGAGGGAAGCCACCCACGTCGGGCTGCCAGGCCGCGGGCGAGGTGGCGGCCACGGGCGGCCGGGAGCGGTGGACTCGTGGTGTGACTCAGCAGTGCCCTCCCAGGCGACACTTACCTCCCGTCAGAAAATGGTAGGTGAATGTTTTCAGCTTTATTCGTATCTCCTAGATATAGGATTATTGGGGCTACATAATTTTTTAATGCGTTTTAAATCATTTTATTGTGGTTGTTCCGGTCTAGTACTATATATGCCAACCATTGCACAGTCTAATTAGTGTTAATATTTTACTAATTAAGTAAAATGTTGAAATCTCGCTGCCTCCCTCCACTTTTTGTTATATTGCCCCTGCATGATATACTTTTTGTTTTCAACAGTCACTCATGTTAAAGAATTTAAGAGGAGAAAAATTGGCTACCTTATTTACCTAGATTTTTTTTCTGTTCCTTTTCCTTCATTCTTGATGTACCATGTTTCCTTCTCTATCTTTTACGTCATGCTAAGAATACTAGGTTGACTGATGTTGAATTCTTAGTTTTCTTCATCTCCATCAGTCTTTAAAAATTCTTCAATCCTTAAGGGTTTTTTTGCTGCATATAGAATTCTGGATGTTAGTTATTTCCTTTCAGCATTTTGAAGATACCGTTCCACCCTCTTCTGGCTTCTGTTTTTTAGAATGAGAGTCCATAAGCCTTAAAATGATTATTCCCTATATATAATGTGTTATTTTTCTCTGATTACTTTCAAGTTTTTTCTTTATCTTTGGTTTTCAGCAGATTATGATGTGCCACAGTGAGGTTTTCTGATCTTCTTGGATTGGTGTGTCATACATTTGAAAAGTTTTCATAAACTTTTCCTCAAATATTTTCCTGAACCAACCTCTTTCTCCCCTCCTTCCAATGGCAGGAATATTAGAACAGTTGGTGTTGTCCTATGTATCGCCCAGGCTCTGTCAGCTCTGGCTCACTCTTTTTCTCTTTCTTCTGCAGACTCCATTATTTCTCTTGGTCATTCTTCAAGATCCCTGACTCTTGCCTGTGTTTTCTCCATTGTGCTGTTGGGCCCATTATCTTCATTTGCCTGAGCTGCTGTGGTAGATACCACGAATTGGTTTTGTCTTTAAAAAGTAGGGATTTATTGGCTCACAATTTTGAGACTAAGAGAAGTCCAAAATCTAAATATCGACCAGACTCGCGGTTTCTTCAAAGGTTGTAGTGTTCTGGTGCTGGCTTCAGGCAATCCTTAAGGTTCCTTGGATTTCCTATCCCATGGTGATATGTTCACCTTTCTTTCTGCTCTTGTAGTGTTTTCTGACTTCCAGTTTCTGGCTCTGTATAAGGCCTCCAGTAATACAGTGTAAGACCCATCTTTATTCAGTTGGGCTAAGATAACATCTTCAAGTGGCCCTAATTCCAATGAGTTCACACCCACAGGAATGCAGATTAGGATTAAGAATATGTCCTCATAAACTATAATAAATACAGTCCTAGTACTTGGTATCAATAAGATGGTTTGTGGGAAAAATCACCAAATATAAACTGTGGATTATAGCAATAATATTATGATGACATTCTTTCATTATTTGTAACAAATGTGTCACAATAATGTAAGGTGTTTGCGGTAGGATAGTCTATGGGAATCCTGTATGGTATGCATGATTGCAATCTAAACTCACACCTTCTCAAAAAAAAATCTAATTTAATTCTTAATTAGAAGAAAAAAGATTAAGAACATATCTAAATCAGGCGCATAATTCAACCTATCATACACTCAGTGATTTTTTAAATTCTGCATATTGTACATTTAGTTCTAAAAATGAGGCTGTGATGTATTTTTTGTATTTAGGTGAAATTCACATTACATAAAATTTATCATTTTCCTGGGTATAATTCAGTGGCATGTAGAAGTCCACAGTGTTGTGCCACCATCAACTTGGATTCTTCCCCAATCTTAGGGTTTGTGGTTGTTCCTTATATTGGGCTGTAGTTGCTTACTTACTATTTTGTGACCTTTTTTTAAAAAGATTTATTTATTTATTTATATATTTATTTATCTCTACCCCCCCCCCGGTTGTCTGTTCTCTGTGTCTATTTACTGTGTCTTTGTCTGCTTCTGTTGTTGTCAGCGGCATGGGAATCTGTGTTTCTTTTTGTGGGTCATCTTGTTGTGTCAGCTCTCCGTGTGTGCAGAGCCATTCCTGGGCAGGCTGCAGTTTCTTTCATGGTGGGCGGCTTTCCTTACGGGGTGCACTCCTTGCGCTTGGGGCTCCCCCGCATGGCATGGCACTCCTTGCGCGCATCAGCCCTGCGCATGGGCCAGCTCCACACGGGTCAAGGAGGCCCGGGGTTTGAACCGTGGACCTCCCATGTAGTAGACGGACACCCTAACCATTGGGCCAAGTCTGCTGCCCTATTTTGTGACATTTTGCTTAGTGATTTTTCCAAACCATTTATGAAAAATTCTATTCTTTGCTGTTGTGGTCTCTAAAGTTTTGGTTGCTTTCGCTTATGGTCAGTGATGGTTTTGTTGAGAAATAAAAAGCATAACTTTGCAAAATATCTAGCAAGTCACTTCTGCCCCTGCTTCTGAGGATCAGCCTGTGAGCGCATGGCCTTGCAGGAGAATATCAAGTGAATAACTCCTGCCCCTGTTTCTGTAAATCAGCCTGTGAAAACATGGCCTAGTAGGAAGATATCAAATGAGTGACTTCCCCCCACCCTGCTTCTGTAAATCAGACCGCAATCTTGCAACTGCATTCTGCCTCTGTAACCCCCCTGCTTGCAAAATTTCACCTAGCAACACGTTAGCCAATGAGCAAAAGTTATGCTGATCCCATCTAAAATCCTATATAAACCTTTGAAAACTGAAAAATGGGGCTCACAATTTGGGTATTGACTCTCCTCTGGGCCCGTGCACAATAAATCTGTCGCTCCACCTCTCTGGAGTGATGGTTTTGGGTATTTCTGTGGTTCAGAACGCCTGGCTTTGCTGCAACAGTTTGACAGAGATTTCCTTAAATGTTCAGTGAAAAAAAAAGAAGGAAGAGAGGGAGGGAGAGAGGGAAGGAGGAGGGAAGAAAGGAAGGGAACTAGAAAAAAATTCTCTTTAGGTCTTTGCAGGCTGACTTAGTATTGGAGCACTCCATAAATGCTTAGTCAATCCATTTAATACTCTGCCTTAGCTTTCACTTCCTTCCTGTGCTGAGCCTAAAGATCAACCAGAGGTGAAAGCTAAGTGTCTTTTCAGAATTTATTTGAGCATAAGTCCTGCTCTGGGCTAAATTCCATACTATGCACAGGAGCTCTCACAGCCCTTATTCCCCAAAGTAACTCTCTCTCTAACTTTTCCTGTCAGTTCTCAACATGTATAGTGTTTGTCCCAAATGTAGTGTTTTACCACAAGCCACAGTGGCTCCTTCATTTGCCTTTCAGTATTTTGGAGGAACGTCCTCCATTTAGCTGCTCTTCCACCCTGACAGAGTTCCAAATTAGGTGAACCAAGGCACGTACCTTGTGCCAGTCCAAATTGACCAAAACAAACAGAAATCCTTGGGAACAAGGTCTTCACCTCTCCATTGGGGATCAGATGCCCACACCAGGAACCCATGCTGCCATCTTCAAGTTACCAGGCAAGAGTAGTGGGTAGGGCAAGGCAAAGTGAGAGGGCATATAGTTCTCCCACTGTGTTTAAGTCACATTTATGTTGATTCAGCATTCACCTGTTTTCTGTAAGCTTTTGCCAATTTTCAGAGATGCCACAAGTTGGAGTCTCATAGTGTTTGGTCATTTTCTCATCGCTTCTGTGGAAGGGCAGGCCCGCAGAACTCCTGACTCCACCATTTTCACTGATGTCGTCTGGGGTATAATTTTTGATTTACTCATTTTTGGAAAAAGAGTTATTAAAAAAAAAAATACTTGCCACTGCTTTAGTTAAACATCTTAACATAAGGAATCCACATTGGTAAAGGAGTTCTGGCCCCTGAGAGGGGATCTTCAGCTTCAGACCCAAGCCCTGAGATGAGGGACTCCAACTGCTGAAAGGTGGAGAAAGACCTTGCAGTTTGAGCTTAACTGTGTTGATTGCTTAATAAAACAACAAAAAAGAAAAAAGAAATGTTATCCAAAGGATTTTAGTAGGAACCAGAGTCTTAAAACATGATAAACAAACTTTTCAGAATCCTATCCAAAATCATACGACATAACAAACAAAGAGCTAGGAAACTCTCAGTAGTTCTCAAAGGAAAGACAATCGACAAATGACCTACATAAAGGAAATCTCAGACAAGGCAGATATCACAATCATATTCATTAAGGTAAGGTAAATATTTCTAAAACAAATGGAGAGATACAAGTTCCCAGTGGAAAAACAGAAACTAGGGAAAAGAAGCGAATGGAAATTTTAGAACTAAGCTTAAAATTATATAGCTGACAAAAAATTAGCAGGATGGGCTCAATAACACAATGAAGAGAACACAGGAAAGAGTCAGTGAACAATCAGTAGAAATTTCTACGGAGAAATACACAGGTTCTATGGTCACAGCGTTTGGAGTTCAGTGCCTTGTCAGTGGGCCTTACTTTGGAATTTGTTTTCCTGAGTGACATGGAGTTGGACTCATATGTGAACTTTCTACACGTATCTCTTCTGTCACTTTTACTGAACCTGTGGTTGCACTGGAGTTGGTGTATACCCAGCAGACTTGAATCTCTGGACTGCCCATGTGCCAGCTGGGCCCTGAAACTCAGCAGAGTTGCAATTCCCACTCTCCGGTTCTTCGGACTTACCCAGGTCAGCCAACAGGGAGGTGAAGATGGTCAACCACCACACCAGGGAACCGAGAGTGCCTACAAATACAAGCAGGAGAATCACATCCATGAACCATGTGAGTTTAAGCTCCCTCTCAATAGAGAGGTGGAGTGGACATCACCATCCCAGGGTCTACAGGATGGGGGAATAAAATATGGATTAAGGTGGACTTACTTTTATTCTACTATAAAACTACTGTGACTAGTAATGGAAGAAACTGTAGCATTGAGAAACTGGCCACAGTAGTTGCTGAGGGCAGGGAGAGGGAAGAAGAGATGTGATATGGGGGCATTTTCGGGACCTAGAGTTGCCCTAAATGATATTGCAGGGACAGATGCTGGACATTTTATATCCTGTCATAACCCACTGAATGAACTGGGGGAGATTGTAAACTACAATGCAAACTATAATCCATGCGGTGCAGCAGTGCTCCAAAATGTATTCACAGAATGCAGTGAATGTGCCACAATGATGAAAGATTGTTGATGTGGGAGGAGTGGAGGGGGTGGGTAGGGTACGGGATATGTGGGAACCTTTTATATTTTTCAATGTAACATTATTTTGTGATCTATGTATCTTCAAAAAAATACAGTAAAAAATAAATAAATGCTAAAAAAAAAAATAATACCATCTGCAGAAGAAAGAGAAAAAGAGTGAATAAGAATTGACAGAGCCTCAGGGCTATATGGGACAATATCAACATTTTAAACATTTATGCCTTTGGAGGGATTAAAGGAGGTACAGAAAAATATTTGGGGAAAAATGGCCGAAACTCCCCAAATTTGTAAAACACAGATACAAGAAACTCGGGAAAATCTATGTGATATCTTAATCAATAGGCTGAAAGCAGTCAGAGGAAAACAACACTTTTGAGAATTAGACTGGGAAGGCCTATGATTTCTCATCAGCAAATAAAGAGGCCAGGTGAGATTGGAATAACATTTTTTTAAATTGCTGAAAGAGAAGAACTATCAACCTAGAATTGTATTATGCAGTAAAAATACCCTTAAAGATTCAAGACAAAACAACAACAAAACAACAGCAACAACAATAATAAAGATGGATGGAAATGAAAGAAAACTAAGACGATTTGCTGTAAAAAGATGTTAAACGAGCTTCTTCTAACGAAAGAGAAATGATACAAGATGGAATTTAGAACATTAGAAATAAAGGAAAAACAAAGAATGGTAAGTATCTGGGCAAATAGTAGCCTTTTTTTCTCCTCATAAAATACATGTATACCTTTTGAAAGCAAAATCATTTGTAGTTGTGTATATAGTACTTTGATCTGATTTGTGTACTCTACAGTAAAAGCCAAATCTAGTGTATTTTAAAGAAAAATAAGTCGCAGTGTTAAAGCCTTTGCTGAGCTCTTTGTGTCCACTCTGGGATTTAACTCAGAGATGAGTGGTGGTTCCTGTTGCAGTTCAGTATTCAAAACCTTTGTTCTCTTGCTTTGGGTCTGTTCAATGCCTGTGCAGCCTGCAGCATGTGAGCTTGGGGCTTATAATGTTTTAGACAGAGATTTAAGTCGTTCCCTTCTCTCCTCTTCTGGATTCTATAGACATTCTCACAGTGTTTTAGCCCCCTCTGCTGGCGTGTATTTTAGGTGCCTAGGTCCAATTTTGAGATGAAGCAGCAAGAGAAAAGGAAGCAAAACTAGGATTCCCCGCCCCCATGCTTGAGACATAAGACTTACCTTTTCCTTTGCCATAAGCACAACTAATGCCTATGGTGTCATGTGTCTTTGTCACCTCTGAGGTTGCAGAGCTGAAAGAGGAAAACAGGAGAAACCAGCATTACCCCTTCACTCTCCACCATGCAGGGGTTGCCTTTTCCAACTGTCTGGCTAGAAACAGGGGATTTATTCTAGAGTTTTTACTTTCCATGCCTGCTCCACAGTTCCATGACTCCATTTGCCCTGGGTAAATCAGAAAACAAAGGAAGGAAGGGACGCGGACTTGGCCCAATGGCTAGGGCGTCTACCTACCACATGGGAGGTCTGCGGTTCAAACCTGGGCCTCCTTGACCCCTGTGGAGCTGGCCCATGCGCAGTGCTGATGTGCGCAAGGAGTGCCCTGCCACGCAAGGGTGTCCCCTGCGTAGGGGAGCCCCACTCACAAGGACTGCATCCTGTAAGGAGAGCCACTCAGCGTGAAAGAAAGTGCAGCCTGCCCAGGAATGGCACCGCACACATGGAGAGCTGATTCAACAAGATGATGCAACAAGAAGAAACACAGATTCCCGGTGCCACTGATAAGGATAGAAGCGGTCACAGCAAATGAACACAGAGAGCAGACAACTGGGGGGAGGGGGGAAGGGGAGTGAAATAAATAAAAAATAAATCCTAAAAAAAAATTCCTGGGTAATGTTTAAAAAAAAAGAAAACAAAGGAAGAAAAAAACCTACCATAATCACTCCATTATAGGTTATCTCTAGCTTCAATTTCAGTTCCCATCTGCCAACTATTGTTTACTTTTCAGAGTTACTCAGTACTTGCTTTACACAACTTCTTTCACAACCCTAAAGGAGGATCCTATAGAAATCTCTGCTGTGCACAAGGGAAAGGAGAAGACTAGTGTATTCAGGATTCTTTTCACAGAAGGATGAGGAGAAAGAGTTTTTCATTAGGGACATGAGAAAAGGCAGAAGGAGTATGAAGAAGAGAGGATTGCGGGGCATGGTGTCTGTTAGTGTCTGCATTGTGGGTGGGATGGAGCTTTGGGACAGAGAGGGGCAGTGCCAGAAGCTTGTATTAGTTTCCTGTTGCCCCTATAACAAATTACCAAAAATCCCTGGTGGCCTAAAAAAATGGGAACAGATTCTCTCACAATTCTGAAGGCCAAGATTCAGGAACCACTTTCACTGGGCCAAAATCAAATTTTCAGGTGGGTCGTGCTCCCTCCTGAGTCTCTAGGGGAGGGTCTGCTCCTGGCCTCTTCAACCTTCTGGTGGCTGCAGGCATTCTTTGGCTTGTGCTCGCATCATTCTAATCTTCAAGCTCAGCACCTTTGAATTTCTCTCTGCTCTGTCTTCACATCTCCTCCCCCTCTGTGTTTCTGTGTCAAATCTTCCTCTGCTTCTTTCTTATAGGATGTTTGCTGAGAAATAACAAACGGAACTGCAAAGCAACAAAAGCATTTATTTGGGGTCTTAGAATTGCAATTTGGGGTGCATAGATTCAGGTAGCAACCTTGAACTTGATATGGTTATGAATTCCAAAAATAGTTATTGGATTATATTTGTGATCTGCTCTGTACCTGGCCACGATTGAGTTATGATTGGGGCTTTGATTGGGCCATGTCATTAGGGTTTTGAGTCCCTGCCCCTTGGTGGGTAGGGACTCACAGGTAAAAGGCATGGCAATGGACAGTGTTGAGGGTTTTTGATGTTGGAGTTTTGATGGAGTTTGATGCTGAAGCCTTAACCTGAAACCCCAGGAAGAGAAGCCAGCCCCAGGAAGAGAGGAACGCTGAGCCCAGGAAGAAGCAAGGCCTGGTTAGAGAGGAACCCTGAACCCTGAGAGAAGCAAGGCCGTGGAAGGGAGGAACCCAGGAAGCCTGAACCCTCGCAGACATTGGCAGCCATCTTGCTCCAACATGTGAAAATAGACTTTAGTGAGGGAAGTAACTTATGCCTCATGGCCTGGTATCTCTAAGCTCCTACCCCAAATAAATACCCTTTAAAACCAACCCATTGCTGGTATTTTGCATCCGCACCCCTTTGGCTGACTAATATACAACCTAAATTATGTTCCTCGTTGGGGCTGTCAGGCAAATGTTTTTAAAAGGAAAAAGAGGGAGAATAATAAAGGCTTCATGTTATATTTTTCAGAAAGGGTATGGTTTTTGTAGCTGCTTAGGTTTTGCTTATAACAACCATTTTCAGGATTTCAGGGGTGGTATAAGGGCTCAGGTTTCTGTGTGCACAGCTCTCTGACTCTTATTTAAGTCTCTCAGCCTGAGTTACTTCATTTTTAAAAATTTTCTTTGACATTTCTCCCTTTTGCTGTAATTCTAAAGCTATGATTTTGTCTTTTAAAATGGATTTATCCTGGTGCAGAATTCTTGTACAATATTTAGCTATTTTTTTTAAACTTTATTTACAGGAGCAGCATCCCACTTGAGTTTATTTCATTTTTTTCACGAACTTTTTAAGATTAGGTTTAAATCATTGTGAATGAAGACAGTGTCCCTTTAAATATATCAGCAAAAGATGAAAGACCTGAATAAGCACCAACAGTATGAAACAGTTGTTTGTTTTTTAATCCCAGATGAATTTATTGACTGATTGGTTGATAAGTTTGGATTATTGACTGATCCATTTTTCCCCCTAGGAAAAACCTTTGGTGTGGCATTTAATAAATCCTTAGCAATTTGGCAAGCATTTTGGGAACCTCTCTACATGCGACATTTGTAAGGTTTCTTGTCAAACTCTCTGCAAGGACTTTTTCAAAGAAGCAAGTGTGGAGATAGGTGTTTTTTTGGCTGGTTTCGGATGTCAATTAAAGTTATGATGTGGGGGCATTTTCAGGACTTGGAGTTGTCCTGGGTGGTACTGCAGGGACAGTTGCTGGACATTGTATGTCCTGCCATGACCCACTGGGTGGACTGGGGGAAAGTGTAAACTATAATGTAAATCATTATCTATGTGGTGCAGCAATGCTCCAAAATGTATTCACCAAATGCAATGAATGTCCCATGATGATGAAAGAGGTTATTGATATGGGAGGAGTGGGGTGAGGGGGGCGGGGGGTATATGGGACTTCATATTGTTTTGATGTAACATTTTTTTTTAAATCAAGAGGAAAAAAATGCATATTATTGTTTCTAGGGGATCCTTAGTAGGATTTGCATTTCCTTGGTTATGGCTCTTAGTTTAATTTTTGTTCAAGGAGTGTAGGTGATAGAGGCAGTTTTTTACTTCTTAGGTTTGACTTTAAAAGGGGATAGAAAAGACGGGTAGGACTGAAGGAGCTTCAGGGCCCTTATTATAAAAGGGCAACTCTTCAAGGCTAGAAGAAATAGGAGGAGGTTGGGAAAGCAGAAGAGAAACTGAGGCAGCCTTGAAAAATCTGGAAGTTTCAGGCAGAACTTTAAGTTTAGCTATGCTTGGGTGAGTTTTTATTTTGTTAATTTATTTTGTTAATTTGTTAATTTTATTTTGTTATTTGTTTCTTGAATAGAGGCAATTTTGGAGTTTGTATTACATTTGGAAGTTTCTAAATACCGATTTAGAAAGCTATCCTGTTTAGGTTGTTTGACCTTATAACCCTTATCCTCTAATTGGTTATCCTGAATACATTAATTTGGTTATCTTGAAAGAGTTTTATTATAGCCATGGTAATTTAAGATAGTCTCTAGTATGCCAGATCCAGAAGATTTATATGAGGCAGGACCATAACTTTTGTCCATGAAACCAGATGGTATGCTAGATGACAGTGCACTATTAGAATTAGAACCCATTGTTTCTGATTGAGAGCAATCCTAAAGTCTTAAAATATGATGGGATTTGTGTTAGAGTTCGGTTAATGAGTTGTCTTAGAGAGTGCTTTACATGGGATACTTGTTTAATCTGGCCGACAGCCTGTTCTTCCAGTTGTCCCACCTGCAACCAGTGTCCTTGTTTTCATGGAAGTTGTCCTGAGAGTGACAAGCAACCTGTTGACAATTTTGCTCATCCATAACTACCTAAATGATTCTGTGATTGCTGTCAGTCAGGGCAAAGGTAAATCAAAATGTTAGGGGAACTTGTCCTTATCCTTTGAGGAAGAGAAATTCTCAACTATAATATAATTACATGTATGAATATTTTTTTAAAAAATGTTAGGGATGATATCCCTCCATAGAAAAGCAGAGAAAGAAAGAAAGAGAAAAAGAGAGGAAGGGAGGGAGGGAGGAAGGAAGGAGAGAAAAGAAAAGAGAAGAGAAAAGAAAAAAAGGAATTTCCAAATATTTCAGTACTCACCAAACAGGAGAGATTCCTGTAAACAAAAAGAGAAACCAGAAGGACTGCTTTTTCCCCGAGACCAAACCAAAAGAACAAAGTTCAAAATACAACCAGAAAAACAAAGTTAAAAATCCCCTTATAACTAGAAGACACCCAAACAAAGGCCAGAATCTCAACCTAAGGAAGGGGTTTGGATGTGAGAGGACTCACCAGCAGAAATCCGGGGCCATCAGGGAGATGACTGAACAAAGGACTGTAGCAGATACTGTGCTTGAGTCCAGCAGTGGCTCTGGAGTTGGGGTGGCAGTCACTTCAGATCCCTCTTCTGACACCATGTAAAGTCAGCTGAGAAATAACAAACTGAGCTGAAGAGCAACAGAAGCACTTATTTGGGGTCTTAGAATTGCAATTCGGGCTGTACAGGTTCAGGTGGCAACTTAAAATGTGTCCCCATTGGGGTTTTCAGGCAAGGGTTTTGAAAAGGACAAGGGTCTCTTAAGTCTTTTAGCCTCAGTTACTTCCTTTTGTTTTATTTCCTTTCACAAGGGTGTTAAAAAACAAATTTTGAAAATTTAGTAGAGAGCATTTATTTATCAAAAGGAGACAACTTACAAATTGGGGAATACTGAATGTAGAGGGAAAAGTGCTGCACTTTTCCCTGTGAAAGGCAGTTTATATAGTAAATTCGGTGAGGTTATCAAGGAAAAATATGATTGGTTAGACAAAAACAATAAGAAAAGCAAGCCTTATAAGGAAATGGAATGCTAACAAACAAAATTTATTCACCCCAACAAAAACCCCTGTCTTGGAGCCAATATGGCTCAGTGGTTGAGCTCAGGCTTCCTGCATATGGGGTCTGGGATTCAGTCCCCGGTGCCAGTACCTAAAAAAAAACAAAACAGTAAAAGCCCCTGTTTGGGGGGGAACTCAAGATGCAGGTTCAAAGAATGTCAGAACATCCTAGCAGTTGTACAATCTCCAAGAGGCTCAGATAACTTGTCTCACAGATAACTTGTTTTAGCCATGTATGGATGATTTCAACATGTACAGATAAATTAGGTTTGCATTTAGTCGTGTGTAGATAAGTCAGCCTTTGTTTTACACATGTATGGACAAGTTGCCTCCAGGCTCCTGCCAATTCATTAAATAAACAACATTAGGGAGTGTATTAGAGCCCAAGTATATAATCCAGAATAATTTCCCTATTGCAAAATCCTTCACTTGATCACATCTGCAAAGAACCTTTTTCCAAACAAGTAGCATTTACAGATTCCAGGGACCTGGTATCTTTCGGGGCTGTTAATCGGCCTTCTGCAGACCTGATGTCACAAGAGACACGTGGGCCCAGCCTGGCACAGAGCCTTCTACTGCCCTGGCATCCTGAGCCCTGGGGGCTTGCGGGGGGGGGGGGCAGTGGGAGGCAGAGTCCTTTGCTGGACACAGAGGCAGACAGAACGGAACACAAAAGATGTGCCTCTGAGCCTGCAGGATTCAGCTCCCAGGAGGCCTCAGGAGAGGGGAGGGCCTCCTCCCACATTAGCTGGTGGGGGGCTCAGGCACCTGGGAGACCTTGTAACAAGGAGTCTTTGTCCTTACCTGCTGGGGACTCCTAGCACTGCCACTCTGCCAACCTTTGTCCCATCTTTAAAATTTCTCTTGCACATGTCATGATGATATCTTGCCAGTTTTTCTTCTCATCCACTAGGTGCTGCTCTATAAACAGCTCCCAAAAATCCACCACTTTTAAGTCCTAGGATCCTAGTGTAGAAGACAGAACTGATCTGGTCAATCCTCCTCATGCAGCAGCTGGTGGAAAGGAGACTGACGTGTTCACCAGGGCTCTGTCAGGGCAGCGATATTAACCTTAGCAGCTGTAACTTGCTGATCATTTAGTGTTTCCAGGCTCTGTTCAGATTAGCTTCTTAAAAAAACTCCTTCTTTACCAGTTATAGCTTGGTCCTCACTCTAGACTGCCTTCCCTGTAGGTAAGATTTACTTTTGGACCCAATCATAGAAGTGTGCCCAGTTTTTGATAGCACCCAGTGTCTAGCGAACCACTGCTTACTGAGACCTACCCCACAATTACCCAGGCAAAGCCCAAGTCCTACATAGATCCTTTCGTACACCCCGTTAATAAGATGCCCCATGTTTTTCATGGTTTGTGTTCTGTGGTATGTATTCTCCCACGCTGCAATGAGTAAGAACCCCAGTTGTTCAGCTGCAGGTGAGTGCTTGGTGGTCTCAGGTTGAGGGGCACTGGCAGGCCTCCCTACAGATGGCCTGGGCTCTCCCTCTCTCTTGTCATATGTAATGGTGATGCTAACAATGGCGATGATAATGATAATGACGACAGCCACGACAAACATGTATATAGGGGTGACTTTTGCCAGGTTCTCTTCTAAATTCTTCACATATTTTAATTTATCTTCAAGACAGGTATGTATAGTAGGTACTATTATCCTTCCTGTTTTACAGGTGGAGAAACTGAGGCATGGAGAGGATTAACATGCTGTCCTGGATCACCCAACCAGTAAGTTGCTGGAACAGACTTTGAACCCACGTGCTCTGGCTCGAGAGTCCACACTCTGAGCTGGGTCCTAACCAGGCTTCAAGGCCTGGGCTGGACTTGGGTTCCTGACCTGCCTTCACCCTGCCTGTGTCCTAGAGCTCCTTGGAGTAGGATGTCTTGCCTGGGGGCAGGAGCGGCACCTGTCTTCACCGACGTGGCCCTCAAGCCCCAGTTGTGCCCCTGACACCCCCCAGAGCCCACACTGCCTCTCTCCCAAGGACTAGGAGTTGACCTTCCTGAATCTGACCTGTCTGTGCTGGACACTTGGACTGAGGGTGGGTGCACTGGGGAGCTGAGAAGGGGCAGCTCCTGTGCTGGGCACTGGGGAGGGCAGTTGGCAGAGACAGCAACAAGCATAGAGAGAAGCAGGGATGGGAGAGCACTGCTGAGAGAGCGGCTGGAGTGGGAGAAGAGGCAGAGAAGGGGATGGGGGGACACAGAGGGAAAGACAAAGGCAGAAGGATGAAGTTAGGGAGAGAAGTGGGGAAGCTTCACTGGGTCCTCCCTCTTCCAGGTCCTATCTCGGGGCCTTCGGGGCAGCTGTTCTCCCTACTCTTGGCCCTAGGTCATACCTGGAATGTCGTAACAGTACCTCCTCTGTTTGCACATTAGTTCAGATGAGTCTCAGCTCCTACCCAGCAGAGTGGGCAGAATCGCTGTCCTCCGCACCCACGGGCTGGGTGGAGCCTGAGGCCTCTCCCTGGTCAGCCCGAGGCCCAGCCCACACCAGGTGATGGGGGGACGCAGGGGAATAACAAGCAACTGTTGATCTCAAGGCTCAAAGGAAGCTGTCTATGGGGGTGCAGGCCATTTGCAACTTATCCTGTGGATGTAATATACCCCAATCCTCCGACTTGGTTTGCTCCTGCAAATGGTTCCCCAGACTTCAGTGAGTTTTATATTTGTCTGCTTTGTATTTTTTAAGAGAGAGGGGCAGTCTAATGAGGTGTGAAGAGCATAACTGAGACCAGAATTTCATTCTGGCCCTCTTGCTAGCTGTGTGACTTTGGGCATGTCATGCCATCTCTCCGAACCTCTGTCTCCCACAGTGAAACTGAAAACCCGTACGTCACAGGGTCGTGGGGGCAAACAGAGTGATTGCATGGTAGCTCTTGAGAAGAGTCTATATTCAGTAAATGTCATATCCCTGCTCCTCGGTCCTTTGTAATTACTCTACAAGTAAAATGTTTACTTACCAATTTTTTGTTTTTAAATTTTCTAGTGGCCAATATAATTACTTTTATTTATCTGTATTTTGATAAAGCAATAGGAATAAAATTCCTATCACAGTTAGTACAAGGAGAATGTAGTTTATTAAATGCATGGAGCATGAAAATGGGAGGATCTCAAGTTAAATCATTAAGGTTGCCTGGTACCTTTTAATGAAATGCTGGCTAGGGGAAGGTACAGGTGTACACTGATTTACACCATAGGTGTGATTCTAAAATTAGAGTGATCCACTGTCTTGGTTTGACTGGAATGAGGAATTCCAGGACTTGGGGCTTTTCAACACAAAAACTGGGAAGGCCTTGGCAAACTGGGATAATAAGTTTTCTCCCTACTTGAAATGTTGTGGGTGGGCCAGGCCTTTGCAGATAGTGCCACGCTTCTCATCAGCTCAGCTAACACTGCACTGAAGAACTGATCCTTTCTGTTCCAGGTGATCTCTCTGGAGATCTTAGGAACCTGAATGCATTAGCTTTGGTTCAAATGTTGGTCCTACACTAGCTGACTGCTTGGTAACATCAGAATCTGTCTTCTCCCACCCACCACAGCTCCTCTGGCCTCTTCCCCATACTGGAGCCAAGGGGGTCTTTAAGAAAGTAATCTGATGCCAGGGCCCTCTCCTGTGGTGCCTGTGGCTTAAAACCCTTCAGTGACTCCCCAGTATTCCCATGATAAAGAATAAACCCCTTAAGGAGCTCCATAAGGCTTGGCTGACTCTTGTCTGCTTCTTACCTTCTTTTTTTTTTTTTTAAGATTTATTTTTATTTATTTCTCTCCCCTTCTTCCTCCCCCCCACCCCCAGTTGTCTGTTCTCTGTGTTCATTTGCTGCGTGTTCTTTTTTGTCCGCTTCTGTTGTTGTCGGCGGCATGGGAATCTGTGTTTCTTTTTGCTGCATCATCTTGTTGTGTCAGGTCTCCGTGTGGGTGGTGCCATTCCTGGGCAGGCTGCACTTTCTTTCGCGCTGGGTGGCTCTCCTTACGGGGCGCACTCCTTGTGCGTGGGGCTCCCCTACGTGGCAGGGCACTCCTTGCGCGCATCAGCACTACACATGGGCCAGCTCCACACGGGTCAAGGAGGCCCAGGGTTTGAACCGCGGACCTCCCATGTGGTAGACGGACGCCCTAACCGCTGGGCCAAGCCCGCCCCCTTCTTGCCTTCTTTTTATGTCTTGGCCCCTCAAGTTGCTGTGGTTCTGCCCCTCCTGTCTTTCCCTCTGTCCTTAGACTCTTTGACATACTGTTCTCTGAGCATGGAATATTCTTGCTGGCCCTGTCTTACCACCTGATGCCTGTTCATCCCTCAGTTCTCCACTCTCCAGTGTCCTCCTTCGGGAAGCTTTCCTTGACCTCAGTCCAGATCACAGCCTCCTCACAACAGTCCCCCCATTCCCCCGCATAACTAACGACGTCTCATTGGCAGGTTTGTGTCTATTTGATTCATTCTCCTCTCCCCTAGTGGACTGTAAGCTTTTTGAGGTTTATACTGTAATTTTTTTGCTTGATATTGTATTCCCAGAACCTAGCACTGTGTCTGGCATAAAATAGTTGCTCGGTAGATATTTGTTACAGGAATAAATGATGAATAATCAGTCAATGTAATTTTGGGACTTTTTTTTGGAATGGGGTTAAACATTACTAACACTAAAAATTTATCAACGTATTTCTTGTTGGCTCCTTAGGAACCCGAATTTCCTCCTAACTCAGCAGTATAGCTTGGTCATTAACAGAAGTAGTCCTCAATCTTGGATATTTGGGGCCTGGAAATTGGTGGTAGTAGAGGGAGAGGCGTATGATAGCAAATTATACTTTGGTGATTAAAAGCAAGGAAAAAACATACATCCTCTGTCCCTATCATTTCATAAAAGAAAGGCCATTTCATACCTAAAGAACAGGAAGAACATAACTTGAAGGGAAAAATGCAGCCCTTCCCACACAGGGGCAGTTGTGTCCTCACATTGACATTTTTGCTTTAGAAAACTTCTGATGAACGTTTATGGATTTGAATCTTTTCTCCAATACTCCCTGACTGTGTGGCCTTGGGGAAGCAGCTTTACCTTTCTGCACCTCACTGCTTCCTTCATGGGGTGTTGTGATAAGTAAATGACTTAGTCTTTGAAAAGCAGGTAGTACCGTGTTATATGTATAAGCTTCTGACTATTTCCTTATCAGTGCCATTATTAACTCGAGACAACAGTGCCACCTCGTGGCTCTTTTCCCAGTTTAGACAAGCTGATCCAGGGAGGGCAATAATGAGGCACCCACAGACAGCACGTGGGGAGCCCTGTGTAGTGGCCATGGCTGAGGCAGAGGCAGAGGCAGGGAGAAAAGCCGTAAATATTCATGGAAACCTTCAAAGCCCTGTCTGTCCTCCAGAGAATCAAGTTTGTCCTGGGAAGCTACTGCCCAAGCTGTCAGCCCCAAAAGAAGGAGAAGAAATGAAATCTCTCTCCCTGGGTGCATCCCTCCCCCACCCCAGACTGTGGAGATTGCTTTATTTGGGGTGGAGGGAACTGTCTGTTTGTACTGGGTGACAGGACTGTCTCCCATTGGGGCAGGGGCTGCAGTGGGGATGGGGTCTGTCAGCCACAGCCCTCCCTGCCTCTTGCTGCCCTCAGGGTCTGAAGAATGAAAAAAGGGGGGGGGGAGGGGACTAAATGCAGAATCCTTTGTGATTGTTACAAAACAGGGACAAATGTAAGCTTCTACATTCTCCTCACTGGAGGGATTGCACCGAGGGAGCTATTAGTCCCTGGAAACAGTCCTTTGTCCTCAGGGAAATAGTTGTGGGAGATGTCTCTCAGGTCTGAAAGTGGACACGGGAGCTCTCTTTTTCATTGCTTCCCACTGTGTAAGACTGACACTGATTTTTCTTTCCTGTCTCTTCTTGCAGTGTTCCTTCTAGCCTGGGAAGGAACCTTGGCAATAGAAGGGACAGGGAAGGTGGGCTCTGTTAGGCTTGTTCATATCAGGACAAGGACTGATGTGAACCTTATGCAAGTCACTGTCTCATTGACCCTCAATTTCTCACCTGTAAACTGGGCGTGATAATAATACATTTCTCCAGTGTTTGATGTGAGAATTAAATGTGCTAATCCATTCTACAAACTCAAATTCCTACAGGGGCCAGGCAGGCATTGTAAATGAGAGAAGTGAGCCAGGTTCAGGCAGCTGGGAGTGGTGGGGACTGCAGTAAACCTGAGACCACAAATCCCATGCAGAGGGAGTAGCTGCTCGTCAGCATCAGTTGATCCAGGGCATTCTGGAATGTACGCCCAGTACTACCAGATTTTTCACATTTTCAGGAGAAGCAGGAAGCCAGCTCCAGTTGTAAATGCTGACAATTAACAGTGTTTTAGTACCAATACTGCAGAAACTGGACACTGTTAGTTGTGTGACCTTGGGCAAGTCCTTTAACATCTATGATTTTCTATTTCTTCATCAATAAAATGGAGGTAGGAATATACCTAGTGAGAGATCTTAGCAATTTACATAATTACTTCCTTTGATCTTTACCTCAATTTAATGAAGTAGGTATCACTATTAGTCCTCATTTTGAAGATAAGGAAACAGAGACACAGAAAAGTTAAGTAAGTTGCCCAACATCACACTGCTAATAAGTAACAGTGTTTTGGTGAGGCTTTAAATTGAGATAATGCATAAAAAGTGGTCAATGAATATTAGCTATTGTTGATGTATCATCATTATCACTGCTATTATTATCAGAAGTTAATTGTTGTCACATTTAGTCCATTGTTTAAAGGAAGTCACTAGACTTGGATTTGGCAGACAGTGACCACAGAATGCTTTAAATTAGGTGGTGTGCATTTTTGCAGGTAACTCTTGGCTGTTTTAATGATTCTTTCTCACAAAGTCATTGGGCCTCCCTGCCAGTGGGTTTCCTTGGGGTGATAATTAATTTACATCCCCAGTGCAATCAATAGATTCTCATCTCAGGGTGACCAAACCAATCATGACTAGTAATTTACAGTTTGAGTTGTTCTAAAATCAATACAGATTTGCTCTTTATCAAGAAGGCTATATAGAACGTGGCTGGCAGGTGGCCTCAAAATTGTGGCTGACATGGGAGTAAAGAGCTTGCGAAGCCTTGGAGTTGGGCCAGAAAGAGGAGAGCTGAAGCAGCGCGGGGAGGAGGCCAGCCTCTCTCCACTGGGCCATGGTCAGAGCCGGCCAGCATTCCAGTTGGGATCTGCTCAGGACAGAGTCTGGTGGGAAAGGAGATGTGGTTGACAGTGGGGTGTATGAGAAAGAGAATAGAACTGGATTTATATTTCATCTGTGCAACTTTCTAGCTATCAGAACTCTAGGGAATTGGGATCAACTCCCTGAGACCCAGTTTTCTCACCTGTAAAAATGGGCAAATAGCTGAACCTGTTGCACAGAACTGGGGTGAAGATGAGATGAGGCTATGTTTGCAACACAGTTGCTTTTTGCAGTGGGAGGCTGAGAATAGTCCTTGACAGGGAAGGGCTGAGGAGGCAGGTGGACCCAGGTGAAGTCCACCTTTTTCACTCACCCAGTTGAGTAAGTCACTTGGAACCTCAGTTTCCTTATATTGGGATAATAATAGAAAACCCTGCCCAGGGCAGTTGTGGTAATTAAGTTAAATAATAAATGTAAAGAATTTAGCACAGTGCATGGAGCCTAGTATGAGCTCAGCAAATAGAGGGTAATATTTTTTCAATCTGATTCTTTTTTTTTTTTTTTTTAAATATTTATTTATTATTATTTTTTTAATTACATTAAAAAAATATATATATGAGGTCCCATTCAACCCCACCGCCCCCGCCCCCCACTCCCCCCACAGCAACACGCTCTCCCATCATCGTGATACATCCATTGCACCTGGTAAGTTCATCTCTGAGCATCACTGCACCCCATAGTCAATGGTCCACATCATAGCCCAGACTCTCTCATGTTCCATCCAGTGGGCCCTGGGGGGATCTACAGTGTCCCGTAATTGTCCGTGAAGCACTATCCAGGACAACTCCACGTCCCGAAAACGCCTCCACATCTCATCTCTTCCTCCCGTTCCCCACACCCAGCAGCCCCCATGGCTACCGTTCCCGCACCCATTCCACATTTTCTCTGTGGACATTGGTCAATCTGATTCTTATCCATCACAAGTTGGGCACAGAGGAGGTTCTCAGGGAACATTGACTCAATGCATGATGGATTAATGTATTCCTCAGGAAACAGATGGCGTCATCAAAATGGGTAATTTGAGGAGAGTTTAGTAAAAAACATTAATGAACTAAAAACATTGAAATCATAAAATAGCCATTAAAATTATACATACATGGACTATTTACAAGGATGTGGAAAGGGTATAGGAAAACCAGCATGGGGCAGTGCTGAATCGTGTGGTCATGTACAATGGGAAGCAGTTACCACCTTGATGTCAATAGGATTATTGTACCACTACATGACTTTGTAGTGCAGTAAAATAGAGTGTATATGCCACCCCAGTGGCTTAGAGCCGTGGACTTGCTTAGGCCAATAGAATAGGATGTAGGATGTGATATGAGCAGAGGCTAAATATGTGCATGGCTTGCCCTCTTGTGCTTCTGTCATTTGCCACAAGAAAAACATGTTCAGGGTTTCTGATGGCTCCAGAGTAAAGAAACCAGTGGGGGCAGATCTGAACCAAATAACAGCCTGGACTAAGTTCTGCTGAGCCCAAGAGAGCCAAAGCCCAACAGACCCTTGAGCAAAACCCCAAATGTTTACTTTTATTGCCATTGTGATTTTGAAGTTGTTTGTTATATCATAAAACTAATACCCACCTATAGATTAGAAGAAGACAGGCACGGGGATGTGTGATTACTGGATTGGAATGCTTAACAGGAGCTGTGACTTCAGTGAAGGGGAACAGATGGCTCAGCTTTACTCCCTTCTGTCTCCTACCAGTGCCTCCCATCCATTGGCTGGACTGGATGTTGGGAGCAAGGATGCCACTGATGAGCCAGTAAAGATCAGTACCCCAGGGCACAAAGCAATGTGGAAAAGGGTGGAGGGTGCATGTGGAAGGGCAAATGGAAATTATCCAGCACAGTTAAAAAGGAAGGAGGGTGGGTGCAAAGAGATCCCATCTGCAGCTCTTTGGGTATTTTCTTCCCAACTTTTTCTTGATTTTCCAGCTTTTCCCTTATTCTGTATTAACACTGAAAACATTATTTGGGATCACTGTGGAGTTAGTCAGCAGGGCCTCCTTGAACAACTGTACAATTATTTCATATTTTTTCCCTCCCCAGCCCATCAGTCAAACAGGAGGTGTTCCCAAGATTATTTTGGCTGATGGAGAGATTCAGGGAACATTTTCTTCATTTAACTTTCTCCTTCTGTTGCCTCCCAGTGTCTTTACAAACCATGTGGTCCTGTGTGTCATTCATAAGAGTCCCAGCTCCAACCTGTCCTCTATGATTTTCTTGCCAGTCAAAGGAACTGGGTTTCCTTTTTCTTAAATAGAAGCAGTTTAGCACAAAAGTACATACCAAGAGTTTTAGGTCAGACCTACGTGTTTTTAAAGCCCAGCTTTCCTTGTTAGCGACTGGGTGATCTTGAGTAGGTGACCTCACCAGAGCTTCTGATCCAGTGGAAGATTATCAGCATATATTATCAGCACCCATTTCATAGGGCCGCTTTGAGAATTAAATCTTATATACATTAAAGCCCTTAGCACAGCACTTTGTCAGTGCTTAGTAAATTATAATTATTACACACTTCCTTAATGAGGTCAGGAGGAAGGATGTGGCCCTGGACTGGGCCTGAGATTGGCACGGAATGCTTTATTTGATGCCACAGCATCTGGCTTCACATCCGTGAAGTTGGGAGAGTTATGCATAGTTCTGTCAGTGCATTCCATTGGCTCTTGGAAAAGCAAAACACCCCTCCTTTCCAGGCAGGTAGGAGCTGAGGCACCCTTCAGACTCCCAGTGGTTCTGGCACACCTGGCAGGTCACTTCTCATGGGAAAAATCACTCTGGTGCCAGTCCTGGGGATTTTAATTCTTCCCTTTGAATCTACATTTTTAGGTGTCAATTAAATGGTGAATTTTGGCCAGCCTGAACCTCTAGGTACGGATTTGCATAATATAAGTTGGTTGCAGAAGAAAAGCAGAGAATATCTAGGAAGATATTCAAATAGGAAAAAAACTGTTGTCAGTTACCACCCACCTATGTTTTGTCCATCACTGATCTAGCTACCCACTCATCCCTCTTCCCATTACCCACCACATTCCCCATCCATCCATTCCTCCACCCATCCCATTCCTCTTTGAAACATCTATCACCCACTCCATCCATTCATCCATCCATCCTTCTAATTTTTTGCCCCAGTCCCCATCCCATTCATTATCATCCATCCACCCTATCCAGGTACCTGCCCATCCATCCATCCATCCATCCATGTATCCATTCATCTACTACCCACCCACTCCATCTCTTCATTTATAAGGCATTTATTAGTTACCCATTTTGTGCCAGGGCTCAGGCTGTGGACCTGGCACACATGTGACCAAGACTAGATCCTTCTCCCAAGAAGGTTCAGTAGATCCAGAGATCTAATCTGAATTTTTAAAAAAGACAAAACTCAACTAACCTTATATAAGACATGACAAACAGAAGGTAGCATCTTATAGTAGTTATGCACATAGGGCTTTGAAGCCAGACCAACTTGACTTTGATTCAGGCTCTGCAATGCTAGGTAGATGTCTTGCACCAATCACAACATTTCTTTAAACCTCAGTTTTCTTATCTGCTAAGTAGGAATAATATTTGTATCTACTTCAGAGACTCATGATCAGCATTAAACAAGTTAATGTTAGGGCAGCTGTTGTGAGGTAACATCATGGGAAAGAACTAAAGATGTCCTCTAGTAACTGAAACCATCCTCTAGCTGGTAACCAGGAAAAAATGGGAACCTTAGTTCTACATCTGCAAGGAATTGAATTCTGCCACCAAGTCTGTGAACTTGGAAGGAGATGTTAAACTCCAGAAAGGAGCCCACCAACACCTTGAGTGTTGCATTGTGGGATCGTGAGTAGAGGGCTTACCATGCCAGGCCTGGACTTCTGACTCATGGAAAGTGTGAGATAATAACTGTGTGTTGTTTGAAGCTGCTTAGTTTGTATTAATTTGTTGCACAGCCTAGTGATACATTAGCTAACTTGTCCATGGCTACACAGGTACTCACTGATAAAGCCAGGACTCAGAACAAGAGGAACCAACACACTTATGGAAAGACAACCAACCACAGGGGTTAAAATGCAAAAGATTTTTGATTACCGGTCATTTGACTGGAAAATTCACTTAACCAGAATCTTTAATCCCTGGGTCTTATGATCAGTCAGGGGTGTTCTGGATTTGAAATCAAGTTTCCTGTGGCATAGATAGAAATGCTGTGTAAGTCCTGAAGTTTCTGGAGAAGCACAGCCCCTGTAGAGTTGGGGAGAGTTCTTTATCAGATGTGATGCAAAGGTCTGATTCAGAACAGCTAGGTCTTTCTGTTTTGAACAGGTGATGGGGCCTGGTTATTGAAAAGTAGCCATCTGATTTTATGCCTGTGCTGTCTTTATCCCCAGAGGCCCACATGGGCTAAAATAACTTAATCCTGCAGACACATGACTTACTCCTTTTAAAGACAGAGAATGGCTTGGTGGTGTCAGTTGTCTAACAATTTAATGGCTACCACTACCATATAAAAATAACCATATCAGCTTATGATTATTAAGTAATTTCCTGAACTTACCAAAGACTGTCAGAGACCTGTGGGTTTCCCAGGCAGGGTCTTAATTTGGCACCTCTTATATCACTGCAAGAATACCTTGCGTTACTGCGTTTCACTTTATTGTAGTTCACAGATAATGCATTTTTTACAAATGGGAAGGATTGTGGCAACCCTGCTTCCAGCAAGTCTTTCGGTGCCATTTTTCCATTAGCATAGGCTCATTTTGTGTCTCTGTGTCATATTTTGAAATTCTTGTAATATTTTAAACTTTTTTATTATAATTATATTGAAAAATACAGTATGGTGATATCTGATCAACCATCTTTGATGTTATTCTTGTAATTTTTGTAGGGCACCATGTACCATGCCCATATAAGATGGCAAACTTAAATGATAATTGTGTGTTTTCTGACTCCTCCATTCAACGAGCAGTTCCCCCATCTCTCTCTCTTTCATCAGGCCTCCCTCTTCCCTGCAATGAAACAATATTTAAATTAGGCCATTTTACACTGACCCTAAATGTTCAAATGAAAGGAAGAGTTGCACATCTGTCACTTCAAATCAAAACCTAGAAATGATTAGACATTGTGAGGAAGGCATGTCGAAAACTGAGGTAGGTCAAAGGCTGGGCCTCTTGTGCCAAACAGGTACACTGTGAGTACAAAGGAAAAGTCCTTGAAGGAAATTAAAAGTGCTACTCCAGTGAGTACACAAATTATAATAAAGTGACAAAACCTTACTGTTGATAGGGAGAAAGTTTTAGTGGTCTGGATAGAAGATTGTACCAGCCACAACATTCCCTAATGCGTACCAAAGCTTAATGCATGCCAAGGCCCTAACTCTCTTCAATTCTATGAAGGCTGTAGAAACTGCAGAAGAAAGTTTCTAGCTAGCAGGCTGGTTCATGAGGGTTTAAAAAAAGAAGTCATTTCCAGAACATAAAAGTACAAGATGAAGCTGCAAGTGCTGATATAGAAGCCACAACAAGTTATTCAGAAGATCTAAGATAAATGATGGCTACACTAAACAACAGATTTTCAGTGTAGATGAAACAGCCTTATGCTGGAAGAAGATGCCATCTAGGGCTTTCATAGCTGGAGAGGAGAAGTCAGTGATTGTCTTCAAAGCTTCAGAGGACAGGCTAACTCTCTTTTTAGGGGCTAATGCAACTGGTAACTTAAACTTGAAGCCAATGCTCATTTACTATTTATGCTAAGTATACTCTGTCTGTATTCTATAAATAGAAGAACAAAACCTGGATAGTAGCACATCTGTTTACATCATGGTTTACTGAATATTTTAAGCCCACTGTTGAGGCCTATTGCTCACAAAAAAAGTTCCTTTCAGAATATTACTACTTATTGACAAGGTACCTTGTCACCCAAGTACTCTGATGGAGATGTACAATGAGATTAATGTTTTCATGCCTGCCAACACAACATCAGTTGCAGCCTATGGGTCAAGAAGTCATTTCATCCTTCAAGTCTTAATACTTAAGAAATACGTTTTGTAACACTATAGCTGCCATAGATAGGGATTCCTCTTGTTGGACCTGGGCAAAGTGGAAAGGATTCACCCTTCTAGATGCCATTAAGAATATTCGTGATTCATGGGAGGAAGTCAAAATATCAACATTCACAGGAGTTTGGAAGAAGTTGATTCCAACCCTCCTAGATGATTTTAAGGGCTTAAAGATTTCAGTGGGGGAAGTCACTGCAGATGCGGTGGGAAATGCAAGAGAACTAGAATTAGAAGGGGAGCCTGAAGATGTGACTGAATTGCTGCACTCTCATGATAAAACTTTGATAGAGGAAGAGTTGCTCCTTATAGATGAACAAATAAAATGGCTTCTTGAAATAGAATCTACTCTTGGTGAAGATGCTGTGAACATTGTTGAAATGACAACAGAGGTTTTAGAATATTACATAAACTTAGCTGATAAAGCAGTGGTAGGGTTTGAGAGGATTGACTCCCATTTTCAAAAAAGTTCTACTGTGTGTAAAATGCTATCAGACAACATTGCGTGCTACAGAGGATTCTTTCGTGAGAGGAAGAGTCAGTTGATGAGAACAACTACATTATTGTCTTGTTCTAATAAGACACCCCCATCTTCAGCAACCATCACCCTAATCAGTCAGCAGCTATCAACACAGAAGCAAGACCTTCTACCAGAACAAAGATTACAACTCACTGAAGGCTCAGATTATGGTTAGTATTTTTTAGCAAAATATATTTTAAGTAAGGTATGTACATCGTTTTTGCAAATGTAATCTTATTGCATGCTTAATAGACTACTGATGGTATAAACATAACTTTTATATGCAAGGGAAACCAAAAAAAAAATTCATGTGACTTGCTTTATTGCAGTGGTTTCGAACCCAACCTGCGATATCTCCAAAGTATGCCTGTATTTTTAAAATATCCATTCATCATCTCTTTATTAAAGGTCAGGGAAACTTTGTATTAATAAAATGATATGCCTCTTCCAAAGTCAGATTGTTGATTAGTTTCTTCATCCCAAAACTGTAGGGACAGGGGGACAGATTCAAGTCTACGCATTTAAACACAAGGACCATCATGGAATCAGCTACCTAAAAACATTGGGAAATTTCTTCCTTGTCTCTCTTCTATCATTCAGTTTTCCTTTGTGACTTCTTGGAGACATGTTAAAGTGACCAACATTTGGATCAGGAAATAAATCTCATTTCCTGCTTTCCGTAGCTCTGTGCTATGCACTAGTGCAGGGCAAAAATTCTTACAAGTCCAGAGCTGACACAGTGATGAATATTGGTAAATTTTTCACTTGTGTGAGTTGTCTGCTCTTGAGGGACAGGACTGATTCTCATTTTGCCCTTTGTTTGTGTGTGTAAACCTGAGTTAAGTGGTCCCACATTCCCAATCTAGTCCAAGGTTACTTTTGTACGCTCTGACTCACTGTCTTGCCCCTTAACCTTGTCTGTCTCTGCTGGGCACTCTAAATATACCCTCTCATCTTTCCCCACCTACCACTTCATGGAGCAGGGACTACTATTATGCCCATCTTCATGATGAAGAAACTGAAGATCAGAGAGGGGGACAAGACTTGCCCAAGCTCACATGGTCATTAAATGGCAGAGTTGGGACTTGAACCCAGGACAGACTGCCCCTGGAACCTATGATTTTATTCATATGTTGGATGTATACTTCTAGGGTTCAGCACTCATAGTTCCACATTTAATGCTTGTTGAGGGCAGTCATATCAAGGGTGAGCCCCAGAGTAGACTGTATGAAGGTAGGAGTGAGCTACTTCCATTGGGAAAGGCAATGCAGGGAAAGGCATGGGGCAGTGCACACTTACCTGAGTCACTGCCACTGGATACAGATGCCCTGCGAGGTTACTAGAACCTCAGCTGAGGCAAATCTCAGATTGCTCAATACTCATTTGCCTTCATACATTTAATTCCCTCATTCTTTAGGTTGTTTTGAGAATTTATAATTCCAAACTGTTTTAAGCACTGGGTGGTAAATTAGGTGAAGTTCCTGCTCTTATGGAACTTATATTCTCATCTGGGCATAAAATAAATAAGAAAACCAATGAAGAAAATAATCATAGAAAATAGTAAGGAATGTGAAGGAAGTATAGGGTGATGTGACAGAGAACAGCAGGGATTGACATAGAGCAGTCAGGCTAGACCTGTCTGAGAAGATTACAGCAATGGTGAGACCTAAAAGTTGAGAAGGAGGCAGACAGGCTAAGACTTGTAAAAGGAGCATTCCTGGTCCACGAAAGAGCAAGTGCAAAGGCCCTGAGGCAGGGATAAGTGTGGCCGAGCGGAGGAGGAGAAAGGATGCAATTGAAGCTGAAGCGCAGTGTGTGTGGTGAAAGAGCGGGGCCTTGGATGGAGTGATTTGGAGAGGTCAGCAAGGGTCAGTAGGGCAATTTAGGATAAGAAAAGGAACTTGAACTTTATCCTAGTGGTAACAGGGAGCCATAAAAAGGGGAAGCAGGTCCAGGTTACACTTTTCAGTGACTCTGATTGGCATGGGGAGAATGGGTGAGAGACTCAAGAGTCATCATAAGAACAGGAAGGAGCACTCCAGCAGCCCTGGGCCAGGGCAGTCTGATGGGTGTCTTGTTTCATTCTCCTGCAGCCACAGTAGTTTTCTTTCCAGTTTTTTTTTTAACTCATTAAGCTCTTTCTTGACTTTCATCGGGAATACTATTTCAGCCCCTCTTTCTCTAACTAACTCCCCAACTCAGTTTTAGGCATTGTTATTCAACATCTTTATATCTGGGAAGATTTCTCTGAACAAGTCCAGGGGAGTGCTCTCTGTTAAACACTCATGGCCCCCAGTTCTTCCTCTTAGTAGCACCCATTGAGCTTGCAACTACTTGACCAAAGTGTCTACTCCTGCCTTCTTCTCCATGAGTTCCATGAAGGCAAGAACTGTATCATCACAGCCCCCAATAGAAAGCTTTCTGCAAATATGAAATAATAATATATTGACGTTAATGGCATTTTCAGATTTGTATTGCTGTCTGAAATGATTTCCCCCCTCCCAAGATAGATGGCTCTCTGGTCTGTTTGCTCATTGTTTTTTGGTCTTTGTCTGCTTGTTGTTTTTTGCTTGTTTGCTTGTTGTCTGTGTTTTTTTTTCTTTAGGAGACACCAGAACTGAACCCGGGACCTTCCATGTGGGAGGCGGTACTTAACTGCTTGAGCCACATCCACTCCCTGCTTGTTTGTTTTGCTTCTTGTCTGCTCGTTGTTTCTGCTCATTGTTTGTCTTCTCAGGAGGTACTGGGAACTAAAACTGGGACCTCCCATGTGAGAGTTGGGTGCTCAACTGCTTGAGCCACATCTGCTCCCCTTAAATGGCTTTTAAACATTTCAAATGAGTGAGTTTTTAGAGCAATAACTACTATTGGCTGCATACTTTCTAGTGTTAAGCACATTAAATCCACTCTTCACTCATTTAATCAGTGAAATAAAATAGGGAAGTTCACCCCCATTTTTCAAATGAGGAAATGGAGGATGAGAATGGTTGAGTAACTTGCCCAAGGAGACATTTTTCTATGTGGTGGAGATACAAATTGAATCCAGGTCTGTTTGGATGCAAAGCCCAAGCTCTTCTGACCAGTCACTGCTGAAGATAGGCACAATCATTTCTTTGGTTAGTATTCACTGAGGGTCAGCTTTGGAAGCTCAGTGGTGGATGGGCATGTGATGTTGAATTAGCCAGTTCCTGGCTTCTAGAGCACAGCACCTGGTGGAAGAGATGAGACCTGGAGAGAAGTATCTGTGAAATGCAGTGGTTCACACAGCCAGTCCAGACAGCTGTTGTGATCAAAAGAATGCAGTCTTAACAGTCCCAGGAATCATTGTGAAATAACTCACATTCACTCCTCATACAAGGAAGGGGACTCATAGTCCACAGAAATATTCCTTAGCTCTCCTTTGTCCCTTGTCACCAATTCTCTCACATACCACAGCCACTCCCAAACCCCTCTGTCCAAGCTTCCCTCCAAACTGCCTTCTTCACTCTTAACTGAGGCACTACTTATCCTCCTCTCGTTTCCCTTTTCCTCCACATTCTACAATAGTAAGTTACCAAACAGCTGAAAAAACTCCAGCCAACCCTTTTGACAATCTGATGAAAGCCATTGAATGTCTCCCAGAGAAATTCTTACATACATGGATGTGCACATACACATGGACACATGCATACACATGTGCACAAGCACACACATTCACAAAGGCACACAGGCACACACATGCACATGCACACTCACGTACTGGTTTGGCTGTTGTTTCATGGGGTCCTCAGACTTTCTGAATCTCAGTCACGGCTTCTGGTTGAGAACCCCCTGTCATTGATGATCTGAAATGCCTTCAATTCCTTAGCATTTGCCAAATTGAAAAGAGCTTCTTGTCTTTCTGTTTGCATGAGAGAACTCCAGACAGTTTGTGCGAAAATAGATGCACCCCCAACCAACCAAACTCCATGCTTCCAACCTCAGAAGCTTGTCTTTCCTTCTAGTTTCCAGCTTGAGATGCTTTATCTTCCAGCGAGCAGGAAACTCTGTAATTAGGGTAGCAGATGACAAAGGCATTGCTGCTTCCTGGCACTTGACATACTAGCTGAAGGAGCTGGATCCAGCTCTCTCGGTTTTTAGTCTGGGTTCAGGGTCTGGATGAGGGTGGATTTGATTTGCCCACGTGGTATGGTTCTAGAGACAAAGTTCTCAGCCATCACACTGTTGTGCCCTGCTGGGTGGCCCTGAGTTCTCCAGGATGTGAGGAAATAATTTGTGAACTATTTCAAAATACCAAAATTGACCAATTATTTGCTTTAAAAATCTGAGAACATTCTGGTTTATCCCTGTGATGATGCTGTCTTCACAGCCTTATTCTCAGTTGTGCTTTCCTTCAGCCAGGGGCCAGGCAGGAGTGGGGCACTGGAGGCCATCAGGGGAATTCTGAATATCTCTGGGATACCCACAGAACTCTTATCTTGCCCTTCATGGTCCTGGAATTATTTTTGTCATGTTTAGAAAGGCTTTTGCTAACCTCAAGATTTTTTTAAAGCCACCGTTTTTCTACTTTTAGACCAGTATTCCCCAAAATGCAGTTATGACGACATCACCTTCAAGATTCTTGCCAGATCTTTGTTATACCTCATTATCTTTTATTTAAGATCTGTTCTAATAGTCAACTCTCTTTAGCCTTATCCTAAGCGGTAATATTCATGAAATCACATTAAAATTAGTATATAACTTTTAAAATGAAAATCCTTATCCACGTACCATCTAAAAACCATCCCTTCTACCCCAAGTGCTACACTTTGAGAACACACTGTTCTGATAAGTGCCTTCATGAACTGAAAAAAAAAAACTTTTTGATCTTTTTATTCATTTGTAAATTCCATTGCTGCTGCTTTTAAAATCATGTATTCAGTGCTTACTAGGTGCCAGGCACTGGCCTAGGGAATTTCATGCTCTTTATTTCATTTAATCCTCGTGACAAATCTTTGAAGTCGCCATTGTAGTCCCGTTTTACAGATGGAGAAGAGATGTCTCAGAGAGGTCCGAGGGTCTTGCTCAGCTGTCTGCATGACCTGGGCGTCTTCCAGGTGCACAGAACCAGGCACCTCTCCATGGTGGTGGTAAACTCGCACACATGATGGGGATGCTGGTTGACCTCCTCAGGTATGCAGAGACTGAGTTTCTAAGGTGGCAGCAGTTCCTATAAACAGCCAAACTGCAGTGGTGACATTTGTTTGTGAAATATAATGCAGTGTTCCAGCAGCCAAGACTCTTTCCAAGAGTTTCTTAAAATCCAGCAGAATAAATATCAGATTTTTTTATTGCCCACCACATAATAGGAATATAACTTATTGCCATTGGAGCGCCAGGCTTTCGGCAGCAGCCATAAATCGGTGCTCCAATTGACTCCATATGCATTTAAGCAAAAGTCAGCCCATGTGGGGGAGCAGTGGATGTAATTGGAATATGGAATGGGGCTTTTGGATTAATTACCTTCTGAATATTAACTGTGCATTATGCTGATTTCCTTGTAAATATATTCAGAAGTCCCAGTGTATGTAGCTGACTCGTGCTTATACAATCAGAATAGCAGATGCCCTCAATGTGGGGTTTGAAACAGTCCCAACTGCAGTGTATGAGGTGGAGTTTCATTTCCCAGGAGAAAAAGAATATTCCAGCCCTTTCCTGAAGGCCTCAAAACATAGTGTACGTTTCCTGACAATAGGGGAAGGAGCCGTGTTTGTTTTCAACACTTAGGTTCATGGACTTTTCCCAAAGAACAAGGTCGTGTTCCGCCGTGAATTCTTGGGGATATTTCTGGCTTGAGTGCTTTGGGAATAGCCATGCTGTGAGGTTGTCTTTAGGGGCAAAGGAGGTGGACAGGTTAGGAGGTAGCAGAGGAGGAAATAGAATGGGGAACAGTGTGACAAGGAAACTAAATGCTTCCCAGCTCTGCTGAGCGGATTGCTGGGATGACCTTGCTTCACGAGTACAGATGACTTCCTACACGTTTACACACATCCTCATTTGCTTAGCAAGGCTTGTACCTGCAGAATCTCATCTAGCACTCATAGCAACTCTGAGAGGTAGGTGCTATGATTCCCATTTCAGAGATGGAGAAACGGGCTTGGGGCAATTTTTGCTTGACGTAAATGTGAATAAACAAATTGTGGAAGTAGGGCTTCAATTAAGGTGAGGGTTTGGGTTCAAAATTAAAGGGTACCAAAAAAATGCAGCAATCAAGAAAAATAATTTTTTTTTTAAAGATTTATTTATTTAATTTCCCCCCCTCCCCTGGTTGTCTGTTCTTGGTGTGTATTTGCTGCGTCTTGTTTCTTTGTCCGCTTCTGTTGTCGTTAGCGGCACGGGAAGTGTGGGCGGCGCCATTCCTGGGCAGGCTGCACTTTCTTTTCACGCTGGGTGGCTTTCTCACGGGCGCACTCCTTTTGCGCGTGGGGCTCCCCATGCGGGGGACACCCTTGTGTGGCACGGCACTCCTTGCGCGCATCAGCACTGCGCATGGGCCAGCTCCACACGGGTCAAGGAGGCCTGGGGTTTGAACCGCGGACCTCCCATATGGTAGACAGACGCCCTAACCACTGGGCCAAAGTCCGTTTCCCGAAAAATAATATTTTAATGCAATATTTTTAAATTATGCAAAAAGCTATAATGAACAAAATATCAAAATGCTAAGTAAAGACAGGATAGGATTAGTAATGTCTCGCTGAGGCAAGAGGAAAAACTGGTAATACTGACCCCATCTTTATCTTGATTACTGAGTTTTTTTACATCCCTTAAATTTTTTGCCTTTGGCAAATACCTCACTCGCCTCACTCTAGTCCTGTCCCTGCATGGGAGCCAGAATTCTCTCTTTAAAGTGTATGTGTGGTCATGTCAAGTCCTGACCAAAACCCTCTGGGGGCTTCCTGCTGCCCAAGCCTGGTTCTTAGAGGCTTCTGAGATGGAAGGAGCACACACTGGGTACCCTAACTGGGATCTGTGATATATATACCTCAACTCACTTTTTTAATAAGGATGTTCCTACAGAAATCCTTTTTATTTTTTTTATTTTTTATTATTTTTTACAAGGTACTGGAGATTGGGCCCAGGACCTTGTACATGAGAAGCAGGCACTCAACCACTGAGCTACATCTGCTCTCCAAATGGTAAGGTCACAAAGTTGTTTTTTTAAAATATATTTTTAAGAAAGTACTAGCGATTGATCCCAGGACCTCATACATGGGAAGCAGGTGCTCAAACCACTGAGCAACACCCACTTGCCCATATTTCAACTAATTTAATACTCTTGGCTAAGAGCTTAGCCTGCTTGGGTTTGGATCTTTCTATGTCATTTCCCAGCACTGTGACCTTGGGTCATGAACCTGAAGTCCTTGGGCCTCAAGTTTCTCACTTGATAAAAGGGGATGACAATTGTGCCCATCTCATGAAGTTGCTGAGAAGATTAATAAAATAGCAATAATATGAATCTAGTAACAATCATATCATTTGTGGAGCAGCAATCTCCACAGCTTCTAGCACATAGTAAGTGCTCAATCCTTCAACAAATATTTACTGAACCTCTACTATGTGCTAAGTACATAGTGCTGGAATTATTGAGGTGCAATCAATGCCAGTTATTATTTAGTATTACTTAATCCTCACACCAGCCCATGAGTTAGGTACTATTGTTTTCACCCTCATTTTACAGATGAGGAAACTATGGCTCAAAGGGGTTAAGTAATGTATAGAATGTATTCACCAAATGCAATGAATGTCTCATGATGATGGAGGAGATTGTTGCTGTGGGGGGAGGAGAGGGGGAAGGGGGTGGGGGGTATATGGGGACCTCATATTTTATGAATGTAATAAAAAATTAAAAAAAAAAAAAGAAAAGAAGCCAGCAGTTAAACTGAGGAGCAGGTTTGGAACCCTGTTAGTTCTTTGTGAGGTTTATGGAAGTCATTGGCAAGTGTGTTTGTCTCTCCCACAGGATTGTAAGCTTCCAGAGGGCAGACCCCATGGTGTGTTTATCCTAATGTCTGCTTAGGCCTAGGAAGGGTCTTTGTATGCAGTAAGATGGCCAATAAAATAAAGGGAATAGTATCTTGAAGCCTTCTTGAATATGATTTGTAGTTTGTGCCCAAGTTTTTGCCCCATCGCACCCCAGTGCAGAGTATATTTTGGTGCTTAGTTCTCAGCAAGGAGAGCGAGCTTGGCTCAGGTGCTGTAGGTGGGTGGGGGTCCAAAGTGAAACTCATCTCCTTCCCCCACATGCCTGCTCTCAGTGAATGGTCCCACAGTCCACTGCTCCCACAAGACTAAGCCCCATCCTGCGCACCAGCATCCCTCCTCAGCTCCTCTCTTCTACCGCCCCTCAGCTGCCATATTGTGGGGGAATTCCACTTCCTAAATCTTTTCCCTCTGCCACTTCTCTCCACCCTCAACCTTTCCTGGCTCCCCTGATGCTGCGAAACACACCAACTCTCTCATCATTGGCCAAGAAGAGTTGTGAGTGTCAACCCCTGTGAGGCAGGGGAGCAGATGTGTGCAGGTGGTGGGCTTTGTCTCCACAGGCCTCGTGCTCTGTGCCCAGCTCCCCCTCAGAATAAGCTACTCTGATCCCGGTGACTGTACAGTGCTGGGAGCGCTGAGTCCAGCTCATGTCTGGAATATCGTGCAGGGAAAAGGAAGAATTTGAGGGAGATAAAGTTGGGATCCAGCCTCACCTTGGCTCTTGCTAAGCTGAGTGACCTTGAGCAACCTGGTAATTTCTCTGAACTGAGGTGAAGGCGTTTATAACATCTGGGTCTGCTTCTCAAAGCTGAAACCAGGACAGTGAGCCATGAGCAGAATACTAATAACTGATAACGACCATTAAGCACCTATTATGTGCCTGTGGCTGTACTGAGTGATATATGTGTGTGTGTATGTGCACACATATCTTTTTCTCATATAATAAACATAATTTTTAGAGAAGTTTTAGATTACAGAAAAGTTATATTGGAAGTATACGGGATTTCCATATACCCCACCCCACTCCCACATTTTCCCTTTTAATATGTTATGTTAGTGTGGTACATTGTGCACACATCTTAACGTCATGGCTGCTGTGACAAATACCACACAATGGGTTGGCTTAAACAACAGACATGTATTGTCTCGTGGTTCCAGAGGAGGCTCGTTTCTATCCTGGGTTGGTAGTGCTCCTGCTGGCTGGCACTCTTTGGGGTTCCTTGGCTTTCCTGTCACAGGGCAGTGTCCTGTCCTTTCTCTTTTGGGTTCTAGCTGACTTCCACTTCCTCTTTCTGGTTCCTCTCTGGAGCATCCTTTTTATAAGGCATCCAAAAATAGGATTAAGGCCCATCCTGATTCAGGTGAACCACACCTGAACTAAAAAGAACATCTCCAAAAGGTCCTGTTTACAATGGATGAGATTGTGTTTTTTTTCCTTCTGGTGTACATAATTCAATTTACCACAGTATATGGATGTGTCTATGCATATGTATGTATTTATGTAAGGTATATATATATTTATTTATGTACAATGTATGTATATGCATACATATTTATAGTCATTATAATTTAATAATCCCAAAATGTTACTCTCTGGGCACATCATCCTTATTTTACATTTAAAGGAACAAGCTCCATCAGGCTGAATAACTCATCACAGGTGGTAAGCAGTGGGGCTGGAATTTGAACGAGGGCAGCCTAACGCCTCACCATCCACCTCTTTGCCTTACATATCCTCCCCTTCTTTCTTTGGTCAGCACCCTCAGTGCAGACCCAGAGACCTTCCCAGACAGCCAAGGCCTCGTTCATTCCCAGGTGTTTGGAAGTCATAATTAGAAGGCATCTTAATTAAATTCCACATTGCAGTAGGGTGTAGAAACAGCACAATTCCAATGGTTTACATGTCTTCTTTATCCCAGCTGGTGCCTACCCTAAATTAAAATCCCCCAAAGGTACTGCTCCTTTAATGAACAGTTTGCCTTGTTAACACCATAAATGTTTTCCTTATTGCGGAGTAGGTCATGCTAATATAAAGGCAGGCTTGAGAAGTGGAGCCTCTGCGGGGATGTCACTAGGACAGAGAGCCCTGGAAGGACAGCTGTTCCCAGCCAGCCAGCAGCTGCCAGGTGCTGCGGGCTCTTCCAGGAGGGTGGAAACACAGACTTTGAGTCATTGAGACCTGCTGTGTGTTCTGGCCCAGCCACTCTCTGGCCTTATGCATTTGGGCAGGGCCCTCTCTGTGCCTCAGTGTCTTCAGTAAAATGGGATTGTTCGGTGCCTACCTCATGATCCAGGCTGAGGCTCGAATGAAGCGACGTGCACACAGGTGTTTACACAGGGCTTGATACTTAATAACGAAGCTCTTCTTCTCACCTTCGTCCCTCCTGGTGGACATTTGTCATGCTTTTTGGCAAGTCAGCATCACTATAATGTCCTTTCAAGCTGGGGGGAATTTCCCTTATTAGGAATCACACCCCTAAAGGAAAGGCCAGAAACTCACTCTGCCTTTCACCTTTGCAGGCACGTATTCTAGTCCTGGAAGACTTGAATTTTTTCTTAGCAAACTTTTTACTGAAGGTTAATGCTGTAGCAGTAGAACAGTACACAAATCATAAGTGTACAGCTTGTTAAAACTTACCTGACTGAATATATTCCTGTAACCAGCACCTAAAGCAAGAAACAGAACAGTACCAGCTCCCAGAAGAACCCATCAAGCCCCTTCCAGTCACTTTCCCCCAAAAGTATCCACTATCCCAACTTCTAGAGCATAGCTTAGTTTTGCTAAAATTTTCACCTTGTATAAATGGAATTAAACGGCATGCCTTCTTATGTATCTGGCTTCTTTCACTCAACATTTGTTTGTGAGATTCATCCATGTTATTGCATGCAGTTATAGTTCTTTCATTCTCGTCAAAACATAGTGTTCTGATTCATGAATATACCATAATTTATTTGTCTGTTCAACTCTTGACAGACACCTAGGTTATGTCCAGTTTTTAGCTATTTTAAATAGCCCTACTATAAATGTTTTTGTACTTTTTTTTAGCACATGTATGCATTCTTTGGTGCATATACCAAGGAGTAGAATTGCTGGGTCATAGAGTATGTACATAAATATAAATATAAACACATAATTTGGCTTTAATAGATGCTGTGAAACCATTTTATAATGTGTTTATACCTAGTTTACCTTGTCAGCAGCAATATATAAGAGTTATAGTTGCTCCAATGCTTGATGTTTTCTGTCCTTTTAGTTTTAGTCCATTAAGTTAGGACTGAGTTTTGTAGTTATAGTTTTAATGATGTCTGCAGACCTTTCCACTTACTTATTGGCCAGTTGGATACTATCTTTCGTGAACTGCCTGTTCATGTGTTTTGCTAATTTTCCTTTTGGGTTGTCTATCTTGTACTTACTAATTTATAGGAGTTCTTGATGCATTTCAGATAAAATGAATTCCCATTCTACTGGCTGTCTTTTCATTCCCTTAGGTATCTTTTGATTACTACTATCAGTTGTTTCTGTAGTCCTATTTATCAATATTTCCCTTTAGTTAGCATTTTGTGACCTGGCTAAGGAAGCTCTGCCTCCCCCCAAGGGAGTGAAGATATTCTTCTGTGTTTTCATAGAATTGTTTTATCTGTTGCATTTAGATCACAGTCCATCTGGAATTGATTTTTATATGGTATGAAGTAGGGAAGTAGGGGTGAAGAATCTTTTTTCCATGTGGATATCCAGTCTGTCCAACTCTTACTTTTAAGACGACCATTCTTTTCCCTGTGCGCACAGTGTGACATTTTCATAAGCCAGGGGTCATATATGTGTGAGTCTATTTCTGTTCTCTGTTTTATCCCATTGGCCCTTTTAATCCCATTCCTATCCTTCAGGAAACTTTCATTTTAAAGAAAGGTTTTGGAAGGAGGAGATGCCTCAAGGAATCCATTTTTTGGTACGTTTACAGGGAGAGGCAGAGAGAAATCCATCCAGCTGTGGCAGGTCTAGAGTTTGTGTCCTGTGCAGGTCTAGAGTTTGTGGGTGGCAGTGTGAGTTACTGTCTGAGACCTCTTCTCTAGACCTTTTCCATAGGGTGGACCCTGGAGCGGTCCAAGAATATAAACAGCATTGTCCGTGGCTGTGTAGACTTGAAGCTTATTCCTGTTCCTTGCATGAGGCTGAATGTGAAGAACTTGGATCTTCTGTGCTTGTCTTTCCCGAACTCCATTTGGCATTGCCTGCTCCTGCCCCACTACCCTGTGAAATACAAGGTCTCATTGTAACACTTTTATACACTGCTTGCTGTGGTTTAATATATGAGACACTGCGTCATAGTCTGGAGGTTCAAAATTACCACGAAGTAATCATTTCCTAGAGGGCTGGTAGTAAACATTCTGTCACACAGCTATAGATTGTCTCCTGTCATCATCAATCAGCCCCCAGAGAGATATTAGTGGGCAATCAGGAGAGAATTGAGAACCAGTGAGTGCACGCATCTGCAGGCCTGTGCCGACAGAAGCAGGCTTGGTGGCCTGTGGTGGGCTGGCTTTGTGGGTGGTGGGCTCCGTCTGCACCAACGAGCCCAAGGGGGTGGGTTTGAGCCCTGGGTCCAGGCTCCTGGATCCTTTAACCCTACCAGAGCACTCAGATATCTTCCCGACACACTTTGTGTTTGTAAAGTAGTGATTGTTGCTATTTGTGAGTACTCACCCTGCCTCAGGGTGTCTGTGACTTGTTTTCATGCATCATCTTTTAATCCTCAGAGTGACCCAAAGTGGAGTTACTATATTAGACTTATTTCTCATCTGAGGAAGTGAAGCCTCAGGGATGTCAGGTGTCTTGGTTTCCTAGGGCTTCCATAAAAAAGACGGCTTAAAACAACAGAAATTTATCATCTCAAAGTTACGGGGGCTGAAAGTCCAAATCAAAGTGTTGTCAAGGCCATACTTCCTCTGAATTCTTTAGGGTTCTGGTAGTGGTTTTCTGATAATCCATTAACATACTCACCCTCTATCACGTGGCTGTCTCCCCTCTTTGTCTGTCTGTGTCCAAATTTCCTCTCCCTTTAAGGATACTGGTCATATTGGATCAGGGCCCAACATAATTCAGATTGGCCTCATCAGAGTTCCTGTTTTCAAATAGGATCACATGCAGAAGACCTGGGGTTAGGGCTTGAACATGTCTTTTTGGGGGACACAATTGGATCTATACCATTGGGTGGCTTGTGTGGTCACCCAGCACCTCAGAGTGAACCCAGTTGCCCGGTATATTCTGCCTTCAGAGGCTAAGTGCTGAGTCACTATACACAACCTCTCTGTTGAACATCAAGGTCTGTACGGCATCCATTTGCTCATGTCCTCACTAAACTTATAAGGATTCTGTTTTTGCTTCCATTGTACAGATGAAGAAACCGAGGCCCTGAGAAGGGCAGCTGTTCATCCAAGTTCAATGAGTGGGTGGCATTGCTGAGGTTCCACTCGAGTGCTCTCTGGTTACACCTCTAAATACCCTGGGAAGGCAGAGAGAGTGTAGATAAGATATACCTAACTTCAGAGCTGCAGGATGTGTGCAGGTTCATCTAGCGGCTCTAATGCCCAAGTCTTCTATAGGGGGTAGATTTGGATTTGGGAGGCACCGAAGCTTATAAAATTTAAGGGGACCTCCCCAAAATGGGAGGAATGTTTTAGGAGGGATGTGTTCAAGTGAGGGGTCCTGAAACATGCCTCATGAACCTCATGGTAAATCTGCTCTGGTCCCTAGTCTCCTGTGGGGTCCCACACTGCATGCCAAATCTCTAACAACCAGAAGCCTTTTCTTGATGAAGGAAGTACAGCAGTATGACTATTGACTTTGGGGAAGCTGAGAATGAAAAGAAACATGATGTGGATGATCTGGGGATATGCAGGGTCTCGGCATCATTTGCAGTCTCTTCCCCTGGACTGCAGCTGTGAGGGGTGAGGGCCACTGCCTGACTCTAAGCCAGTGCCCCTCAAAATGTAGTCTGCTGAGCTGTTCCAGTCTGTGACTGTTACCTGTCCAGGACAAGATAAGTCAAAACCTGAGAGCTAGCAGTTAGAACCTTTTATAGCAATTCAATACCGCACAACATCCAAGGGCACAGTCAGGATACCCGTTTTGTTGAACCGGGTATAGAGCAGTTCAGGAGTTGCTGCAACTCAGTAGAGAGCTGCTTGTGGTGTGAGCTAGCATTAATCATGCTCACTAGGACCACAAATCCATCTAGGATGTATTGGAAAGAAAAACAGAGCTGGCCTTCACCATAAACAGTTTCAGCACTGGTCTAAGCCTTAGCAGGGATGTTGCTATTTGAATATACCTAGTAATCAGCAATTCATTTCTCAATTAACCTCAATCTAAGCCAGGACAACAATAACAACACAACCCTAAGCCTATCTCAATAATAATTTTTTGAGGCCTGGTTTAGTTTTGATCTGGTTAATTTCATTGGCTCCCACCTCCAAACAGGCTTAGAGGAACGGAGTTCCAGTTTCTCTCAAGTAGGGCCCAAGGAAAATTGCATGGAAAGCCATGTTAGTTTCTACCACATTTCTACCACAAATTACCACAAATTTAGCTTAAAACAACATTAATTTATTAACTCACCATTTCCAAGGGGGCAGGAGTGCAGGAGTCTGGGCACAGGTTAGCTGGGTCCTGTGCTTTGGGTCTCACTAGACTGAAATCAAGGAGTGGGAGTCTGCTAGAAATGAGTCTCACATGAGGTTTGGGTTCTTCTTCCAACCTCCTGGTTATTGGAAGTATTCATTTACTTGAAGTTGTAGAACTAAGGCCCTCAACATCTAGCAGCCACTTGCTGTTCTATGCCTTGTGTACCTCTTCATAGCATTACAGTGTTTTTTCAGAGCCAAGTTCTTCTGTCTGTGACTTCTAGGCCCTTTAGTATAAGACCACCTGGTTAGGTCAGGCCCACCCAGGAACATCTCCTCTTAGATTAACTTAAAGACACTTGATTAGGCATCTTAATTATATCTGCAAAATTCTTTTACCTTTGCCATATAAATATAACCAAATCACCAGGGTGAATAGTCATCTATTCACTTGTTCCATCCAGACTCTAAATGAGTGGACTATGTAGGGTGTATACATCAGGGGCTGGGGATCTTGGGGGCCATTGTAGAATTATGCTCACCACAGAAGCCAGTTAACAAGACAGGTTTATTGTTCCGTTCCCTAGAGAATTGATTTAGTAGGCTTAGTGGGACCCAGGAGTGCACATTTTTCAGCAAGCTTCCCAACTACTTTGAGACTCTTGAGTTACACAGATCTTGCCTTGAATCCCAGCTTTGCCACTTTCTAGCTGGAAAGCCTCCAGACAAGTATTCTTTGTCCCCTAGACCCAGTTTCCTCATCTGTAAAGTGCAGTCGTTAAGGCTGACCATATAGGATTATAGAGATGTGGTAATGTGATAATGCAGATTGGTGTTTCCCAACACTGGCTGACATCTGAATCAGAATCTCTGGGATGGGCCTAAGCATCAAAATTTTAAAAGATCCCTAGGTGATTGTGATGCATGGTTGATGTATTAGTCAGTTCCTGCTGCAATAATGCTGTGAAACAAATAACTCCCAAAATAAATAACAAACATTTCTTCTTCTCACTCCTGTGCCTGTAGATGGGCTAGGGTTTTACTGATCCTAATTGAACTTGTTTCCAGGTTGTGGGTCTGTTCCATGTATCCTGTTCTGGAACCACTAGCTTTCTGGAGCATGTCCTTGTTATGGTGAAGGCAGAAGTGCAAGAGGGCATTTGCCAATATGTGACACCTCTTGAAGCTCAGATTGGAACTGTCACACTATCACTTCCTCCCACATTCCAGTGACCAGTGATCATAGCAAGTCACATGACCAATTCCAAAACCAATGAGATGGGAAGTAGGCTGCATCTGTGTGAGAAGCACTGCGAAGTCCCATGGCAAAGAATACATCAGTATAGTTTTGTTGAGGGAAGAGGCGGAATTGGGAAATATAGTCTAATTTGCCGCAGCTGAGAACCATTGATTAGGAAGAGCACCTAGCAGGTGCCTGGCCAGAGTAGATGCTCAAGAAATGTCACATATTCTCTTAGAGAGCAGATCCCAGAATTGCTCTGAGACTGCTGTGTGAGACCAGTCCTTCCTCCATGTTTGATTCCCAGGGTGAGTTCACGTTCCACCCTGACATTAAGTCATTCTCCAGGGGAAAAAGACTGTACCATAAGGATCCAAGGGCTTTGAGTTCCTAGGAAGAAAGATCCCAACTGGAAGCCACAAGAAATATTATCAGCCATTTAAATATCCATTTTTCCACCTCCCACTCACAACATGTTCTATTTATTTGCACACTCACAGTAATACAGTAGCAGAGAGAGAATTCATTAAGGCAAATTGTGAAGGTAGTTTTAAAAAATCATGTCTCTTTTATGCAGTGCGTAGTTCCCTGTTTAATGAGAATCCAACAAGTCCATTTTCCTTAAGGGTTTAATAAAAGTATAATTTAAAAAATTAAGACAGATGGGGAAAGTGCCGAGGAAAGTCATTTCCCCCATTAACTTGCACAGCAGACCTTCTCGATACTGCAAGATGGGTGGGGACCAAAAAAGACTCCAGGAACTATCAAGAGTCCTTTAAGGTTCCATAAACCTCCAGCCTGTGTTTATGTGACCCGGGGATTCCTACCGAACAGATAGGAAGTAGATTTATCGGTTGAATAATGGGAGTGTTACAAGCTGGCAGTTTAATTAATGCTGATATAGGAGCTTTGCTTTTTCTTAGAATTTTTCCTACAGAGTACTGGAGAAGGAGACATTTACATTTTTAAAGCTTCTGAATAATCTTGGTTGCCTTTGGAGGAGAGAGGAGAATGGGATGTTTGAGGGAAGCAGAGTCTTGTGGTGGTAGCTGATATCCAGGCAACTCTCAGCTCAGCACACAAAGTAAATTGTATTTTTATTAATTTCCACTGGGAGCCTGGTAGTGTTATTATCATTCTCATTTTATAGACCAGGAAACCAAGGGTTAGTCACACATACAGAAAATGGCAGCGCTGGGCCTGAATCCTCTGTCTTTGTTCTTAAATCTTGTGCTGTCCACCCATGAGACAAATGGGCCAACTGAGGCTCAGAGAAGTGAGTAAAATTCCCATGGCTGAATAGCAAGTGAGTGCAGAGTAGGGACTTGGTTTCTTATCTAGCAGCTTTCACCACTACAACTCTAGCATTTGATATGGGGCCTGCTGACTTGTTTCCTTATTAGTCTGCGTAACCCTCATTCAGGAAGGCAAATATGCTTCCCTCATCACCAGTGAGAAACAGAGCTCCTGCTGATAGTGGACTCACCATATTGCAGGCCTTCTGCTGGGTACTATCTCTTCATGGTTTCATTTAATCCTCACAATAAGTGCTAGGAACAAGATATGGTATGAGCTCCACTTTATAGATAAGGAATTTGAGGCTCAGGAGAGGTAGAATGACTTACCCAAGTTCACACAGCAGGAAGAGGGTGAGACAGGGTTTGGAATAGGTCTGTCTGAAACTCCCAAGCCTTTGCAGAGAACTCCAGGCTAAAAAGGAACAACTGTTGGATTTCTTCCATTTGCTTTAGCTGTGTCCCAGGCTGCCTCCATCTGTGATAATTGAAGTTGACTGATGCAGTTTATCCTTTCACATGTGGAAATTATTTTTGGCAAGTACCTGTGTAAATCCTTCTTCTCCAGGTAGGAAGGAGTCTGCTTTCCCCAGCTGGCATCTTGTTTTATGGTCTCTTTGTTATGCCGTGTTGTAACTTATGAGGTTCTCAGAACTTGTTGAAATGGAAGGGTCCCTAAGTGTGAAATGTGTAGGTCAGCAGTTTGGACAACACTCTTACCTGCCTTTCTTGGCTGGCCATTCATTAAGTGATTCTCAAGAAAACCAGATTCCTTGCTAACTAGGGAATTGTCTCTTTGGTTTCCTGCTATGTTCAATTCAAAAGTTGTTGAAAAAAATTTTTTTTGTTTCTTTGCCGATTGTCAAAGATACTTGCGATAATGGATAAAGGCCAAGTACTAGCTAATGTCGAAAGAAGGAAAGAATGAAGAATGAAGGAAAGAAGTTCCGGTTTACATTATCTAAGTCAGTAACTGGTTTCAAGTAAATTGCTTTCTACCTTGATCAGAGAAAATAAGTGAACATTTTCTATATCCATTTAAGTCTAGCAAAAGTTACTTTTGCATCACAGAGGGCTCTGCTCTCCACATCTTCATCCACACCAGACAGCACTAGTAGATCATGGCACAATTGCCTCTTCAGACCAGATGTCATCTTAAAAACCTTTTTCAGTGGAGGGCTCCAGGCTCCCATTGCCTTTGGTTTTTCAGAATTGGATTGGGAGGTACAAACTTTTTGCCAAGATTGACTGGATGATCTTTTACATCCTTTTTGAGCCTAGGATGCTGTTTTATCCCAGCAGACAGGCTCAAATATCAGCCCAATTGGATTGAATTAAGATGCTAATCAAGTCTAAAGGGAAAACAAATGAGATTCCAATTCTTCGATAACTGGAAATGAAGGCTTAGAGCATGTCTTGCCAAAGGTCACACAGCAAGTAAATGAGGGTGGAAGTTTCATAGATTTAGGAGTCAGGTTCATATTCTGGCTATACCACTTCCCAATATAGTGATTTTGGACATGTTACATCAATTTCCTGAGCCTTAGTTTCCTCACCTGTAAAATGAGAATAAAATGTTACCTACTCATTGAGGTATGGTGAGGATTAAATGGCACAATGCATATAAAATGCCTAAGAAGGGCCTGGTAGGAACTAATGCAAGTTAGTCATCATTTTTTTAGTTTTATTAAAGTTGCATCTTATACTCAGACAAGGCTCTGCCATCCTGGTGCTGACCATCTAGATGGATTAAATACAAAATTGGCAGCGGATCAAACTGGATTAAACTCCCACTGCAGCCACCTGTGAACATGAAAAAAACCTACTGAACATTCCTGGACTGGATATCTCAAATGCGAAGTGAAGTTAATAATAATATTAATGATTATTACTAAATAAGAATCAGATGAAATACAGCTAATATAGGTCAAGTGTCTTACCACATGTTAAAATATACGGTAAAAAGGAATAGTCATAGTAATGATAATGGCTGCCATGTATGGAATGCTTACTATGTGTCAGGTCTTTACATTCATTCTCAATTAAAAAGAAGAATGAAAAAGAAAACTCTTCATTCAGAAAGTACTTACCAAGTACTGACATGGTGCTCATCATGTGCTCAACATTGTTTTAGGCTCTTTATCATATTAACTTATTTCATGCTTACAGCTCCCTTGTGAATTACGTATAATTATCACCCCTCTTTTACAAAGGAGGAAAGAGAGGCTCTGAGCAAGTAAGCAACTTGTTGCCTGAGGTCACACAGTAATTGGCAGCGCTGGGATTTGAGCCCATGTTTGCTTGGCTCTGGGCCTGTGCTGTTTAACTGCCATAATATGTGGCTTCCAATGGAGAGAAATGGCTATGGAACACACAGGTAATTGACGGAGAGGATTATGAACCCAGTGAAGCCTTCACCCAACATACCTGCAAACTGAAGATCTCTGTGCAAATTCCCCTGTGACAAAAAGATGTCCAGACTTGCCTAATTCCCACTGACTCCACACCCAGCCAGCCTTACCAAGATTCCTACAATGCAGGAATTTGAAGAGCCCCTTGGAGAGATTTGACTTCTCTAATCTCGCCAGGCACAGGGAGAGTTTGGGAGACATGAAAGGCAGCAGTTATTTATTTCATGAATAGATAAAGGCAAGCCATTTAGAGGGAGCAGTGGCAGGAAGATGAAAAAGCTATTAATACAGTTGGGAAGCTCATTTCTTTCAGAGTGGCCAGCAGCAGCAAGAGAGGACAAAAAATGAGAAAATACTGCAATGGACACTACTGACAACACAAGTTATTCAAGAGATATTAAAGTGCCTTGTTCACCATCATAAACATTTTTTTATGTTTATGAGATCTGTTCAAAGGCATCTTGATGGATGACGCCCAATAACATTTATAGGGGTTTATGTGTGTGTGCATGTGTGGGTGTATGGATACTAACAATTCTTTTGTTCTGGTGTCCTTTGTAAATCATTTCTTTTAGCTGATGCACTCAACAGTGACTAGCCTGGGCTTATCTAATGCAAAAAGAATTCCATGTCTCTCTGGTTCCCTGGGTAATTGTACTATTCTTGGTGTCTGCTGTGCTGCAGATGGGCATGCTGGTAGCTGATCAGACTTTGACAGATGGGGACAAAAGAAATGCTCTAATTCAGGGAAGAGAGAAACCAGGAGGATTATAATGGTGAGAACGACACTGCAGTATTTCCCAGCATGTGTTCTCAGGAATAGAGTGTCCCCATTCAAAGAGGGGCTCATGGTGATGAATATGAGGGGCAAGATGGCAGAATGAGATGTTCTAGAATCCTGTTCCTCTACAGAAGATTTAAACAACAAGCAAAATCTAGCAGAACCACTTCCTTAGAAATCCAGAAAACAGTTAAATGGTTTCAGTAATAGGGTAAGTGCCAAATCAAGAAAAAGTCAACTTAAAACTGGTAGGATGTAGGAGGTCCAGAGTTCAATCCCCAGGGCCTCCTGGTGAGGGCAAGCTGGCCCGCGTGGTGAGTTGGCCCATGCAGATTCCTGGCCCACTCAGGAATGCGGCCCCACATGGGAGGGCCACCCTGCATGGGAATGTTGTCCCATGCGGGAAAGCTGTCCCACGCAGGAGTGCCAGCCAGTGCAGAGAGCTGACGCAGTAAGATGATGCAAAAAGAGACATGACGGAGAGAAGGTAAGAAGACATAACAGAACAGGGGAACTAAGGTGGCGCAAGAAAGTAATTGCCTCTCTCCTGCTCTGGAGGGTCCTGGGATCAGTTCCCAGAGCGCCTGATGAGAATACAAGCAGACACAAAAGAATGCACAGCAAATGCACATGGAGAGCAGACAATGGGGGGAAAGGGGAAATGGGGGGGAGAAATGAAAAAAAAACTTGTAGGAACCTTCTCCTACCCACTCCCTAGTTCTGTGCAGAGCTGGCCTGCTTTCCTAGTGGGTCCATGCGGTCACCCCTCAGGCTGAAGTGTGGTTTGCTGGCCTGGTGGAGGAGGAGCCGTGGCAGGCCAAGCCGCTGCCCCCATAATAGGGTGGCTGGTCGGACTCACCGCCACCCCTGAAGGAAGCTCGGCATGGGCGCAGAGTGCCCTCGGGTCTCCCCTTCTCGACAGCCATGCTTCCGTGGCCGCCCCTCCTCCCAGATGGCGCCACACGATGCCTTGTGGGGCGGCACCCTTCTTCTTCTTTCTCCCTGCGCAGGCGCAGGGCGGAAAAATCCAGTCTGCCCTTTTCCCCTCCCCCGACAGCAGCAACAGCCAGGCGTGGGCGGGAATCTCAAGTCTGCCCTCTACCCCAGCAACAGCAGCCACCAATCCCTAAACCCTGCCTCTTCCCCCAGCAACAGCGACAGCCAATCCCTAACCACCACCCCTCCCCCATCCAGTACCGCCCACTGACCTTTCTCTGGCAACCAATCAGAACAGGGCGGGGCTTCGACCAATCAGCCTTCCCCAGCCCCTATAAAACTGTTGCCTCTCCCTCAATAAAGTGGACTTGCGTGTTTACCTTGTCTCCGCGGTAGGTCTTCTGCCGTGCGCCCTCCAGTCCTGAGAGCCCCCGACAAGGGCCTGGCCTCCCTTGTCCCCAGTTCGTCGCCTGCTTCTCCGGGCGACCCCATCAGCCGAACCGCGCAACCCCTGTGAGACCGATCCCTCGTCTGCTGCCGGACCGACCCCTCGTCCCAAGTGGGACCGACCCCTCGTCCCAAGCGGGACCGACCCCTCGTCCAGAGCTGGACCGACCCCTGGTCCGCAGCCAGACCCCACCTCTACCGACCGAGCAAACCGCCGCAGGTCCACAGTCCTAGTTTTGTAGGAAACATGCTAACTCTTGTGCACATACTCCAATGCATGTATGTCTTTGCTAGTCTCTCTGATGGCAGACTGAGGGTCTGAACCAGGACACTTGTTTCAGCTTCACCATCTCAGGCCTGGCCCTATACATAGAGGTGGCTCTCAGGGCAGCTAGTCTGTTGCAGGAGAACAGTGAAATCACAGCATCCTTGGGTAAACATTTTCCAGCTGTGGAACATATGGTGCAGAACCTGGGACTGGGAGGAAAGACTGTGTCCTAGGGGAAAAGGGACATTTGGATCCATGTAAAGGGAGAATTCCTAGGACCACAAATGTATTCCCAGGATAAGATCTAAGTCAGAAAAGACTAAGGAGGCTGTTCTTTAAACTTATTGTAAGGCAGGCTAAGCTCTGAAGGAAAGCACTTGCACAGACTAATCTGCAAAGACTGGGAAAGCTGTTTTCTTTTTCTTTTTCCCCCTGCTTTTCCTGGTGTTCAAGGAACTCTCTGTAATAACACTAGCTGGATACAAACTAAAGGGACAGATGCTTCCGTGACTAAATTTCAGAAATAACACATTAAAATGTCAAAATATCCAGGGTGCAATAAAAGATTGCAAGACATACAAAGAAACAGGAAATGAGGATCCATGCAAAAGAGCCAGATAAAGCATTGTAAATCATAAGTGAGGAGTACCAGATTCTGGGCATACCAGAAAAGACTTTAAAAATGTTCTAAATATGTCCAAAGAAATAATGGAAAACACCAACAACTGAAGGCAAGCAATAGAGGGACATAAAGAAAAGACCAGAAAAGAGATAAAAATCATAAGAAAGCAGCAAACACAGCTGAAGACCACAGTAACAACAACAACAAAATATTCCCTAGAGGGGTTCAGCAACAGATTGTAGTAGGTAAAGGAAAGAATTAGTGACCTTGAAGATTAGAAAATTGAAATTATTCAGTCTGAGGAGCAGAAAGAAAAAAGAAAAATGAAGAGAAGTGAATAGAGCCAGAGAGACCTGTGGGATACTATCAAGCATACCAAGATATGCTTTATGGGAGTCTAAGAAGGAAATGAAAGGGAGAGGGGCAGAAGAAATAATGACTGAAAACTTGCAAAATTTAATGAAAGACATAGTATACGCATCCAAGAAGTACAACAGACTCCATTCAGGAAAACCCAAATAGACACACACCAAGATACATTATTATCAAACTGTTAAATACCAAAGACAAAGACAAAATGCTGAAAGGTTTAAGAGAGAAATAACACCTCATGTACAAGGGCCTTCAATAAGATTAAGTGCTGATTAATCATCAGAAAGCATAGAGGTAAAAAGCAGTGGGATGACATATTTAAAGTGCTGAGAGGAAAAAAATTGCCAACCAAAAAGTCTATATCTGGCAAAACTGTTTTTCAAAAATGAGAGAGAGATAAACAAAAGCTGAGGGAATTTGTCACCACTAGACCAACCCTGCAAGAAGTGTAAAAGGGAGTTCTTAAGTTGAAAGAAAAGGGCACAATGGATGTAATCTGCATGAAGAAAAAAGATCAGTAAAGGTAATGGCATGATATACTATAAATATAAATGCCAATGTTATTTAAATTTTGGCTTGTGACTCTGCTTTTTACTTCTTACAGGATCTAAAATGCAAATGCATAAAAAATTATAAATCACAGGTTTGGGGTGTATGAAAATAAATATGTAATTTGTGAGAACAACATAAAAATATGACCCAACAATATGCTGTCTATAAGAGATTCACCTTAATTCAAAGACAGAAGTAGATTAAAAGTGAAAGGATGGAAAAATATTCCATGCAAATATTACAACTAAAAGACAATGGGGTGGTTATATTATAATAAGACAAAATAGTGAAAAACTATTACAAGGGACAAAGAAGGGTACCATATATTTATAAAAGGGTATTCATCCAGAAGATATAACAATTTTAAATATATGTGTAACTAACAACAGAGTTCCAAAATATATGAGGCAAACACTGACAGAGATGAAGGGAGAAGTAGAATTCTATTGATATAGAATTATTATCAATAATATAGTTATTGATATAATTGTATACTCAAGAATTGATAATACTTGGATATATCACCTTCAATAGTGGGTTAAACATCTATACATAAGTTCAAGGGGGAATAGAAGACGTGAACAATACTATAAATCAACTCGACCTAAAGGACTCCTGTAGAACGTTCACCCAACAATAGTAGAATGTACATTCTTTTTAAGTGCACATGCATTATTCTCTAGGATATACCATACAGATTACAAGTCTCAGTAAGTTTAAAAAGAGTGAAATCATACAAAGTATCTTCTTTTACCATAGTGGAAGGGAGCTAGATATCAGTAACAGAGGGATGACTTCAATATTCACAACTACGTGGAAATTAAATATACTCTTAACCAACCAGTTGGTAAAAGAAGAAATCACATGGAAAATTAGGAAATATCTTGAGCAAATAAAAAAAAAATACCAAATTTTATTGGATGCAACAGAAGCAGTGCTCAGAGGTAAATTTATAGCTATAAATGCCTGCACTGAAAAAGATATCAAATCAGTGACATAACTTCACACCTGGAGGAATTAGAAAAAGAAAAATCTAAACCCGAAGTGAACATAAGGAAGGAATATTAAAGATTAGAGCAAAGATAAATGAAATAGAGAATCTAGAGAAAATCAACAAAACTGAAAACTTGAAAAGAGCAATTAAATTCTGTATCATATATGTCTTTGTATTTTTCCCAGAAACCTTCCAGTTCTTTCCCCTTTTAGTCAGCATTTCATTTCTTAATAATTACACAGCAAGCCTTGAGAAATAACTGTTTGTGAACTTATAACTGATAAAGGATGCTTAGACCTCTCTCCCAGGAAATATAAGAATAATCTGATTTGTGAACTGCTTGATCGCTTTTGTAAATGCTCATTTTACATAATTACTGTGAAAGTGCCTGCTGGGGAACACTGTGAATGTCCCATCTTTGATTATCCTCCCTGAGCACTGCACTTTCTAAATCATGCTCCCCCTTCACGTGCCCTCCCCATCCACACATGGACATGAGGCATAAAAGAATCCTCTTGCTTTGTGGCAAGGGTGGACTTGAACCTTGGGAGTCCCACATTCCCTGCCCAGTGCCACAGAAAGGTTTTAGGCCATGACCAGGCCTGGATCTACCACTGTGTGATATACCACTTAAGCCCCCTATTAAATGTTCTTTTGCTCCCCAAGCTGTACTTGTCTGAGTCTTTGTTCTGACATAACACTCTGTTTGGTGGGAAGCTGTCATTTTTACATGGCTCCCTGCTCTACTCAGAAGAAATTCACAAACCTTTATCTAGACTGACACAGGGAAAAAGAGAGAGAACACAAATAACAAAAATAAGAAAGAGGGAATATTACTACCTACCTTAGAGAAATAAAAGGGACTATAAAAGAATACTATGGGGAAGCAGACTTGACCCAGTGGTTAGGGCGTCCATCTACCACATGGGAGGTCTGCAGTTCAAACCCTGGGCCTCCTTGACCCATGTGGAGCTGACCCATGTGCAGTGCTGATGTGTGCAAGGAGTGCCGTGCCACACGGGGGTGTCCCCATGTAGGGGAACCCCACGTGCAAGGATTGCGCCCCATAAGGAGAGCTGCCCAGCACAAAAGAAAGTGCAGCCTGCCTAAGAATGGTGCCGCTCACATGGAGAGCTGACACAACAAGATGATGCAACAAAAAGAAACAGATTCCCATGCTGCTGACAAAAACAGAAGCGGACAAAGAAGATGACGCAGCAAATAGACACAGAGAACAGACAACTGGGGTGGGGGTGGGGGAAAGGGGGAGAAATAAATAAATAAATCTTTAAAAATAAAAGAATACTATGACCATTTGTACACCAAAAACTAGATATCATAGATGAAATACATAAATTCCTAGCAATATGCAAATTACCTAAACTAACTCAAGATGAAATAGATCTGTATTAGTCAGCCAAAGGGGTACTGATGCAAAGTACCAGAAATCTGTTGGCTTTTATGAAGGGTATTTGGGTAGAAGCCTACAGTCACAAGACCATGAAGTGTAAGTTACTTCTCTCACCAAAGTCTGTTGCCACATGTTGGAGAAAGATGGCCGCCGGTCTCTGTGAGGGTTCAGCTTTCCTCTTCCTCTTAAGACTCCATGGCCCCAGCTTCTTCCCATCTCAGCTGTGGGCTGACGTAAGGCTCATCTCTCATCCCAGGGCTTGTCCTTCCAGGCTCAGCTGCTCTGCTGTAAACTATCAGGCAAATGGCTCAGCTCTCTCCCTCATGCTGCAGCATCAAAACACAGCTCTCTCCTCTGCCATGTAGTTTTCTGTGTGAGTGTCCGCCTGCCAAGGGGGTGGGGACTCAACATCCTACTGATGTGGCTGAATCAAAGCCCTAATCTTAATTTTACCAAATAAAAGTGAAACCTGAATGTAATACAATCAAAGGATTATCACACCCAAAGGAAAAGACGAGTTTATAAACATAATCTCTCTTTTTGGAATTTTTTAATAATATCAAACTGCCACAAGATCTAAACAGACAAACAAATAAAGAGGCTAAATCAGTGTCTAAATGCCTCCTGACAAAGAAAAGTCCAGGACCAGATAGTCTGACAAATGAATTCTAACCAACATTCAAAGAAGAATTAACACCAATCCTTCTGAAAATCTTCCAAAAAATAGAAGAAGAGGGAACACTTCCAAATTCATTCTTTGAGGCCAGCACCACCCCAACGTCAAAGCCAGATAAAGAAGTCACAGGAAAAGAAAATCATAGACCACTATCCCTTATGAATATAAATACAAACATCCTTAAGAAAATACTAGCAAACTGATTCCAATAGTGCATTAAAATGGTTGTACACCATGATCAAGTGGGATTTATCACAGGAATACAGCTGTGGTTCAGTATAAGAAAAACAATCATGTAATGAACTTCATTAATGGAAGGGGAAAAAAGCTACATAATAATCTAAAGTGACCCAGAAAAGGGATTTGACAAAATCCAGTACTCTTTCTTCATAAAACACTCAGAAAACTAGGAATAGAAGGGAACTTCCTTAACATGAGAAAGGGCATGTATGAAAACCCACAGCTGACATCATACTCAACAGTGAACAGCTGAAAGCTTGCCCTCTAAGCTAAGGAATGAAAAGGCAAGGATGTCCACTTTCACAACTCCAACTCAATGTTTTCTGGAAGTGCTAACCAGAGCAATTAGGCAAGAAAATGAAATAAAGGTCATCCAAATTAGAAGGAGATAATATCCCTTTTTTGCAAATGGCATGATTCTATATATAGAAAACCCCATTGAATCTATAAGAAAACTAATCAATGAATTCAGAAAGTGAGAGCATACAGGATCAACAAACAGAAATCAACGGTTTTTCTATATACTAGCAATGAGCAATCCAAAAAGGAAGTCAAGAAAACAACACCATTTACAATAGCAACTAAAAGAATAAAATATCTGGGAGTAAATTTAACCATGGATGTAAAGATCTTATACACAGAATACTTCAATTCATTACTGGAACAAATTTTGAAAGGTCTAAATAAATGGGAAGATATTCCATGATCAAGGATTGGAAGATTTAATCTCATTATGATGTCAGTACTACCCAAAGCAATTTACAGATTGAACACAATCCTTATCAAAATTCCAAAAGAATTTTTTTAAAAAATGAAAAAGTTAATCATCAAATTCTTATTGAAGGGTAAGGAACCCCGACTAGCCAAAAACACTAAAGAAGAACAACAAAGCTAGGGGACTCATATTTCCCAATTTCAAAACTTATTAGAAAACTACAGTAATTAAATAAGTGTGGTATGGGCACAGGGACAGCCATATAGAGCAATGGAACAGGACTGAGAGTTCAGAAATCAACCTAGTTGATTTTTGTTGTTGTTGTTGTTGTTTAGGAGTTACCGGAGATTGAAACCAGGACTTTGTATATGGGAAGTAGGTGCTCAGCTACTCAGCTACATCTACTCCCCCCTCCCCAATTATTTTTTTAAAAAGATTTATTTATTTCTCCCCACTCTTCATTGTTTGCCCTTGCTGTGTCTGTTCGTCCTTCTTTGTTTCTTTATGAGGCTCCGAGAACTGAACCTGGGAGCTCCGATATGGGAGGGAAGTGCCTAATTGCTTGAGCCACCTATGTTCCCTGCTTTGTTGTGTCTCTCATTATATTTTTCTTCTTGTGTCTCTTGTTGTGTCATCTTGTTGCATCAGCTTGTCATGCCTGCCTGCCACACCAGCTTGCTGTCTTCTTTAGGAGGCACTGGGAACCAAACCATAGACCTCCCATGTGGTAGGTCGGAGCTCAGTCGCTTGAGCCACATCCACTTCCCCCCTCAGTTGATTTTTGATGGGTGTGCCATGTCCACTTAATGGGGAAAAAATAGTCTCTTCAACAAACAGTACTGGGAAAACTGGATATCCACAGGGAAAAGAATGAAAGTAGACCCCAACTACCATTGTATACAAAGATTAACTCAAAATGAGTCAACAACCTTTAAGAACTAAAACAATAAAACTTAGAAGGAAACTGATGGAAATATCAAGACTTGTGTTAGGCATTGGATAGACTTGATACCAAAAGCGTGGGCAACAAAAGAAAAAGAAATAGATCAATTGTACTTCATTAAAATGAAAAGCTATTGTGCATCAAAGGATGTTATCAAGAGAGTGCAAAGACAACAAAACAGAATGAGAGAAAATATTTGGAAGCCACAAACCTGTAAAGGGTTTAATATCCAGAATATTTATATTTAAATACTACTCAACAACAGAAAGACAAACAACACAATTAAAAAATGGCAAAGGTCTTGAATAGACATTTCTCTAAAGATATACAGATAGCCAGTACATCCATAGCTATGAGGGAAATGCAAAACAAATGAAATAGCCCCTCTCCTCCACTAGATCAGCTGTAATTAAATAAACAGAAAATAACAAGTGCTGGTGAAGATGCTGAGAAATAAGAGCCTCATTACATTGTTGGTAAGAACCGAAAATTGTTGAGCCACTTCTGAAAACAGCTTTTAGTTCCTCAGAAAGTTAAGTCCAGAGTTATATGAACTGGCAACCCCACTTCTAGGTATATACCCCAAAGTATTGAAAGCAGGAACTCAGATATTTATACATCAGTGATCATTATGGCATTGTGCACAATAGCCAAAAGATGGAAGCAGCAAAAATGATCATCAGTAGAAGAATGGATAAACATAATGCATTATATACATATAATGGAATATTATATATCTATAAAAAGGAATGAAGTTCTGATACGTGCCACAACATGTATGTACCTTTAAGATATCATTTTGAGTGAAATGTCATACCCAAAAGGATAGATATTTTTGTATAATGCCACTTATATGAAATAACTATAAATGCAAATTCATAGAATTGGAAAGTAAAATACAGGTTACCAGGGGTTGGGAATAAGGGAAAATAGGGAGTTCATGCTGAATGGCTGCAGGATTTCTGTTGTGGCTGATGGAAAAGTTTTGGTAGTGGATGGTGGTGAGGGAAGCAAAACATTGTGAATGTGATGAATCTCACTTAATTGTATGCTTGGGAGTGGCTGGAATGGAAAATTATATGTTGAATATATTTTTCCCAATTGAAAAAAGAGAGAGACTGAAGAGACAACGAAAATTAAATGGAATACATGATGGATCCTGAACTGGATCTAATAATATCTAATAATATAGGAGTAATGACCTAGAGGTCATTACCAGGACAATTGAAAACATTGGAATATAAACTGTATAGTTTACATGAATATTAAATTCCTGGGTCTTGATAACTATGTTTTATGTGGTTATATAAGTGAATATCCCTGTTCTTAAGAAATTTACATGGAATCATTGAGTGTTCAAGGAGCATGATGTATGCAACCTATTCTCAACTGTTTAGAAAATAGATGAGATAGATAGATGATAGATATAACATGTGGCAAAATATCCCTATTTTTAAGAAATTTACATGGAAGCATTGAGTGTTTAAGGACCATGATGTATGCAACCTATTCTCAACTGTTTAGAAAATAGATGAGATAGATAGATAGATAGATAGATAGATAGATAGATAGATAGATAGATGATAGATATAACATGTGGCAAAAGGTAAAGAGTTGATAAATCTGGGTAGGGGGTATATTGGAGTTTTCTGTATTAATTTTGTATTGTTTTTGCACCTGTCATGTAAGTTTGAAATTTGATATTATTTCACAATAATAAGTTAAGAAGGTTCCCATGGGGCAGAATTTTGGGGGTCCTTGAGCCTCTGAGGCTTGTGGGAGATTCACAGTGTATAGGGTCATGTTTGGGGCTGTGCTATTGAGAGGCAAAGCCGTTCCTTACATGGCTTTGGTCCTCTTTTCCCAATCGCTGACCATGGTCCACCGCCTACAGAGCTCTGGTTTCTTAGAGAATGCTTCCAGGAATACACCTTGGAAGTGATAAAATTAGGCAAAGCTGTTAAGCATTGTAAGTCAGCAGTGGTATCTACATACACAACTAACTTGTCAGCTAGTTAATTAACTGACCAAATTAAACAATATATTGTTTTGACAGATTTCTCCCCCTGAACTGGTTCATTTTTGATCTGGGACTTGTGCACGTAACAGTCTTAACTATTAGGGATGAATTCATTATTGAGTCTATTAACCAGTTTTGTAGATTGATTAGAAATACCAGTTTGGAAGTCAGACACACTAGGGTCAGATCCTGGCACCTTTACATTCTCGCTGTGTGACTGGGAAACCACTGAACTTCCTTATTTAAACTTAATTTCCTCATCTGTATAATGGGAACAATAACAATTGAACCTGTTTTATTGGGTTGTGAAGATTAATTGAAATAATGCAGATTGCATGGACTGGCACATAGTGAGTTCTCAATAAATATTGGTTTGTAGTAGAAGCAGTAGCAGTAGCAGTAGTGGTAGCAGTAGTAGTAGTATAGGGAAGATGTAACAGCTGGACTGTAAATCTTTCTTCCATCCTCAAGGATGCTTGAGGAAAATTCGACCCTTTGCAATATCAACTAAAGGAATGCATTCATTAGAGATAAATGACAGTCTTCCTGGGTCGGTTTTATGCTGATTACTGACCCAAGAATTTCTCCAAATAGGCTGTACTTGTTGTTGGGTTTGTTTATTGCAAAATCTGTCGCTGTATCAAAGGATGGGGGTTTGGCACATACCCTGCAGGCATTACATCATTAGAAAGGTATTTAAGCTGAGGAACCCAGGACCCCTAGCTACCCTGTGCTGATGTGATGCTTGGACACACAGCACTCATCCTTTATGGCCAAAACTGTCACTGGGACATTGAGTCTGGTGTGCAAGGCCTTCATGATGCTGTTAGACCAACCTGCTGTTTTACTCCATGTTCTGCACCCTTTGTAAAGTGATGTAAACCTGTGCTGGTGAGTTTCAGTTACACTCCAAACCTGAAACCTAGTCCAGTGGCTTGAAATTCTTGGACTTGGATCAGCTTTTCTACTTAGTTGCTACATAACCTTAGACAAGTCAGTTAATCTCCCTGAGCCTTGGGTTCCTCTTCTGTAAAATGGGGATAAAAATACTTCATAGAGTTGTGATTTAATTAAGTGAGCTTATGTATGCCAAATAGCTAGAATAGTGTCTGGTCCCAAAGCTTCAACAGTGATTGATGTATACTCAACACAGTGCCTTGCCTGGGTCTGGGTAAGGGGATTTTCTAGACTTCTGCCCTGCTCTTGAGGGGATCTTCTGGGCCAGGATTCAAAACCCCAATTAGTTAAAAAGTTGTCCCTTGCCCAGCATTTAGCTCTCTGGACTCTCAATGGGGGATATGTCTTACACTTCAAATTGAGTGTGAATTATTTGAAGTCAGAGAAAGTCTAATTCATGTCAGGGTCCTGCTAGTGTTTGGTAAAATGCGGTAAATACCTACATTTTTTGTATGGTTGAAATGAAGGACATAATGTTGGAGAGCTGAAGAAATAAGACTTGTATAAAGGCAGTGGGGAGCCATGGAAGGTTTTTGAGTATGGGAGTGCTATGATCAGAACCAAAAATTTTTATAATAAAGATAATGATAATGACAGTGGCACTTTGACCTCTTACTTTGTAATAAGAACAGTGCTAAGTGCTTTACCTCCATCATGACACCCAGTCCTCACAGTGAACTAGAATATTGGCTAATTGGCTGTGTGCTGGATGCATTGAAAAGCAGACTTATTAGAGTCTTTTGAGACTTGATATAATCCTCATTTATGGGAAAGCAGTAAAAAAGACCCCAGACACACAGCACATATTTGTCAGTTTTTTCCTGCTCAAACATCTCCTTAGTTCAGGAAAAGTTCAAGCAAATCCATTTAATCCCTTGGGGTCAGAACACCTGAAGTAGTCATGGCTTGTATAGAAAAACCTTCATTAAGTTTAAAGGGAATGATGGGACTTACTTGTAGCTGGGTCATAATGTGCCCAGAAAGGACATTTTAAGAAGTGTCTGAACGGGCTTTGCCCTGTGATGCATGAAGGAGCTGATTTAGGACAATTTCCTTCCAGTTAGAAGCCGTACTCTCCTGACTTGACATTTCACTTTCTCTGTGAAAACTTGCTTGGAGACTATACTGAGAATTCCAGTTGGCCATTGAATATATTGTTTCTCTTCTCCAATTCCAGTTCTATATGCTGCCGCCTTTCTCTCATTGACTTAAGTCAGAAACCGCTGCCATCCTAGCAGCCATTTCTGTCCAGTTCTGTTACCCAGCATGCCGATACCAATTCCCTAAGAGCTCTTCCATCAGTCACCCCTCCTCTCTGCATCCCACTGCTGCCCCATCCAGGGTGCCATTATTGTTCATTCCAAGGACTGCTTCAGCCTCCTAAACTGCTCTCCTTGTCTGTTGTTTTGCCTTTCCATACTCTTCTCCACACTGCAGCTAGAGTGCTGTTTCTCAGATTTAAATCTGGAGTACCACTCCTTTGCTTCAAAGCCCAAACTGCGCATCCTGGGATTCAAGACTGGTTAAAACCTACCCGTTCCCGGCTCCTTATCCTCAAGCTCTCGGCCTGAGCCTGTGAATCCCTGTAAGGTGACCCCATATCTCCTCAGGCTCTGTCCTACCTCCCCTTCCCTTTCTCATGCACCCATCAGCCGGTGGGAGTGGTAAATGAGAACTGAATTTCCTTGGAAGTCTCCTCAAGGGTATCTCTACAGTTCCAGCTGAGATTGACGAACTTTCAAATGATGAGGTTTCTGAGGGCATTTGTTGACATATAAATCAAAATCCAATTTATGTGAAGTTTACATGTATGGTTTACATGATGTGATTATGAAACTTTATTTTTTCCTCGTGCACAGCCTTTTTTGCAGTGTGAAATGACTTTACCTTCCATGAGGAGGCTTGGCTTTTTGTCTTTTGCTGGCATTTTCCTCGGATGACCCTGGTTCTTGGCTGCTGGCTTTCATTTGAACCCTTCCCATATGCATGTCATTCTGAGGTTGCCAGCTTATGACACTGGGTTAAGTGAGGGGAGGAAGTGGCCTAAAATTTGAGTGCCTACTGTGTGCTACCATATCCCTACAATATCCCATTTTAACTCTCAAAGCAGCCTGTGGGTACTTGACATTATTACTGATGGCCTTGCTCTCAGTCACATGTTTGTCTTTTCATTCTTTTCCTCTGTTCCTCGAAATTAGGAAGCCTTTGACTGAGAGAATGCATTTGTTGTCTTTGCTGCAAAACAAATTACCACAAATGTAGCAGCGTACAACAGTTCATTATCTCCCAGTTTCCATGGGTCAGGAGTCTTGGTCCTCTGCTCACGGATTCTCTAGGTTGTCCTCAAGTTCTTGGCCAGGAGTCTGATCTCGTCTGAGGCTCAACTGGGGAAGGATCTGCTACTAAGTGGGTGTTGGCAGCAGTCCATTCCTAGTGGGCTGGTGAGCTGAGGATCTCAAGTTCTTGCTGTCTTTTGGCCAGAAGCCACCTTCAATTTCTTGCCAAATAGGCCTTCCCAACATCGTCACTTTCTTCTTCCAAGCCAGGTGGAAAAAGAGAATCTACAGTCAAGATAGATGTAACCATCTAATGTGACACTATCCCAGACGCCATAGTACATCATTTTAAAAATTAATTTTACTTTACACATACTCCATAGGTACCAAACATATACTTCCCCTTCCCTTTCCCCCCATGCCCTGGTAACTTCTAATTAATTTTCAGGCTCTACAGATTTGCTATTTCTAGCAAAATTTATACGTGATATCGAACAGTATTTGTCTTTCTATGTCTTGCTTCTCTTACTGACCATAATGCTTTCAGGCTTCTTCCATATTTCAGCATGTCTCAGAACTTCATTTTTTCTTATTGCCAAGTAATATTCCATCATGTCTACATACCACAATTTGTTTATCCTTTCATTTGTTGATGGATACTTGGGTTGTTTCCACCTTTTAGCTATTGCATTCCAACATTTTTGCCATATTTCTATTGGTTATAAGCCAAACACAGGTCCTGCCCACACTCAAGAGGAGGGACTCACAAGACATGAGCACCAGAAGGTGGGGATCATGGGGTCTCCCTTGAATCTGTCTACCATAGAGGGGCTAAGACACTCAAGGTCACTAAGCTGGTTACTTGTGGAGCTGGAATTTTACTTCAGAACTGACACTTAACACTATGCTGTCTTGTCAACTGATTTCACAGCCTGTGAAATCCAAAGCCTTTTCTGGGAGACTTACCCTGACCATTGAAGCTTGGGTCATTTATCTGCCTCTTTGTCCCATCCCTGGAACTGCTAAAGCACCTAAATCATAAAAACTGAGAGTGGAGGTGAGGCATTTCTTCCAAAGACAACTGGGATGCCCACTCCTGATGGAAAGCTCCAAGGGCTGACATTCTCTGATGAACAAGCCCACGTGACCATGATCCAGTATGACCTTTGGGGAAAACTCACTTGGCTGCTCAGGGCTGAATGCTGTCTCAATTCTCACTCCTTGCTGCCATCCTTCACAGAAGAGGCCTGTACCAGCTGGATTATTTAACAATCTTGTCATTGTGTTTTCATTTTTCTACCAATACCAGTAGCCTCCAATTTGAAGTTTGGAATTCTTCCAACTCTTAAATCGCAACAAGACCTGTGGTAACTCCTACATGGCTTCCATATTTAGTTGTATCAGTTGTGCATTGTACGAGAGGTGCCTGGCTAGGAGGGTGAGTGGATCACATTAGACAGAATTTCTTCCCTTCTTTTAGTAACAACATCCCTATTTTTTGTTTTGTTTTGTTTTAGGAACCTCCTCCCTCTACTCTCCAGCCTGCATACCACCCATCAAGCCAGGCTGAAACAGGGCTGTTTCTGCTTGATGGAAGAGACATTCTTTTCCAGTTCACTTGTAGATGCCCATCAAAGCTTGCAGCAACCTTGATACTATTTTCAGGGCACAGAGCCTTCTGCTGGGTGGGTAGTGGTATAATCTGTCCAAGCCAACTTTGAGAGCAAGCGAGTAACAATTTTTAAAATGAACTGACAGCTACCCAACATCCTGCTCCTAAACTCTTAAGTCCATATGTAGAATCATTTAGCTGAAGAAGGAGCAGTTCCTGCTGTTGTGTGTCTTTAAACCTTACAATCGACAGCCAAGGTTGGGCTCAATGCTGATTTTCAAACAAAGGCTGTGCTAGGGGAGTGAGTATTGGAAAAAAAATGCATTAAAAAATATGCAGTCAACACCAGCTGTGGTCCAATTAAATTCAGCGATCACAGGTGTTTATAGAGATTACCTATATATATACAACTTTACCTAACAAATCACTTCCTTTGAAATGCAGTTTGGGAAACACAAGGAGAGTCTATAGATCATTGAGAGAGACTCACCAGAAGTTTTAAATAAAAATGCAGTTTACTGGTCCCCACCCCAGACCTAATGAATCCAAATGTTTTAGGAGAGGGAGGCCCAAGAATCTGAATTTTAACAAGCACCCAAGGCAGTTTTAGTGTCCAGTACCATTGAGGGTCACTGCTATGCAAGGCTGGATGGTATTTTTCGAATTCCTGGAATCCTGGGGTGCAACTGTTGTTAACTCTTAAACTAGAGTGAACTGTTTTGACTGGAGCAATCAATGTTTTGGTGTCCTAGGGAGATCTGTGCATACCCTGAGATGTACTACATCAGGGCACTTGCATATCTGGCTGTATATCAGAATATGAGAAACATTTACAAGTGATACCTACCTCGACCCCGGATTTGGAGTTAGCCGGTGCATCAATTTGAATGCATTTGGCTCTAAGTAACAAAGAACATAACAGTGGCTCAAACCACTAGCACAGTTACCTCCATTAGCAAGAGTTCTGAATGGAGATGGTCCCAAGATTCATTCCTGATTCTGGAGTAAGACCTCTATAATTCTCCAGCTACTCTCCAGTCTCCTTCTCATAATGGTGAGCTAGCTGCAGCAGCACCCTAACCTCATAGCCTCATGCAGCTGCTTTCAAAGGTAGGCAGCAGAGATTGAGGAAGCAATGGGAAGATGGTGACCATGGTAGTAAAGGGCCTTCCTGGGACCCTCTCTCCTTTTACTAGTAAGGAAAATTTTTTTTAGGAATCATCTAGGAGCCTTTAGTCTGTCTCATTGACCAGAACTGTGTCACATAACCCCTAGCTACAAGGGAATCTAGGAGAGGAAAGATCTGTCAAAGGGCCATGGGATTGCCTTGCTTGGCTTCAGCCAAACAGACACCAACTTCTGGGGCATATCCAGACAAAATTGGGTTTCTGCTAATAATGAAGAAAAAGGGAATGCCCCAGTTGCCTTGGGATGGGACCAAGCTCCCGATGATTCTGATAGTCAGTGATGGTGAGGGGAACCTTTAGTCTAAATGCCATACGATATTTTTTTATTTTTTTTAAGATTTACTTTATTTACTTCTCGCCCCATTCCCTGCTCTCTGTGTCCATTCGTTGTGTGTTCTTCTGTGTCTGCTTGTATTCTCATTAGGCAGCTCTGAGAACCGATCCTGGGACTTTCTGGAGTGGGAGAGAGGCAATTACTGTCTTGTACCACCTCAGCTCCCCTATTCTGATATGTCTTCTTATTTTCTCTCCTCTTTTGTCTCTTGTTGTGTCATCTTGCTGTGCCAGCTCTCCATGTCAGCTGGCACTCATGCACAGGGTGGCTTTTCCCACTCAAGGCAGCATTCCCACTCAGGGTGGCTCTCTTGTGCGGGCCATATTCCCACATGGGCCGGCACTCCGCGTGGGCCAGCTCACCGCATGGGCCAGCTTACCCTCACCAGGAGGCCCTCGGCATTGAATCCTGGACCTCCTATATGGTAGATGGGAACCCAATTGGTTGAGCCACATCCGTTTCCATCCATACATTTTTTAAGTCCAAGGTCAAGGTCAGAGTACCATCTCTTTCATGAAGTCTCTAACAGATTATCCAACAAGAAGTAATTTTCCTCTTTGCTGTCCCCCTAGCACAGTGATTCACAGTCCTGGCTACAAATATGATTCACTTTTTTAAAAGCCAGCAATGCTTAATGTCCGACTCTAGACCATTTGAATTGGAATCTTTAGGAGGGGGCCTGAAGCATTTGTGGGTTTTTTTGTTTGTTTGTTTGTTTTTCTCTTTATTTTTTTAATGTTACATTAAAAAAATACGAGGTCCCCATATACTCCCCACCTCCCTCACCCTGCTCCTCCACCCATAACAACAACCTCCTCCATCATCATGAGACATTCATTGCATACATCTCTGTGTACTGCTACCTCATGGTGAGTGGTCCACACCATAGCCCACACTCTCCCACAGTCCACCCAGTGGGAGGCCATGGGAGGACATACAGTGTCTGGTAACTGTCCCTGCAGCACCACCCAGGACAACTCCAACCCCCAAAAATGCACCCACATCACATCTCTTCCTCCCACTCCCTACCCCCAGCAGCCACCATGACCACTTTCTCCACACCAATGCTACATTTTCTTCGATTACTAATCACAAATATTTTTCATGAATAAAATATCAGTAAGTCCACTCTAATCCATTCTCTATTCCTCCATCCTGTGGACCCTAGAATGGCCATGTCCACTCCACATCTGTATCAAGAGGGGGCTTAGATTCCGCGTGGATGCTGGATGCAATTCTCCTGTGAAGCATTTGTTTTTGAAAATATCCCCAGCCTATTTGAATGCAGAGCCAGAATTGAGAGCCACTTTCCTAACATGCTTTATCTCATTGCTTAAAAAATAATGATGTTCTGGTTAGTAAAATTATGATTATGATGCAGCAACAAGCATCCCCAAAGCTCAATGGCATATCACTCAAATGTTTCTGTCTTGCTTATGTTACTTGTTAACTTGGCTTGGTTGGTGAATGATGCTCTGTTAATCACTCAGTGCCTCAGATGACAGAACCTTTCTCTCCACACACGTTTCCACAGTCACCTCAGCAGTGAGAAGGGATGGTTGACACTGAGCACTGGTGACTAAATTCTTCCATTCCAAAGAGATCTATCACTTTCACTCCCATTTCACTGGCTACAAAAAGTCCCATGGCCATTCCTAACTTTACGGAGACAGGGAAGTATAACCTTCCCTTAAAGGCAGAAAGCTGGAATTACTTTATGGCCAGCACTAATGACTGCCAACATAAGGTTCATGAAGTGAACAGTTCACTTGTATAAGAAATAAGAAATACAAATATAAACAAGTGATAGGAATTCATTGTAAAAAGTTCAAATTGTGCAGAAAATAAAAAATACATTGTTTTGTGCCACCACTGCTTCCCACCACTAGATACGACTTCTCTCAATGGTTGGTGTGTATTCTTTCAGAGATTTTCTATACATATAAAAATACAGACACATAGTTTTTCCTTTTCCCAAAATAGGGAATTCTTTATGAGTGGTCAGTATTTTTTTTACAAGATCCAGGTGATACTAATGTGCAACCACCAGTAGAATTTTGGTGAACATGGACGTGGAGCTCAGTGCATTAGTGTTAAAAACTGACCTACCCAGTAAGCTCCTCCAAGGCAGACACCATGTCTGATTCCTTTTGTTTCTCTAAAGCTCAATAAGGGTTGAATGAATGAATGATATAAGTAATGAAGTGGAAGCCAGTGCTCATTTGTTAGAACAGACCAGCTGGTAGATTAGCTACAGATTCTAGATTTTGTAGATAGCTACACATTCTTTGTCATGCCTCCCACTGAGAGGTGGAAACTAACTCCCCTCCTTTTAGATCTGGACTGGGTCCTGTGACTTGCTTGGCCTACAGAATGTACTGGAAGTGATGCCATGTGGTTTCTAAGACTAGGTCATGAGAAGTTTACCATTGCTGCCTTGGTCTCTTGGAATGCTCACTCATAGGCTACTCCCTCTGGGAAGCCACATTTTTCTTTTTGTGAAAAGCCTGAGACACGTAGAGAGGCTCTATGCAGGCAGCTAATCAATGCCCCCACTGAGTTTCCTGCTAACATCCAGCCCAAACTCCCTTGTGAGTGGGCCATCTTGAATGGTCCAGCCTAAATGAACCTCTACATGAGTGCAGCCACCCAAAGAGCTGACCTCACGTGGAGCAGAAGAACCACCCAGGGAGGTTTAAGATTTAAGCCACTAATTTTGGGGGTGTTTATTATGCAGCATAGATAACAAGCAGACCTCCAGGATATTGGTGTTCGGAAACCTTTAGATGATGAAGGAGGTTCGCCAACTTCTTGCAGTCATTGGTTAATAACTGTTCCTGGGACAAGTGAGTGGGTATTTATTCCCTGGTATTTTCTAACTGCCCTGCAATGAGACTGTCTCCACAGGCAGAGGGAGGCGGCACACAGGAAATCACAGGTGCAGGTGGTCAGGAGTTGCTGGGAGGTTGGCCTGAAGTAGGCCACAGTCTATGGCAATTGTTAGGGGGTGTAGCAGTTTGATATTGTTTATGAATTCCAAAAATAGATATTTGATTATGTTTGTGAACTGGTCTGGGCATATTAGATTGTACTGGATTCAGAGGTTTCACTTTTACTTCATTGATTTGTGATTAGGGCTTTGATTGGGCCACATCAGTTGTGGGCAGGGCCTCACAGAGAAAACCACATGGCAGATCAGAGAGTGGAGTTTTTGAGTTTTTGATGTTGGAGTTTTGAGCTGGAGCCCAGGAAGTGAACACACAGGAGAAGAACACAGAGAAATAGAGATGGTTTCTTAGACACAGCAGAAGCTCTGGTGAGAGAGACAGAGCTGGTCTCCTGATAGTCTACAGCTGGCCTTATGGAGAAATCACAGCAGCTGAGCCCAGAGAGAAACAGAGCCCCGGGAAGAGAGGAACCCAGGAGGCCTGAACTCTTGGCAGATGTCAGCAGCTGTCTTCCTCCAACATGTGGAAATAGATTTGGTGAGGGAAGTAAATTATGCTTTATGGCCTGGTAACTGTAAGCTTCTACCCGAAATAAATAACTTTATAAAAGCCAATAGATTTCTGGTATTTTGCATCAGCACCCCTTTGGCTGACTAATAGAGAGAGTAGAGGGAGAGGGGGGAACAGCAGCATCTACTGTGCCTTGTTTATTACCAAGAAGCAGCCACTTAATTCTGGATCGTTGTAGCCATGCAGGAATATGGGCCTAGTGTACAGAATCTCGATCTTTATATCAAATAAATGAAATAAGTCTGACCTTTACATAAAATTTCATTACTTTTGAAAGTTGGCAACTTATTCAAATTTAAAATAATATTTGTGTACAGCTAAATCATGCAGGCCAAACAAAATATGACTGTGGGCCAATGCAGTCTAGCTTAAGACAAGAAGGAATGCAGAGAGCATTGAGCCCTATGACCATGTGTTCTCTGTGAGTCCACTGCTCTGCCATAGGCTGTGGGAGGTTGTGGTGGAAAAGATGCCCTTGAATCTAGACACGCTTGTATTCAAGTGCAGGCGTTGGGATTCATGGACTGTGTGGCCTTGTGGAGGCCGCTTTCACTCTCTGAGATATGGGGAGCTGCCCATGCCTTTACCTGTAATGTGGGGATGTAGGATCTTGGGGGTCTGAAATCAGGCAGGCACAGTGTAAATTCTGCTCCTCTACTCATGGGCTTTATGACTTTGGGCAAAGGATATAACCTCTCAGAGCCTCAGTTTCCCAACCAGAAAATGGGATGATGATAATAAAAGAACCTACCTCAAGGAGTAGTTGTGAGATTGAAATGAGATAATTCTTATGAACAACTAAGTGATGGGCTCACAGGAAGTCCTCAGCAAGCAGTGACCACCAATTGCCCTGTTGAGGAGTTGTTTTCAGAATTAAAGTTAATAAACAGAAAGAGACCGAGAGTAGATACACATACAAGGAATAAGACTAACAGACCTGAGACAATTAAAATGCCAGTGCCTCTGATGGCATGTATATCTCACAGAGACACTGGCACAGGGGAGGTCCCCAAAGTATATATGGAAGTAAGAGAGGGAGGAAAGGAGGAAGGATGGATTTATTCCAGACAGCAAAATAAATGTAAATTCTTACAAACGTGAGTTGTGAGATTTTCTAGAATGGGAAGATACAGTAAGAGAGAAGGCAGTGGGTCCTGAACTTGACCTTAAATGGCAGATTTGGATGGGGTGACTCTCTGATAAGGGAGCTCAGGAGGTGGTGAAGTTAGTAGGACTGCAGGGAAAGTGTCTCATTGACAGTGGAGGGTAGTTAATAGTAGAAACTAGTAGAGAAGTGTTGTGCTAATTGGCCACATTAAATGCATGTTTAATTTTCCCTTCTTTACTCTTAGGAAATAGAATGCTTATGTCTTGGCAGAAAATGTGCATTGAAGATCACAATCTTAGAAAGAAAAGAGAAAAGAAGCTGTATGTTTATTGACTGGAATCCTGTTTGTTCTTATACTGACTAGGCTAATCTTTTAAATGTGATACTTTATCTTTATTTGAATCCATAAGTAAACAGAAATATGTTAAATGAGGTACTTTTATTTAATTTCCTTCCATTTCATAGCAGGGGATCTGGTTAGGACTATATAGCCTACACTCAAAGCATATGGTTTTACTTAACCTAGCACACTGGCTGCATGACCTTGACAAATTACGTAACCTTCCTGTGCCTTTGAATTCTCACCTGAAAATTGGAGATGATGATGAAACCTACTTTATTGGGGAGGATGAGAGGGTTAAATGAGAAAAGAGTTGTAAAGTCCTTAGTATGGTGCTGGCATGCAATAAGTCTTCTGTAAACAACAGTGCTTATTATTGGCTCCTAACAAATCTCACCCTTGGTAAGTGAAGTCTAATTGGAACCACCAATTCATCAATTTTCTCTTTGTTTGTGCCGTATGCAGACCCTTACTGTTCATCTTTGCTTCTAATCCCAGAAGATCGTGTGAATTGTTAATATTTGAAAATGGGAACTGGTTCTCTCAGTTCTTTCTATGATTAATTCTTAGAAAGGACTGCTTAGTCTCTCTTTTGATTTAACATGATTGATTCATCCATCTATCTATCTGTCCTCCGTCCATATCCATCTGTCCATTCTTTCCATCAACCAATATTACTGAGCACTTAAAATAAGTCAAGACCTGTGGTAGGCACAGAGATGAAAGGAGTAGCCCTTGCCTCATAGATCTTATGGTCTAGTGGGGAGAGGGTGGACAGAAATGGGCATTGACACCTCTCGAGGTCATGGAAATATCCAGGGAGCTGAGGACTGCAGAGCAGATGCCTCCACTTCACACAACCTGGAGTCAGGGGAGGAGATCATGATATCTAAGATAAGTCCTAAAAAGAGGAAGAGAAATAGGCAGGCCACAGGACAGGGAGCAGGGGACTATCCCAGCTCAAGATTGTCCCATGCCTGGGGAGCTGTAAATGTTTCAGTATTGCCAGAAAAACTATGTTTTGATAAAAGCTGGGAACAGGAAGAAATGAGGTGCAAAGTCAGCAGAGGACACATGGACCTTGAGCCCCTGTTCAGGAGTGTACCTCTGATTCTGAGGACAATGACAAGCCATTGGAAGCTAGCACAGGAGGAACACTCAGATTGGTGTTTTGGAAAGATTGCACTGGCTGCTCTGGGGAGAGTGGAGTGGAGAACATGAGGCTAATTAGGAGACCAGATGTGATCATTCAGGTTTAAGCTACTGTGTGGCAAAATAGATTGAAGATATATTTACATGCCCAAGGAACAGGGCACGGGGATTGAATGAGGGGGCAGAATGAAGAAGGGATGTCAAGAATGACACCAGGATTTTAGGTAACTGTTCAAATGGTAAACAGTTCAATTTTGTGGGGCAGGAAGTATGTGTGGTAGATATTTTAACTATTATTTGGCTCTTCTTAACCAGGTCACACATCTCTTGAGGCTCAATTCTATGTGCTCATGTGATCTTTCCAGATACTCTTACTGAAGCTAGAATGAGGGTGATAAGAACTCCAAGAGACAAGTTGGGAAAAATCTCATGAAGGCATCCTTTTGAAGATGCGCAATTTTCTGCCTCATATTCAAACTTAGTGCAAAATTTATGGAGCCCCTGCTTTGTGCCATTTTCTGTGCCATAGGATTTAACCAGGAAAACATGGTTTCTGTCTTCCTGGAACTTATACTCCAACATAGAGTTCTTATGTCTTCTCATCAAAATGCTCAATGTCCTCCTGTCCACTAGGGGTACTTGAACAAGAAGAGGAGTGCATCAGGTAGTTATTGCGGTGTAACAGAACACCCTCAAAACTTAGTGGCCTAAAATAACCATTTATTTAGCTGCAATTATACAATTGGTAGTTTAGGCTGGGCTCAGCTGGGTGTTTCTCCTTTGCCAGGCACATTCATGCATCTTTGTTTAGCTATAGGTTGGATAGTAGCTGTACTGATCCTTCTTGACTCCTACATTGCTGAGGCCTCAGCTGGTAATAACTGGTCTCACGTGACTCTAGTCCATGTGTTTCTCATCTTCCCACAGGTGAGTCCAGGCTGTTCATGTTGTATATGGGAGGCCTAGGCTTAGAAGTGGCACAGTATCACTTCCACCACATACTGTTGGCCAAAGCTACTCATGAAGTCCTATCCAGATTCAGGGAGTAAGGAGATAGTTTCCATGCCTTGATGGAAACAGCACCAAAGTCTCATTGCAAAGGAGTATGGACACAGGAAAAGGATGAATCGAGGTAATTTTGGCCATCTACCTGAAGGATTTAGACATTCCTAATTCTTACCAGGTATAAAAGTAATCATAAAAGAGAGCTCTGGTGAGCAGAAGATGGCAATGGTCCTAGTTTTTATCTTTCCAAGCCAAAGAAGAGACTTACTGAAATCTGCCCTTTCCCATGAGGGAACTCACTCAGTCCCCTTTGACTACTGTGTCAATCAACTTTTTCTGTTTTAGTTTTCTGAGAGCAGAGATCCTCTCCTTTTCATTTCCTAGGACAACAGCCTGGATTCTCTGCACAGATGTCAAAGAAATGAAATGTCAGCAGAGTTCACTGTGACCCTGGAGGCTACGCACTCCCCCTCGCTCTCCCATCTCCTCAGAGTTGCCTTTGGCAGCTTCGTCTGCACTATTAATAAACCTCGCCCTCAGCACTTTCTCTCAAGGGGATGATATCAAATTGGTTCCATCTATCTCCCAGCCCCAGTCACACAAAGCTGGAGAGAAGATCTCCTGGTGTGGAGATAAGAAATCCCAGACACAACTGCCATAAAGGGGGAAGCTGGGGGTTCCATTTTCCTTATGAAAGGTCAAATCACTTCTTTTCCAGTGTTTGGAAAGAAAAGAACCAACATAATGTGCTTTCTAAATGCCAGTGGTCTTAACTTTCTTGATAAGGAGAAGTCAATGAAAGAGAAGAATGGCTCAGGAGGAGAAATGACTTCTAAGTGGCAGTGGGAGAAGTAAAGCATTTTTAATAACTCATGTTAAATGCTGTTACTAATTCAATTGTGGGTTAAGGCAATGCAATTATTGCTGCTTTAGAAAAAATCCAGCCTTGTTGCGTTGAATACAAGCAACCATGATGTTTCCCCCTTAAGAGGTTTGGGAGGTAGAACTGGCCCTTCATAAACTCACCCAACCTATTTTTCATTCGTACATTCATTCATTCATCAAATGTTTATTGAGTGGCCAGTGTGTGCCAGGAACTGTGCTGGGTGTAGGGCATACAGAAGTAGTGAACGACACAACTTCTTGATCTTAAGGAACTCACAGTCTAATCAGAGCAGATAACAAGTTGACAGACAACTTCTCCAGAGAGTGATGGGTGCTATCCATCACTGTTATGGATGTTATGGGAGCATATCCAAGGGAAGATCGGGGGGAGGAGGCATGGCATCTCACCTCCTTAAGTTCCCAGTAGAGGCTCCAGGAAGTTATGCGTGTCCACTGCTGTATCCCCAGTGCTTAGCACAGTCCCTGGCACTTAGTAGGGGCTCATTACCACTTGTTGGTTGACTTACTGGCTTGAGTCCCATGAAGTCATCATCCCTTCTACAAATACCCCATGCATTCCTAAACCTGTGAGCCTTGGCAAATGCAGCTTCTTCTGTCTGTAATCCTTTCCTCACCATTTCCATTTACCACCCAGAAAACTCTTATGCATCCTTCAAGACCCAGACCAAATGTCTTCTCTTCTGTAAACCTTTTCTGATATAAAGATGTAGAAGCCACTCCCTTTCCGTAATGTCCCTAAGACCCTTCTTTATATATGAAGTTTCGTCCTTACTTAAGAGCTATTTTGTTATAACATTATGGTTTTCATATGTTTCTATCTCCATCAGACCATGAGCTTCTTTGGGGAAGCTTCTAGATTTTAAGTACCTTTTATCATCTGTGCCTGGCCCATGATAGCAGCTCAGTAAAAGTTTAATGTATGAATAGAAGAATGCATGTTATGTTTCGGAGCATGGATCTGTGACAGTCTCTTTTTTTAATTCCTGGGGAAAATGGGACAGAATGTTTGACATCTGGTCTAGAAATTCCAGGATATGTGGTTGCTGCATCTAACCCTGAGAGGAGCACTGGTAGGAGAACCATCAGTAGAGCCTCCTTTCCTTTGTAAGAATGGTATCTCCTATCTTGTCTAGTCTTGGGGCCAGAGGGGAGACCAGGGCTCATGTCTTAGTGCTATGGCCCAAGTCCAGAAACTGGTGCAACAGTACCCTCTGCATAGACTGCGAGAAATCCTTGTTCACAGCATACCAGATCTCCACCCTTTAGCCAGGCTCGATGGTAGCCATGTGTTTTGTTTGCATCATTCTCACAATGCACATTAACAAGACCTGTCCACCCTTCTTTCATGATATTTCCAGAACACCACCCCTTCTCACCCCCTCTGCTGGTGCTGCCTGGTCTAAGCCCCATTACAGCTGGCTTGGATGATTGTAATAGTGCCCTCATTGATCTCTCTGCCCATGTCCCCTCCACTCCTTTCCCCTTCCTTCTAACCTAAACCTAGCAGTCAGAGTGAATTTACGAAAATGTAAGTCAGCTCAGGGCCTTCCTCTGCTCAAACTTTCCCATGGCTCCCATCTCAAACAGGGAGAAAGCCCAAAGTCCTCACAAAGGCCCTCAAGGCCCTGCATGTCAGCCCTCCTCCTGGTCTCAGTTCTGATCATCCTCCCCCTCATTCACTCTGCTGTGGTCACACTGGACTTTGTGCTGTTATTCCACTATGTCAAACATGCTCCTGCTTTGGAAACTTTATACTTGCTTTTCCCATGCCTGATGAACCTTTGCCCAGCTGCCCACATGGCTCATCCCCTCATTTCCTTCAGGTCTCTAGAAAGATCATCTTATCGTATAAGCCTCTCCTGAACACCTTGTGGAAAATAGCATGCACATATACATAATCCCATCTCTATCCTCTTAATCTGCCCTATTTTTAATCACAACGCTTATCAGCACAGGCCTGCCTATGTACTCTTTTGTTTGTTTTTTGTCTGTCCCCTCCCTCTAGGGTGTAAAGTTTACAAGAGATGTAGCTGGGGTAGGCCTGTCCACTGTTGAATCTCTTCCACCTGGAATAGCACTTGGCATGGAGTAGGCACTCACTATTTGCTGAATGAATAAATGCATGAATAAATGAGTTCATTGAACATTCACATGGCTATTTAAGGAGATACGGGAATTATCTTGCCATTTCCTCAAGGAGGAGGCAATGGAAGCTCTGGGTTGGAAAGGCTGGTTGGAGCTACTATCTTTGTCAAAATGAGCTGCCAGTACTGTAGGAAAGAATTCATTCAGTTTGACTGAAGCAAATGTGGGAATTTAGATGGAGGCATGGCATATCTAATAAAGCCTGGATCATGAAGGAGAACTGGAAGCATGAAATGTCTGTCAGGAACCTCAGAGAAGGGCTGCCTCTGGGATTTGCGGGGCCTGGGATAATGTTTTCCGTGGGGCCCCACCTATATAATTATGTGAGTCACCCCAAAACAGTGTGTTGGTACTATTCTGTGAATCAATTTCACACAGTATCATGAAAGAAAGACTGATCCTGCCTGTAGAATTATCAACTCACCAGACCACCCCAAGACAATCCCCAATGCTTGGGTCATCTGGTCAACCACAGGCATGGGGTAGCGGGTGTGAGAGTACCCTGAAGGAGAGACACAGGGGCTGGGCTGGTTTTAGGGTACCTCTCCTTGATGGCACTGTCAGCACTGGCAGGTTCTAGACACCAGAGAGGGGACTTAGAATATTTCCAGGAAGGTGCTCCAAAGTCTAAAGCTCTCTGAGGCGTGGGGTTCAGCAGAGGCCCAGCTACCTCAGCTCTAAGGGTTGTATTAGTGAGGAGGGGGGTCTCTCTTTCTCCATTTCTCCGTATCTCTGCAAGATGCTTCTGGGTCCTGTCTCTATTTCCTGCTGCATTTGTTCATTTTTTCTCTCTTGTTCTGTCTCTTTCTCCTGGCAAACTTACTTCCCTGTGAAAGATATCCCCTCTGCTCTCCACAGCAGCCTCAACTGCCCTGCTTGTGCCATTGCCAACACACAGCACAGACTAACCAGCATCTGTCAATCTTAATTCCAACCTTCTGGGATGGACAATCTGATTAGCCAAACTGCGATCTGGTGTACACACCTGGTCCAGTCGCCAGTGGCAGGGGGCATGACATGGTGCAGAATAACAGCCCATACATGAAGGAGGCAGTTCTCAGAAAAGGGAGGTGATGGGTGGGGCAGATGCCCTTAAGGTGTTCACTGTATTTTATCCAGTAAAAGTGAGGCCCCACCCTGGATGATCCAGCATCCAGACCCCCATAAACAACAGTGGAGTGTGTGAACATCACCTTTCTTAGACCTACCTGAAGGCCTGACAGGACCACAGGATCCTGATGGCAGCAGCTTTAAGGGACTTTATTAAGGGAGAGCCACATACTGGATTGCACATCTCCTCAGCTTCTTCCCTGGGAGTTGGAATAGAAGCTCTGAAGAAAGTGGGAGCATTCTTTCTGTTGACAAGCTGACAAGAACTGCTCGTTGAGCACATACACCTGCACTTTCATAAAAATGGGCAAATTATGCTGAGACAAAAGCAAGTTAATTGGGTTCTTTGCTCTCCTAGGCCTATTACAGACTCCTTCTTGCAGATTCTAACTGGGTGGGACTTGGAATGGTTAGAATGAACATCCAGATGTTGTCATTATCCCAGACCCCTGTCTCATCAGATCCACCTCAACCTCTGTGGGCCACATGATGCTTAGTCAGGATGGGCCGCTGTAGCACAGGATGCCCAGGGTAACTGGGGTTGACTGAGCATCTGGTGGATGTTGAGTCTGAAGATGCAGTCATTTGTGTGGGTGGGGAGAGTTAGCTTTAATTGACTGAAGGGCTGCCATGTGGAAAAGGCAGCAGAAATACGAATAGAGGTGATTGTTCCAAGAGAGCAGACTGAGTCTAATGTAAGAAACGTTTGAAAACCAGGTTCTTATAATAGAGGAAATAGGTGATAATACAAAGTTATGAGTTCCTGTCACTTGTAAGTATGTCCTCAGAATGGCTCAGGGTAGGTAATTCTATTTCCCTGAAACCGTGAAAAAATAAAGTCTTCATCAAAATAGAAGTAAAGCTACAGCAACAAGAAATACAAAAATACCCACGTGTACATTGATATAGCTTATCCAATGGCGATGCTTACTTCCTACCATCGATAGCAGGCTGCCTTTCTGATGTCCTCTGTCTCTTTCTTTCACTCTTCTTTTGCTCCTTCTCTTCTGTTCTCTACCGTCCCACCTCTCCCCGCATCTCATTCAGATATGCTAAGCGAGTTTGGATGAAGTCCCCAGAGTCTCAGTGTTAGGAGGGAAAAACTGTGCTCAGTGATGATTTTGGACCATGGATATTCATGTTTACCTCCCCCCAAGGGCTCAGGCTACACTTCGTCCCAGGTTATCAGGGGCCAATTTTAAGCAGAACTTGTGTGGCCACCTGCCTTAAGTGATGCACCTGGGTGCCTAATATTCACCTACTCACTTATTATTCATCCTCTCCATTCATTCATTCATTCATTCATTCATTCATTCTACCATGTGGCTCCAGAGAGAGGAAGAGAGTGGAGGAAGAATGGAAAGCATAGGTATATGATGACTTCTAGTTCTTACAAGGTCCAGTGGTGCTCTTCACCTTTGAGATCTACGAAATTTCTCTTTACCCTTCCGATGAACATCTTTTCATATGAGTCGATAAAGGTGGTTTCCTTTCCTTGCAGCCAGCGATTCCTGAGAAAGGTAGCATCTTTGGATTAGAAATCCCCATAAAAATGTGACCAGGCTTGTCTTTCAGCCACACACAGGGCTTTGGACTTGAAAGACTCCATGGTCCAAATTCTGATAGCATGGATGAAGGGCAGAGTGTGGCCACAGACAGAAATGGGCTTGCTTTTTTCTGCCCATGTGGGCAGAGGCACACCAACACTTTTGGGAGACACATGTCAAGCAGCACATATAAATTGGACCCCAATGGTGCTTGCTTTACTAAGGCCCTGAGTTTAATGAGTCTTGCTTTGACATGCAAAATTCTACTTGCTCCATCAGCAATTGTTTGGTGTGAATAATTCAGTGTTTTGCAGGGGTTCTGACTTCCACTGAGAATGCAGCCCTGTCAAAGATTGTTAACTAATCCTATGGAGGAGAACTGACTTCTGGTTCACCTCTGAGCCAGAAAACACTTGGGAGAACAGTAAAAAGAAAATTAAAAAGAAAAATATTTCCCAACTAACAACAGAAGCTATATCTCCCTCCTCCCCACTGCTGCAACACACACAGAAAACCTTAAACCTATTTTGGGGAGATTTTGGTCCCAAAGAAATTTCTAAAGATGCATTTGCATACCATACAGGTGATTTTCAGTGGAAAAGTCCAGCGCTAGATGAATGCATTGGCTGTTTCTGGGAAAATGAGAGAGGTGTAACAACTCACAGCCCAAAGAGGGGTTCCCTTTCCCTTCTGTCTTTCTAGTTGTGATCTTGGGCACATTTTCCCTTTCTGGCCACAGGTTGTAAAATGACAGACTTGGATTAGAAATCAGTGATTCTTAAACAGACCTTGGAATGGTCCATGTGTGGTCAGTGAAGTTTTTGAAATACTTTTCAAGTGAATGTGTGGGGAAAGGGGGAGGCTTTATCAGGTCCTGAGCCTCAACAGACTCCAGCACCTACAATCTGATTTATTGGACTTACCACACTCAGCTAAGATGGAGTTGAAGAAGGACAATCACCACACCATGGAGCCTAGAGTGATTACAACTGAAAATGGGAGGATTGCATCCAGCATCCATGTGGAATTTGAGCCTCCTCTTGACATAGAGGTGCAATGGACACAACCAATCCAATGTCCACATAGAAGAGGTGGTATTGGATTGAGAAAAGTGGACATGGTGGACGATGGGTATGGGGAAAGGCAGGAAGAGATGAGAGGTGGAGGTGTCTTTGGGACATGGAGCTGCCCTGGATGGTGCTTCAGAGGCAATCACCGGACATTGTAAATCCTCACAGGGCCCACTGGATGGAATGGAGGAGAGTATGGACCATGATGTGGACCATTGACTATGAGGTGCAGAGGTGCCCAAAGATGTACTTACCAAATCCAATGGATGTGTCATGATGATGGGAACGAGTGTTTTGGGGGGGAGAGGGGGGGGTGGGGGAGTGGGGTTGAATGGGACCTCACATATATATTTTTGATGTAATATTATTACAAAGTCAATAAAAAAAAAAAAAAAAAAGGGGGGGAGGCTCTAGAAGCTTCTATCAGATTCTCAAAGGTGTCTGTGACTCCCAAAACTAGAGAACTCCTGGGTTAGATGATTGTTAAGTCTTGGTTCAGTTCTGCATCAGGCTATGATTCTGATCAGCCACCCTGAAACTGGATAGTTGTGTTTCTGTGCCTGGAGTATTGCTAAGGAGAGCTGTCACTGTTTCCATCTTTCAAGATTTAAAGCCAACTTAGGGAGCTCAATCATTGGATGAAGCATGTACGTTCTTGTGGTTAGGCTTCTATGTGTATGTGTTTGAGAGGGGTGAGGATGTTAATGAATTCTTTCATTTATTTATTCATTCCACATATATTTATTGAGGCTTTGTGTTTACCAGGCCCTCTACTGCCCACTGAATATAGAGAAGAGAACAAAGGGGACATTGTTCCTGCTCTCCTGGAATTTGCAGTCTAGGAGAGAGACAATGGACAAGTAATTGTGATTACAAAATTTGACAAGGGCTCTGAAGGGTCAGTAAAATATGTTGATGAGGGATTATATAAGGGACCCCCATTTTCTTCACCTCCACACCCCATACTTCCAGTGACCAATACTACAAAATAGTTCACCTCTCCTGGTCACCTCTTGCCACTACCCTAGCCCAAGCCACTGTCATCTCACGCCTGAACCCCTGAAACCCATTTCTCCTTATTTGCATTCTTGCCCCTTGAATGGAATGAGAGGAACGACGAAGGGGGGTGTGGGGATGAGTAGGATCCAGTCATATGCTACGTGTAAGGATATAAATTAAACCAGCACAATTCCTCCCTAGAAAAACCCTCAGGCTCTCATGGAACGAATGTTGCCGGGATGCTTCATGTACTCAGAGAAGAGTGGTAGGAAAAACTTGAACCTTCCTAAGATGAGAACTTTGAAAATGCTCACTTGTTGAAAAACAAAAATTATTCCATTGGATTCATGCCTGGAGTTCCATAGAACACAATAGAATAGAGCAAAAGTAGTTAGGCTGAGGTTGTTGACTCTCAGCCCTCAACAGGATCGCTAATAGTCTAAATAAAGCAGGCAAGCAATCCAAACCCATAAACCAGGAAAATTAGGGGGTGATTACATCCATTTGTGTTTCAAAAGCACTCTTTGGTTTACAAAGGGCTGCCTTTAAATAGCATCATTGGAAGGTTTACAGATCTGTAACTGCCTGCTGGAAGGGCTGTAAGATGGGGAGGGAAACCTAAAGCAAGAGGTTTAGAATCTCTGGCTGGATGAAGGTCATTCCAAGGAAAAGTGTGGCCTGACTTAAAGGTACTGATGAGGAAAAATCTATCCTTTATGCAAAGAGAAATAAGCCTCCTGGGAAGGGGTGGGGTTTTGGGTTCTTATCTGAGGAAATGCACATGAAAGGCCTCATATGCACCTGGCACATAGTAAGTGCCCAATAAATGTCAGCCACCATCATCATTCCCTCTGGCATTCTGCCTCCTGTAGAATAAGGTTGACAGGAGACCTGAGAGGACAAACAGTCCATCCCTCTGCCTCCAGGTGAGCCTGTAGTCTAATCGTTGAAGAGAGTTGACTATTCTTTTCAGGAAAAATCAGCAACAAAATCTCACAGGCTAAACAGTCCCCAGTCAGTTCATTGTGATCACACATTTCCAGGGTCTCAGGAAGACCTTGCAATGTGGGGAAGCTCACAGTGAAGACTGGCCATTTCCTTCCTCCAGGTCTTCTGTTTTGCTTAAGCCTCTCAAATCTCCCCCATCACCAGAAAGAATAGTAGACACCAACGTGTTCATTCTTTGGAAAAATCCCAGACACGCAGGAAGGTGGTTCCAAGCTTCCATTGCATTAGGATACAGGTCTCCGTTGTACGTGGTTTTGGCTGTTCCTAGGATGCTTCACACCCATGAAGGTCTGTGTCTGGAAGGGTTTTGGATTTATTACTTCACTGAAGGCTTCTGCCCATACTTGAATGCACTTCACTTTCTTAACCTGTAATTATTCTGAAGTTGTACAGTCAGTGGTGCATATAATCACAGTACTGTCACCCACAGGCTCCTCTCGACATTCTCAAGGGGCTTACTGGTTAGGGCCTTCTCTCACTGGAAAGCTTGTTTTCCCTTAAATTTTCTTCTTATATATTTTTTTTCATTTATTCATTCAGTCACTCACCCCTGCCTTTCCATGAACTACTCTTTTCACATTGTCTAACTGGTAAACTCCTACTCAGCCTTCAAGATCCAGCTTAAATGTCACCTCCTCTGAGAAGCCTCCCCTGATTGCCTTCAAGTCCTTCTTCCATGCTTCATCTGTGAATAAGACATCAATCTTTACCTCTGTCACAACCTATGTTTATGTTTGATATATGTTTGACCCAGTTCTACTGGATTGAGAGTCTTTTGGGAGTAGGCTCTATGTCTGGTTCCTTTGATGCCATAGTGCCTGTTGTGGCATCTGGCACTGAGTAGTTGTTCCAGAAATCATTCTTGAGAGATTATGTTGAAGAATCTTGACCTACATTAAGCATTACCCATTCCTTCTGTAGCAGACAGTTGGTTTCCTACTGAACAGCTACTTCTCCCTTCTTTCTTGCTAACAGAGCCCCAATTTAGATCAGGTCCTGGGCATTGATGTGTCCCACGGACCCCTTCCCAAACTCCCGGGTGATGAATGTTGGTTATTTCAGTACAACCATGATCATTTCAGTTCTCCTGCCAGTGACTGGTTTAGGTGTGGGAGCAGGGGGTGTGCACATCTGGGTGGGAGATCTGGGGAAGGGTTTCCTTTTTTGATAAATGTGTTGCACCATGAGACATGCCTTTTCCCGCCTTTGGATGGAATTCCGGGAGGCAGAAGCAGTCATCCTGAGGCCATGAGAGTGACAGCATAAAAAGATGGAAAGCACATGGGATCTGGATGCTGCTCCTGTGCCACTGGGTTAGCACTGGGCCTATCACAGTGCATAGACTTATGTTCTGAATTTGGTCTCTTCCTGAAGGGGTAAGTTTCAGGTGTCTGTGGAAGGGGGACAAGACCTTGGAAATTCCTTGCACTTAAAAACAAAACAAAACAAAACAAAAGCCAGTAAACTTATGTGAATGGTTTCCCTCTGGAGACAAAGCACATATTTCCTTCTTAGATTAATTCTTTTGGGACAGTATCACTCACCATGGCAAGTGCTTTAAAAAATAGGGTGATCAGAATTGCCTGAGTCCCCCTTGTCTGGCTTATACTACTTCCTGGTGCAAGAGAAAAATATACTTTGCAGTGCCTTACCATGTGACCAACTCTAGACAGTGAATTGTCTAGGTGATCAGGTGGACAGGTAGCCAGACTATCCAGAGGAGGCAGGGAAGAGGGGAGGCCTGGGGAGCAAGGATGAGAACCTTCACTACAAGCGGTGAATGCTCCTAAAATAGTATCATTGACGGCTATCACCCTCATGGAGAACTTTGGACAAATTGAAAGCCATAGGGAAGTGGATTTGGCTCAACTGATAGAGCATCCATCTACCATATGGGAGGTCCAGGGTTCAAACCCAGGGCCTCCTGCCCCGTGTGGTGAGCTGGCCAATGCACAGTGCTGATTCATGCAAGGAGTTCCATGCCATGCTGGGGTGTCCTCCGTGTAGAGGAACCCCACATGCAAGGAGTGTGCCCCATAAGGAGAGCTGCCCCATGTGAAAAAGTGCAGTCTGCCCAGGAGTGGCGCCGCACACATGGAGAGCTGACGCAGCAAGATGATACAACAAAAAGAGACACAGGTTCTTGGTGCTGCTGACAAGAATGCAAGCAGACACAGAAGAACACACAGGAAATAGACATGGAGAGCAGACAATGGGAGGGTGGGGCAGGGAGAGAAATAAAAAATAAATCATTAAAAAACAAAACCAAACCATATTTCTATCTGGGAGCGGCTGTTATTTTGCGCTTCATATAACTTTGCCTAGAGTTTCCATGTTCTTTCCAATAAAAGAGATTTTATATTCTTCTGCTGGACCAGTTTTGTCTTTCCATCAATGAGAATGCATTATTATTCAAAGATGATCCTGTATGAGGCATTCATTTTCTGTAGTATATCTTTTCATAATTTCATAATTTACAATTATGCCATAGTATTTATCCTATATTTATAAAAATGGAATCATATTGCCCATGCAGTTCCATAACCTGTTTTTTTACTTACAATATTATGAACTTCTTTCCATGTCATCAAACATTCCACAGTATCCATCTTAATGCCTGCCTAGAATCACAACATCTGGATGTATCTCATTTATCTGACATATCCCCTGCTGCTGGATGTTTAAGATGTTTTCAATATTTCATTATTGTAAACAGCACTGTAAAAATGTTCTTGTCACTAATCTTTGCCCATATCCATTATTATTTCTTTAGAATAATCTTTGAAAGTGGATTCTTCCAAAATGTGTACAAAAAATTAAAGCTTCTGATCCATTTTGGTAACTTGACTTTTCTAGAAAAGTTGTACCAGCCTACAGTCCTATAGCCAAGAGTGTCCTTTTTGTGACTCCTCTGCATCACATCCTTAAAACTGGAACACAGAGACTAAACAGGTGATAATACAAAGCTTACCACATAAATCACCTTCATGTGGCTTTGTTACTTGTGATTAATGCTTAGCAGCCACTGCTGACTTCATTTTTCTTTCCTTTATTTTACTGAACATACACAACAACCTCAAAGAGACTTTTTAAAAAGGTCTCCTGCATATAGCTTCTGTGGTTTGAAATCTTTCATTAGTTGTATCTGTGATTCACATGGGCACTTGGTTTCTTTATAATTTTTATCTGTGGACTCATCATCAGTGGGAATTTTACTTTGGGATTCCCAGGGGCCCATGACTGAGAAAGCTCATGATACAGTCTTGATAGTTGAATTTTTCCCAGTGATTCATTTTCCACCCATGGTCTGGGGTGATTGACCCAGTGGGGGAAACTTTCTTTTGGCCCTCTCATAAATGAAAAGCCCTTTGTGGTTCCCTGTGTTGGGAAGGGAGCCCTTCATCAGCCCCCTTCCTGTGGCCTCCACTCTGCTCCCCAGACATTGAAATTCTGACCCACTAAGTTCAGCAGTTCTGTAGCACATGGACTATTTGGCTGATTTAGTTTTCTGTTACTCTCTGATACCTGGGTCCTCTTTTCCTTTTTCTATTTTCACTTTTGAGCCAACCTATGCATTTGATGTTTTCTATGTTATATTTTATCCATTATATCTCTGCCTGCTCAGCTACCGTGTTGACTGGAGTTCTCTGAGCTCTCCCTACACTCTCAGGATTGCTTTGATACTCTTTGGTGATGGCCAGAGGCAGGGGAGCAGTACCTTCTTAGCTGCAATTGCTAAGTCAACTCAGGTAGAATACTTGCTACTACATGGGCTCGTGAACATAGAGCTTATTTGCAGAGTTTCTACCATTCCATTGGGGGTAGAAAAGAAGCAGACCCTGTGTCAAGAAATCTGTAAGCTCCTGGTTCAGTCATGCCTTTTTACTTGCCACCTTGTAACCCAAAACAACAATTAATATAGCTACCCATTGCTGAGTGCCAGACATGGCTGTAAATATCCACATGGATAAACTCATTTGATCATAACAACAGCCTTGTGAGGTACATGCTGTTGTTATCCCCATTTTGCAAATGAACAAACTAGTCCAGAGAGGTTGAGCATTGTGCCTGAAGTCCTGTAGCAATGAAATGGTGGAGATGGGATTTGATCCCAGGATGTCTGTGATGGTTTAGAGCCGTATAGACCCCAGAAAAGTATGTTTTTAAAGTTAATCCATTCCTGTGAGTGTGAACCCATTGTAAACAGGGTCTTAAAAATGTGACCCACCTAATTCAGGATGGGTCTTAATCATCTTACGAGTCCTTTATAAAAGAATGAAGTTCAGACAAAGAAAAAAAGCTGCTGAATTAAGAAGCTGAAAACAACAAAATCCAGAAGAGAAGGGAGAGACCAGCAAACACCATCATGTGCCTTGCCATGTGACAGAGGAGTCCAGGATCACCAGTAGCCGTCTTCACAGAGAAAGCATTGCCTGATGATGCCTAGATTTGGACATTTTTCTCAGCTGCAAAACTGTAAACTTGTAGGTTAATATTAATAAAATTCCCACTTTAAAAAGCTGACCCATTTTATACCATTTTATGGTATCTACTTCAGCAGCTTTAGGAAACCAGAACAGTGTCCAACTCCAGATTCCATAACCCTGACTACTGTGTCTCTGGAATGATCTTCCCTTGTATCTACATAATATCCTCCTAAATTCCACTCTAGACCCCCCTTTCCCTTTATTGTCGGGCCATTTCATCTAATTCTGCTGATCCAGTGCATTCTGTTCAAAAGATAACACAATCACACACTCACATCTCCTTTTCTCCTCTCCCCTCCACTTCCCTCCTCCTCTTCCTCCTCTCTCTCTTGTACAGAACTTCCTATAAGGTCTATAAGGTACTTTCCCTATGCTTATTGTTTAACTCAATACATCCCCTCCCCTTGTAATATGTTAATTTCCCCTCCTAAGGAATACACCCATCAGCCTCTACAGAAGCTGGTTGAACCCCAGCCAGGCTAAACTATCTGGCTGAATTTCTTTTTTTAATCTTTATATTTTTATTTATTTATTTATGTTTTAAATTAATTTATTGAAATATATCACCCCCACACAAACATACATAAAAAGTAAGTGTATAGTAATAGTTGTGAACTTACAAAACAAACATATATAACATCATACAGGACTCTCACAACTCACCCTACCACCACCTTACATTGTTGTTAAACCTTTTTAACTAATGATTAAAGAGCATTGTCAAAATATTACTACTAAACAAAGTATTTTCCCCAACGATCCCTATTGTTATTATCTTCGTATCATTTATATATGAACATACATAAACAATTAACTGTATAGTAAAACTTGTGAACTTACAAAGCAGACATGCATAACATCATACAGGGGTCCTATACGTCAACCCTCCACCAACACCTCGCATTACCTTGAGACGTTTCTTACAAATTATGAAAGAATAGTGTCAAAATCTTACTAATTTATTTTATTTTATTTTATTTTAATTTTTTAAAAAAATATTACATTCAAAAAATATGAGGTCCCATTCAACCCCACCGCCCCCATCCCCCACTCCCCCCACAGCAACACTCTCTCCCATCATGACACATCCATTGCACCTGATAAGTACATCTCTGAGCATCACTGCACCCCATAGTCAATGGTCCACATCATAGCCCACACTCTCCCACGTTCCATCCAGTGGGCCCTGGGGGGATCTACAATGTCCCATAATTGTCCGTGAAGCACCACCCAGGACAACTCCACGTCCCGAAAACGCCTCCCCATCTCATCTCTTCCTCCCATTCCCCACACCCAGCAGCCACCATGGCCACCCTTCCCACACCAATGCCACATTTTCTCTGTGGACATTGGATTGGTTGTGTCCATTGCACATCTATGTCAAGTGGGGGCTTAGATTCCACATGGATACTGGATGCACTCCTCCTGCTTTCAGTTGTAGACACTCTAGGCTCCATGGTGTGGTGGTTGACCTTCTTCAACTCCATGTTAGCTGAGTGGGGTAAGTCCAATAAATCAGAGTGTAGGAGCTGAAGTCTGTTGAGGCTCTGGGCCTGGGTGTCATATTATCAGTCCAGAGATTCAAATCCCCTAGATATATCTTAAACCCCAGCACCAACTACAATTCCAGTAAAGTAGCATGCAAGTCTTGTGAAAAGAGATCCCCTCTGAGTCCAGTTCCATCATGCAGAAACACCAGCTCCAAAGAAGGGCCATCTGACATGGCAGTGAACCCCATCTGCCATGACCGTAGAACCCATGGGTCTCTTTATCCCTCAAAAGAACCAATACCTGGGGTTGTATCTACTTTATCTGTCTCTTAGACTCTGCTCAGTTGTGCATAAGGGCATTCCTTCTGACAACCTCCAGACTCTTTTTTAGAGACTTGTAGCCTTATAAACTCATTTCTCCTTTCCATTTCCCCCTTACATTAGGTCAAACAGCATTTTGAAGTCATGTTATTATATGTAGACAGGGATATTCTGCTGATCTGCATTGAACCTTTAATTCAAGGTCATTTTCTAGTTGCATCTTCAGCTGGTATGTGGTAGTGATCCCTCGGTGCCAGGGAGGCTCATCCCCGGTGTCATGTCCCACGCTGGGGGGAATGCACTGCATCTACATGCTGAGTTTGGCTTCGAGAGTGGCCACATTTTAGTAACATGAAGGCAGTCAGGAGGAAACTCCCAGGCACAATGCTACTCTAGGCCTTGTTCTTATTGCAGGTGTATAGGCTCACAAGCATAGCCATTAGTATCAGGAGCCCACTAGTGGGCCCTCATTCCTTCCTGGTCCCTACCGTTGCACCTAGGGGACTGCCGCTGCTCCCCCAGGGACCACGACAGAGCACCCCCGGCCAGGAACCCAGTACCCCCCCAGCTGTTGTTTTTAATTGTTTCCACTATGAGTATATCTAAACATTACCATGTACCCTGGACATATGCCCTGTATAACTCCCTGTCAACCATATATAGCCTGTCAATAACATCCCATATCAGTATTCCTCCACCGCCATTGTTGAACCACTCTGTGATCCAAAACTTCCTGTAAAGTGAATCCCAACATAATGTCAGTTTCCCTTTCTAGTAAAATGGAATATAGCAATGAGTTTAAAGGTTAGATCTAGAGTACATATTGATTTGGAAAAATTTCTACATCCTATCTTTTCTTTTCTTTTTTTTTCTAATTATTGAGCTTCTCTTCACAAGAGTCTTAGATCACAGTAATTCATATATACAATATACAGTACTCCCACAGATTCACCATAAAACCTTTTCCCTTCCACAGCGATAATCTTTTAACTTATTCATATCATATTTCCTGAAACTGATGTACAGATTCCGAAACAATAGCTTTCAAACAAGGTGACATCTGTGCTTACAATGTGGTCCATACTTTAGGATGTACAGTTTTCTAAATTTTTTAGTTATCCTATGTTTTGCATTATGGTTTACATTATTAGTCTGTCGTCCCCTATATGTTTTTGGTGTAATATTACATATTTTATATTCATCCTCGTGTACTCTCGCAAAACTCCTCTCTTGCCCCCACATTTACCTTGGTTCCATCCATTCCACATCCATTTTCCCCTGCCCTTGGGGCCCACAGTGCCAGCCAGTCTCCATTTCCCGAGAAGCCACGTCCAGAGATACTTGCAGCAGTATTCAGGGCCTGACTTTCTCAACTGCCATAATGCCCTGGGAGCCACCCTTTCTCACAGGAGATACAGTTTTCTCTATTTGATGGTATTAGTCCTCCCCAGGATGTGGGTCCACCCCCACTCTCACTTCTTGGGTCTCTACCCAATGGTACAACCCACCCTGGCAAAATGAGCCTTCAGCTATTCCCCCGGAGTCCGTCCCGCATCAGACCATCCCCCCTGAGCATCCTAAACAGGTAACCCTCCTAATTATATTTTGATGCGATTTTCTCAGCATTTTACTCTCAACGAACACCTGACACTCTCCTATGTTCGTATGTTGCCCCTCCCTCCCCCCAATTTTTGGACAATATTACCCCTCCGCCCATCCCCAGCCCCCCTCAAACCCGCAAAGCCCCACCCGAAGGCAACCCCTTGCCCCCATTTTGTCCCTTCTTTGTACTCATACTTAATGCCAGCTCATCATAGATTCCACCCCTGCAGACGTCGGCTTACATCCTTCCTCCACCCCCCGATTTCCTGTAAGCCTATCGTTCAGTCTCTAGCTCTCTGAGGCAGGTTGCTTATTTCATATCATTGAGGTCATGTAGTATTTGTCCTTCAATGCCTGGCTTGCTTCACTCAACATAAGGTTCTCAAGATTCATCCGTGTTATCACGTGTGTTTGTAGTGTATTTGTTCTTACAGCCGAGTAGTATTCCATTGTGTGTATATACCACATTTTATTGATCCACTCGTCTGTTGATGGGCATTTGGATTGATTCCAACTTTTGGCGATAGTGAATAATGCTGCTATGAACATTGGTGTACATATATCGGTTTGTGTCCTTGTTTTCAGTTCTGCTGGGTATATACCCAGCAGTGGTATTGCTGGGTCATATGGCAAATCTATGGTTAGTTTTTTGAGAAACCGCCAAACTGCCCTCCAGAATGGTTGGATCCTTCTGCATTCCCACCAGCAGTGGATGAGTGTTCCCCTTTCTTCACATCCTCTCCAGCATTTGTATTCTTCTGTTTTTTTCATAGCTGCCAATCTTATGGGAGTAAGATGGTATCTCATTGTAGTTTTGATTTGCATTTCCCTGATAGCTAGAGATTTGGAGCATTTTTTCATGTTCTTTTTAGCCATTTGTATTTCTTCTTTGGAGAAGTGTCTGTTTAAATCTTTTTCCCATTTTTTAAATGGGTTGTTTATCTTTTTATTTTCAAGATATATAAGTTCTTTATATATGCAAGTTATAAGTCTCTTATCAGATATATGGTTGCCAAATATTTTCTCCCATTGTGTGGGTTCCCTTTTTACTTTCTTGACAAACTCCTTTGAGGTGCAGAAGGCTTTAATTTTGAGGAAGTCCCATTTATCTATTAGTTCTTTTGCTGCTCGTGCTTTTGGTGTGATATTCATGAAGCCATTTCCTATTGCAAGGTCCTGTAGATGTTTCCCTACACTGCTTTCCAAGGTTTTTATGGTCTTGGCTCTTATATTTAGGTCTGTGATCCATCTTGAGTTGATCTTTGTATAAGGTGTGAGGTGGTAATCCTCTTTCATTCTTCTACATATGGCTATCCAGTTCTCCAGGCACCATTTGTTGAATAGGCCATTCTCTCCCAGTTGAGAGGGTTTGGTGGCTTTATCGAATATTATATGGCTATATACATGAGGTTCTATATCTGAACTTCCAATTAAATTCCATTGGTCTGTGTGTCTCTCCTTATGCCAATACCATGCTGTTTTCACTACTGTAGCTTTGTAGTATGTTTTGAAGTCAGGAAGTGTGATTCCTCCTATTTCGTTTTTCTTTTTCAATATGTCTTTGACTATTCTGGGCCTCTTTCCTTTCCAAATAAATTTCATAGTTAGTTTATCTAGTTTCTTAAAGAAGGCTGTATTGATTTTTATGGGGATTGCATTGAATGTGTAGGTCAGTTTTGGTAGGATAGACATCTTAATAATATTCAGTCTTCCTATCCATGAACAAGGAATATTCTTCCATTTATTTAGGTCTTCTTTGATTTGCTTGAACAGTCTTGTATAGTTCTCAGTGTATAAGTTTTTTACCTCTTTAGTTAAATTTATTCCTAAGTATTTGATTTTTTTATTTACTATTGTGAATGGTATTTGTTTCTTGATTTCCTCCTGATCTTGCTCATTATTGGTGTACAGAAATGCTACTGATTTTTGCGCATTGATCTTATAACCTGCGACTTTGCTGAACTAATTTATGAGTTCTAGAAGCTTTGTTGTAGATCTCTCAGGGTTTTCTATGTATAGGATCATGTCATCTGCAAACAATGAAATTTTGACTTCTTCCCTTCCAATTTGAATGCCTTTTATATCTGGTTCTTGCCTCAGTGCTCGAGCAAGTACTTTCAAGACAATGTTAAATAGGAGTGGAGACAATGGGCATCCTTGTCTTGTTCCTGAGTTTAGAGGGAAGGATTTCAGGTTTTCGCCATTGTAAACAATGTTGGCTGTAGTTTTTTCATATATACTCTTTATCATGTTCAAAAAGTTTTGTTGTATTCCGATCTTTTGGAGTGTTTTTATCAAGAATGGGTGCTGTATTTTGTCAAATGCCTTTTCTGCATCTATAGATATAATCATGTGATTTTTTTCCCTTCAATCTGTTTATATGGTGTATCACATTGATTGATTTTCTTATCTTGAACCATCCTTGCATACCTGGAATAAATCCCACTTGGTCATGGTGTATAATTCGTTTAATGTGTTGTTGAATACGATTAGCAAGTATTTTGTTAAGTATTTTTGCGTCTAGGTTCATTAGAGAAATTGGTCTGTAATTTTCCTTTCTTGTGGTGTCTTTGTTCGGCTTTGGTACTAGGATAATGTTGGCATCATAGAAGGAGTTCGGCAATGTTCCTTCTGTTTCGATTTTTTGGAATAGTTTCAACAGGATTGGTGTTAGTTCTTTCCGGAATGTTTTGTATAATTCACCTGTGAAGCAGTCTGGCCCTGGGCTCTTCTTATTTGGGAGATTTTTAATGACTGATTCTATCTCTTTGCTTGTGATTGGTTTGTTAAGATCATCAATTTCTTCTTTCATCAATATGGGCTGCTTATGTGTTTTTAGGAATTTGTCCATTTCCTCTAAATTGTCATTTTTGTTGGAATATAGTTTTTCAAAGTATCCTCTTATGATAGTCTTTATTTCTGTGGGGTCAGTGGTGATATCACCTTTCTCATTTCTTATTTTGTGTATTTGCATCTTTTCTCTTTTTCTCTTTGTTAGTCTCGCTAAAGGTTTCTCAATTTTGTTGATCTTCTCAAAAAACCAGCTCTTGGTCTTGTTTATTTTTTCAAGTGCTTTCTTATTTTCTATTTCATTTAGTTCTGCTCTTATCTTTGTTATTTCCTTCCTTCTTCTTCCTGTTGGGTTACTTTGTTGTTGTTTTTCTAATTCCGTCAAAAGTGCAGTTAGTTCTTCAATTTTTGCTCTTTCTTCTTTTTTGATATGTGAATTTATGGCTATAAATTTCCCTCTCAGTACTGCTTTTGCTGCATCCCATAAATTTTGGTATGTTGTGTTATAATTATCATTTGTTTCAAGGTAGTCATTGATTTCTTTTGAGATTTCCTCTTTGACCCACTGTTTTTCTAAGAGTGTGCTGTTTAATTTTCAAATTATGGTGTGAAGTCTGGGCCTCCGTCCCTTGCAAATTTCCAGCTTCACTCCACTGTGGTCTGATATATTGTTTTGTATGATTTCGGTCTTTCTGAATTCATTAAGCCTTTCTTTGTGGCCTAGCATATGGTCTATCTTGGAGAATGTTCCAAGTGCGCTTGAGAAAAATGTATATCCTGCTGTGTTTGGGTGTAATGATCTATATATGTCTATTAGATCCAGCTCTTCTAATATACTGTTCTAATGTTTTGTTTCTTTAGTGATTCTCTTTTGAGATGTTCTGTCCAGAGTTGAGAGTGGTGTATTAAAATCCCCCACTATAATTGTAGATGCATCTGTTTTTTCACATAGTTTTTCCAGCGTTTGTCTCACGTATTTAGAGGCACCCTTGTTAGGAGCATACATATTTATGATCGTTCGATCTTCTTGACAGATTGTCCCTTTCACTAAAATGTAGTATCCTTCTTTGTCTCTCACAATTGTTTCACATTTAAAGTCTATTTTGTCTGATATTAATATAGCTACTCCTGCCTTTTTTTGGTTGTTGTTTGCTTTTATGATTGTTTTCCAGCCATTCACTTTCAACCTCCATGAGTCTCTGGGTCTAAGATGTGTCTCTTGTAGACAGCATATAGATGGGTCATATTTCCTTATCCAGTGTCCCAGTCTGAATCTTTTGACAGGTGAGTTTAATCCGTTGACATTCAGTGTTATTACGTTGAGAGAATTATTTGTGGTAGCCATATTTTGGTTGGATTTGTTTTTGTTATATTTTGTTTGTATTATTTTATTTTCCCCTTCTATTTTTGTCTTTTTTGTTGCTCTTACACTCTCCTCCATCTCTGACTGTCCTGTTTTTTCCTTTCTTCCTGCAGAAGTCCCTTAAGAATTTCTTGAAGGGGAGGTTTCTTGTTGATATACTCTTTCAGTTTCTGTTTATCTGTGAATATTTTGAACTCTCCATCATTTTTGAATGGTAGTTTAGCTGGATAGCGTATTCTTGGTTGGAAATTTTTTTCCTTTAGTACCTTGACTATATCATACCACTGCCTCCTTGCCTCCATCATTTCAGATGAGAAATCAGCACTTAATCTTATGGAGCTTCCCTTGTATGTGATGGTTTTCTTTTCTCTTGCTGCTTTCAGAATTTTCTCTTTGTCTTGAGCATTGGATAATTTGACAAGTATATGTCTTGGCGTGGGCCTGTTGGGGTTTATGACCAGTGGAGTGCACTGTGCTTCTTGGATATGTACATCTGTCTCTTTCAGTAGATTTGGGAAGTTTTCAGTTATTATTTCCTGCAACACTACTTCTGACCCCTTTCCCTTTTCTTCTCCTTCTGGAATGCCTATAATACATATGTTTGAGCGTTTTGCATTATCACTCAGGTCCCTAAGTCCTATCTGGATTTTTTCTACCTTTTTATTGACTACTTCTATTTTCTGTTTGATTTCCAGTGCACTGTCTTCCACATCACTAATTCTCTACTCTGCCTCTTCTAGTCTGCTGATATTTGCTGCAAGTGTATTTTTGATTTCTTGAATTGTGGTGTTCATTTCCTTCATATCTGTTATTTTTTTGCGCATTTCTGCAATTTCCCCTCCAAGTGTTGTCTTCATGTTGTTAACCTCTTTCATTACTTCATCAAATTTGTCAGTGATAAATGTTCTGAGATCTTTCATTGCTTGTTCGAAGTTCTGCTCCCCTTCCTGATTTTTAGTTTGTTGATTGGATTCAGCCATGTTTTCCTGATTACTGGTTTGGTTTGTAGATTTTTGTTGCTGTCTTGTCATCATTTTTTCTTGACGGGTTTAATCAGTTCCTTAGCTTCTTTGTCTAGTCTTGGGGATTAATTAGCTGTTGTTTTTGCGTAAGTGTTATATCTTCTCTTTGTCACTTTGTTCTTCTTATTCCAATTTCTTACTGCTGGTTAAGTTCACTTTAAAGGAAAGTATTAGTGCTGGGGAAAGGCAATTGTGTAAGGAAGAAAAAAGTGTAAAGTAGTATTGGTGATATATGTTAACAAAGCAACAATATGAGTTCTGGGAGGATGGAGGTTAGATCATGTAAATTGTGTAGAGTTATAGTAGTAGGAAAGTACCTATAATGAGGTAGACAACTGAATATGGAAGGAATATGGTACCTACTAACAAGCTATTGTTTTCGTGAGAGAGGGACAGAGAAAAGAAAGGTAATAGTTTCAAGGACGGATACCAGATGGAAAACTAAACAAAGGTATTAGAAATTAAGAGTTAGACACTTTGTGGATCAAAGAAAGGGAGGTGGAATATAGGAGAGATAGCAGATGGTGGAGGATATCAAGTTGTAGGGGAAAGGGGATAGTGTAGATAGTCTAAATCTATTCACAGAGAAATGAGGCAGTGGAGGATGAGGAAACCCAGCAAATGTGAGGTGTTTCCTGGAGGACCTATTGTATTGTTAAGATAAAATAGAATAAGAAGAAGATCGAGGACAAGAAGGAAAGGATTAAAAAAAAGAGAGAGACTTTGGGGGATACGCTAGGAGAAAAGACTAGTTGATAATGCTATGCCAGGAATCAGAACATTAAAAAACTAGAATAAAAAATAGAAATAGAATAAAAATAAAAACAAAACAAAGTAAAACAAAGAAGAAAAAACGCAAACGTTGAGGGCTAGGACATTCAAGGGCCTCAGATGAACCTCAGGGCGTGGTGGATTCAGGGAGGGACAGTCTGAGGTATTGAGGCCTCAAGAGGTGTGAGTCTCTGGCGTGTGGGCCGCCAGAGTCCAGGGAACTGAGACCTGGCAACCTCGAGTCCAGTTAACAGGAAGCCTGGGAGCACCACAGTGCATCACAGCCTTCAGGGATCCCCGCAGCTGGGTGCCAGCCCTATGGGTGAGGTCTCTTCCACAAGCTCTATCCTGTGTTCTGTGTCCTACAATTCACTCACTTACTAGGGTCTATTGTGTGGATATATCACCAATTGACTTCAGGAACCCTCCCACCCTGTGGTCCCTGGGAGCGTCCACCTGGGGGCTCCTCTAGGCTGCAGCCAATTTAATGACTGAGATCAATATCCAGGTCCGAGGGAGGGGCTCAAGCCAGAAACGCTAATAAGAGAGTCCAAACCCGAAATTCCCACGCTTCGCAAAATATTCCCCTAATCAGCTTCCAAACGTCTACCACCTCGCGAGACCCTGGTAGCGTCTCTTTGTTGCTATCACTTTGAGACTGCTGTAGGTCAGCAGCCGGGCTTGGGGGTGGGGAGGGGCGTGGCTCTAGGCGGAAACGCTATTGTTTGTGTCCGCAATCAAAAATTCCCCCCGCTTTGCCCTAAAACCCCCGTCTGTCTGCCCAAATGGGTCTGCAAGCCCCTCCCTTCCCACCAACCCCCCAATAGGCTGCCCAGGGCCCTCGAACTCCCCAGTACTGCAGAGCCTCCAAAAAAAAACACCAAAGAACAGAAACCCTGCCGCCGAGCTCTGCTCGGCTCTCCCGGCCGCCGTGGCTCGGCTCGGCTCCCCCCGCCGCCGCGGTGCTAGATGCCTTGGCTCCGCCTACCCAAGGAGGGAATCCTCCACACATAGCTAGGATCTCCGTGTATATTTCACAGACGGATCCTCTCTGTTACCTTCCCTCCAAATCGATGTCCAGACAGCTCCGGACCAGCAAAAATCCCGAAACAGCCCGGTCCCAAAGAGTCTCCAACGCCGCCCATCCGACTCCCTGCAGGAGATACTAACAGTGAAGTTCAATCAGCCGCCGTCTTGCCCCTCGTCCTCCCTTGAACAGTCTTGTATAGTTCTCGTTGTGTAAGTTTTTTACCTCTTTAGTTAAATTTATTCCTGAGTATTTGATTTTTTTATTTACTATTGTGAATGGTATTTGTTTCTTGATTTCCTCCTGATCTTGCTCATTATTGGTGTACAGAAATGCTACTGATTTTTGCGCATTGATCTTATAACCTGCGACTTTGCTGAACTAATTTATGAGTTCTAGAAGCTTTGTTGTAGATCTCTCAGGGTTTTCTATGTATAGGATCATGTCATCTGCAAACAATGAAAATGAAATTTTGACTTCTTCCCTTCCAATATGAATGCCTTTTATATCTGGTTCTTGCCTCAGTGCTCAAGCAAGTACTTCTAAGACAATGTTAAATAGGAGTGGAGACAATGGGCATCCTTGTCTTGTTCCTGAGTTTAGAGGGAAGGATTTCAGGTTTTCGCCATTGTAAACAATGTTGGCTGTAGGTTTTTCATATATACTCTTTATCATGTTCAAAAAGTTTTGTTGTATTCTGATCTTTTGGAGTGTTTTTATCAAGAATGGGTGCTGTATTTTGTCAAATGCTTTTCTGCATCTATAGATATAATCATGTGATTTTTTTCCTTCAATCTGTTTATATGGTGTATCACATTGATTGATTTTCTTATGTTGAACCATCCTTGCATACCTGGAATGAATCCCACTTGGTTGTGGTGTATAATTCGTTTAATGTTTACTACTAATTTTAATCCTTATCTTACATTTGGTGTGTTTCTCCCCCCCAACCCATCCTATTATTTTTTAAATATATTTTTTATGACAGAAGTTGTAAACTTACAACAATCATGTACATGTGCAGAATTCCCAAACAACACCCCTCTGTCAACATACCACACAGTGGTGGAACATTTGTTGCAGATAAGATAATATCATCTGATTGTTACCACATCCATGATATATATTTGGCTCACATTTTCCATACTGCCCCATTATCAACACAGTACATCTTTGGCATAGATGCAAGAATATTATATTATTACTGCTAACCACAGTTCATAGGTCACTCCAGTTGTATTTTCCCATGCATTCCCAGCACCCTGCGGTAGTGATGTACATTTGCTCTAGCTCATAAAGGACACTCTTGCATCTGTACCATGAACCATAATTCTCATCTACCTCTTGGTTTACTGTGCTATTCAGTTCCTAGATTATTCTCTATTATTCTGTCAATTGGCATTCACATACCTGGACTATCATTTTCAGCAACCTCCCCATTTATAAACCAGCTATTACTCACTATTTGTTATACCATCCATTCTATACATTTCCACACTTTTACAGTAAAGCTAATTAAAACTTATACATACATTAAACATCAGTAGTCCATCTCAGTCCTTCTCTTATATCCTTTAAGAATCCACCACCTACCAAGAGGTCTTGAAGATATTTTCCTACAATTCTTCTAGAACTTTTGTGGTTCTTGCTTTTATTTTTAGGTTTTTGATCCATTTTGAGTTAATTTCTGGATAAAGTGTGAGAGAGGTGTCCTTTTTCCTTCTTTCAGCTATGGATACACAGTTCTTTCTGCACCATTTTGCTGAATTGACTGTTCTGCCTGAACTGTATGGGTTTGACAGGCCAGTCAAAAATCACTTGCCATACACATGAGGGTCTGTAACTGAACCATAAATTTGGGTCCATTGGTCTAGTGTCTGTCTTTATGCCAGTACCTTGGTGTTATTACAACTATAGCTAGGTAATATGATTTAAGTCTGGAGATGAAGGTTCACTTTTCCTTTTTATGATGTTTCTAGCTATTCAGAACTCTTAACCTTCCAAATAAATTTGATAATATGTTTTCAATTTTTTTTAAATGCTGGTGGAATTATCAGGGTTGCTTTGAATCTGTACATCAATATGAGTAGAACTGACATCTTAATGATATTTAGTCTTCCAATCCATGAGCATGAATGATTCTTCCAGCTATTTAGGACTTTATTTCTTCTTACATTGGGTTGCAGTTTTCTGAATACAAGTGCTTTACATTGTTGGTTAAGTTTATTCCTGACTATTTGAGTTTTACCTGCCCTAATTTATTTTCACCACTCTTTTGACACTTGTAGTTACTTTTCTTAATATAATCTTCATTTCTAGACTCTCTTCCAGGTCTCTCTCTCCTGTCTTTTCTTTTCAGGCTCTAGCACACCCTTTAGTATTTCCTGAAAATCTGGTCTCTTGCTTAGAAATTCTCTTAGTTTCTGTTTATCTGTGAATATTCTAATCTGACCCTTATTTTTGAAAGACAGTCTTGTTGGATATAAAATTCTTGGCTAGAAATTTTTCTCTTGTAGTATCTTTAATATACCAGACCACTGTCTTCCTGCCTCCATGGTTTCTGGTGAGAAATCAGCACTTAATCTTATTGGATATCCCTTATATGTCATGCATTGCTTTTCTCTTGCTGTTCTTAGAATTCTCTCTTTGTCTTTGGCATTTGACATTCTAATTAGTATGTGTCTTGGAGTTGGTCTATTCAGATTTTTTCCAATGGGAGTATGTTGTGCTTCTTGGAGATGGATATCTATGTCCTTCAATAGGGTTGGGAAATTTTCTATCATTATTTCTTCAAAGATTCCTTCTGCCTCTTTTCCCTTCTCTTCTCTTTCTGGGACACCCATGACACGTATGCATGCCTTTTGCTGTCATTTAATTTCCTGAGTCCTTGTTTAATTTTTTCCATTCATGTCTTCATCTGTTCTTTTGTATGTGCACTTTCAGAGGTCATTTCTTCGAGCTCACCTGTCTTTTCTTCTGCCTCCTCAAATCTGCTATCATATGATTCCAGTGTTTTTTTTAATTTCATTTATTGCACCTTTTATTCCCATAAGATCTGCTGTTTTTCTGTGTATGCTTTCAAATTCTTCTTTGTGCTCATCTAGTGTCTTCTTCATATCCTTAATCTCTTTAGCCATCTCATTGAATTTATTAAGGAGATTTGTTTGAACATCTATGATTAGCTGTCTTTTTTTTTTAAAGATTTATTTTATTTATTTATTTAATCCCCCCCCCCCCAGTTGTCTGTTCTCTGTGTCTCTTTGCTGCGTCTTGTTTCTTTGTCCACTTCTGTTGTTGTCAGCGGCATGGGAAGCGTGGGCGGCGCCATTCCTGGGCAGGCTGCACTTTCTTTCGCGCTGGGCGGCTCTCCTTACGGGTGCACTCCTTGCGCCTGGGACTCCCCTACGCGGGGGACACCCCTGCGTGGCAGGGCACTCCTTGCGTGCATCAGCACTGTGCATGGGCCAGCTCCACACGGGTCAAGGAGGTCTGGGGTTTGAACCGCGGACCTCCCATGTGGTAGACGGACGCCCTAACCACTGGGCCAAGTCCTTTTCCCTGATTAGCTGTCTTAACTCCTTTATGTCATCTAGAGGCTTATCCTGTCCCCTTAACTGGGCAATATCTTCCTGTCTCTTGGTGTGGATTGTAATTTTTTTGTTGGTGTCTTGGCATCCAACTTATGAGAGTATTCTGGGTGCAGTTTTTCTCTTTAGTTTAGGGCTTCCTGCCCTTTCTCCCTGCTGGTAGTGGAGTAGGAGCCAAGCACCAAAGTAATTGGTGCTTTAAGCTGTGGAGGCTCAAGCTGCCTTCATTGTCCCAGGGACCAAAGAAGCTTCTCCCAACTTTGTCCTTTGCCAGAGGTAGGGATAGCATCACAGCTGTGTGGAATAATCCAAGTCATGCAAGCCTAGATTGTAGTTGCCCAGAGAGACTGATGAAACTTCACATCCCTCTCTCCCCTGCCTGGGGTAGGGATGGAGCTGCAGGTGTGCAATCTATATAGTGCGGGTCCAAGATGACCGCAGTTGACCCAGTAGACTTCTGATGATTCAGTTTGTGCCCGCCAAAGGTAACCACAGTTAACCTGGATAGGCTGATGCAGGGCTTACCAGCCTCGTCCCTGCCAGAGGTGGGCCTGAGGCCTAGGCTAGGGCTGCAGGCTGATCTGGGTCAAAGACATCAGTTCCTACCCACACTGCAATTTTCTTTCAGTCAGCTGGGTTTCCCCTCATGCTGGGGTGTAGTCAAAATGGCAGCACAGCCTTTTTCCAGCTTGGGCAGATTCATACCCCAGCTGTTCCCAGGGTTATATTTAAGCCAGCTGAGTCTACCAATCAGTAGCCAAAATCAGCAGCCAACCATCTCCTCCCCTGTTTTGGGGAAATGGAGCTTCCAATTCCAGCCACAGAATAGCTCCTGGGGCGGTTCGTGCTACCAGAGTAGGATAATCACCAGTCTCCAAGGCTTGTACAGGTCCCCACAGCTTCTACACTCCATGCCTCCCTGTTCCTGCTTTCCTAACTTGCCCTTGGAGGTCTTGTTCAAATCCTTCCTCCATCTGTCCTTCTAGGACTAACCCAGCTGAGTGGCATCTCTTCCCTCCTCTGTGCTCCAGAGCGTTCCTTTGCCTCGGCACCTCTCATGATAGTTGGTTACAGGTTTAGACTTGGAAAGATGCTCATGGTCTAGCAGTTTAAAACCTTATCTTTCAACTGCTTTTTCATTCAAATGAAATTTTATTCCATGTTGCAATATTAAAAAAATAGAGAGGAGGTGGGGTTAGGAGAGTAAAAACTTGATTGCTTGTTTTTCCCTGTGGAGTACTGAGGTACTTTGGGAAACCACTTGGGTCTTGGGGAGTATATTAAAGATCACCCATGTCTGAGCCTCATTTCATGAGGTTCAGATGAGGAAACTGAGACTCAGAGAGGTGAAGTGATGTGTCCATCCACTGAGTAGTGTCGACCACCACCTCTGTGTCAGGTGCAGTGCCAGATCCTGGGGATAGTGAACAGAATGGATGTGCCCCTGCCCCCATGAGTTGTTATTCCAGCTAGGGAGACAGTGAATAAGTAAACATAGACAAAATGATCACAGGTTGTGATAAGAGCTAAGAAGGAACCCAAAAGATGCTAAAAATCCTATGAGCTCCAGGAAGGCCTCATGAGGTGACCTTTGTTCTGAGTCCCAGAGTAAGAAGAAACCAGCTATAAGAGCAAGGTGGAGCACTTCTGGCAGAGGGAACAGCAAAGGGCAAAGGTCCCAAGATGGGAAAGAGCTTGACATGCAGGATGTCAACAGGATCATGAGCCAAGGAGAGGATGGCAAGTTCTGAGGTTGGAGAGGCACACAGGAACAGATCCTACAGAGCCTTGTTTGTAGCTGCAGGTAAGAGTCTAGATTTTATTCTCAGTGAGATGGAAAACCATTGAAGAGATTTAAGCAGGGGAGTGACAAGATCTGATTTCATTCCCCCTGTTATCTCTCTCCTTGAAGAGGTGGACGGGCATCAGTCTTCTATTTTTCACGATTGCAGAGGAGGTACTTGAGTGCTGAGAGCTGGAAGTCAACAAGGGTTTTTAAACCATTTTCTATGTAGCTTCCCATCTTCTACACCAGTGTTTCTTAACTTATTTTGGATTTAGAACCCCTTCAAGTGTCTGATCAGAGCCAAGGACCTTTCTTGAGAAACATTCATGTGTGCTATGGTGTTCATAAGAATTCGTGAATGCCCTGAAGCCCATCCTAGGCTTCTACAGCGGGATCCCCTGCTGTAGAAGCTGTTGTCTGGATAGGTTTCCACAGAAAACCAGTGCCTTAAATGGTGATGATTGTTATCCAGGATTGAGAGTCAGAATAGCTTGATATCTTTAAACCCCAGTTTTCATTCTGGGCTGATGCATATGTTATAGTAGGACTTTAAGAATTAAATGAGATAAGATGGAAACCTGCCTATCTCAGAGGTGCCTGGTTGATATTACTTTCCCTCCTTCCTTGGAGAGAAAGAAAATACCCTTTGTGAGTCAGAATCACACTGTTTTAAAGAACCTGGGCTCTCGTGGTAGATAGATAGGGATTGAATCCCAGCTCTATATTTTACTCGCAAGAGAACCCTGGACAAATAATTTATCCTCTCTGCACCTCAAGTTTTCTCATGTGTAGAATGGGGATAAATATGTAAAAACACCACATACTTCCTGGCACCTGGCAAGACAATTAGTTTCTGCTAATTTTGGTAATGATGACATGAACTTGATGCCTTCTTGGGGAAGGAAGAGCAAAGCTTTAGGACAAATTGAAATATATTCTTGATGCTAAGGAGGTTAAATTTGGGGGGAGCTCTGCTGTTCTGTTGAAAACCCTCCCAGAGTGTTGGCTAATTAGAATTACCTTAGCTAAAGATGATCTGATGCTCTTGAAATTCATGTCCCTTGCACACCTCTACCAGCTTTCTGAACCAGGGAAAATCAGAGTGGAGAACAAAATTCCTCAGACATGAGAGATGGAACTGTTCCCTACTAGGTATACTTGGTAGCATGGAAAAGCTACAGCACCAGGAAGAAGCATAAAGACCAATGAAATGAGGCCAGTGCATAATGCAAGAGCAGGCTTCCTCCCTAACTTAATTCTATTTTGTTAAGTAATGAAGGAATAAAAATTCAGGATGGTGGAAGATGAGATTTGTGACTCTTTTTGATCAAATGCCTATTGCTGTCAGTTTCAGCCAAACAGGTTTCTTCATAAACAGATAAATAAATCAGATGTCAATGGGAAATGAAAAGTCATGGTCAAGAATGAAATGAGATATCAGTCCCAGCCGTGTTGTTCATTTGGGGCATCTCTGATGGAGAAGTCACACCCAGGCTGCAGCAGGAGCCCCAAAGTGGCCAGCTTTGTGCTTACTATAGACTGAGGATCCAACCCTGATAAGCAGTCCTTTATTAGGGAGCACTGCCTGCCTACGTCAGGATTGTCCCGGGGATTGTGAAAAGCCAACAACTGATCCTCCATCATGAATGCTCCACTTGAAGGATTTGCTGGGCCGTGTGGATAATAATTTATGGGGAATCATTAACCTAATGATATTGGTTCTCTATAAACTGCTTTGTCTATCTCAGGGAAAATGGATTTCATAAATCTAGGTGGCAAATTCTGAGCAACTCATGGAAGCCTTGTCGGTAGAGTGGGGATGGGTCACCAGACAGCAAAACTGTGTGTTCTCGGCTTGGACAAAGGGCCTTGAAGTTGTCCCTTCATTTTCTTTTAACTGTCAGTCCAGATAGTCACTCAGATGGAAGCAGGATGTTCTCAGGGTTAAAAAGTACAGGAGAGAAAAGGGTGTGTGGATTCCCCTTGTTTTGAGCTTTAGCTCCTGCATGCAACCTGGTCTGTGGACTCGGGAAAAGGAAAGAAGCTGGTGTTCCCTGTGTGAGGAATTCCTTGGCCACAGAAATCACATCTTTCCACATCTGGAAAAGAATCAACCTTGTTTAATCAGGTGAGTTTCTACATCTTCCTTGTGCTAGGCTGGAGGTTTCACCGCTTTGCACAAGAATGTCAGGGAAGCCTCTGAGCATGTGACTTAAGAGACTGAAAAGGAAATGGACCCAGCCATGCTAGATCTTGGAGAAGGGCATTTTGGAATAGAAGAAAGAGTAGGGCAAGTGCACAGACCCTGAGATGGTAGCAAGCTTGGCCTGTTTGGGGAACAGAAAATTTATTACTCTAGTCTTGGTGGGTAGGTATGTTTATCCCATTTGAGAGATGAGGAAACTGAGGCCCAAGGCAATTAGGTATCTCCATCCTGCCCCATCCTGTCCTAGAAGATGGGTGAGCTGGGGCTTGCAGCTGATGTTGATGGATGCCAGCTTGTATACCACTAGGCCAGGCATCAGAAAACTGTGGCTCAGAAAGCAGATGTTGGCTCAAGTGATAGAGCATCCGCCTACCACATGGGAGGCCCAGGGGTCAAACCCAGGACCTCCTGACCCATGTGGTGAGCTGGCTCATGCGCAGTACTGATGTCCACAAGGAGTGCAGTGCCACTCAGGGGTGTCCCCCACGTAAGGGAGACCAACACGCAAGGACTGAGTCCTGTAAGAAGAGCCACCCCCTGCGAAAAAAGTGCAGCCTGCCCAGGAGTAGCACCACACACACAGAGAGCTGATGCAGCAAGATCAACAAAAAAGAAACGCAGTTTCCCAGTGCCACTGACAAGAATACAAGCAGACACAGAAGAACATACAGCGAATGGACACAGAGAGCAGACAACTGGGGTGGGGGTGGGGAGGGCAGGAAGGGAAGAGAAATAAATAAAAAATAAATAAATCTTAAAAAAAAAAAAGAAAAAGAAAAGAAAACTATGGCTAACGTCCCAAATAGGGCTGGCACCTGCTTTTGTGGGTAAAGTTTTATTGTAACACAGCTATTCATTTATGAATTGTCTGTGACTGTATTCATGCTACAGTGACAGAGTTCAATACTTGCCATAGAGATTATATGGCCTGAAGAGGGAAAATATTTTCTGTTTGTCCTTTTATGGGTAAAGTTTGCCAAGACCTCCCTTCACTAGGCAATAATGCCTCTCTTACCTTCTTTTGCCCTTAATGGGAACAAGAGACAGTTAATATAGCCCCTGGGTGTATGCATGTCCAGTCCATTCTGTGCATCCCAGAAGGAAAAGCAACACCTCTGAAAATTACTTTCATAAACCAGGGAAGAGAGCTGGTTGAGGGAAGGAAATTCCCTTTCAAATGGGCAGAAGTTATTGATATCCAAGGAGAAGCATGTGATTCTTAGGCTCCTGGGGTTATCTCTAGTATGGCCAATACAGGATAGCTACTTTAAATCATACTGGGTAAGAAATAGTGTTTGGGTTGAGCAAGCCAGACAGTGTCTCCAGCAGCAGCAGCTAGGTCTGTGGGGTCTATCCCTGCACACAACACATGCAGCATCTTGACATTTCCCCCAAATATTGTTGGGAGTTGTTTCACATTACAGAAGCCACCCTCTTTTACTTCCCAAGGCAGGCTGATAGGGAAGCTGTGATTTTCCCCAAATGCATAGGAGCAAGGCTGAATTACTGGGTGGACTGAGGGAGAGTGTAAACTATAATGTGAACCATTGACCATGTGGTGCAGCAGTGCTCAAAGATGTGTTCACCAAGTGCAATGAATGTCCCATGATGATGGAGCAAGTTGTTGTTATGGGAGGAGTGGGGTGAGGGGGGTGGGGGGGTTAATGGGGACCTCATATTTATTTAACATAACATTTAAAAAAAATAAAGACAAAGAAATTAAAACAAATAAATGCATTAAATAGTAAAAAAAAATAAAAATATAGATACCTGTCCCATAGCGAAGGCCTTGTTTAGCAGAGGGTTCTCTCTCCTGCCCTCTGCTGGTGTTATAGCACCGAATAAGGAGGAGAAAGCATAGATTGAAAGAAAACCCAACTCTGCATGTACTGGCTATCCTGATTTCAAAGCAAGCTGTGTAACTCTTCTTCGTCTCAGCTCCTCATCAGTAACATGGAGATATTAGCCCCCGCCGTTGGTAAGATTAAGTTAAATGAGAAATAATAAAGCACCTGGCACTTTTATGGCAAAGGCTATGAGTAGGTCCTCATTACTCATTCGTCCTGACTTCTATAATAAGAGAATCTCTGAATTTGAATTAGGACTAAGGACTGTATTTCCCAGTCTCCCTAGCTGGACATGATTATATGAGTAAGTTAACAGCCAATGAGATATAAAAGTAAGTGAATATAAGAGAATACTCTTTCTTTTACTTATTCCCAAAGACTAGGATGGTATATATGATGGCTGGAGTGGGAGCACCCATTTTGAACCATGAAGTGAAAGGATTCTGATGAGGTAGAAATCAACAAGCCAGAAGGACCCTGGGTGTCTGAACTGCTCAACCCTAACTATTGAGCCATTTAAAATTGGGGGGCTTTCTTTTTTTGGAGATTAATTTTCTCAGAATTAATCCTGACGTAGTGGTTATGTGACCTTGAACAAGTTTTCTTCTCTCGGACCCTCAGAACCCTCATCAAAAGATGGGTATAAAAATCTCAACCCTCAGGGAAATGGACTTGGCCCAGTGGTTAGGGCGTCTGTCTACCACATGGGAGGTCCGTGGTTCAAACCCCGGGCCTCCTTGACCCGTGTGGAGCTGGCCCATGCACAGTGCTGATGCGCAAGGAGTGCCGTGCCACGCAGGGGTGTCCCCCGCGTAGGAGAGCCGCACGCGCAAGGAGTGCACCCCGTAAGGAGAGCCACCCAGCGCAAAAGAAAGTGCAGCCTGCCCAGGAATGGCGCCGCCCACGCTTCCCATGCCGCTGACAACAACAGAAGTGGACAAAGAAACAAGACGCAGCAAATAGACACAGAGAACAGACAACCGGGGGAGGGGGGGTGAAGTAAATAAATAAATAAATCTTTAAAAAAAAAATCTCAACTCTCAGAAATTTTGTGAGAATTAAATGACATAGTGTGGTGGTTTTCTGCTGCCTTCAAAATGTTTTTATCACACCTTATTGCAGTGTCTGAATTAATAGGTCTAGGGATGTGCATTTTTGTCAAGTCTCCTAGGTGATGTGATGCTGAGCCAATTTGAGGAAGCACAGAGACAAGAGATTCAACCTTTCTTCTCTGCTTTCAAAATTACAGCAAACAAAATGAGATGTGGTGTGCACACATCTCACAAAGAGGCTCACCCTCTCAGAGGCGGTATTGCAATGTCACCGGCCTTTTGCAAACACCCCTCAGCCCCGACAGCATGGCATGTGCCATCAGCAACCACCAGCTGCTCCATCTGAATCATTTGCCTTGATTTCTGTTTAAAATGCAATGGCGTCTGTGGATTATAGCTCTCTGGTTTACATGCTCCTGATGGATCTTTTAATCTAATTACGGGAAAGCATAGATTTTTCCCTTGGGGCTTTCAGCTGCAAAGAACTCTGATTTTAGCCATAGTGTTATGGCCAAGAGGCTGGCTTTTGGGTCAGGAAAGCCTGATGCTGGCTCTGTGAACCTAGAGAGATCACTTGACCTCTGTAAAGACACAGTTCCCACTTTTGACTGAGCCAAGACCTTTGCACGCACAGAAAATCTTCCAACAATCTAATGAGGTAGGTGGCTTCATCATCCCCATTTTATAGGTGTGAAAACTGAGGCTAAGAGGCTAACCAACTCACCAGATCTCACAACTAATAAGTGGTATGCATTTGATAGAACATCTGTCTGATGGACTGTTCTGAGGATGAAACAACTGAGTGATTTCAAGGCCGGTACACAGGAAATGCACCACTTACTGTTTTAACAGCAGCTGCTTGTTATTGTCATGCTAACTGGTATTGCTGTTGATGGAGAAGGCAGGGGAAGCAAGGAGCATGGGGCTGCACCCTGAGAAGCAGCACTCCTGTTGCAGGTTAAGAATCCCTGATTGGCCAATCGTCAGATCCTTCAGGCCACCCAGAATTGTCTGTCTTGGTGTGGACATGAGTTGTTTCAGGTGACGGACATGTCATCACATTCCATCTCCTGACCCTAAAAGGCTTGGCAGTGGAGACCCTGGTTTCTCGACATCCTCCTCAGTTGCCTTGTTTGTTTCTTTTCAGGCACATTGGATTCCCCTTGTTGATTCAGACATGTCCATTCTCTCTTTGTTGCTTATTTTCTAGTCAGGAGTCTCAGGGGAGGAAAAGAGAAATACTGGGAGAGGGACTCTGAAGAAAGAGTGGGGACCTCAGAGGACCTAGTCATTTCCTGTCTTTCTCTATGAAAAGTTTCAAAGTTGAAGGAATGTTACAATGAAAGACCATAAACCCACCACCTAAATCCTACCATTAGTATTTTACTATACTTGCTTTAACATACCTATCTATTTATGATGCATTTCAATATAAATTTCAACCATGAGTAACAAATACTGCAGCACTTTCCTTTTTTAAGCTTCAGAATCATTTGTGCAAATGAAACCTGTCCTGTTGCATTTTTTAAGAACACTGAGCCCCTAGATGGACGTGGATGTGAGCATCTAGGACCTTTCACAACTGAACCACCTTCTCATCTTCTAAGTCCCCAGGACTTAAGACTTCAGAGAGTATAATTGTAAAATCATTACTGTGGTCCAAACTGCTCATTTTGTGAAAGAGGCTTGGTGAAGGGAAGGGACCTGTCCGAAAGCATTCATTCATTCATCAAATATTTGTTAAGCACTGACTTATTGGAGGTCACTGTCCCCTTTAATAATTTGGTAGACGTAAAGGACCTTCCTCTGGAAAAATGCACGTATGAACCTCCAAGGACCCAGTGGACTAGGGCTGGATCTTTCAGCCATGTGGCCTCCCTAATATGCAAGGTAGAGGGGAGGGTTGCTGATCTGAAGGTCACTCAGGCTCCTTGCTGATGAGAATGTGAGATGAGAGATGGAGAGAAAAGAGAAAGGGGACAGAGAGTTAAGAGAAAGAGAAAACAGAAAACAGAAAAGAAATACAAAGAGATATCAAAGAGATTGGAGGTAAGATGAGAGAGACATGGAGAGAGAGCAAGAGAAGCCTCCCTCTTGCAGGAGACTTTGGTCTGGCAGGGAGGAGCTGGGCTCACTTGGAAAGCAGCTGCCTGTCTAGCCTGCTCCTAGCCCTCCTCTGAACCATGCACACACTGCCAGCTTCCTGCAGATGCCAAAGTAAATATTGTCAGGAGAGTGCTTGAAGCCTGTAAGGAGGGAAGAGAATGCCATCTCCAGTAGCAGCCCAGCCACTGCTGAGTTCTCAGAAGCATCCTCAATTTCTCAACTCTCTCCATCTTCCATCTACACTTACCTCCCTTGAATCTAGGGGCTCCCAGGGAAAGTGGACTTGTCAATGGTAGAGGCACTGACCTGTCACTGGGGGGCTCTGCTCCAAAGGGCAGAGGCTGAGATAGCAGGTGTTTCTTGGCAGCCCTAAGTGAGACACATGGAGAGAAGGTGTCAGGGTTCAGGAGACCATGGGGATATCCCACAGCCTGGGACCAGGATCCAAATTCCAGAAAAACAGGTGAGATCAGGGGCAGTAAACAGGCTTCTGGTCTGAGGAGCTCTGCCCTCTCAAGCTGAAAAGCACAGAGGATGGAAGAAAGGGATAGAATGTAAGAGCGGTAATGAGAGAGCAAGAAAATAAGGAAGAATCATGAAGGACAGGGAGGTAGTTAAGACTTGAGCTGTGGAGTTCTTCCATCCTTCCACCCATCTATCCATTTATCTGTCCATCTACCTACCTGTCCATCCAGTCATCCACCCATCTGTCCATCCATTCACCCATCCATGCATGCATCCACCCATTCATTTATTCATCCATCCATTCATCCACTCATCCTAGGCAGGTAAAGTGCCTCATCACTCTATCCATCTCAGTGTTTTTTAAATCATCAACGAATATTAAACAACCTAAATGGTCCACCAAAGGGAATTGGTTAAATAAATAGAAATATGGAAAAATGGGACTAGTATGCATAATCCTGCAAAATAAATTACCAAAAGCAATGCAAAATGTTGCTGGAGTCTCTCAGAGAACATCAAAAGGGACTCAATTTTGTAATCCTTAGCAACTCTTCCCCAAAAACTCTTTTTCCATTACTGTTTTTTCATGTCCCTGCAGTTTTCCTGAACCACTCCCTGTCCATGCTTCTTAGGATCTTGACTCTCTCCCCCTAGCCATTTCTTTCCATCTTTTTTTTTTTTCTTTTTACAAGACCAAGAATCCACTGTCCTCATATATCTAATTTTTTCTATACCCAGTTTTGCATCATGAAAGCTCTGGAACCAAGATAAATAAGACAGAATTCTCCCTATTGTGGGTAAGGAGAATGCTAAACAAGCAACCACGGAATTATCTTCAGCAGGTCGAGGAAGGGAAAGTTATAAACAATCAAATGTGTTTTTGTTTTGTTTTTTGTCCTCCATCATGCTTACATTTTAAAAACTTAGTTATTTTTGAAGAAAGTATCTTTCATAAAATGTGTGACAAAATGGCAGTCCCGTAGCCACATGAGCATGTCAGGAATCCTCTCTGATTTTTAAGGCTCTCGGGATATATGTTTCTGAACTAGAGAAAGAATTCTGAGAAGATATGAAGTTAGTTGCCCTACCATTGGCTTTGAGAGAGAGTTGGAAAGAGCCATGTCCCAGACTGCTTCCCTCCCTTTGGAAGAATTGAATGGGAAGAAGTTTTCCTGGGTTTGGCTTCTAGATGAATGAAAATGAATCATTTTCCTGTGGCACCTGCTACAGGAAGGAGGGGCTCCGTGATCTTTTCTCTATTCAGAATCAATTTAACAAGTTATTGACATCCCTGGGTGGAGGGAAGTGAATGAAGCCAGATTGACTCAGCAAGCTCTAAGGAAGACTGCAGTTTCTATTTCAAGCAGTTGCTGGGGAAGGGTGCTCAATGGTTTCATCCACATCTGTCTTGGGGAAGGTCTGAAAAGTGGGGTTTTAAGATGTGTTTCTATTGGAAGTATACCAGCTCTCTTCTTTTGGCATCTAATCCCATTTCATGCGGCTTGGTTGGGGGCTGACTCCCCACTCCCACCAACCACAACTGTGGACATGTAGCCATGTGTAGTTAATCAGGATGTCTCATCCTCTGGTTGTAGTGACTGATTAGATGGTGAGTTCAAGAACCACGGTGGGGAGGTTGATGTGACTCAAGCGATTGGGCTCCCGTGTACCATATGGGAGGTCCAGGGTTCGATTCCTGGGGCCTCCTGGTGAAGGCAAGCTGGCACGCACAACATTCTAGCCTGAGTGGAGTGCTGGCCCACTCAGAGTGCTGACCTGCGTGATGAGCTGGCCCAAGTGGAGTGCTGACCCATGCAGGAGTGCTGGCCTGTGCAGGAGTGCTCGCCCACTCAGGAATGCTTGCCCGTGCAGGAATGTTGGCCCGCATAGCAAGCTGGCCTGAGGGGAAAGCTGGCACAGCAAGATGATACAACAAAAAGAGACACAGGGGAGGGAGAGACAAAAAGAGATGCAGGCAGGACCAGGGCGCTGAGGTGGCACAAGAGATTGAGCACCTCTCTTCCATTCCGGAAGATCCCAGGATCGGTTCCTGTTGCCACCTTAAGAGAAGAGAAGCAGACACAAAAGAATGTACAGCAAATGGACACAGAGAGCAAACAACAATGGGAGTAGGGGGTAGATAAATAAATAAATAAATCTTAAAAAAAAAAAAAAAAGATCCAAGCTGGCCAGTCAGAACCTCTGTAGCAGTTTGATGTAATTGATGAATTCCAAAAAGAAATATTGGATTATACTTGTAATCTGATCTGTACCTGGGCATGATTGAGTTATGATTTAGGGTGTTGAGTCCCCACCCCTTGTTGGGTGGGGACTCATGGATAAAAGGCATGGCAAAGAACAGAGCTGAGAGCTTTTAATGTTGGAGTTTTGATTTTGGAGTTTGATGCTGGAGACTTAAACTGGAGCTCTGGGAAGTCAGCACACAGAAGAAAGAGAAGCCAGCCTCAGGAAGGAAGGAACCTTGAAGTCAAAGTAAAGCAAGCCCCAGTGACATAGGAATCCAGGAAGCCTGACCCCTCACAGATGTCAGCAGCCATCTTGCTCCAAATAGACTTTGGTGAAGGAAGTAACTTGTGCTTTGTGGCTGGGTATCTGTTAGCTCTCACCCCAAAAATACCCTTTCTCAAAACCAACCAATTTCTGGTATTTTGCATCAGCATCCCTTTGGCTAACTAATACACCCTCCCTGGAATTTTTCTACTGGAGCTCTTGGGAAAGATGTCTTCTCTGATGAGGTGGTTTAACCGGACATTGAGAGTTCAGAGCTGCCTCTGGCCATGTTCCCGTCACATTTTGATAGCCAAACAGAGAAGAGAGATAACAAGACAGAGTTCCTGGACAGAGTTCCATCTGAACTCCTGGATCCAGCTGTCCCTGAATCCCAGATCCAGCTGTCCCTGAATCCTGAACTCACCCTGGAATTCCCTATTTCATGAGCCAGTATATTCTTATATTTATTGAAGTACTTTTGAGTTAGGTCTCTCTCTATCACTTGCAACCCAAAAGAATCCTGATTAACACAAATCTAATATGCAAGGGGTGTGCTTGCTTCAGCAGCACATCAACTAAAATTGGAAAGATATAGAGAAGATTAGCTTGACCCCTAAGCAAGGATGACACACAACTTCATGAAGTATTCCATATTTTTCTTGGTGGTTGCCATGCATCCTGAGGGGAGAGGAAGGGGGATATAGAATAGATGGAACATGGGGACCTTTGGGGGTGATGGAAATGTTCTACATGATCTTGCAGTGATGGATACAGGCAATGTTAAATTTCATCAAAATCTATAGAAGTGCATGTTCCAAAATGTAAACCATAATACAAATCATTGACCATAGTTAATAGCAATGTTTAAATAGTTATACATCTATTATAACAAGAAGGGGAAAAGGGAGAGGATGTTGGGTATATGGGAATACCCTATATTCTGTACGAGACTTTTCTGTAACCTAAAGCTTCTTTAAAGACAAAATGAAAAAAATAAGACACTAGGGGAATAAACAGAAGAAAATGTCACTGTACATACAAGATAACATCTTACAGTGATGAAAGACAAAATGTCAAAAAATTAATTTTATATTTTTAATTATTTTTCCAAACTTTTTAAAGTTTTTTGTATTTTATTTGTTATTTTTTGAACTATCGTTATTTCACTTTCTTATTAATAGTAATTGGTTATTTCCTTAGCTTCATTTTTTAAGAAGTTTGGATGACAGAAGGTTTACAGTTGTGGGAGGGGAGGACCATTTATGTGGGGTATCAGTGATGGGAGATACATGGGAGGAAGTTCATGTGGTCATACATATAAGGCATATAAATGTGTTCACATGTTCATGGGACATTGTCACAGCAGGTGGAGATTCACACAATAACCAAAAGAAAATCTAGTTCCCATCCTGGGGAGCTCTGCCACATTCTCTAATGAGACAGCAAGAATCCCCTGAGTACAGGGGCAGTGACTAGAGAAGGAGGATGGTCCATTGACAGGCCCTTGATACTGATGAATGTACTTATGAAACTTTCCTTTTGAAATTGAAATTTAGCCTAGTATTAAAGGGTGCCTAAGAGTTACCTCCTGAGAGGCTCCTTGTTGCTCAAATGTGACCTTTCTCTAAGGGAAACTCAGCATATAAATGCATCACCTTCCCCCCAGTGTGGGACATTACTCCTGGGAATGAGCCTCCCTGGCACCAAGGGATTACTACCAAGCACCAACTAGCAATTCAACTGGGAAAAAACCTGGACCAAAAGGGGAAAAGGGTAAAGTAAAGACAAATGGGTTTTTCTGGCTAAGAGGCTTCAAAGTGAGTCGGGAGGTCATTCCAGAGGTAATCCTTATGAACATCTCAGCAGGATCTCATTGACTGCTAAAGTAAATATTGCCTCAAATAGCAGAGACTTCCAGACACTATAAGCAGGGCAGACAGCTCAGGAGTTTGGTGCCCTGCTAGTGGGCCCTACTTGGGAATTTATGTTGTCCAGTGTGACAGAGTTGGACTCAGTTGTAGTTTCCCTACACAAGGCTCTTCTACCCCTTCTATTTGAACCTATGATTAGTAGTAGAGTTGATAGGTGTATGTCCAAGAGACATAAATCTTTGGTCTGTCCATGTGCCAGCTGTACCCTGAGTCTCAAGAGAATTGCAACAACTACTCTTCAGTTCATTGGATTCACCCAGACAACTAACAAGGATATGATGATGGACAACGACCATCATCTGCAACTGCAAGCAAGATAGTCCCATCCATCTGTCCCACGGGATCTAAGCCCCCTCTCAATTAGAGGTGGAGTGGTCATCACCATCCCAGAATCCTCAGGATTAGGGAATGAATGATGGACTAGAGTAGATTTACTGTTATTCTACTATACAGGTATTGTGATTCTAGCAATGGAAGAACTTTTATCATGGATGTAAAGGCATTCACTACTGGAGGTTCTGAGGGGAAGGAGAGGGAAAACAGGTGTAATATGGGGGCATTTTTGAATTGTCTTTGAATTGAATGGGGGGACTTTAGAATTGTCCCAAATGACGTTGCAATAACGGATACAGGCCATTATATATCTTGTCATAACTACAAAATTGTGTGGGAGAGAGTATAAACTACAATGTAAACTATAATCCATGCTTATTGGCAGTGTTCCAAAATGTCTTCATCAATTGTAACAAATGTTTCATACTACTGAATGATGTTGTTAATGTGAGAAAATGTGGGAGGGGTTGAGAGCTGGGCATATGGGAATCCCCTATATCTTTATGTAATTTTATGTAATCCAAGTATCTTTTAGAAAAATTAAAAAGTGTATTTAAAAAAATAAGAAATAAATAAAAAATGAAAGGAAAACATGCAAGGGGTGATAGTGTTTTGTGCCATCTCTCTGAGCCATAATCTCAGCCTCTACTTGGTCAGAGTTCAGCTCAATTCCCTTAAATTCATTTAAATTCAATTTGGTTCTGTTTGATTCTCTTTCATTCCAGTTGACTCCTTTCAATTAGATTTTATTCAATTCACCTAACTTGTGTGAAGTTACTGCTATATATGGGGCTTTTACTAGGTTCTAAGGATATGGAAGAACTGCCTATCTTTGCTCTTCAGGAAATTAGAGTGACTTATAAACTGTCATTGACCAGTATGATAAATGCTCTTATGTACCAAATGCAATGAAACCAGAGAGACAGAGCGTCTTGCAATTTTGGTTTTTGTTTACTTTGTGTCTTTGTACTTGAAGTCGAAGACTCTGGGATTGGACAAATTAATCTTCTACCATTTTTTAGCTGTGTAACTTTCAGGTAAGAGGCTTCACCTCTTTGACCTTTAGTTTCCTCATCTGTAAAATGGGGATGATAATAGAATCTCTACAGGCTTGTGAAAAGTCAGTGGAAGAATGGGAGGTAAAGTGCCTAGTTCAGTGCCTGACACACAGCAGGTCTCAGTAAACGATCATTACCCTCATTTTCTCTGCCTGAGCCTGAGTGAGACAGAGGGTGGGGATCAGTAACAGAACTCTCCTCACACCTCCTTTGACACCACAGCCCTGGGACCTTGGGTACCGGCCAGCATATGAAAGGTGCTTAAAACAAATTTAATGAGTATATGTTGAATGAAAAATGTAGACTGGCAGCATTGAAAACAGACTGAGGTCCAAACCCTCTATAGTGGGTTCAGGGCTAACTTCAGAATTCCTCTTGGGGAGGGACTTAAGGGAGCAGTTGCCTGGAAGGTTGGACTAAGGTATAACTGGAAGCTGCACAATGGACAGAATAAACCTTCACCTAATTTAAGAAAATGTTAATTTATATCAACAAGCAGATTCAGGTGATGGAGAGTTATGTATATGGTGGTGGGGGGCATCTAAAGAGATTTTGGGGACTTGGTGTTGTCCTAAATGATATTGCAGGGACAGATGCTGGACATTATATATCCTGCCATAACCCACAGAATAGTCTGGGGGAGAGTGTAAACTACAATGTAAACTATAATCTATTCAGTGCAGCAGTGCTCCAAAATGTATTCACCAAATGCAATGAATGCACCACAATGATGAAAGAGGTTGTTGATGTTGGAGGAGTGGGGGGTGGGGTATATGGGAACCTCTTGTATTTTTTAACTTAAAATTTTTTGTGATCTATGTATCTTTTTAAAAAAAGAATTAAAATAAATGGATAAATAAAACCTAAAAAAAAAGTTCCTAGTTGATTGGCATGTACACAGTTATCTTCTGTTTTGCTAATAAAAGCCATTTAGTCTTGTATAACTTTACATCCTTCCTTGTAGATGTGCACTTAATTTCTCATCAGTCAAGGTACATAAATACATAATAAAATTGTTGGTTCTAATGAAAAAAAAAAAGATATTACGGAGGGTCGCTCTGTCCCTCTACAGAGCTCAGAGACCTCTGGTTACTCAGCCTCCTCCTTGGGATAAGTGACAAGTAGCTATAAGGAAGCTCGGAGGCCAGTTACCCAGTGCAGCAACTTCACTTTACAGAAGGGGAAACTGTGGCACAAATGAACTTGTCCAGGCTGACCTATCAGGTTAATGGTGCTGGGCAAGGACCCATTTCTCCTGCCCCGCATCCTGGTGCTCTTTCCACCCCACCTCCACTCTCAGATTTTCATGAGAACCCAGTTCATTTGCATTCGAGGTGGGGGAAGGTTGCGACCCCTCTGATTGGTCTTTCCCTCATTCCCCATGAGGCCTTCCCCTCTACCTGTGGTCTCCTCTTCTTCTTGAGAGGTGTCCCCTTTGGTCTCACCGCCTCTGAATGGTCTATGGGCCATTGCCTCAACTTCCTGCCTCTTCCTTCATCGCCTCTCATAGCCAGTCTTGCCTCCACTGACCCACTCCCTGTACTAGGGGACCAAAACTCAAGTCTCCCAGGGGCCAGACCCATCATAAACAAGAAAGCCAGGCACAGTACAGTAGGGCCTGTGGCAAACTGTGGGGCCTGTGGCAAACTGAAGGGTCCTCACCTGTCTGAAGGGGCAGCTTCTATACAGTTTATTCTGCTGCTGCCTGAAGAAGTGAGCTCAGTGTGACCAGATCTTGCAGTTTTCAAGAAAAGCCAGAAATGGAGGCTTTGCTATGCAATCCCCTGCTTAGAAGGACACATTTGCTAAGGGGGGGAGGGTAAGAGGGGGATTTGCCTGGGGCCCTCAGTATATAGCCCTTTGTGGTATCTCCAGCCCATTTTTTGCCTGAGGTCTTGTAGCATGTAGGTCAGCCTGAGGACAGAATGGGAAAAGTGGAGCCAGTCAGAGACCTTGGCATGAAATCAGCAACTGAGAGGAAGGGACCTCGGTAAAGTTGCTGAGTTTCTGAAATCCCAGGCCCTTGCTGGTGTGATTTTTTAATCTTTCTGCACAGAGCAGCCCTCTTCCTGGCTCCTGGATGCTGACAGCCTGGATGTGAAGTTTATTTTGAAAAGTTAATCATGGGGGATAAATGATACTGATGTTGCCAGTTAATGAAGGCCTGGCCTGGTTTAAACTTCTCAGGGCTCCTGCCTGACTCCCACCTTGGTGGGTGATGGGGAGGACGCCACTTTTATTAAATGTGAGAGATGGATCAAATGGCCTAAGTGGACAGGGAAGTAAAGGGTGTAATCAAAATAGTGTGGAGACCTGTGAGTTCTTCACAACTCATTTGTGGGCATGGCAGAGACATGGGTCTCAGATCATTAGCCCCAGAGCTATCCGCCTTCTAGAGTCGCTGATGGTGGCTGGGGAACAGTGTAATGGGTCGGGTGATAGGGATTGGCTTTATTGGAATTGAAAGCGGCACAAGCTGCCTGATTAGTGTGGTCAGCTGTGATTTACAGAAGGACTCATTTGCAGATTCTCTCTTCGAGGTCTGAATTACACTTGGAGACTGTACAGAAATAGTAGCTGCCAAGACAATGGCATTTACAGTCTCTGGAGGCCAGTGCCCTGGGAACAAGGAACACAGGGTCTCAGGGCCATCTCCCCACTGCCTGTGCACAACTGATGGTCTCTGGATCCCTAACGACAGCTGAAGCTTCACTGCAGGCTGGGAAGATGATGCACTTACCATTTCATTTGACACATGAGGAAACCTTGAGTTTGAGAAGGTCACAGAGCAAATGAGTGGCAGAGGTAGAATTCTCACTGCAGGATTCAAGGTCATAACCCCTAAACTCTGCTGCCTCTTGATCTCTGCCCAACGTCTGGCACAGAGGATATGCTGAACACATCCATCCTTTCGTTTTACTTGTGTATCCACTAATGCATCCATTCATTCACTAAGTTGTGATGAATAAGTCATCGTATCTCCCAAGGGCGTGGCCAAGGAGTCTCCTTCCCATTCTGCAGATGATTATGTTGAGGTTGAAGCATGCTGACTCAGCTGCTGAAGGTCACCAGAGGTGTCAGCATTGGAGGCAGGCGTCACTCCTCAATCTTCTGGCCCTGATTCCAGTATTCCTACTACTTCAGAGTGTTGTGAGAAAAGCCCAGAAGGCAGGGATAGGATGTCATACTGATGTTTCCATTCCCCAGGGAGCCTGATACAAAGCTGAGCGTGTTCATTCATTCATCAAACTTGTGTGAAATGAATTTGTGTCTATCCGAGTTGGTGGCACAGCTGTGAGCCAGGTAGACATGACCCCTGCCTCGTGAAGCCCTTGTTATGGTAGAGATGACAGATGGGCGAACAGGTGATTACCAAAGTGAGGGACAGCACTGTGACAGGAGTAGGACGGGATGATGAGACCCACAGAAGGGGCTTTCAAATGAGCTTGTAGGCCCCTCACACCCAGTGCAGTGGTTAGAGAAGGTTGGAGAGAGGATTAAATTAGGCCAGCTGGAACCCAGGCCAAGGGCACAGGAGTCTGAAAATCAGAGAAATCTCCCAGCATATTAGAATGGTTGCAAGTATAGACTTTGGAACCAGACTGGCTTGATGGGGATCCTAGCTTCTCCATGTCCTCACGAAAGGGCCCTCCCCTCTTTGAGCCCATGTCCTCCTCTTAAGCATGAACATCTTGATACCTACCTCCTAGGACTAAATGAGCAGAGGTATATGATATGCCATGGACAGGACCTGGCCTGTCAGAAGAGCTGTAAACTACCACTGGTGCTGTGGTCCTCATTGTCACTGTCACCTGGGCCTGTTATGATACATCCTTTATTGATGCTGCTGACTACAAGCCTACAGCAGCAGGCCTTGGTTCTTCTGCCTTCTTCCAGCACCTCACCTCCATCTGTGTACATCATCTGGACGCCCGTCTGTGTCTGGCCCCGTGCTGGGCCCAGTGAGGGCCAGATAAAGAATAAGCCAAGGGTCTAAGTCGTGACAAACTTCTTTTAGATTGTGCTTTAATGAATTCTGGGCCCTAGCACAAAGTAGGTCTGAGCCAATGTGTGTTGCTTAAAGGAAAATATGAAATACTTAATACATGAGAAACATTTTTTTTTTAAAGCCCTTCAAAGTGGCCTCTAACCCTCTGGTAAAGGTGGGTGTGCTGGGGGCGTTCAACCTCCAGAAGACATTGGAGGTCTAGGCGCTCAGAGGAAAGAGAAGCCAGGGAGGGCTGGGGCAAGTAGAGCAGGCTCCCTGGAGGGAGAGGGGGAGATTCCAGACCTGGAAGAAGAATTGGGAGTGGGGAGGGCTTTCCAAAAAAGGGGGAGCTTGAAGGAAGCTCAGGTGGAAGGCTCCTGGTGCATTTGCAGAGCTGTGAGGCTGTGGGCCTGTCTAGTGAGGAAGGCGTTTGTGGGGAGTAGTGGGAAGTGCTGAAGGCTGGGGCAGGCAAGGTCAGGTCCAAGAGACCTTGAGGACTGGACAGATACTGGGGTGGGGACATACATAAGGAAGCTAAAGCCTCAACTTTCAGGGCAGAGAGTCAGTAGGTATTTCTAAAGCTATAAAGTCAAGAAACTGTGGTATACTTCTGTTTTTTAGACTTGTGGAGGTAACCACCACAAGAATTAAAAACTTCTGGGACATGGGATTGGGGATGAGGGAGAAGATGCTAGTTTCTCATCATAAGCTTTTCTGTACTACTTCATGCTTACATTGTATGCATATTACTCTGATAAAAATAAACCAGTTAAACAACAAACACACAAATTTACTCTTTCTCCACATTATCTTTTTTCTCTCTCTCTCTCTTTCTTTCTCTCACTAACTGCCTGTTACTCTTCTGTGTTTCACCCTGGGTAATAAACTCTCTGAGGCAGGCACCACATAGCCCCATCATATCTTCATGCTGTAGAGGAGGCTCAAGACAAAAAGAAAGGGTGTGTGTATGTGTGGGGAGCTAAATGCCAAACACATGGGTTCAGGTCTTCAAAATGAGGGGTCGGCTCAGACCAGCATCTTTTAAATACATTTCTTAATGTTTACCGTATCCATGCACCACCTGAACCATCACTCTTCAGTATTTTTCTTCATGGTAATTCACCTTTGAAAAGCTCAAATACATTTATTTAAAAATAAATCTCTGCAATATCAATACTCTAAATGAAAAACCAGCATCTGTTGCTATAAATGAAAGGGCACCATAAAAACAAATGAAAGGAAAACAAAAAAGTTACTCAATTCAGGCTAGGGACTGTTTTACCAGGTTGGGAGTCTGACCTGGGGCCTGGTCTTTCTTGCTTAAATTAGGAAAAGTTAGCAAGTGTTAGATGTTGAAGACCTGTTATCACCAAATAGAGAATTCCTCCGGAATCAGGAGGATTAAGGGAGTTAACAAAGGAATGATCCTCTCCAGACTATTGAACCCTGAAAAGGAAATGACTTTCTCTCATTGTTATTTAATTCCCTGCTCCTGAAGAACCACCTAAGTGTGAGCAGGGCACCCAGGAAGGATCTCCTGTAAATTCTAGCACACTGTGGCTATTGTATTTTTTGGGGAGTGACTCATTTGTATGTCTGACTCCTACTGCCCTTAGAATGACTGTCTGCCCAGCCTCTGAACTCTCCATCTGGGATTCCCTGCCTTCCCTTCCCAGGACTTCCACTCAGGAGGCAGAGGATAGTATTTTATGGCTCAGTGGCCAGATGGAACTGGAATGGTCTGTAGCTGAATTTAGTGGCCAGTGAAAAGTCAATGGGGCTCAGAGTTCGACAAGTGTCATTGAAATTGCAGTTTTGTTGCTCTTGTCCCACAATGGATATTTCCATTTTGTGCTAATTACATCAGTTTCCTGTGAATGCACCCACTGGCTCCTGCAGGCAGGAAGACAATTGGTTGCACTGGAAAGAGATGTGCTCATGACATTTCCAAACCAGGAACATAACTCAACCATCCAAGCCATGCAAAGGATGAGGGCTTTTGGGTTTGGGCATCCTCCCCATCTTCCCTCTCTCCCATGCTGGACAATTTTCTCTTGAAAATACATGCCGGATATGAATGATGAGGATCGTTCCCTATCTCCCTGCTGCTTTTTCTCAGCAGTTGGGAATGGGCTCCCAATGGAAATTTAATCGCAAGACGTGAAAGGCATGGCTTTTCAATGCCATTGGGGATATGCTAGGGGTCTGGCTTGGGCAAAATATTTCTCTTTCAAGGTGGGTTCTCTGACATCCTCTCCCTTAGGTCATGCTTTAGGTCAATTTGTAACTTATTTTCCTTTAAACAAAGTTATGTCACGTCAACATGAACTTTACTTTGATTGACAGAGATCTCTGCTTGAGCCAAGGTGTGACCCCTAACATCATGCAGACTCAGAATGAACTGAGACTCAGAGGGAGCCTCTTAAGTGAGGACTGCCACGAATAAAAAATCAATTCTGTGCTGGGGTGATGGAAGGAGAACTTTACCAGCTCCAGCTGCCATGTGCTTAGAACGCTTTCCAAACCCATTCCTGCTGCTAAGCATGGAGCGTCTCCCCCAGACTGATACACCATACTCTGTCAGGCACTTCCGCGGTCTCAGATCACATCGTTCACCTCTCCCTGGGGTCATGGTTAAGAGGCAGTGCTTCCTGGGTCCAAATCCTCTTTCCACCTTTTTTCTAGCGTTGTGATTTTAAGCTTCAGAAAGTGGAGGATATAAAATGGAGTTTAGGATTATCTACCTCAGAGGGCTGTGAGATTTAAACAAGGTAATGCTTGTAAAACATTTTGAACACTACCTGGTGCATCATAAATAAAGATTCAAGAAACAGTAGCTGATAAGTATGGTTAGTTGAGGTTGGCGCTCATTGCTCCTGGCCAGTTACTTTTGAAATTTTCTTGTGGTTCTTTCAGACTGGGGAACTGGAATGCCTTAATTTGTGTCTCCTTACTTGCAACTCTGGCCCGGATCCTCAACCACTGTTTCTGGGTGGCAGGAGGGTAAAGTTTTGAAATGCCCACACACTTTGATTTCTCACTAGAGAGGCCGCACAGATTTTGGGAGGTCAATGTCAAGATTTCAGGAGGGTGTGAAGCATGGCTTTCCAGGGAGGTTCACATCCCAGGTCCTGGCACTGGCCAAAGGCCACAGAGAGTGGGGTCAGTTTCTGAATATCTTTTTAAAGCTGGATTCTTTCCTTGAGTCTGAATATAAAAGCCCACTCAGCCGGCCAGGTTTGTAAACACACAGTCTGGGTGGCTGGAGGATTGCATCAGCCTGAGCAGAGGAGGAGGTACATCCACTTCACTTTTCCTGCTTCAGCCTTGAGGGAGAAGGGCTGCCCCCTCACCTTGCCCGGGTGGCAGTGGCTCATTCTCTAAAACGAGAAGATTGTGGAGGTTCTGTCAGTGTGTGTGCTGTGGATGGAAGGGTGCTTGGGACATGCTACTTGCCAAAAGTACAGAATTGTCCCAGTGGGAGCGTAATTGAGAAAGAAATGAATTTTATCTTCCTACTGTATTTCATCAGTTCTAAGATGTGCATTTCCCCCACATCCTAACATCTCTGAAATCAGGATGGTTCTTACTGTCAACTGACCTGAAAGTGTTATATCATTGAGTAATTGACAGCATATTTTTCTTTCTTAAGGTTCAGGAAATAATGATTTGTTTTACAAAGAAGGACATTTCAGATTTTGTTTTACAATCAGTGGCATCTCAGATTTGATGAGATATAGTGGGGTTTTTTTTGTTTTTTTTTTTGTTTTTTTTTTTAAACAGCTCACATTTATATAGATTTACTCTGTGCTAAGTCCTATTTGGGCTTTACATGGATGGTCTCATTACAAAGACTCTGGGAAAGGAGTACTAGTATGATCCTCATTTTGCAAATGACAAAACCAAGACCAGAAAGGGTTGAGGTCATTTGCCTAAGGTCACAGAGCAGTGTAGTGTAGGGCTGGAATTCACACCCAGGTGTCTGCCTCCAGAGTCCCCTCCCTTAAACATGCTTCACTCAGAGGGCAGAGTTAGTGGAATGATGGAAATGTAACTTATAGTTTCCCCTCCTCCAATTCATTTAATCATCATCATAATCGTCCTCACTCTCATCACCATTACCATCATCACCATCATCATCACTGCTCCTATTTGTTGAATGCTACTACCTTCCAAGCACTTATCTCCTTTAGTGCTTACAATGCTACAAAGTAAATGTTATTGATATAACTATGCAACTTAGAAAACTGGTATTCAGAGAGGCCACAAAGTTGTCTTAAGCCACAGAATGACCGGAACTTGAAACTAGGTCTCACAGACTAATCAAATGTAATGTCCTCAACTAAAGGTCTAAAATTGGTTCAGAACAATTTTTAATTTGCGCAAAAATATTACTATTTTCAAATTAAATTTATTTTTCACATGAAAGTTGATGTGCTTTGAAGGAAAGGAGAAAATTAAAAAAAGGTAAAATATTACATATCATTGTACCATTTCCCAATGGCAACCTTTGTATTTCTAAAATACCTTTCGTTCCATGTGAAATGGAAAGTTTTCTCCTCCCTCCTTCCTTTCTTCCTCACTTACTTTCTTCCTATCCCTTAAAAAGTACTTATTATTGTGAGATGCATACGGAAAAGTTCATAAAAACACTAACACAGCTTAATGAATAATTACAAAGTGCACACCCACCTGGTTCAAAAAACAGAACATATTCAGCAATCCCTGGAGCCCACCATGCACCCTCCCCAATCATAATCTCCTTTCTCCCTTCTAAGCGCAGCTATCCTGACATTTGTGATTTCCATTTCCTTGTTTTTCCTTAGAGCATCACCTTCTACTGTTGATGGACATTTGGGTTGTTTCCAGAGTTTTTCTTGCATTAAAAATTTCTGTGGCAGTGGACTTGGCCCAGTGGTTAGGGCGTCGTCTACCACATGGGAGGTCGCGGTTCAAACCCTGGGGCCTCCTTGACCCGTGTGGAGCTGGCCCATGCACAGTGCTGATGCGCACAAGGAGTGCCCTGCCACACAGGGGTGTCCCCCGCGGAGGGGAGCCCCACGTGTAAGGAGTGTGCCCCTTAAGGAGAGTCACCCAGCATGAAAGAAAGTACAGCCTGCCCAGGAATGGTGCCGCACACACAGAGAGCTGACACAAGATGACGCAACAAAAAGAAACACAGATTCCCATGCTGCTGACAACAACAGAAGCGGACAAAAGAAGATGCAGCAATAGACACAGAGAACAGACAACCAGGGTGGGGGGGGAAGGGGAGAGAAATAAATAAATCTTTTACAAAAATTTCTGCTCTGAACTTTCTCAGCCTTTCTCACATTGCACACACACAAGATATGGGCAAGAGTGATAGGATTGAGTCATGTCCCTCCAAGAGTCATGTCAAGCTGTAACTCCTGTCTCATGAATGTGATCCTATTTGGAATAGGATCTTTGAAGATAGTTAGGATGAGGCCAAACTGGATTAGGATGGGGTCCAGTCCAATAAGTCTGATTATAAGGAGAGAAAATTTGATTTAAAAATACTTTTTATTAGAGAAGTTGTAGATTTATGGAAAAATCATGCAGAAAATAACAGAGTTCCCCTAGTACCTGCCCCCATTATTAACATTTTGCAACAAAGTGGTACATTTCTTACAATTCATGAACCATTTGTATTATAATTGTGCTATTATCTATTGTCAAGTTTACATTAGGGTTCACTGTGTTGTACAGGCCTATGGTATTTTTTTAAAAATTATTCTAACACGTACAACCTAAAATTTCTTTTAACCACATTAAGATGTATAACTTAGGGGTATTAATTACATTCACAGTGTTGTGCTACCATCACCACCATCCATTTCCATCCCCCAGTCAGAAATTCTGTACCAATTAATCATTAACTATCCATTCCTTACCACCACCCCAGACCCTGGTAAACTATAATCTAGTTTCTGACTCTATAAATTTGCTTATTAGTATTCCATATCAGTGAGATCATGTATTATTTGTTCTTTGGCTTATTTCATCAACATGTTGTCTTCAAGGTTCATCCATGTTGTCACATGTATCAGAACTTCATTTCTTTTTATGGCTGAATAATATTCCATGGTGTGCATATACCACATTTTATTTGTCCTTTCATCTGTTGGTGGACACTTGAGTTGTTTTCCACCTTTTGGCTATTGTAAATAATGCTGAAGTGAACATTCGTCTGCAAGTATCTGTTCAAGTCCCTGCTTTCAATTCTTTTGGGCATATACCTGGCAGTGGAATTGCTAGGTCATGTAGTAATTCCCTGCTTAGTTTTCTGAGGAGCTGCCAAACAAGGAAAGGAAATTTGAACATAAGCAGACAGGGAAAGAAGACAGCAGAGACTGAGCTATGACACAAGCCCTAGAATGCCAAGGATTACTATTCCCTGCCAGAAACGTACAGACTTCGGAGGTACACAGCCCCACCAGCACCTGGATTGCAGGTTTCTAGCCTCAAGAACCATTCCACAACACATTTCTGTTGCTTTAAGTCACCCAGTTTTTGGTACTTCATTACAGCAGACCTAGGCAACTCAAAAATAGTCAAGCAAGACTGGAATCTCAGAAAACTTCATTCTGAAGGCCTCTTCTCTTTATACCTAAATGAAGACATTTCTGGAACTTGTTACCCCATGAAGATATGGAGTAATGAGATAAAATATATGGAAAGATCTGAGGATTTGGGTGCTGTGAGGAGCCAGGCCTTCCCCTTTGGGGGCAGGTGAGAGAGGGATTAACATCCCATTAGGCCTCACTCGGGGTGGCACCCTGGCTTAGAGGGGAAGGATCTGACTTGGAGTTATCTTTCCAAAATATATACCCCATCATTTCCAACTTCCAGCCTTGCCTCTCTACCCCTCTGCTTAGGCTGGCAGACAGCTCCTGTTGAAGAACTGCGAAAACTCTCATCTCCTTTGCAAGCAGTAAACACAGCCCCACTGAGAGGCTGGGAGGGACATGTCATGAGGGAAGAAGATCACTGACATTCTGCTGAGCCACAGCCTTGACCACATTGGGAGTCTGTTTGTGCTCTCTAGGAGTGACAGCAATAATTTGTGAGCCAGGCCTGGCAGGAGTCAAGTTCTTACTGTCAAGCTTTAAGTCTGTTTCTTTTACTCCCTTCAAAGGTAGTAACTGAATATCTCCTCCAACCTCTCTATGGAACTTGTTTCTGAGCCTGGGGCTTCATGGACTACTCCTTCCTTCTGACATCAACACCCTCTTTCCACAGTCCTGGAGGCTTGAGGAGCTATCGGGGAAGAACAAGAGCAACCATGTCCATTTCCTGACTCATTTATCCAGTTTCCAACAAATTTCTTGAAGCCAGATGTCATTCCCACTGCTGGGGATTGGGAGAAATGGTAAATCAGAAAAACAAGGGGCCTTTGGATTTAGTGTCTGATCTTGGCCAAACTGAGGGAAATTTTTGTACTTGCAGAACCTCTCCGAGCAACCTCTCACATTTCTTCATTCTGTGCATTTGCTACTTCCAGAAGGAGAAAATGAACATCCTTTTGGAAATTTTCACAAGGGTTTACACCATCAACAGATTCTCATGATGGCTGGGTGGAGCCTCACAGAGCCATCAAGAACAGTGAAAGCCCCAGGAACCAATCAGCAGCAAAAGAAAGTTGGAGAAGAATCCACATTTGGTCCCCAAAATTGTTCCAGGCAGCAATTTTGACAGAACCTAAGGATGTGCAGTGGAGAAAGAAATGCAATTGACTGTGGTTTACGTCTTCTTATATTTTTTATACTGCGTTAGAATTAGCTTCCTTTGCCCCTCTCTCACTCACTTGAAGAGAACTAAACTCTGATAATTAAGCTCCATGTGAGCTTGATGGTCTCCGCCACATCATTTAAGAAAATTTCTGGCTCTTGCTTCTGTTATTTAAGATAAGTGCAATTATTTATATTAGATGATAATATATTTCTTTGTTCTCTGATGCCTCTTCAACCCTAAAGCAGAAAAATTTCTTTAATCAAAATTGGGACAGTGCTCCCTCAAAGCTGAACAGCTTTATTATTAGGAATCATAGAGTGGTTGAAGTTTGGAATGTTCTAATGACTCGCCTACTATTTCTTTTTGTGGGACACATGTGATTAGTAAATGTCTGTTCAATGAGAAAGTTTGTTTATTTCCTAATTAGGTTTAGGATTGGCTATCTTGTTGTTATAGAAATTATTGTTTGATTAATGTGTGGGAATGTACATTTTCATTACACTCTTGAATAAGTTCTGTCCCAATTAGCCCCATGCCAATTTGGGGCACTAGAATTGCAATTTTTACCCATTAAGTAATAACTGTTATATTGATTGGTGATAATTGGGTGTAGATAGTAAACAAACATTAGCAGAATTTAAATTATATATCAATGGGTTTTTTCAGTTTCCATCCAGCATAGCAAAATTCTAGATATGGGCACCCATTGGTTTGGAAGGAGTGGGACCTTACATACTTGTTTATGCTTTTTTTTTTAAAAAAATGATTTATTTATTTATTTAATTCCCCCCCCTCCCCTGGTTGTCTGTTCTTGGTGTCTATTTGCTGCGTCTTGTTTCTTTGTCTGCTTCTGTTGTCGTCAGCGGCACGGGAAGTGTGGGCGGCGCCATTCCTGGGCAGGCTGCTCTTTCTTTTCACGCTGGGCGGCTTTCCTCACGGGCGCACTCCTTGCGCGTGGGGCTCCCCCACACAGGGGACACCCTTGCGTGGCACGGCACTCCTTGCGCGCATCAGCGCTGCGCATGGCCAGCTCCACACGGGTCAAGGAGGCCCAGTGTTTGAACCGTGGACCTCCCATATGGTAGACGATGCCCTAACCACTGGGCCAAAGTCCGTTTCCCTGTTTATGCTCTTTTTGATCTTCCAAGAAGAGCCCTAAAAATCAGCCATCTGCTGGAATTGGATGCTTGAACTTGAGCCTGAGTGCCTCATTTGTCTCTAGGTCAGGCCTTTTTCCTTATTAAGAATCCACAATGGCTCCCTCATTGTCTGCCAGTTAGGTGTAAATGCTGCTGGCTGGTGCCCAAGAATTTTTAAAATACAAAGTACCTTCATATTCATCCATTTTTTTAGGCTTTCCTGATGTGAGTAATGAGACCCAATCAAGTCGGGTGGGTATCTTGAGTGGGTATCTCAGGGAAAAATCAGTATCCATCATAAGAACATATGTGGACTGGATGTAGAATCAGGAAGTGATCACGGATGTAGGAAACTCAGGGCATCTCCATCTGTTTGTTTCTCTCTCTGTCTTTCCACTTCTGTGTCTATTGCTGTTTCACTATCTCACTATCCTCCTTCATGAACATTTATTTAAGTCTTCTATCTTACCACCACCCATTTCTCTATATTCTTTGTTATTCTCTCTCCCTCACAACTGCAACCAGGATATGGCTTTGATTTTCTGTGGTTCCAATTCAACTCCAGGCCCTTCACCCTCAGCTTCTCAGCAAATTACCCACCCTCTCCTTTCCCTTGTTTCCAATTCCTGAGAGAGGAAATATGATCTTAACAAGAAGTGTCAATCATTAACCTGCCACCCATGCAATATTTGTCAAAGACTTATACAAACTGGGCAAAAATTTACTTAATACATTTTAGATCAATTAACTGGAAGTTTTAATGTATTTAATAATCAAGTGAACTTTGTATCATACCTGGAAAACCAACATTTTTCTGATATACCTTAAAATAATAGCATAGCTATTGGAAGACAGTTTGGTAATTTCTTTTTTTTTTTTTTTAAAGGTTTATTTTTATTTATTTAATTCCCCTCCCCTCCCCTCCCCCGGTTGTCTGTTTTCTGTGTCTTTTTGCTGCGTCTTGTTTCTCTGTCCGCTTCTCTTGTTGTCAGCAGCACTGGAAGTGTGGGCGGCGCCACTCGTAGGCAGGCTGCTCCCTCCTTCACGCTGGGCGGCTCTCCTTATGGGTGCACTCCTTGCACGTGGGGCTCCCCCACGCGGGGGACACCCCTGTGTAGCACAGCACTCCCTGCACGCATCAGCACCGCGCATGGGCCAGCCCCACACGGGTCAAGGAGGCCCGGGGCCTGAACCACGGACCTCCCATGTGGTAGACGGACGCCCTAACCACCAGGCCAAAGTCCGTTTCCCGGTAATTTCTTACAGAGCAAAACATAGGCTTACCCTGGATGGGATCCAGTAATCACATTCCCAAAGGAGCTGCAAACTTATGTTCAATCAAAAACCTGAACATGAGTGTTTATAGCAGTTTTATTCATAACTGTCCCAAACTGGAAGCAACTAAGATGCCCTGCAATAGGTGAGTGGATAAACAAACTGGTACATCCATATAATGGAGTATTATTCAGCAATAATAAAAAATGAGTTATCAAGTCATGAAAAGACATTGGTAAGTGAAAGAAGTCAGTCTCAAAAGGCTGAATCACTTGTATGATTCCAAGTATATGACATTGTGGAAAAGGCAAAATACAGAGACTGTTAAAAAGGATGGAGGAGGAAGGATTCATAGGTGGGGCACGGAGCATTTTTAGGGCACTGAAACTATTCCGTCTGATACCATAATGGTGGATACATGATCTTAGGCATTACACTTAGAGCTGTACAACACAGAGAGCAAACCTAATGCAAATGGTGGACTTTAGTTATTAATAATGCTATTAATATTGGTTCACCATTTGTAACAAAGATACTGTTAGAAAGAAAGGTACACCTGTAAGAGAACAAAAGCTCACCTGATTGTGGAGGAAAAAAGAATATTATTAACAATCTTGCAAGAATGGGTGCACAACCTGGATAAAATGGCTGGTGTACCAAACAACAAGAAACAATGACATTTATACCCTAAGCTTAACTCGCAGATCCCACTCCTGTTCCCCATTGATTGGGTACTTCAGGGGATACAGCCTATCCGAGAAGTCTAATTAACTTATGTGGGTACCCTCTCTGAGTTGCCGCTCCCATTCCCTGCATTCTGGTGGATTGGCACCACTTTCAAATTGGGTGCCACTTTTCACAATTGGCCTGCCCTCGCTTTGGTGCCACCTTCGGCTTGGTGCCACTTTCAGATTTTGGCAACAAAACTGCTAGAACTCCTTTCCCTCCTTCCTCCAATTGCAGAGCCAGTTTCGGCTTCACCTTCATGTGAAAACTAAACCTAACCCTTTTCTTACAAATCCCGCCTCTTTCTTTTAGACTCTAGTTTTTACAATTTAGTTTCTGAAATCTACTAAGAGCTTCCTCACATTCTTCATCATAGAGATCTCCGTCTTTAAGGGGGCATGAGTTGTTTCACTTATTCTGTATAGGTATCTGTTTGATTACGGCCATTTCAGTAAGTTTTTGAGCTAACTCTCGGGCACATGGCTTGATGCAACATCCAACTGCTGTGAGTAACCCAGCCACGACGATAAGGGAAGTCAGGTCAGACAGTGCCACTGCTTTCCATTTTCCAAACCAGCTCTCTAACCATCCCTTGAGTGGGTTGTCAATGCCAGATTTTTCTGCCAACTCTTCAGATAAGGCTGTTAAGTCTTGCAGGGCTTAGGTGATAGTCCCATCTGGGACTGTATTATTGGGGATGAACGTATAGCAACTACCTCCAATCATAATTCAGATGCCTCCTTTTTCTGCTAGCATCATGTCTAAAGCTATCCTGTTTTCCCAGGCCATTCGGTTAGTAGCAACCAACTGTTCTGCTATTCCCTTAACTGCATCCCTGGTGTAATTGATAAATCTTTGTTGATTATAATATATATGATTAATCCGACTCACATTTTTTTAATGGTAACCCACCAGCACAAGAATGACTCAAATCCCTCAGCTACCTGATTTCTAGCATTAAATTCACTCCCCAGGAAACTCCTATATTATCTAGATAAATTTGGTCAGCAAAGGAATCAGGTAAACTTCTTTCCTTTCTCTTTCCCTGGTTTTGTTTCTTCCTCTTTTTCAAATGCCAGGGGAAAAGGAATGGCCAGTTGAACCAGAGCACAGGTTCCTCCCCACTTCTCAGGTAACACTGGTCGGAGGACATCCTTTCTGCAGTACCATCAAAGATCTCCTCGGGTTATGGCCAAACTGGAGAAATTGCCAGTACTGTCCTCACTCACATTTCATACTTGTGTATGCAAGGCCATGGTCTCAAGGTCCTGGAGTTCTTTTCCCCATCTAGAGAGATAGGCAGAGTGACTTCCTGGACCAAAGTGGGAATCCAATGTGGCTTTGATGTTTCCCTTTTGAGAGGAGGGAAAAGAGAGGACAATGTACTACATTCTGGAAAAGGAACACCATGCACTGACTCATTTTCAGGTTCTTCCATACTTAATGGAAAGGGTACGATATGAGCAGTGGGCCACTCTGTTACACAAGCCTAAAGTTGCTTTTGTTCAGACTCTGGACTCTATATTTGACCCATTCTACCCAGATATTTACATCCCCATATCCTGTCTCAATTTCTATGGTTGCTTTAAATCTTCTCCTTAAGTATTCTGACTGCTTTGGGATCATTCTGAATTGGGGAACTGGCCTTTGGTTGGTTTTCCCTGGTATCTCTGAAGGGTAGGCTGGCAGGGGCACTGTTTATGTCATATCCACAGGGGTAGGAAGGACTCGAATATGGAACCTCCCCAGAGGATCTTTACCTGTAATGTCCACTGTCAGGGGAAGAATAATGGTTGTTGTTGCTGAATTTGTCTGCCTTTTTAATGGTTATTACCACCGGGTTACACTGGTGCTTTTTCTAGTCTCGTACAGTATTACCTTTCTAAAAGGTTGTTTTGTCCTCCACTGGTTTCCACAGAGTATGGCCTCCACCGTTCCTGGTCATCCACCCCTTGTGCTTGGTAGTCCCCCACACAAAGTTCCAGTTGAGATGGGGGGGGGAGGTTGAGATAACCTCTTGGTGACTCTAGGCATAAATATATATTTTGCCTACTCAGCCACCACTGATGTCCTAAATCCCCACATTTTATCACTTGGCCAGCATCAAACTACACAGTCTGGACCCTAGGCCTTCAGTTACATTTACTATCAATTTAATGGAGCTTGGCATACCTGATCCTGAAACATCATAGTCAGTATACTTATTCTCATTTTCAGAAACTTTAAAGCCTTTATTTGCTAATCTCTCAAGGCACTAGACAAGGTGGATATGGGTAATAGCCTGCTCTCTAAGGGGAGGGATGCCTTCCCACAAAGTTCCCTGATACAGAGTCCGACCAGTCCCTCCCCCTGTCCTGCTATGCCTTCCCAACTATTACCTTCTCAGAGTGATCCTTAAGGGATCCAAGGTTGGAGTTATTTCCCAGGATTTAGATGGTATTGTTGGGTACTTGTCATCCATTTTGGGCACTGGTTCTTTTTTTCACTGTGGTCTGTTGGGTTCAGCCTCTTTCTACTATCTGGACTGAATATTAGTTGTCAACAAAACTTGACAGAGTCCTTCCCAGGTTGGCTGAAGTTTGGACTCTTTCCACAACTTGATTAGGACACAACTACTGGATCGGTGTGCATGGACAGTGAATTCAAGTGTCAGGATCTGGGCTAGCAAACCACGATGCTAGAGGGATGGCAAAGTAGAGGACAAAGCCAGTATATAATTCTTAAGGAAGAGCTCCTTTGACTCTGAGGAAGGGAGGTGTCCAGTCCTCCTAGAAAAAGGCATTTCATAAGGGGAGATTCCAGTTCTTTCCTATGGGCAGTTCTAATCCTCAGTAGGGCTATGGGTAAGCACTTAACCCAGGTTAACTTTGTTTCTAACAGCAACTTAGAAAGATGCTTCTTTAAAGTTTGATTCATTCTCTCCACTCTCCCTGAAGATGGCAGCTACCAAAGTGTATGGAAGTTCCATGCGACACCCAGGCTTTGCATAAAATTCTTCAGTACACAGGAGGTAAAGTGGCTACCATTGTTTGAGTCTATATTTTGCACTAACCCATAATGAGTAATGATTTGTTCCAGGATAATTTTATAAGTTCCTGATGCTGTAGCTGAGGCCAGAGGATATGCTTCCACCCATCCTGTCAGATGGTCTATAATAACCAGGACATACTTTAGCAGACCCACTAGGACATTTCTGTGTAATCAACCTGAATACCCTGATGGCCTGAGGCCCGCTCCCTTCCCCCTTGTTCTTGCTTCCTTAATACTGTCTTATTGACCTTTTGACAAATTATGCATTGTTCACTTATATGTTTAGCTATAGTATAAAGAACATTCAAAATATTTAAGAACCAGATCACACATGGCCTGTCCCCTGCAATGACTCCCTTGATGTAAGGCTCCTAATACCTCTCTCATCACTTGTTTATTCAACATTTGCCTACCATCTGGGAGGAGCCATCTCCCTTGATCATACAGGGTCGCTCCTAACTGCTCCAGCTCTTTCACCTCCTTTTCAGAGAATGTGGGGACCCCAAATTCTTTGGGAATAGAGAGTATCAGGACCATCAACTTTAGAGGGGACTAAGGGAGGTTTCCCTAGCCTCTTCATCTTGCTAACCTATTGCTCTTAGGTCACATGCCCATCCCTGTCCAGTCAGCTGTGTCTGGGGTGAGGGCCGGGTCACGTGATCTAGGACAGTTCCTCAGGTGCAGGGACTCCCTGCAGGTGAATTAGCAACAACTGGCCCCTGCAGGCATGTGGTAGACATGTGCCACCACAGTTCCTCCTCAGAGCCACTCCATGAAGAGGACATTAGCAGCACCATTTTTCTGTCCTTTAAAGCCTAAAAGAGCAGAATAGCCTCCCCGAAGAGTGAAAAGGAGGCTGGACTTGGGGTCCCGGGCAAGATACTCCATTTTGGACCATCCACAGAGAGTTCCATCCAGGCCTGCATTGCTCTTCCCCACAACCCAAGGTCAGCCCCAATGGCCTCCCAAAATGCAACTCCTCCTCTTTAAATTCCTGAAATGTGGAACTGCAGTGAGTGAGGCCATTAGCCATCTGCCATGGAGGCTTTTTGCTGAGCGGAGAGGAAAAGCATTTGGGGAGTGCTGAGAACGCTGGGAGAACTGCCTCACACAGAGAGCTGCCTCAGTTCCTGATTGCTAATGACCACGCAGTCAGGATTGCAGCAGGCAGGAGGGCTGCCCAGATTCTGGCCAGGGGAGCCAGGAGGCTGACTCAGCTGCAGAACTTGCTGCCTTTCCTCCATCTGTGGCGGGGCTGAGTCCAGCGCAGCTATCTGTCCACTACATTTAACCTCCCACTCTTCAGATTATATGGAGAGTGTTTCCTGCCCACCCTTTTTTCTCCCCCTCAGCCCCCAAAGTTTAAGAATGTGATGCTTTGGGAAGCGAAGCGAAATTACAGCATAAACCTTCTAGAATCTGGAGTCCTGAGGAAGAACTCTAGCTGTGTTGCTCATTGCAGTACCCAGTGTGGGACACAGCACTTGACTCTACCTGGGTCCTCAGTGATGGTTCCTGAATGGAAAGATGAGACAGAATGGGAGGTGTAGCTAAATCAAGTACAGCCATGATAGCCAATGGGAGAGAGGATCTTTCATTTTTAGTAAGAAGATGACCAGAAAGGAAGGGGGTCCAGAATGGAACAGAGATCACAACCAAACATCTTTTCTGATGGTAAAAATATCAACTATCCCTGACGGAAACAAGAATCTTTTTTAGTTTCAGCAGAGATGCTCTCTTGGAGGCTCAGCTAAGAATGGTATAGCATGATGTTGTTTTCCAAGAGAAAGAAATTCCTAATTTCCCTTAGTGTATCTCCTAATGGTCCCCAGACTCATGGGGGAGGGGTGATGACAGTGGGGGTGTGATGGTGGCAGCGGTGGTGCTTGGCCCCACGCAGTGTGGAGTACAGGTGAAGAGGAAAGTTCTGCAGTCAGACTCCCTGGCTTGAATCCTCCTGGCTCTGACAGTAGCTGGCTGTGTGAGCCTGACTTATGTGACTTCACCTTTCTGATCCTCAGTTTCCTCTGTCAGTACATGGGGGCTATAATAGAAATTACTTCATAGGAATATTGTGAAGAATAAATGAGGAATGATTCTGTGTAAAATATTCAGCCCATGTAAGAGCTTGATCACTGATGATAAATTCCTATTTCTCCTTCTGGTGCCTGTGTGAATTTCTGGATTTGATGTACTCATCTAGAGGAGGAGAGTGTTATACTGTAATGCTGCATTGCAAGGTCACTGGCTTAAATGGGGGAGGGAGTTAGACATGGTGCAATGGGAGGGTAGAAATAAAGTTCTATGCTGGTTTGAGACTGCCTGGGCCCTGTTCCTATACAATCCAGGCAACATTGGTGAATAAGGGCTATGAGAGAAGCCCAGTGTTGGATAAACAGAGCTGAACAGAGTGTCTCTGCCTTCCAGGAGCACAGTCTTCTAGAAGCAGAGGTTAAGCTTCTAGCGTCTTGTGATTAAGCAAGATGGTGACCTTTGGATAGTCCCAGCATGCTGGGCCACCTTATAATTTAAGGTTTGACAGTTATACAATACCTAATACCCCACCCTCATATTAGAAGCAGCCTTTTGACTCATATTTGGAGTGAAGGTGACTTTCTAGGAAGAAGAGGACAATTCCCCTTTAGGAAAAAGTGGTCGGTTTTTGTGTTCCTAGAGACTGGGCCCTCCCTGGCTTGTCTTGGCATGGGTTTCTTTCAACGTTTTATTTCTGATGTGCCATTAAATATTATTGTAGCATAAAGGAATTTTGTGTGTGAGCTTAAAGGTGGAAGTGGCAGAACCCAGGACAAGAAAAAGGATCTGGGGCTGGAGACTTGAAAGCTTGTGCTCCTTTCCTGAAAGGATCATCATAGTAATCAGTGGGCAGCAGAAGACCAAGCTCGTGGCCGTGAGGGACAGTGTTTAAACCCAGGCACCCTGGGGACTGACCCAGTGTTTTGGGGTTGGCTCATGCTCACCCAGCCTGGATATCCTGCACAGAAAGGTAACTAGCCCCTTCCTGGGCATCAGGACCTTTGTTGCATCAAGGCCATCCTGGTCATCCACCTTGTGAGGTTCTCTCCTGGAACAACACCTAAGGTCCCTCATTAACCCTCATCAGACCGTCTGAAACTCCAGAAATGGAGGCATGGGGCCTTCTAACCAACCACTGAAGCTGGAATGAGCACCCTAAGCCATTCTGAAATGGGAGCCATTGACAGGAGCCACTCCTGTTACAAACATAACATTTACTCACTAAAATCAAAGAAATGTATGGGCTAATGTAACCCAAAAGTCTAACATTGAGTGTGAAACTGGGTCAAGTAGCTGTACATTGTCACCAAGGATCTTTCCCTCCCCTTCCTAGTTTCTCCTCTCTCTCCTTTTCATGTGTTGGCTTAATCTGAAGTCTGCTTTCCCATATTGTAAAAAAAAAGATCTGTCAAAAACTGTCCTGTGGACACAAACTTCCTTATTCTCCTTATTCACGCCCAAGGGAGAAAGAGGAGACTTCTAGAGGTATCCATATAAACCTTGAGTCTTGCTCTCTTTCATTGACCAAATTCTATGACATGTCCATCTTTTAAACAATTCCTGAGGGTGAGGAGATGGGATTCATTGATTGGCTCAACCAATCCCCACCAGATCATGTGATTGCTACATAATGGGGAGGAGACAAATCACCCCCTCTCAGAAGAGAATTCAGGAGGAAAGAGGGCAAAGCAGGTATTTAGGGAGGTGTCTTTGTTTGGGTTCCCCCAAAGGCTTATCCTGAGACAAGGATTTCAGTGCAGGTGGTTTATGCAGAAGGCAGCCAATCAAGGGAGTCTAATCAGACAGCTCTAACAAAGGGCAGCTGGAGCCTAAATCCAGGGGAGACCCTGGGAAATGGTGTAGAACCCACAGTTACTCCCCTCAGGGACAAGAGAACTGGGAGATTTAGACATCAGCTCCCCTCAGGGCTGCTCCCCCATGAATTATCTCTAGTACTTCTGGCCAGCAGCAAAGCAGCCCTGAAGTTCAGGAGAGCCCTGGGGTAAGTGATGCAGATGGTGGCATGGGAAATCATGGGGAGCAGATTGGAATGGTAGGGTGGGAGGGATGTTGGTGGGGGGTTGAGAGCATCTGCTGCAGGAGGCAACCTGGAGGCACCCAGTAGAGTCTCCCTCCTGCACCTAGTTCAGCTGAAGAATACAATCTTTATCTTGGGGGCAATAGGGAGCCTTTGAGAATTTTTTAAGTGGATGGCAGAGTGAGCTCCGAATTTCAGGACTGTCACTCTAGAGACTGAATCAATCTCAAAGTGTGTATCAGCCTCCATTTGTGCAGGAATCATGTGTGCTCCTTGCTATGTGGTAGTTTCAGAGACCTCTGAGTGATGATCCAGATTAAGAACAAGGGAGCTGATGTGGCTCAAACAACTGGGCTCCCATCTACCATATAGGAGGTCCAAGGTTTGATTCCCAGGGCCTCCTGGAGAAGACAAGCTGGCCTATGCAGAGTGTTGGTCCACGCAGATTGCTGACGTATGCAGCATGCTGGCCCATGCAGGAATGCTGGCCCAGGATTGGTTCCTGGTGCCGCCTAAAGAGAAGACAAGCAGACACAGAAGAACACACCAGTGAATGGACTCAGAGAGCAGACATTGGTGGGGGGTGGGGGATGAAATACATACATACATACATACATACATAAATAAGTCTTTAAAAAAAGAGAAAAGATTAAGAACATGTTTTTCTGGAGTGTATGCTCCAAACCACCATACCAACTAAATCTGCAACATCAGGTATGTATTTCACACTTATAGCACATCTCCATTCAAATTAACCACATTTCAAGTGCTCTGTAACCATGTGACCAGGGGCCATTTTATTGGGTGACTCGACTCCAGGGCAACACAGGTCCTTGAATTTAGATCATGGGTTTCTAAGATGGCCTGTACTTTTGTTGCAGCAAGAGAGATGTAGAGTAAATACAGCAACATCTCCTTGTGAAGGTGGGTTTTTCATATGTGGACATGGACTCTCCAAAGAGGCTGTGAAATTTTTATCCCACTGGAGTCAGACAGAGCTGGGTTTGCATCGTGGCTCCACCACTATTGGCCAACAGACTTTGGGCAGGTCACTTTAGCTCTCTTAGTCTAAATTTCCTTATGTTTCAGATAGGTTTGATGATACCTTAGGGCAGCAGTACAGATTAAATAAGAGACTACACATAATCAGTGCCTGGCATGTTTTAAATACTTAATTATGAGAGATACTCTTATTCCATTGAAGCAAAAGAAAAATCAGAATTATATGTGGTGTAGAAAAATAAATGTTTCTTCCTTTTTCTCTCTGTAATACAAGATATTATGGGTTCTAGCCCTTAAAACAAGGATGACAAATTTGTGGTACTTGAGTCTCATCTTTTCATGTGCTTGCAGACATCACTAGTCAATCACAGATTCTCTTTAAGCTAAGCCCTGATGAAACCTCAGGAGCATTCTCAACCCAGGCAGCCCCTACCCATCAATCTGAACTGGCAAAAGGATGAAATTTATGTGCAGTCCTGCCTTGGATCATTAGTGTCGTGATAAAAAAAAAGGTGTCAGAACCCCAGAAACTCCAAAATGATAGAAAATGGCAAGGAAAGAGAGAAGAAGAGCTTGAGAGCAGAATTTCCAGCAGGCGGGGTTAATAGGGTTAAAGTGACAGGTCAGATATGGGACTTTTTCTTCTCTGAGTGTTTCTTTCCTCTTGGGGGAGGGGCGACTGAGCCCGCACAAATCCTGTTTTGGCTGGAGCTGAACACTGGCAATCTCACTAGACGGCCTTCCAGGGCTATGCCTCTAGGCTGGGATTGAATCCTGGCTATTTCACCCTGGGAAGCAGGTTTATTTAGAATTCCAAGGGCCCAATTTATCTTGTGCCATGCAGCTGGCCTCCTCCACGGGCTGTAACGAATTGCCAGCCATCTCGCCAACTGCCGCGCTTCCCAGTCATCACTCTCAGCCCCTCCGTCGTCGGGGAGGGTCTCTCACTGGAGCGTGGACAGAAATTCTCCTCGCCCCAGCCCCGAGGCATCTCTCACAAGATAATGGAAGAAGCGCACAGGTGACAGTCCTTTCCCTCCAAGATGATGCAGCAGAACCAGGAGGAAGTTTAAGATGAATTCAAAGAAACAAGTCCATCCATCTTTCCTTTGTTTCTTTATTCATTCAGCAAACATTTGTGGGGCCCTGGGCAGTATCTTAGACCCTGGATGCAAGAGGTTGAAAAGATGAATCAGGTATGAATTCTGCTCTCAGAGTTTACAGGAGAGAGAGGAGGCTCAGGCAAGTAACTGTAACTGCTGATAAAAGTGATGGAAGTCACTTCACCTCCTCTTCAAAATCCTCCAAAGGTTTCCTGAGTCCTTTGGATCAACTTCTGACATTGGCTCATAAAGTCTGATATACTTGGCTGCAACTATCCCTTTGACCTCACTGTGATCCACCTTTGGTAGTGGCCAATGGTCCTTGGTTACTCCACATTCCAACCTCAGGGACATTGCACCAGCGGCCGGCGCCCGAGGATACCCTCATCCTGATCTACTCTTTGTTGGCTCCTTCTTATTGTTCAAGTCTCAGCCTGATACTTCTCCCTCAAGAGGCCTTGTTGACCCCCTATGGACAACTACCTCTCCTCAGCCTTTATCACACTGCCCTATTTAATTCTCTGCACAGCACTTCTCCCATCTGAGATTTCCTTGTTTGTTTGGTAGAGCTGTTTCCCCTCTAGAATGGAGACTCCAGGAGGGCAGGGGGTTTTGTGTTATGTTCTGGACTGTGACCTCATGCCTGGAACATTGCCTGACACATAGTAGATGACCAGTAAATATATGTTTAATGAATAAATTAAGCTGACAGGTAATGTTTTTGAGGACCTACCAGGCTCAATGAAGTTCACTTGACATGAAGTATTTTCTTTTGTTTCGTAATGACCCTAAAAGGTAGGTGCTATTATTATCTCCATTTTGCAGTGAGGAAACTCTTAACTTGGGAAAGGTTGACTCACTTACCTCAGCTCTCAAATCTTGAAGTCAGGATCTAACCTAGGTCTGTGACAACTCAAGCCTCTACCACGCTCTTCCTTTTCATGTAGATATATGTATGTTTTCACTCAGTCCTCAACCTTTCACTTGCTCAGGAGCTCCTGCCTTCCTGTAGCCTCAGCCACCTGGAACTCTAGGTTCAAGTCCTGACTAGGGTAAGAAGATGGGGCTTAATCTCTCTGTGCCTCACTTCCCATAAAATGAGGAGGGGCGGCAGCTCTGTTTATCTGGGCTTCTGTGTCAGCCCTCTTTTGAAGAAAGGGCTCCATGCCAGTCTGCATGAAAACCCCAGCCTTTGAGATTCCTCTCACCCCTCACTTCCCAGCATCCTCTCCGTTCTGTTTTGCATCATGAACATAGCAGTATAAGAACAATCCCATCTATAGGAAGCTTTATAGTTTAAAAACCAAAAAATTTTACAAACTTTATCTGAGTTAATTCTCACCAAAAAATAGGCAGTGTTTTTTAAGTTCTTTATTTAATCTCAGTTAAAAATTCTTTTTCAAATATTTAGAGAGTAGGTCAAGATGAAGGACCTATACATTTCCTTCCCTCTTGCCCCAAATTCCATAAAAATAAAAGGAACATGGCTTACAAATTATCCTAATCAATCTACAACTTTGGTGGTATTGGAGGGGGATGTCATTCATGGACCAGGCATTTTGAAGAAAATCAGAAAGATTTCATTTAGATACCTGATGTAAGGAGAAGAAACTCTGGAGGAAATAATATCCCCAAACCCAGCTCCAAGCTTAGAGGAACAGACAAAAAGTGATGATCGGGATTATTCAGGGGCTATGTTCTGCCCAGCAAGGCTGGCTGGGTCCTCTCCTCCCACTATGTAGAGGGGAGAAGTGTAGATGTTTGGGCCCAAGTGGAAGGCTGCTCCCTGGGGAGCTTCTGGCCCCAGAAGGGATGGGAAACCAGAAGCCAAGCTGCTGACACTCTTCAGCCTGTAGCACAGTCCTCAAAGACAGGCAACAATCAATAGAATTATCACTCATAGGCCTCAAACACAAAGATGAACACAAACCAAGAATCATCAAGAAATAGAAAATAAAAACCCATTCCAAAAGAGAAAAATGAATACCCAACTATGCAGAGATAAGGGAGCAAACAGAGGAAAACTAAACATGATGAATATATTTAGAAGGGGATGAGAGGATATTGCATTCATAAAGCAAGAGCGAGGTTTTACAAGATAAATGACAGTGTGTAGAAATTTAAAAACATGGCAAAAATATTTTTTTCTCTTACAAAAGCATATATGCTAATTGTAGAAAATATGGAATAGCAGAAAGAAGAAAATTAAAATCATTTACAGTCACAACATTGAAAGAAAGCTTTTATTTTAATCTATTTTCAGTCTTCAGATCTATGTACACATCATATTATTTTTCAATTTTTTTTTTTTTTTTTTTTTTTTTTTTTTTTTTGTAGAGGGGACAGTCTGAGCACTGCCTGCTACTTTTCCTTGTGCTTTGGGTTAGATGTTAGCCTGGTTTCTAGGAATGATGGTAATTGTGAATTGACTCCCTTCCCATGCCTGGAGATAAAAACACATCCCCTAGTAGACAGCAGCCTATTGACACTTTCCTTCTCCTTTTACCCTGAGAGTATTTAAATATTCCCTGGAGACTTAGCTTGGGGTGAAGAAAGGGCCTTTAAGGCACCTGGCTCACCCCTCTGCTCTATCTGTTCCCAGCTGGGAGTGAGTGGGGTCCCTGACCTGGAGTGTATGGGAGAGGGTGTGTGTAGACCACCTCCCTGCACCGGCTGCTCCCGAGGCCTGCTGGCCATGGGGTGCTGATGCCCACTAGGGAAGCTGACCTTGCCTAGTCCCTTCTCTATGTGAGCAAATGTTGTTCCGTCCAGCAACTCTGTAATTCACGCTTTCGTGATGACCCTGACACCAGTATTGGAGTGGGTTGACATCCCTTTGCTGTCCCCATTCTGTAGGACCCCTCCCCTGAAGGCTGTAATGGCTGTTTCTTCCAGACATTTTATGCAAACACTGTTCTGTTGGTAACCTCCTTTAAATAAAAAACAAAAACAAACAAACGAAACAACAAAAAACAAAAGAAACCTCTGAAACCTAATGATATATCCTGGATTTTCATCCGTACCATTAAGCACTTACCTACATCTGGTTTTCAACACATGCATGTTATTACACTGTATGGATCCACCATCATTTATGATGTATTACACCAGTTCCTTATCTTTAGGTATCTAGATTGATTCCAGCTTTTCACAATTATGAATAAATAAGGCTGGGATAAATGTCCTTGAATGTGAATCTTTTCCCATATCTCTGAGTGTTTGAAGTAAGTAGTCTTATTAAGCCCATTTTAATAATATCAGTAATAGTTAATGTTTATTGAACATTTGGGCAAATGACTCTAAACTACTTTCTCTGCCTCCAAATTCTGTTTTTGGTTTGCTCAGTGGTGTTTCTTTTATCTACTATTTGGAATCTGGATTCCTGGTTTTGCCCCCCACCAGCTCAGTTTCCTTACCTGAAAAGTTGGGATATTCACACTGCCTAGCTCATAAGGTTATTGCAGGGAAGAAGGAGAATGTACAAGCAAAGGGCACAATGCTTGGCACATGGTAAGAGCTCAGTAGGTATTATCTACTCTTAATTGTCTCACTGTGAAGCTAATCAGTAATTAGCATTACTCTGTTATACAGACAGGAGGAGTTGCTCAGCCAGCCAGTCCTGTTTGCCAACCACCCTGCAACTGAGATTTTGTGGCCTTTTAAGTGCATCTAATCTAAGGAGGGAGTTGGGGGATGAGAAAGACCCCAGGATTCCCTCTGGCCTCCTGCTGGTTGCAAAAATCCCACAGTAATCTGCTTCTGAAGGGGTTTTCCATCTGGCTGCAATCACCCACCCGCCTGCCACCCAAAGTGCCAGCACCTCACAAATTAGGGAAATCAGAGGCAGCCACTTCAGACAGTGCTCAGGCAGCAGGATGCCAAGTGGCGGCAGAACCACTTGCCACAGCTAAAATTAACAAGCTTCTTGGGTGGAGGTTTTAATTAAAAATGCTAGAGAATTATTTCCTTAATTCAGATACTTCTTCTTAGTAATCACTTCTTCCTGTGCTGCCCAGAGATTTTATCTACAGCTCATTTAATGGATGGTCTCAGCAGCCCGAGTGCACTGGACCAGAGGCTAGAATTTGGGGAGGGTGCGTGGAAGGTGGCTGGCTGCGACGGTCTGGAGGCACTCTTCAGGCTCTGTCCTAGGGCCCATCTCTTCACGCTGCTCCTCTCTGGGCCATTGTGTCCTCTCCCATAACTTTAGGCACCAGCCGTATACTGTTGGCTCCTGTATCCTCATAGCCTTGTCTCCCACATGATCTGCAGCCCATATGCCAGCCAGGTCCTGGGAATCACCCTCAGCACCAATGGATCTAAAGCGATCTCTTGCTCCTCCTTTCATCCTTCAATTCAGTATGTCTGGATACCCAAGCCACAAAGCTGGGACATGCTTGATTCCCATGGGGAAATCTGTCTGTGCTCTGCCCATATCCCTCATCCTTGCATGCCAGATGGACTTCCATCTGCCAGCACCTGTGTTTTATGACCTGAAGTCTTGTCTTATCATTAGAACCCACTCTGCCACCCACATGGCGGCTCAGAAGTGCTGGGGAAGTAACGCCCCCAGGAGCAGCCTTCAACTAATACTGCCAGGGGTTGATGAGTAAATACCCCAGCGCCCTTGCTGCTCGGGTGGGTAACTTTGAAGCATATCTTCTACACTGTCTCGCAGAGCTCCCTGGCAGGATTAAGCTCCACTTGTCCACAGTGGTAGCTAACCAGGTAATAGATCCTTTATTGGCTGCCTTCCCTTCCTGCTTCACTTTCCCACTCTTCTACCTCCCCCTCCTAAATGAATTTCTCAATCTCCAACTCCTATCTCCTGAAACAGTTTTCCAATCTGATCCCCTCTCTTCCTTCCTGTGGCTACTGGCTGAGTCCAAGCCACTACCGCCTCTTCCTTGGACCACTCCCCAGCCTCTTAAGTGGTCTCCCAGCCTCTGATCTTGCCTCTGAAGTCTATCATTTGACTGTAGCCAGGGTGATCTCTATAAAGTGAAGCCTGATCATGCCACGCCTCTGCTTCATCCCCCCAGTGGCTCCCTATTGCCTCCAGGAAAGACCACATTTTCTAATTTGGCTCACAGGTTCCCCATGATTTAGAACTTTGATTTTCTTTTCCTTGTCGTTCCTTGACTCCTCCTACCCAGGTACTCTCCACAAAACACTAGTCTAAGGACTTTGCACATGCTGTTCCCTGTGCCTGGAACCTTCAGCCTCTCGCCTCCCCCTTTGTCAGGCTCTCTCCTACACATGCTGAGCCTCAATAATCACCCTTCTGGGAAGTATTCACTGACTTGTCCTCCCACTCTAATTAGGTGACCCTTCTTTTTGTACCAGTAGCCCCCACCCCAGCTCTTTCCTCTATCTCATAAATGATCACTTTCTACAAAATTGGATGGATATTTCTCTTTCTCCCTAATCAGACTGCACATCTGAGGGGGCCGGGACTAGATCATGGTCACTGCTCTATCCCTAGAATACTGCCTGCCCCATAGTAAGTAGGTGACAAATATTTGTAAAGTCCATGAATATAGGTGCTCTTTTGGCCACCCATAGAATTAAATGAGGTAAGAAGGAAGACTCACGCTCCGCTGGAGGCTGACCTGTGGCTGGAAGGTGGAGGGGGGCTGTTGCTGCTCAGTTACGGCTTTGGAACCTCACTCCTGGGCTTTCTCTTCCTTAGCTGGCCACCCTGCCCTCCCCGTGCTCACATCTCGCTCAACCAGCCTAGGGGGCTCAGTGTATCCAGCAGGCCTCGTCATCTCTGCCCTACCAACAGGCTTCCTTCAACCATAACCATCTCAGGCAGCTCAATAGGGACCCTTTGCTTAGCAGTTTCAAGGAAAGGAGCACTTCATTTTGTCCAGGGTGGGTGGCTCATCCCTAAATTTAAAGATTCGGGTAGGCATGGTGACATCTATATTGTTTCATGTCCAATTTTGGCAAATCAAGTGATATTTTCTGAACAACTTAATGTGAACATTTCAGAGATGACTTTTTTCCCTCATTGATACTCTTTCCAGCTGCCACCACCCTTTAATTATAATTCCCCCTTCCCCCAGCATCTCTGACAAATAGATAATAATGACCTGTAAACAAACATGTACGTGCTCTTGGGAGCAGCTCTTGAAAAGAGCTCTGCGTGGCAGGAGGTAGGCAGGCAAGCAAAGCATTGAAGTCACTCAGACCCAAGTCAGAACCACGGTTCTTCCTCATTGTAGACCAGCTCCAACTGATAGAGCATTCTGTGGTGACAGACACGTTCTATGTCTGTGCTGTCCAATAGCCACTAGCCAGGTGGGGCGATTGAACACTTGAAATATGGTGTGTGACTGAGGAGCTGAATTTTTAATTTACTTAAACTATAATGAATTTTAATTTAAATATCTGCTTTTAATTTAAATAGCTGCACTTGGCTAGTGCCTACTTGTCCTGGCTAGTTATGTGACCTCTGTAAGCCTTAACTTCCTCCCCTGTAAATGGATGTAATAATCTCCATTGCACTAGCTCAGCACTAGCTGCTGTCACGAACGGACTTCACAGTGCAGTGCCTCCAATAAGTCAGAAGTTTCTTTCTTACCCATAATAACAGTCTAAGGAATGTCCCCTCCATGGAATCATGCAGGGATTCAGGTTAATGAACTCTGCTGTCTCCAACACATGTAGTCACTCCAGTCATCTCCATCATAGTCAGCAGAGTGGGGAAAAGAGCAGAATTCTGGGACTGGGGATTTTCCCTTAAACAATCGAGGCAGAATTTGCACACATGATTTCTGCTCACATTCTCTGGGCAAGAGCTCACTCATATTGCCACACATAACTGTAAGGAGAGCTGGGAAACTTAGTCCCCTGCTAGGCAGCTGTGTCCCAACTAAAACTCTATTGCCGTCGAATAAGGAAAGAATGCTTTTTTTTTTTTTTTTTTTTTTTTGAGGACAGATAACTGATTCCACCACACCTACTTTGGAGGGTTGTTGAATAGTTTTAATGATATTATGTCTGTAACACAGTCCTTGGGTATCAGTCAGCTTTTGCTGGGTAAAAAAAACAACCCTCGTACTTGGTGTCTTAAAACCACCAGCTAAGCTCACAATGCTGAGTTGGCAGTGTGGGCTGGGCACACCGGAGTCCTTGTAGTCTCAGCTGATCTCAGCGGGACTTACCCGCTGCAGTCAGTTGTGGGGTTGGCTGGGGTCTGGTTGATCTAGGATGAACTCAGCTGGACCATCTTACCCCTACTCCCCATAGTTTCTTATTCTCCAGCAGGCCACCCTGAGCTGGCTGGTGACAGGGATCCATGATGGTGAGGAAGGCACACAAGGCCTTTTGAGGCTCGGGCTTGGAATGGCACCCCACCACTCCCAGCACATCCTATTAGCCAAAGCAAGTCAAGATCCAAGGGGCGGGAAAACAGATGCCACTTCTTAATGGGAGGAGATGCAAAGTCACATTGCAAAGGGGCATAGATACACGGACAATCTTCCAAAACATGTTACACAATTTACTCAATAAATGGGACCTAGTATTATTAATCGATGAGGGCAAATATATTTTTCTATATTGCCCACCCAATTTATTCATTCAGAAATATATGTTGAGCATTCACCTTGTGCCAGGATCCATGTTGAAAAGTTTGGTGTGCTGGGCATTAAACTACTACAAAGAAGTTGTGTTTAATTTCTGTATCATATAAAGGGAACAAATAAATTCCAGAAGAGATGCTGGTTTTCCACCCTTCAGTCCTTAACTGGTGCTGGTGTCTTCTCGCCATTTCCTCGGTACCTCTGATGTAAAGGTACCTTGTTCACCACGACTCTGTTACTTTGACTGGTATGGCCTTCTCCCTGTACTTGTGTGAATTACTGGCAGGGTTAGCAGCAGCTTGCAGCCTTGTCTGCTGGACGAGAAACACTTTGGGATGAACCTGGACGGATCCCACATTTTCTGCCAGAAGCCTTTTGGAGAGGGAAGAGACAGTCCACGGATTCAGAGGGCTACAAAAGAAGTCTTTCTTGCTACAGCATAAAACGGTTTATCTTGCCTGCAAATTGAATCAGAAACATAAGGGGTGAGGAGTAGACATGATTTCCAAAGCCGTGAGAAATATAGCAGGCCCCACGGTGAAGTCACATCTGGTGGCTGCAAGACACATCTTGTGCCCAGTGACATTCATCTCTGTCTCTCCCCCAAGCACCACAGCCCTGCTCCCCCTATCATACCACCAGAACCAGCACTCTCAGCAGAGAACCCTGTTGGAACACCCTCTCTTGGCCCGACCACTCCCAAACAAAATACAAAGAGAAGACTGAAATGCCCAAGACGGGGTCCTGGCAAGAGATGCATTTCAGGCCCTTGCTTTCTATAGCGTCTCCTCTCCTCTGTTTTGGGCATCAAAGTGACTTGTGAAAGATGCAGACAGGAACTGTTTGCAACACGAAATGTGTCAGAAGACTTTTTCCTCCATTTTATTATGAAAAGTTTCAAGCCTATAGCAAAATTGAAAGAATTTTTTCTAACACTAGATTCTACCACAAGCATTGTATTTTCTTTTATTTTTGCTTTACCACTTACCTATCAATCAACCCATGCTTGCTTATGTATGTACGTATATATGAATGTATATGTATTTATTTTTGGCACACTTCAGAATATACTGGCGGCATCAGTATGTTTTGACAGGGGATGTTTTGAAGAATGCACATGTCAGGAACACACATCCAAGCCCCTGAATCACTAGCCAGATAATTTGTCTTTTAAATAATTTTTAACTCCATTTTACAAATGAGAAAACCGAGGCTCAGGGAGGTGACGGAATCTGCCCAAAGCCACACAGCAGGTAGGTGCTGAAGCTGGGATTTGAACTCGGAACCTTGGTTCTCTGAGCTCTACTAGGCCATCTCTGCTCATGTCTCCTGCTTCAAAGGCTGCCCCAGCCCAGAACTGGTTGTGTTGGAGGAGCTTGGGGCACCCCATCCTGAAGGCTGTGCCTCTCAATCCCCTCAGTGCTTCAGCTCAGAGCAGGGGCTTTAGCCAGCCCCAGGCTTAGAGTCAAGATAATAAAGGAGTCAAGTTCCTGCCTCCTGAATTTTGAAGTCTGGACCCCCTGAATCAGGATCTCTAGACAGTTGGCCTAAGAAAACCTATAGTTATAGGTTATTCAGTTCCTCAGGTGATTGTGATGTATGCAAATATTTGTGTAATCCTGGAACTGAGAGTCAATCAGTGAATCACTTGAAACCTATAAAATGGGGATAACAATGGTTTCCCCATTGTTATGAATCACTTGAAATCTATAGAATGGGGATAACAATGGTTTCTGATTCATGAGTTTAATAAGATCAAGGAAATGTACAAGTGCTAAATAGAAGTAGCTTTTAGTATACACACTAATAACAAGTGATAAATCTCAGTCTGTAAACTCCGACAGGCATAAAAATGTAACTTAAATTTTTTTTTTCTAAAACTAAACGTTCCTGTTTATATTGGATTCCCCAGAAACAAACACTGAGATGAAGACTCACATCAAAGTGACTTATAAGGAAGTTTTTCCAGGAAAAACTGATTAAGGAGCAGGCAGGTGAGACCAGGAAGGGAAGTGGCCAAGCCAGGTCCCAACGAGGGTCACCTTCATTCAATCCTGATTGGGAGCAGGATACAGAAGCTGGAGAATTTACATTCTTCTCCCCCTGAAACTGTCAGGCATGAGTTAAGGGTTGTCCTGTGGGGATGTGAACCCCTAGACGTTTCAGGCTTAAAGGAGGTTCTGGAAGGCTGAGGGCAGCATCCCTATCTCAAGAGAGGTCGGTGCTGGCCATCGGGAGTTGGCGTGCGTGAGAACGGTAAAGGGTCTGAGAGTTGTCGGTGCTCCACATCCCATCCTATCTCAGCAGAAAACGAGACTAAGTCCAATTGGTGATTCCCTGGGGTGTACATCTTATCAGAGTAGGCCAGTGGGGTGGGGACCAGTTCCTTCTGTCCTAGTCCAGTCTCTCTGGCCACAGCTCAGCATTCTTGACCCGGCTACTCTTCGTGCATCAGTGTGTAGGTTTTCATTGAATGAGTAGATATTTCTGGCCATAGGAATCCTGCTGCTGTTCTCAGTCTGGTATTTAGAAAACTATCTCAAGGAGCCTCTTGGGAGTGTAGATTCTTCTTCTGTTCCCATGCCATGGTACAGCATGGAGGTCTCAGAGGGATGGGTCTCAGGGTCACCTATCAGAAGTTTCGCCACCTTTCCTCCCAGGTTCTACCCAAGGGTAGAGATGGCCCAGGTGCCTGCTGCTCTCAGATGCCCAGCCTACCTGAGGGTCCTTCATCACCCCCAGAATCAGGAGTGGGTGGGTGAGTAGCATGCTTTCTCAGGGCCCTATCACCATCAGAACACTTTGATGGCCTCTTACAACTCTTCTTCCTCAAATTCTATTTTCTCAAAATAGAACACCTAGCTTTACTAATAACATTCTTCCAAACAGTTTATCTGCAGCACAAACTTTAGAATACATCAGAATCACCCAAGGAACTTAATAAAACTACAGATTTCCTCAGGCCAAATTTCCCAAGATTCTGATTCAGATGGTCTAGACTTCAAATTTCACAAGGCAGGCAGTTGACTGTTTTGTCATCTCGAATCTTCTGTTATCAATGGCTCCCTGGTTGTGGGGTGGGGGAAGGTCCTGAGCTATGAGGAAATGCAGTGGGGAAAACAACTTCAGCTGATATTCCAGAACATTATGTTATTTCACAGGTCTTTATTCAAATTTCTGTAGCCCCTTTGAAAACTTACTCTAAACTCTTAGACTGTTTTTAGTCTCTAGGTGTCCTCCTGACTTCTGTTTATGTGTTCTCATGACAGATACCCATTATGATCTCTGTAATTTCAGATGAGTCTTCTCTTCCTGTAGCAGTCTCTTGTCACCAGTTCCTCCCTGGATATTTTTTCCTATCTTTATGATGCACATAGGGATAGACAGAGATCTACTTGGCTATGGTTACTCTTAAAATTCAAATTGAAAGAGTGTTGTGTATAAAACAGACCACTTGCTTGGGGCTTGGAGGCAGCGGAGTGCTGTGGTCAAGCCTGTGGACTCGGGTGGTGTCTTGTTTCTGATACTCATTAGCTGTGTGATTTCCAAGCAGATACTTAACTTCTCTGAGTTTTCATTTCTTAAACTGGAAAATGGGGATATAATAATCTACCAGGGAGGGGGGCTGTGAGATGAGGACTAAATGAGCAAAGGTATATGAAGTGCTTAGTACAGGAAAAGCTATGGCTGTTACAAGCATCTACAACAGCAGATGTTTGAGACCAGGTCTTAGCTTAGAATTTGTCCTGGAGACTTTCCTAGTAACTACCAGCGTCATTCATTTGGGTACTATTCATTCCCGTTGGGCTGCAGATGGGGAAGGAGGGATTGATAGGGTTTCAGTAGCCGTGGGGGTTGGATAAATGTGAGAATGAGGGTTCTGAGCTGTTGTAGGAAACATCTGCTTGATATTACACCGGAGGCATCTTTTGATCCCACATTGGCTTTGAACTGGCTTTGTGAAAAATGACCCCAAGAGGTTGTTGATGTGGGAGGAGTGGGGTAAGAGGGGAATGGGGGGTACATTGGAACCTCTTATATTTTTTGAATGTAATATTTAAAAAATAATAATAAAGAGATCATAGAACCAAAAAAAAACCCCAAAAATAAAAAAACAAAACAAACAAACAAAAATGACCCGTGCGAGGAACAGTGAATAGTGCAAATGATAAAGGGTGAGCTTAGGTGCTTTTTAATTTTACATTTAGAGCAATCCCAATTTGGGATTGGGAGAAGAGGGCTAGAGGATAAAGAAACCAACTTTATAGCAGCTATGATTCACCGAGGGCATCCTCTTCTCTAAACTTTACACATATTATCTCATTTAATCCCACAATAACAACTCTATAAACTAGATATTATGTTGGCATCATTTTAGGGACAGTGACTTAATTCGCTGAAGTTTACACTGCTATTTAATGGTGGAACTTGAATTTGAGCCTAGGTGTAGCGCCATATCCCACATCCTGCTCACTGCATTATGTAGCACTTCCCATCAAGATGTGAACCCCTCTTCTTCCCCCAAACACACGTTAAAGCAGTAGGTCTTACTACTTGGAGAGTCTGACAAACACTGGGGATCCTCTCCTCTGAAAGCACACACAGTGCCAACTCCAGGTAGGAGCACCCTGGTCAATGCTGGGTTCTTGCAGCTCAGATGTATCTCTTGGGGGGTCATCCTTGCCTTACAATCCCTGGGGCATGTGTGGGAGAGAATCAGCAACAAACTATATGTACAGGAAAATTCACAATCCTCCATTCACTGGGGTTGGCCCAGTAACTTCAGCCAAGTCTTTTTATCTCTCCTAGCCTCACTATCCTCATTTGTGAAACAAGACGGTGATAATCACTATTTCTAGGGTTTTATGAGGCTTTAATGAAATCCTGAATGTACAGCTCTTGAAACAGTATCTGGCACATTGTGCATTTTTCACTGAGTATTTGTTGTAATAGTATTAGTCCAGAAACAATAGACCCACTGGCTTTCTCCCTTGTATTTATCACTACATTTTTCTTGGGTATGTTTCTTGTCTCTTCTACAAGGCTCTTGAGAGCAGCCAGACTGCTTGGGACTGAATCCCAAAAGTACCCCCTTCTCAGCTGCGTGGCCTTGGGCAAGTGCCTTCATGTTTCTGAGCTGTAGTTTCTTCTCATAAAGTGGGAGTAAAATAGAGTCTACCCTTCAGTATTGGTAGTGTCTGAGCAACATGCTAGTATATGCACAGTGAACACAGTAAGGGCTAAGCCATCATTAGCTGTTATTGTTGTTATGGTTACTGGGATTATCAAGAATAATTTCCCCCCTGAGAGCAGAGCCCACATATGGAGCTCAATAAAGGATGCTCAATTGACAGTTGACCCCTTCCAGGTCAGATAATCAAATTACAAGCAGTGGGTTCCTCTTACCTGGAAGGAATGTGGGTGCCGCTGTAATAGGTAAAGCGGCCGATCCAACACCCCGCCATGGCTGATCTGGGAACAAGGATCCCGGGCGGAAACAGACACTGAAATATGATGCTCCCGGCCCAATAAAATTGTCAGATGTGCTGCTCTGAGCAAGTGCCTGATTAAGCGAATCTAACTCCAGCGTAGTTTTCTTGGCGGTAGCTTTGATAAGCTGAGAATTGATCGTCCCAGCTGAAAGCAGAGGTGGTGTAGGGAGCTGAGGGTGTCCAGGCCAGGAGACAGTTGGCAGAAACAAATGAATTGTATCTCTAGGGCTGCCCGACAGAAAGGCCATAAATCATGGCAGCAGTCACTTCCTTGGGGAGTAGACAACCCTGAGCGGGGTGTGGGGGTTCCAGAGGAGGTGGAAGGACCCTGTTTCCAGCGGAACCATATTGAAACAAGCCAGACAGCCCGCAAGATTGTTCAGCTCCTTCTAATTGTGTGAGCTTGGCCAAGTCACTTAACCCTGCAGAGACCATTTCCTCATCTACAAAACAGGATTATTAACACCTCACGGGTCTACTCCATTGCACTGTCCACTGCAGAAACGTGGAGATTCCAAAGAGGTTGAAATGTGCTGTAAGTGTAAAATTAAACACCAAATTTTGAAGACTTAGTATGAAAAAATGAACATAAAATATCTCATTCATACTTTTTTCTCTATTAATTGCATTTTGAAATAACGTTTGGATAGATTAGGTTACATAAAATATAGTATAAATTATAAATTACTCTCAACTGCTTCTTTCTACTTAAAAAAAAAATGTGACTACAAGAAAATCTAAAATTGCCTCTGTGGCTTTCCTTAGGTTTCTATTGACTGGTGGTCTCTTTCTTGGGAACCTGAATGTTGAGTGGCTACAGAGAGGGATGGAAAGCGTTTGTTTATTTGTCCATAGCCAGCTCATCCTCCTGCTGCTCAGGTCCTAGGCGCTCTGCCTGCTGGCCTGTTGAGGTCCATTGTTTAGCTTCTGCTTCAGTTTGGTGAGCTACCCAGTAATGTTCCAATTTACCCTCCCCTTGCTTAAGTTAAATTCAGTCTGTTTTTGTTTCCTCATTGAAAGGCTCCCTAATGATACAGAGCTGGCCATCGGCAGGGAGGATGTGCCCCACGTGTCTGGAATGTCTGCCTTGGGAGGAGGATTTGAAGGGGGGATTGGGTAATTTTACCAAAATGCTAGCTGAGCAATGGCCTGAGGATTTCAGAGTCCTCTTCAAGACTTCTGCCAATTATCAGAAGGATTTATGATTCCATGGTCCTTTCTTCCATTCTTTGTGGCCCCACATCACTCCAGATGTGAAACCTGGCTTCCTCTTTGAATTCCATTAAAAAAAATAGAAAGAGATCTAATTGTGCTAATCATTTGTGAGGATAGCATAATTGTCTGCAGATTTCAGGACTGGGGGTATATGTCAGAAGGGGGCTTACTTGCTTTAACACAAACAATTCAAAATGGAGCACTAGGCTCCATGGTTCTTAAAATGTCCTTTGATTAATACTCTTTGAGGTTGGTGGTGACAATGGCGTGATTCAACACCTGATTCCCTCACCTACTTCCTGTGTCTTGCCATCTTGCTTGTTTTTCTCTTCCTTTCCTCTCTCCAAGCTTTTCCAGTCTCCCTTCCCCAACTTCACCCTCGAAGAAAAAATAAATTATTCTGTGTCTAATACAGAGCTGCTGCATCCTTTTCACTAAAGCCTTTAGGAGGTTTGGCACCCAGGACCTTATAACTTACCTTTGATTCCTAACCCTGAGATTTCAGAGGCCAGCTGTTCAGATAATGGTACTTTATCTGCCTTGTCGCAACGATTATTTTTGGACATGGCCACAGGTCAGCACAGTAACTGCTCCCAATGACTCCTTTCCTTGCCTTCCAAGGCCACCATCCCAGGAACCAGGTATCTGCCCACAATTCCAGGCATCTGCTAAACACATGGTAGTTGATGGTGTTCAATGGGAGGTAGGGAAGGTTTGGGTCCAAAAATAAAATAGAGTGGCTCCCATTTAATTGAGCACTTATTCTGTGCCAGCCCCTGAACCGAGTGCTTTACTGGCCTAGGAGGTAGGGCACCAAATGTGCCCCCCAACCCCCCAATTTCCAGACATGGAACTGACATTTGGAGAAGCTAAGGGGCATCACAGTTCCCAAACCGCCATGACCTTACCTGACCCAATGCCTTGGCTTTGGATGAAACAGAAGTCTTTCAGTCCCTCAGTTCAACCCCCCACCCCTGACGTGGCCTGGCCTGCATTTGTTAAGTCCATTTTTGGATCCTTTTTGCCTTCCAAATGGCTTGGTAACAGCGAGAACCTAGATTCCTGTTCTTCACGCTCCAAATTGAATTACATCCATCAGCCCTGGCGCCAGCACTATTGTTCCCAGGGCCTTCCCAACTTTAATTAGAATATTTTTATTTTCCCTGGGAGAGGGAAGACAACTGAACTCTGTTTCAGTAACCTTGCCGGGGGCCAGAACCTGGAACTGCAGGGCTGTGAGGCTTCAGATGGAGCAGCCAGCAGGGGAGGGAGAAGAGCTGAGTGACTCTGTGCTTGCATGAGGGGCCTCTGCCTGTTTCCCCTTGCCACTGATGTGGTATGATGTTAAAAGTGGTCACAGCAGGAAGAGATGAGAGGTGGAGGGGTCTTTGGGACATGGAGCTGCCCTGGATGGTGCTTCAGGGGCAATCACCGGACATTGTAAATCCTCACAGGGCCCACTGGATGGAATGGGGGAGAGTGTGGGCCATGGTGTGGACCATTGACCATGGGGTGCGGGGGTGCCCAGAGATGTACTTGCCAAATGCAATGGATGTGTCATGATGATGGGAGGGAGTGTTGCTGGGGGGGGAGAGGTGGGGTGGGGGTGGTAGAGTTCAATGGGAATTCATATATATAAATATTTAATGTAATATTATTACAAAGTCAATAAAAAAAAAACATAAAAAAAAAAAGTGGTCACATGGGAGCCCAGCAGGAAATGTCTTTGAAGAGGACACATACTCATTCACACACACACACACATCCTTGTATACACTCAAGTGGGCATGAGAAACAAGGGAGTCCAAACAAAGAAAGGACTGGGAGCAAAGCGGTCATTGTGGTTTTCGGGCAGCGCTGTCCAGTAGGAATAGAAAGCAAGTCTCAAGTGCAATTAAAAATATCCTCATGGCCACATTTAAAAAAGTAAAAAAGAAATGGGTGTCATTAATTTTAATCTTTTATTTAACCTGGTATATGCGGGCACTATTGCGTTGATGTGTTATCAAATCAATATGAAAAATTATTAATGAGCTATTTCAAATGAAGTCTTCAAAATTCAGTGTGTATTCTATACTCACAGCACATCTCAGTTCGGACTCCACCCTCTCATGCTCAGTAACCCAGGGTGGCACGTGGCTGGGGCATGCACCGCGAAGCCTGAGTCTCTAGGTTCAGACCCTACACTGGACATGTTGTGTTTCTCTCTTCTGTCAATTAAAACAGCAAATCAAAAAAGCAGTTTTAATATATGATCCTACATGTAGGCTGAGATATTCTGCTGGTCTGAGTTGACCCTTTTATTCAAGGTCTTTTTTAGTTACATCACCAGCTGGAACTTGGTAGTAATCCCTCAGCACCAGGGAGGCTCATCCCCAAGAGTCATGTCCCATGCTGGGGGGAAGGTAATGCATTTACATTCTGAGTTTGGCTTAGAGAGTGGCCGCATTTGAGCAACATGGAGGCTCTCAGGAGGTAACTCTTAGGCACCCTGCAACTGTAGGCCTTGTTCAAATTTCAGGCACACAGGCTCATAAGCATAGTCATCAATATCAAGGGCTCACCATTGCAGGATCCTTCTTCACTGGTCTTTGCCCTTGCACTTGGGTGATTGTTACTGTTCCATTGGGATCTCAGCACTGTTCCATTGGGATCTCAGCACTCTCTCAGTTGTCGTTTGTAACTGTAACTACTATGTAACTACTATGAAAATACCTAACATATATCCAAACACTTTAATGTACCCTTTACTCATGCCCTGGAGAAATCCCTCCCAATCATGTGCCCCCCATCATTAACACCCCACACCAGTGTTCCTCCCTGCCTTAGTTGAACCTCTCTGTGGTCCAAAACTTCTTCAAAAATTGAATGAAAGGGGGAAATGGCAAAGACAAATGAATTTATATAGCTAAGAGTCTTCAAGAAAGAGTTGGGAGGTCATCAGAGGAGTTGCTCTTACACATGACTCAGCAGGACCCGAGAGACAGCCAAAGTAGATACAACCCCAGGTACTACTTCTCCTGAGGGCTACAGAGACCCCCAGGTTCTATGGTGATGGCACATGCCTCTGGAAATCAGTGCCATGTCAGTTGGCCCTCCCTTGGAATTTGTGATCCTGAGTGTGATGGAGTTGGACTCAGATGTCACTTTTACTGAACCTGTGGTTGGTGCTAGGGTTGGTGTATACTCAGGAGACTTGACTGTCTGGACTGTCCATGTGCCAGCTGGGCCCTGAGCCTCAGCGGACTTGCAACTCCTACCCTCTGGTTCATTGGACTTACCCAGGCCCGCTAACAGGGAGGTGAAGGTGGTCAACCACCACACCAGGGAACCAAGAGGGCCTACAACTGCATGCAGGAGAATTGCATCCATCATCCATGTGGAACCTAAGCCCCCTCTCAGTATTGAGGTGGAATGGACATCACCATCCCAGGATCCACAGAATGCAGGAATAAAATATGGATTAGAGTGGACTATTCATATTCTACTATGGAACTATTGTGACTAGTAATGGAAGAAAATTGTAGCATTGATGTGGAGAAAGTGGCCATGGTAGTTGCTGAGGGCAGGGGGAGGGAAGAAGAGATGTGATGTGGGGGCATTTTGGGGACTTGGAGTTGTCCTAAATGATATTGCAGGGACAGATGCTGGACATTATATATCCTGCCATAACCCACTGAATGGACTGGGGGAAAGTGTAAACTACAATGTAAATATTATCCATATGGTGCAGCAGTGTTCCAAAATGTATTCACCAAATGCAATGAATGTGCCACAATGATGAAAGAGCTTGATGTGGGAGGAATAGGGTGTGTGTGGGGGTAGGGTATTTGGGAACCTCTTATATATTTTTAATGTAACATTTTAAAAATCAATTAATTAAAAAATAAATCATAATTCAGTCACAAACAAAAAATAAAAGCAAATCCAGACTTGTAAGGAGAAACTATATTTGAAAGGATTATTGCAAAGGGGCAAGGAAGGGAGGAGGCTGCTGCATTAAGGGAGGAAACTGTCACAATGCAGGGACAACTCTGACCAGAAGCTCAGCAAGCTCTCAAGGGCTGGGCTAAAGGGGTTTTTCTTTTATAGAGAGGAGTAAAGAACCAGGTGAGAGGAAGTGGGGAAGTGGGATAAAAGGGTGGCTTGATCGGATTGTAGTTTAGAGAATGTTTCAAGCTGAGGCCAGCCTATTTTCCAGGAGGCGCCCTTCATGGGAGGTCTGTGTAGTAGCTCAGACTGAGGGTGCTCTAAAGTTCTGGGACCTGGAGGAAGGAGAGAAGCTTCACCAAAATTTGATAACTTCATTTTGACTGATCACTGGGACAAACAGTTCAGCTTGAGGGTCTGCGTCTGTCCTTGACATAGGTAAACAAAGGGGCATCTGTGAGTCTTAACTAAGTCATGTGGGCCAGGCAGTGGGGTTCTTTGCAGTAAACCATTTTCCAGAACATGAAGGATTGGGGGTTTTCTCCACCACACTTTTCCAGGATCAGGGCTGGGGTAAAATTCAACATGGCCTCTTCCTCACTTCCTGGCCTGTGGGAAGATGGTGATGCTAATGACACCTAACTCGCAGGCTGCCTTGTGATATATGCAAAGAACCTTCAGCAGGCCCTCCTATGTTAGCTATGACATCCTTATTGCCATAGAATAATAGTAGCTAATCTGCAGGATGGCTTAATACATCCAGGCCTTTTGCTGGGTGCTGTACATTCCTCAACCACTCTGAGCCCTGTTAGAGCTTCCGCCTTACAAGGTTTGCAATGGTTAACAGGTGATAAGGCTGTGATTCCATTCTGAATCATTAAGCAAGATGCCTAGGTGCAGAGGACAGCGTGTTTCCCCCAAGAATGGCCATATCACATGGGAGTGGAGCAGATAAGGACCCTCATCCCTTCCAGACCACCAGATGCCTACATTCCAAAAATACCCTACCTCCTAGCCCACTACCCCCAAGCCATGCACGAGAAGAATTTACTTTTACAGCCCCTTATTATCCACGGGCTAGACTCGGACTCTAACCCCCACCCCAGAGACTAAAGTTTTGCCACCCATTGGAGTACTATGTAAAGTCTTATCCACCACCTTCCACAAGCGGGCTCAAGTCCATTCTTCAGACCCCCTCTGTTGGGAGAGCTTCCCAATAAACCTCCTGCCTGCCTGCATCGTGTCAGTCTCTGTGTCCCAGGGAAGGCCATTTTCTCTAAGAAGCCCCTTAACGATACTTTAAGGTAGAAACTTTTGACACCCAGGCTTTGTGTGAGGAAACTGAATCGCAGAGGGAGTGGAGGAATACCCATGACCTGTGGGATGAAGCCTATTATGGCTGATTAGTCCCTTTGAGATCTGGCCTTCCTCACCCACTGGTTGTGCAGCAGAATCTCTGCGAGCACAGGTTCTAGATCAGCTGACCAGGGTTCAACTCTTATCTCTCCTACTTACCAGCTGTGTGATCTTGGACAGGCTACTTTGCCTCTCTGAACCTCAGTTTCATCTTCTGCAACATGGGACAATAATATTATCTACTTCATAGGATCCTTGTGAGGATTTAATCAGTTAATAAATGAAGCATGCTTGGCACAGAATAAGTGATGTGTAAGTGGTAGCTACTTCCATTATTTTTATTAGCGGCCCCTCTCATTACTTCCTATCCCCACATTAAGGACCGGATTAGTTGCAGTTCCTTCCCTACATGTACCACATTCTCTCTTTCCTCACTTTGGGTCTTTGCCCATGCCATTCCTTATGCCTGCCTATGTTCCTTCCTTCCCTTGTTTCCTTCTAGCTTCACTGCTTCTCCTCTAGAAAATCAGAATTCCATTCCCCTCCATGAAGTGTCCACTTAATGTCACATGCTGCCCTGGAATGTCTGCTTGTCCTTCTGTCCCCCAGGCTAAATGCTTCTTTGGGACAGGGCCATGGTTGTCCTGCCGACTGCTACACCACCCCAGCGCCGGGACTGACGCAGGGAGCATGCTCAGGAATACATGTGTCCGAATCCTTGGGAAAAGGTTTTCCTTTCACCACTTGGTTCAGGCTGGCTGTTGGTTGATGGCACAGCTTAGTCATTTTTAAGGTGTTTGATGGGGCAAGTCATTTCACCTCTTTATATAGTTCTCCCTTCCTTATATAGGTTCCCCTTTATATAGTTCCCCATAATATTCTATTATGGCATAATTTACAGACAGCAAAATGTACCAATATTAAACCTATAGTGAAATTAATTTTGCCAAATGCACACACCCTTGTATCACCCATATCAACCTATATGACAATTTTATAACTCCAGAAGCTTCCTTCTCCTCCCAAGTGACTGCTCTTCTGATCTCTATCACCGTAGATTAAGTTCGTCTGTTCTTGAACTTCAGATGAATGGAGCCCTACGGCACATATTCTTTTGGTTCTGGCTTCTTTCACTCAGCATAATTTCTTTGAGCTTCATCAAGCTGTTGCATGTATCAGGGATTCGTTCCTTTTGATTTCTGAGTAGTATTCCGTCCATCCTCTTGTTTATTGACATTTGGATCATTTCCAATTTTGAACCATCATGAATAGAGTTTCTTGGCTATTCCAGTACAAGTCATTTTGTATACATTTGTTTTCATTTCTCTTGGGCAAATACCTCACACTAGAGTTGCTGGGTCGTACAGTAAATGTGTGTATTACTTAATTAGAAACTAATGAGCAGAATTCCAAAGTGGTTGTACCATTTGTCTCAGTCTTCTCTCCTGTAAAATGGGGATAATGTATGTAACTCTCTCACAGGGTCATTGCAAGGAGGAGTCAGGTGTTTTTATGTGGGGTGATTGAACTTTAATTATTGAATTTTTTTTCATCTCCTCCCCTGATTTGCACCAGGATAGAGGGGGAGAAGGAGGGAAACTGGCTCAGTCCCATGGACACCTGCAGGCAGCGATCAGGATCCAGGGGCCCAGCACTTCAGTCTTGCATAGAATAGTTCACCTTGGAGGTGTCCTTCCTTGCTGACTCCTCAGCAGGATGTCATTTTCTCCTCGCTCTGTGAGGTGATTCAAATATCCACGATTATTTGCACAACTTCAGAGCCGGAGAGGGAAGAAGACAAATGGTCTACCTTGGGGAGGGTTGATCGGATGTCCTCTCTAAGCTGAAGCAAACCTCCCTCCCCCCACCAGGTCTAACGTGGAGGGGAGGGACCTTCTAAAGGGAATCTGTGGCCTGTTTTCCTGCAGCCTGCAGAAGTGGGGTTCCTTGGGCTGCTGTAATTAAGACTGTCACAGCCTCGATTGCAAATGACTGTTTCCTGGGGATTTGGATTCACTTGTCAAAATGGCTCCAGTTAGTCTGGAGGCTGGCAGAAGGATTGCCCTCATGCACAACTGAGCAGAGTCAGAGAGACAGATAAAGCAGATACAACCCCCAGATATTGGTTCCTTTGAAGGCTAAAGAGACCTATGGGAGTTATGATCATGGCCGATGGGGTTAACTACCAGGGCAGATGGCCCCTCTTTGGAAATGGTGTTTATGTGTGATGACTCTGGACTCAGATGGGATCTCCCTTCATAAGACTTTCATGCTAATGTGCTGGAGGTGCAGTTAATGTTGGGGTTTAAGATATATTTAGGGGATTTGAATCTCTGGACTGACAATGTGATAGCCAGGTCCTGAGCCTCAACAGACTCCAGTACCTACAATCTGATTTATTGGACTTACCACACTCAGCTAAGATGGAGTTGAAGAAGGACAACCACCACACCATGGAGCCTAGAGTGATTACAACTGAAAATGGGAGGATTGCATCCAGCATCCATGTGGATTCTGAGCCTCCTCTTGACATAGAGGTGCAATGGACACAACCAATCCAATGTCCACATAGAAGAGGTGGCATTGGATTGGGAAAAGTGGACATGGTGGACGATGGGTATGGGGAAAGGCAGGAAGAGATGAGAGGTGGAGGCGTCTTTGGGACATGGAGCTGCCCTGGATGGTGCTTCAGAGGTAATCACCGGACATTGTAAATCCTCACAGGGCCCACTGGATGGAATGGGGGAGAGTATGGGCCATGATGTGGACCATTGTCTATGAGGTGCAGAGGTGCCCAAAGATGTACTTACCAAATCCAATGGATGTGTCATGATGATGGGAACGAGTGTTGTTGGGGGGAGGGGGGAGAGGGGGAGTGGGGGGGTGGGGTTGAATGGGACCTCACATATATATTTTTAATGTAATATTATTACAAAGTCAATAAAAAAAAATATGAAAAAAAAAATGGCTCCAGTTTGAAACTCTGTATATAAATCCCAGCCCTGAAGGCTGTGACTTTGAAGGTGCATCCCTGTGGGGTTCTCCTGTTTGTGGAAGTTCCCATCTATATCTTCTTATATAGATTTCAAAAGACCCAATGGCTCAGAGTCAGACAGACTTTGGCTCAAATCTTGACTCTGCTACCTGCTATTCGGGTGGCCTTTGGCAAGTCCCTTTCCTGTCTCTTAGCCTCAGTTTCCCTATTTGAAAAGCAGGATTATTATTAATAATAATGGCACAGTGGCCAAGATCACAAGGGTCCTCATTCTACCCAATAGGCCTTCCCTTGTTTTCTTCCCTGGTTTTTCGTTGGACCGTGGATGGTGTCCTGTACTGAAGTCTTCATTTCCCAGCACTCCTTGCAGCTAGGGTAGCCACAAGCCTGTGTTCTGCCCAGGGGTACATAAGCATGTTTCATGTGCAACTGCCTGGAAGTACTTGTATTAGTCAGGGACAGCGGCTAGACTGGGATGGTAAGTCTACCCCTTGTCCCTGTTTGTTCAGCTAGGACTTTTTATCTGGCTGCAGCAGACCCCACATCCTCAGGCAACTCTGCTTTACATTTGGAATCCCATTGCTGCACTTTTTTTCACAGGGCTGGAGCCACGGTCTGGAAAGTGTAGGCTGCACTATACTTCCCTGTCATTTCACCATTACACAGGGCTAACACTGATGAAATTGGCCCAGATGATCATTCACCCTCTATTTTATGCAGGAATTAAGCTGTGGAGGAGGCTGGGGAAGGACGAAGAGCCAGCCACCCAGCTTTAATTCTTTTAAAGTAGAAAACTGAAAACAAAAGCCCTGTGGTACTGTGTGCAGTCCCGCCTCGTGCCTTTGTCGCTGCTATTCCCCTCACCCGAGGTGCACCCCTGCCCCCACCCACAAGAACAAGAGTGTTCCTTGTTGAGCACCTGCTCTGTGCTGCGCACGGCACTTTCTGTGCATTGTCTCATTTAATCCTGATGAGATAAATAGCTGGTGCTATGGCCAGGGTGGATTGAATCACGTCCCCCAGAAAAGATGTGTTCTTAATCTTAAAATTCATGTCCCTGTGAGTGCGAACCCATTGTAAATATTATCTTTAAATATTTCAAGATGGGTCAGGCTGTGGCCCCCTTTTTCAACAGGGTCTTTGGAGGTATGGCCAGGTCCCACTGCATCAGAACCATCCCCACTCTCTGCTTGGGATCAGTTTTGAAAAGGTAAATTTTCAGTATTCTGATGTAAAGGGCCTAATAGCTGTGCAGTGTCGGTTACGTCTTCAGAGTTACTGGCCTGTCATCCTGGTTGCCCTTGCTTGACTAGGTCATCCAGAAAGTCAACAAAGCAGGAACCGTCAGTAGACCTGTGCTTGAATCCTAGCTCTGCCAGTTACCAACTGTGTGCCACTGGGCGAGTGGCTTCACCTCTCACAGCCTGAGCATCTTCATCTGTAAAATGGGAACATACAGGACAATGTCCTGGAAATGGAATTGTCCTACATGACATTGCAATGACAGATACAGGCCATTAAACATTTTGTTATAACCTATAAAATTGTACAGGGCAGAGAGTAAACTATAATGGAAACTATAGCCCATGGTTAGTAGCAATGTTTCAAAGTGTGTTGTTCATCAATTGTAACAAATGTACCACACTAATAAAAATTTGTTAATGTGGGAAAGTGTCAGAGGGGAAGGGGTTGCGGCATATGGGAATCCACTATGTTTGCTATTTTTTAAAGATTATTTATTTATTTCCCCCACCTGGTGGCTTGGTCATAGTCTGTTCTCTGTGTCCATTTGCTGCAAGTTCTTCTGTGTCTGCTTGTCTCCCTTTGTTGCATCATCTTGCTGTGCCAGCTATCCAGGGGCATGGGCCATCAGCTTACCATGGGTGCGGGCCATCAGCTCTCCATAGGCGCGAGCCAGCTTGCCTTCACAAGGAGGCCCTGGGACTCGAACCCAGGGCCTCCCGTATGGCAGATGGGAGCCCAATTGGTTGAGCCACAGCTGCTTCCCTCCCCTATGTTTTTTATGTAACATTTATGTAATCTAAAGCTTCTTTTTTTTTAAATTTATTCCTCCCCCACCCCCAATTTTTGTGTGTGTGCTCACTGCTCTCTCTGTCCATTCATGTGTGTTCTGCATCTGCTTCTCTTGTCTTTAGGCAGCACCGGGAACCAATCCTGGGACCTTCCAGAGTGGGAGAGAGGCACTCCATCTCTTGCGCCACCTCAGCTCCCTGTCTGCTGCATCTCTTATTGTCTTTCCTCTGTGTCTCTTTTTGTGGCATCATCTTGCTGCACCAGCTCTCTGCTCAGGCCAGCACTCTGTGTGGGCCAGCACTCCCTGTGGGCCAACTCTCCATAATGCTTCTTTAAAAATAAAAATAATTTTTTAAAAAATGGCAACATAATAGTAACTGCCTGATGGGCTCTTGTAAGAACTGAGTGAGATCCTGCACGAGGACCTCTTAGCGCCATGCCTGGCACTACATGCCAGCCATTCTTATTGCTGTTGATGTTGATATTGATAATGGTTGTGATAACAGCAGGAACAACAGAGCTCCGAGTTTGATCATCGACGATCCAGTGATAATTGTGGTGGCATTATTGACTGACTGCCTTTCACCATCCCTGCACCTTCACTGTACCACCTGGAGGAGGCAGTGTTCCGTGATGGACCTGTGGTCTGTGCAGTGGCTTTCAGAAGATTCATCCAGTCTCCTCTGCTGAATCTCTTTCTATGGGTTCAAACCATGCATCTTCCTATTGGATTTCTTTTCTATGCTTTCCCCTGTCCTTGCTGCTAACATTTTCAAAGGCTGATGAGTTGACCAACACATTTTCTTCAGCAAGTGCCAGTCTTTGATCTAACTCCACCAGGTTTTAGCTAGGTTGACATTTATATTTACACTCAGTTTTCATTGTTTGCCATCCATCTAGGCCTCACTCTTATGAAACAGTATATCTCACTTTTATGGAATGGCTATATGACTGACTGTGGATTGACTTTTCCTTAAATCATTTTCCAAACTGGATCCAGGTTTTAGTATAGTCATGTATTGGTATATTCAACAAATATTTGTTGTGCAACCACTATGGGCTAATCTGGAATAAAACACATACTATTCTGAAACTTATAGAACACAGGGAAAGAGAGATAGTGGACAACTAATTACACAAGTAATAAGTCGACTCTAATGGTCATAAATGTCTTAAGAAAAGTGAGTGTCATGATGGATTACAAGGGCAGCTGTGGTTAATGATATACTCACATAAATAGTATAGAAGGAGATATTCTAAATGTGAATGTTGATTTTCTTTGACTGATGGGTGCCTCGGATAAGAATATTGGAAAAGTCTAGGGGTTATGACTTCAGGTGTAGTTGGATCTGGGTTCTCAGCCTATGTCAGAAATCCTTCTCTCTACATCCCTTAGCTTTCCTTTCTTCTGTAGAGTTGGCTTTATTCTCAGGCAGGTTCTCCTCAGGCTATGGCAAGAATGGCCATCATCTGTTCCCGGACTCTGCAGCTTAGGAAAAGCAGAGGGGGAAATCCTCTTTCCCAGGGACTGCAGTGCAAGTTTTGGCAGGGCTGTTATGGGCTGGCGTGGTCATGTGCCCTTCCCTGAACGTCATGGAGGCAAGGGCTGGGATGCTGTAATGGCCATTTCTGGGTCATGTCCCCCACCACCACCACCAGCCTGGGGGTGGGGTCAACCCTACCCTAATTCACAAGTGAAGAGTCAGGGGTGTATGGTTTCCCAGAGCAAAATTCGAGTACTGTTTCTAGATGTAGGGGGAAGAGCTGTTGGTAGGGATAAATCTGACATGTCTACCTCAGGGAATTTTTGGGTGATTCTTAATATTCTTTTTATTTATTCATTTATTTTTTGCCTCTCTGCATTTTCTAAATTTCTACAATGAACATGAATTACTTGCAATTTTTAAAAAGTTATTAAAAAGAAACCCAAACCTATTGAGAATGGAATTTGGACATGAATGTGGCCTGGCTTTATTCCAGGCTGATAATGGCTTTCTGTGTTATCCCTTCCAGGGACGATTTGCATTTTAACCAGAGTCAAAATGCTGTGCCTCCAAGGAGAGTGTAATGAAGGAATTTAGGGCACTGAGTAAGCCATGAGGTCCCAGGGCTGTTGTCTGCTTCGCTGAGGCTACATTGCCATGAAATCTTGTCAGCCTCAGAGTTTTCCTGAGGATGAAATCAACACCCTTGCAAGGGGCATTTCTGCTCTGAATCTCAGTTTCCTCACCTGTGAAGGAGGGGTGCTCACAGAACCTTCTTTACAGGGCTGCTGGGGGCACTAGTCAGATAAAACCAGGACAGCAGTGCATCCCATGCAACAGTTACCCCCTTCCCTTCCTTCACGAGGGCACTCTTCCCAGACAGGCCTTGTGGGGAAATGGTTTTGGGACTGAGACCATCTCAATTCAAAGCCTGCTCTGCCATTTACTAGCTGTGTAGATTCAGACAAGACATGCAACTCTCTGCGCTCCAGTTCTCTCTTCTGTAAAATGGGGGCAGAATTCCCTATCTTGTAGAGATGTTGAGAGGCTCTAATAGGATAACATTTAATCAAACAACTTGATGTTTAATGCACACTAAATTAATACTTGTTCTCATTCACGTTCCAGTTGGTTTTGTCCCAATGCTTTCATGGAGGCATCAATAGAAACCACAACCATGTATTTCAAAACTGTGAATTTCATAAATATATTTACACGCATAATTGTAATCATTACATAATACAAGGTGAAGAGATCAAATTCTCACAGTCAGCGAGTTCTTAGCCTATGAGTTTTTAAAATACTGATTGAATTATTTTCTATTTAAGACAATATAATACATCTGGCTATGCTAAATTACCAAAGGTGTTCACTGATGGAAATTTTCTTATCCATGACAAGGGGCTGACACTTGACCATGATTGGTTTGTCTGTCCATCCATCCATCCGTCCAATATATAATGACCACTGTGTGCCAGGCCATTGTCCTGGATCCTGGGCACACAGTCAGCCCCTTTGTTCTAGAGAACAGAGATGAAAGAAAGTTACTTTGCATAGCTCATAATAGAATGATCATGAATATTCCCCTCCCCCCGGCTGTGCCTCCATTGGGGTGACTGCACTGGCGACAGCCTGGAGTGGGGCCGTTTTCTGCAAACAGATTACATCGTGACTGTGAGAGAGGTTTGAGTCGTGAGGATAACAGTTTTACGGCCCATAGACCCCCCACAACTGGAACCATTTGGACTTTTAAAAGCTTGGTAATGCGGCTTCGTAAACAACCCTCCACATGAGACACACAGGGTGCTGAGATTTAGAACAGACATTTGCCGTGGGGAGACAGCAAGGTCCAACAGCGCCTGGGTGTCCTGAGGTCTCAGACTAGGTGATTATGGTGATTGCTGTGCAACCCCAGGCAGGTGGCTCCCCTTCTCTGTGCTCACCTTTTCTACCTTAATGACCCTGGTTTTCCCAGTGCAAAGCAAAGGGAAACTTGGAACTAGAGATTGTCCACGTTCTTTGATAAATGCCACCCCATGTTCTTTCAAACTCCTCGAGCTTCCTGCTGTCCCCCATCCTACCTGCAATGGTGGAAGAGCAGGCTCACCAGTGACCGGGGCACAGTGTGGTCAGAGTGACAGGAGTGACACCAGTGACAGGTCACAGTGAAGCCCTGCTTGGAGGCCCTAAGTGATTTGTGTAAAGGGAAGAAGCATCTGCAGAAAGGCTGAGGCCCACCAGGGGCATGAGCAAAATATTCTCAATGGCCGCTTCTGTCTTGCCTCCAGCTCAGGTTTTCAGTATCTGACCTGTGAGAGAAGTTGTGACTGGGAAAGACATAAAGAAGGTCCAAGGACCTTTCCATCTGTGGCATGTTGCAGTGGGGGCTGGGGGTTGTTTCAGAGGTGAGCTCATGGAGGGAGGGGGCTTAGGGGTGATAGATGTAGTTGATATCATTGAGCTCAAGCGGCTCTATGGCATCACTCCACAGAGAAAGCAGATTAAAAAGAATAATAATATGAACTCAGGCAATTGCACATACATGGCCACTCCCGTGCTCTCTTCTGAGTCTGGTAGGGAAATTTTGCAATATGCATAGAAAACCTTGAAACATACATAGACTTTGATCAAACAATTACATTTCCAGAAATTCATCCTTGGGCAAAAATTGGACAAGTGTAAAAATTACATATGCGTGTCACTTATAATAGTGAAAACTTGAAAATAACCCAAATGTCTGACCAATGAGACTAGTTGAGTAAATTACAGTAGAAACCCCATGCTGGGATATATTAGCTATTTTTTTATAAGCATGGGATCCAGTCAGAAAAAAGATAAAAGGCTATTTTAGTTTTCAGAAGTGGAATAAAATATCAGAAAACTAGCTTCACATTCACAGAATTCCTTTTTCTTTTTTTCTATCTCTGTGTTTTTACCCTCAGTATAGGGTTTCCTGTTGTTTGTGGACCTCATTTTGCACAATGTCAACATTTCCACATCTTTCTAGGGTTCCAAGCCCAGCTGGAAATCAGTGCTCTGTCTTCTGAACTGTGCACTCTTTTATATTGTTTTGTTTTTTTTTCATTGTCTGCCAGGTATTAGGGTGAGCTGTGCCTGTGATTTATGTAACTTCTTGGACTTGGAACTTCCTGAGGGCTCTGTCTATGTATTCATGTCTGAGCCCAAAGTATGGGTGATGGTGGGGGAGGAAGTGAAGTGATGTCTGGTAAATTCTCTAGATGAGAGAGAAGTTTATGTGAGGCACTGCAGCCAGTGTCTACAGCAAACATGTGGCCCTTGCTCTGATGTTCTGGCTGATATTTCCTTGTATTCACTTTGTGTGCTGATCAAGGTCAAGGTCAGCACCACCACCAGCTCAATCTCTAGGAACAAACACCCTCCTAATGCCAGGTCTTGGGCTCAAGGAAATTATCACTAAGGTGGCCTCAAGGCAGGGAGTAGGGATGATGATTTAGAAGTGTTGGTTGAAAGTGAGAGAGAACCCTCTCTGTCTGCTTAGATGAAAGTCTTGAGTCCAGGCTGAGGATTCACTCCCAAAGACCCACCAAGCACCAGAAAAAGCCTCAGAAGATTCCAGAGAAGCAAATGTGGTATCTCCAGGTTGGAGATGGTGTGTCCCTTCTGCAGGGAGGCAGAAGAGGAGTGAGACACCCCCTCTGGGCTGGGTGAGGGGCAGATGCGGGGCAGTACCCTTGGGGGAGAGTGGCAGATGTCTCCAAGCCCCACAATAAACTCTTACTCATCTGAAGACAGTTCCTAAATCCATTCCTGCATTCTTTTTAGTTGTGCTCTGTCATGTTTATATTCACTGTAGAAACTTAAGAAATCACAGAGAAGTAAAAGAGGAAATTTTTAAAAAATCATAATCCTATCACCCAGAGCCAACATTCTATTTCATTTTCTCTACATGTTTATATACACAGAAGTATTTACATTTTATGTAACCAAAATATTCCCATATTGAATCTAGTCTTGCTCTTTATTTACTTTAAAATACATTATGAACATCTTTTCATGTCATCAAGTATATGTCAACACATTGGTTTTAATGACTGGACGGTGTTCTCTTGAAGCCAAGAGGAGACCCTGAGCTCTTTGCATTCCAGGGAAGATGCCCCATCCCCAGTCTTAATCACCATGGGCAGGAGTGAAGAAGGGGCCTTGGAACTCTGCATGCTCCCAGCAAGACCCCCACCCTTTTCTTCTGCCCCATTCCCAGTGTTCACAGTCTCATTACCAGTCTCTGCCTTGAGAATCTCAGAAATAATTTCATTTTTCCCTTTATACCTTTTCACATACCCTCTTCCCTGAGAAGCCCAGGCAGAACCCTCATGCCCTGCTTTAATCCCACACGTCTGTGAACAGGGAGGCAAAGCACCCATCAACCATGTAGGCATTGCCTAATGCCCTTCTTGCATTATTTTCTCCATAGTTCTTATCATCATCTGAATATATGTTGTATAAACGTGTGCATATATATGTGTGTCAACCATTAAGATATAAGCCCCACAAGGGCAGAAATTTGAGTGTGTTTTGTCTAGGTTCTGTGTTCCCTGTATCTAAAACAGTGCCTAGTACATGGCAAATGTAAAATAAATATTTGTTGAATGGATGGATGATTTCACTATGATAAATAATGTTGCCATAAACATCCTCATCGCAAAATCTTTGCACTTATCTAGAATTTTGTCCTTTTGATAATTTTCCAGAAGTGGAATTTGCAGGGTCAGAGAAGAAGCATCTTTAAAAAAAAGGGGGGGGAACATTTGAGCCATGGATGGGCAAAATGAAACATGCAGCATAACAGATGGCCTATTTGTTCATATCCTCAATAGTACTAATAATTGGCATTTAAAATTTCAATTGCCCACTCTGGAAAAGTAAAAGTTATAGTGATATTAAAATGAATAGTGGATGCTAGGGACTTGGGAGGAAGAGAGAGGATCAATAGGTGAAGCATGGAACCTTTTTAGGGCAGTGAAATTATTCTGCATGAGACTGAAATGGTGGATGCAAGACATGATGCATTTGTCAAAATCCATAGAGCTGTACAGCACAAAGAGTGACCTTAATGAATGCAATAAAAAATCATTTAAGAAGGAATGCAAACTGTGACAGGAGAACCTAAAAATATGAACCAACCTTACGGAAGGAGGTTGGGATAAAAGGTGCTGACCTAAGTAACTCTGGAAATAAGTGAAGTTTGTAAGACTAAAGGCACATAAGCACTGTACTCTAGTTGATAGAGTTGTTTTGAGCAGAAGTAGGGTTAGCAATTATAATACTGTTAAATGTATATACTAAGGTAGAAAAATTAAATAAATGATTGGCAGATGGTGGGAGCCAAGTTTTTCACTGTTGGATTGGGAGTTTGCATATAAGCAAGGGAAGAGGCAAGAATGATCCATGTTGCAATGGATTAGAGTTGGAGACATCAGTATAAACTGCTGTTTAGCTTAATATCGATACATGTTGTTACATATAGAAATATGTATAGATATGTGTATATACATATGTGAGTACAAACACATTTTTTGCCCGGCCACCTGAGAGGATCTAAATGAAATAACATCCCAGTGTGAGAAGCCCAGATTTTGGCCTAATACTATTCTCCAATAGAAGAAACCAGTGCTCCTTGGAGAAATGGCTGATTCTATGGGTCAGTAAATATATATACAAGGTAAGCCTGAAGCATCTTATAGGGCTACTAAGTAAAGAAATAGGGAAGGAAGGAAGTGCTTAAAACAAGTGAAGGGGGTGTGTTTTGTTTCCCTAGGCTGCTCAAGCAAACACCATGAAATGGTTTGGGTTAAACAATAGGAATATATTTGCTCACAGTTTGAGGCTGGGAAAAAGTCCAAATCAAGACATCACCAAAGTGATGCTTTGTTCCTGAAGTCTGTGGCCTTCTGGGGCTGGCTGCTGATGAATCTTGGTCCTTAGCTAGTCACATGGCAAGGCACATGGTGGCATCTCTTGGTCTTTACCTTCTCTTCTGGGATCTGTTGATGTTCAGTTTCTTGCTTCTTCTGTGGCTTTCTGTCACTCTGTCTGAAATTAATTCTACCTAAAAGGACTCCAGTAGGGGAGCAGACTTAGCTCAGTGGTTGAGCACCTGCCTTTCACATTTAAGGTCCCAGGTTCAATCCCCGGTACCTCCTAAAAAAAACCACAAATGGAAGTAGAATCAAGACCCATCTTGATTGGGCTGGGCCACATCTTAACTGAAGTAACTTTATCAGAAAGTCCTCCTTACAATGTTCACACCCACAGGAATGGATGAATTTTAAGAACATGTTTTTTGGGGTATAGGTAGCTTCAACAGGGTGTTTGGCAAAGGAGCACAGGCACTACACGAAAGAACTACCAATGGCCAAAGCTGGAACAATTTGAAAACAAAATAAACAAAGTAGCATTTGATTATAACCCAAAGTCTAAAATAAATATCCATGAGTCTATGCTGATACAATACATGACTGAAAAATTAATGAGTGGGGAAGAAGAGACTAATCTCCCATGCAGAAGGATTCCAAAGAATTTATGTAGATTTCCCACACACAGAAGGGAGCATAACTCCCATTCCTTAGGTGTGAGCTATACCTAGGGTCTTCCTTCCAAAGTATATGGTATGGGGAAGGGAGGAGAGTAATGTTACAGTGAGAAACCTGAAAAACACTGCCTCAGCCAGATGATAAAGGCCAATATCAACAGTCACAAATCATGTTGATAGTATGTACTCTTGATATGTGATGAAAATTACATTTTACATCTCTAGTCTTCCTCCCCAAAATCTGTAACCACAGTCAATTTATGGGGGAAAAAATCAGACAATTCCCAATAGAGGGACATACTACAAAACCCCTGACTAGTACTCTTCAAAATTGTCAAGGTCAAAACAAGGAAATCTATGAAATTGTCACAATCTAGAGGAGCCTGAAGAGCTTGACAACTCTTTGTATGTGCTGGATAGGATCCTGGACCTGAAAAAATACATTTGGTCAAAAACTAAGAAAAAATGAATAAAGATTGGACTTTAGTTAATAATAATGTGTCAATATTGGTTGATTAGGTAAGATGGAACTAACAGGAGAAAGTGGATGTGGAATATATGGGAACTCTCCATAATAGCTTCTCAATTTCTCTGTCACTCTAAAACTGAACTAAAAAATGAAGTCTCTTTTAAAAATGTCATTTCCAATTGGATATAGTTGAAATATGGTATCTTGAGATTTCCTTAATTTCCCTTTCTTTGTTTACTAAAACATTGAAGCCTTTTTATGTTCTTGTTGGCTACTTGTATTTTTTCTTGTGTGGATTGCCTATCATCATGTTCCAATAATGCTTTCTGATTATTTGTTATGTGGCACTATTTTAGTCATAGCTAATGATACAATCTCATTGAATTATCAGTCTTGTGACGTGAGTACTATTTACTATCCATTTTACAGATGAGGAAATAGAGGCTCAAACGGGCTAGATATTTACCCAAATTCACAGAATCAGTGAGTGGGATGCCCAGGCTTTGAACACACATGTTTGGCTCCAGAATTCCCTAACCCCATGCTATACTGTGAAATTGCAAGTGATGACATTGGCAGTAGTCGGGGACAAAATTTGGGCTCTTAGCTGGTGTCTGGTTGTGACAGTGCTCCAAAGAGGGGCACCATGGGCAACCAAACGACATGCTGGCCAGGTTCATCCCAGCAATCCAAGCAAGCCATAGCCAGCGGGCAGAGAAGTCCCCCGAGTGGCCGCTGTGAGAAATGTCTTGTGAGGGCACTAAACTTCTTGTCCTGAGCTGAGGGACTCGAGTAGGTCACTCCAGACTCTGCCGAGAACAGCAAAATGGGTTCTCTGGAGTCGTGCCTGGAACAAATGTAATTGGCAGGGGCTAGAAGGCAGCACAACCCCGTGTCATTCATTATCATAATTTAATGTTGATGCTGTGATAACTGAAGCCAGGAAGGAGAAACTCCTGTCTCCAGAATGCTTAAACAGCATCCAAGCATCACCAGTACCTGCCTGATCAGCCTTGACTTCAAGGAGCTGGGGTGTAATCCAAAGGCTCTGGAGTCAGGCAACTGGGCTTGACCTCCGGCTCAGCTCCTTACTGTTATGCCACTTAGACAAGTCACATCACCCCTCCGGGCCTTAATTTGTTCTTAACTAAATAGGAACCATAGTCCTTGCCCTACTGACCCTACAGACTTTTCCAATGGATGACTAATAATCCTGATGGCTCTTAGTTACTGTGCATGCTCTACAGGCCAGGCACTCAGCATGCCCCATCTTGTTTAATTCTCACAATGATGTCTGTGGGCATATACTCACATCATCCTCATCTATAGATGGGAAAGCAGGTTCAGACAGATGATGATGCTTGTCTGAGGTCACCCAGCTCACAAAGATTAAGCCTGAACTCAGAGCCTGTGTTGTTCACCAGTGCATTCTACCCTTAACCACATTCCAGCTAGACACTAGATGGAAAGAACATTGTGAGGCATTTCAGTCTTCTGGGAAAGAGTTTTAGGGGCAGGCTGGAGGAGCTGGACATAGATGGGTTTGTCTAGTAGCTGGGGATTGATATTGCCGGGTGGATGGGCATGCTGAAAGCACACGGGGAGGTCAGGTGGATGAGTAAAGGAGAGAGAAACAAGGTTGACTGGAGGAGGCTGGGCAAGAGAAAGAAAAGAGTGGAGTCTCTCTCTTTCTGCCAAAAGAAATGGAAATCTGGGGAAGACAGACACTTGAAGGGGATTTTTAGGAAGCTTTGTTCTCTGATGCTTTTTTTTTTTAGTTTTCTTTTTTTATTTTTAAAGGAACTTTACATTACATAAATGTTATATAAAAATTATAAGGGCTTCCCACATGCGCTACTCCCTCCCTCTCCCACACTTTCCCACCTTAACAACATCCATCATTAGTGTGTTACATTTGTTACAATTGATGAACTCATATTGAAGCATTGCTACTAACCATGGACTACAGTCTACATTATAGTTTATACTTTGTCCCATGCAATTCTCTAAGTAATGATAAAATACACAGTGACCCATATCTGTCATTGCAGTGTTATGCAGGACAAATCCAGTGTCCTGGAAATGCCCCCATATTACACCTGTTCTTCCCTCACCCATCCCCCAGGACTTCTGGTGGCCAGTGCCTTTACATCAATGATAAGAGTTCTTCCATTGCTAGAATAATAAGTCTGTAGTAGAATAATAGTAAGTCTACTTTAGTCCATTTTTCAGTCCCAATCTTGAGAATTTTGGGATGATGATGCCCACTCTGCTTCTAATTGAGAAGGGGCTTAGATCCCATGGGGCAGATGGATGGAGCTGTCTTCCTTTCAGTTGCAGATACTCTCTGTTCCTTGGAATGGGCGTCGTCCATCATTATCCCTTGTCAGTTGTCCTGGGTGAACTGAAGAGCAGGTGTTGCAGCTCCACTGAGATTTAGGGCTCACCTGGCACATGGACGGACCAAAGATTTAAGTCTCTGGGACATGTATTTATAAAGTATAGTGCTAATTATTGGTTCAATAAAAAAGGGCAGAAGAGCCATGTGTAGAGAACCTGTAAATGAGTCTAATCTCCATCCTTTGGCCCCCACTAAACTTTCAGTAAGATCTAGGTCATCTGCCAATGCCCTCAGAGATAGGTTCGGGTATAGTTTGGAATTTCATAGCCCAAGAGGCTGGTCACAAGGAAGGCAGTGGCTGAGGGGCAGCTAGCCCAAGGAGACATCTCCATTCTGCTTCCTAGGCTCACACCAAGCCTGGGGCCAAGGCTGCATTTTCCAGGAGCTCTGGCTTTGGGTTCCAGGGGACCACAGCTTTTAAAGGGCGTTCACTGTACAAGGTGTAGTGTTCTAGCTTGATTCTTATACAGGTATCTTCTTAGTGATTTAAATGGAGGCAGAATCATCCCTTCCTTCCCTTCTTGCTTCTCTTTTCTCTTTCCTTCTTTCTCTCTCTTCCTGTCATTTTCTTCCTTTCTCTTTCTCCCCTCCCTCCTTCCTTTCTTGTCTCTCCATCCCTCCCCCCGCCCAACCCCTTCCATTATTGATCTTTCAGTCACTCCTTGTGAGATACTGTGCTCTGCATGGTAATCAGGGGTGGGTGGCACAGACATCCTTTCTTCTCCACCAGGCAACAGGGCTAAGGGCTAGTCATAAAAAGAATATGACACAGTCCCTGCTCTCCAGTGGTCCAAGTCTAGTGGGGAGACAGACATGCAGGCCGATTACCACAATACGGTCCCCTCTGGATTCAACTCAGCTGCACTCCAACAAGGTAGGCTGTGAGTGCCCCTGGCCAACTTAGAAGCAGCAGGCCTGACAGATTATCCTGGCTCCCCACCCATGCATCTACCTGCGATTTCTGTCTTCCAAAGGACTTTGAAGGTGACAGCCACCAGCCCCAAGCATGGTCAAGGGGCAAGGAGCCATGGTGTGTCCCTAACAAGGTTGAGATACCCGATCCCCCAGGCTTGGGGCCATGCATAGGACGCCACAGCTCCCTGTCCCCAACCTTGCCCCATTTTAACCTTCTACTAAAACAATATGCAAATAAATGAAAGGAAATTAAAATAGAGATAAAATCACCTTGATCTCACAGTGCTGAAAGAACAGTTACTTTTCAAGATCCTACCTCATCTATCAACTTCTGTCAGGTGCAGGAATAGATCATTTTCAGGTCCTCTTCAGATTTATTCCATTTTATCCTTTGATAAAATGTGGTTTTTTACCTTCCATTCCTGGCATTATTTTGTAATCATCTTTTCCTGCCTTGCCCCACAAGCTTCAATGGCTGCGTAATGTTCCACTAAGTAGCCTAGTTTATGTAACTGGCGTCCTATTGTTGGACATTAGGAAAATCCTTGCTCTCACTTTTATAGATAAAACTATTAGTGTTTCAGGGCCTTCCCTTTCTGTGGGGCTCGTGGGCCCCATTTAAGCAGGAGGATGGGAGGGTTTGCATGTCGTGGTTTCTCCTGGGGAACCTTCCTGCCCTTTTCTGTCCCCAGGGCAGCTGTGCCTATACAATAATTGCTTCCTTCCGGCTGCCTGAAGGATGCCTGTTCAACCTCTATTCTAGCAGCTTCCTCATGGCCTCAGGACTCTCTATTAATGTTTTGTCTCCCCTACTAACTCCTGACATTCTTGTGGCCTTTTCCTCTCTATACCCCAGTGCCTGGCACCAAGAAAGCCTTCAGAAGTGGAAGGGAAGGAGGAAGGAAGGAAACAAAGAAAGGAAGAATGGGGTGAGAAAGAGGTTTCCTCTTTTACTCTGGCCACCCCCTCCTCATAGGGTCTGGATTGCTGTGGGGCATCAGTGACTGAACATGTTGACATTTTGTAATTTATTGTCCTGAACTATACACATTACACCTTTCCCCCCAGGACTCACCCACAATGGAAGCTGCTTTTCATGAGTATATCCTGGGACCTAAATAAATAGGCAGAGACAAAAACCTCATTAATTTTTTAAAGCACTTATTGGAATCAGGGGGGGAAATCCTGCCATTCTGAGTTAAGAAGTATCCAGTACATGAGCGTTCATTGCTCTTTACTCTCTAATCTTTTTTAATCCTCTTGCTTGCTAGCATTAATGCTTGTATTCCCCCTCAATTCCCCTCTACTTCAGATGATCACAAGAGCAATACCAACCCACGAAAACCCTCTGCCCGCAGCCCCCATTGCACTGGAGGAAGCAGGGGGCCCAGCTCCAAATGAAGATTGGCCCTCAGAGCTCCAGAGGTGCCTGAAACTCATTCCTCTGCCTGCACCTGTTTGGGGGTGAGATTAGAGGTATTGGATTCACAATGCTGTCCTCTTAAATGAAAAAAAAAACCTTCTGGGCTGTGAGCAACACCCAAGCTTATCATCCACCAAATGGCAGCCTTGCTGAAAGTTAAGCGCTTTACAAGGTCTTGCTGAGAAATTCCATGTCCTAGAAGCTAATAGAAGGTCAGCATTTTCCATTTCAATGTTTTCCCTTCTCACTGCCCAGGGTCTCTGTAATGCTCCCTTCAGCATTTTGAAGAAGTTCCTACAACTTCTGACAAGGTTGCTAAGCATTTGATGTAGTGTCGTGATTTTATCCTTCCCACAAGCTTGTGACTTGAAGCTTGTTGCTATTCTCATTTTGTAGACGCAGAAATTAGAGTATGAACAGGGGAATATCCCCCTCTCCCCAACCAGGTTCCCCCTATGCAGATTCCAAGTTGAAGAATGGGGATCCTGTGTAAGTGCACTGTGAGAGTTCATCTTTGCTTCCTCTGATTTCCTAGGGCAGAGGTTAGCAGACTACAGATTGTGGGCCAAATCTGGCCCACTGCCTGGTTTTATAACAAAATTTATAAATACAGCCATGCTCGTTCATTGACATCTTGTTTATGGCTGCTTTCACACTACAACAGCAGAGCTGAGTAATGCAACAGGCAACATATGGCTCCCAAAGGCTACAGTAAATACTACCTCACCCTTCAGAGAAAAAGTGTGCTGAGCCCTAGAATCGGGGATAATCGTTACCCAGTACCCCAGAATCCAGGGTAACAGACAACAACAACAAGAATAGGCATAGTTCACATTTATCAGGTGCTGGCTATGAGTTAGCCAGTTGTTGAGCTAGTCACTCTCTGTGGATTATCTCATGGAAGCCTCTAAAAACATGATCAGGCAGGTGCTCAGGGAGAGGAGTAACTCTGCCACAGTCACGGATGGTGCTAGAAAGTGGATCTACTAGAGCTGTCTGATGAACAGTTTATAAACTGCAGAGTGCGCTGCGATTTTAAGGGCATAATTTTTAACCAGGCTGTCTACCCAGTGCCTGGCTTTGTGCTTCATGTTGGGTTGAGAAGTGATAGCAAATGAGCAAGGGACAGTCTCAATCCTCAGGAAACTTGTGGACTTGTGGGAAAGACAGACCTCGATCTAGATCAGACAGTGAGATGGGCTGTAATAATGGTCAGAGAAGAGAGGAGTGGGGATTGGGGAAGGGGTCAGAAGGCAACACTTGAGTTGGCTCTGTAGTGAGGAACATAATTTAATAAGTGAAATGGAAGGTGGGGAAGAGCGTCTCAGTCAGCAGGAACAAGTTCAGCCAAGGCCTGGAGGCAAGCAATTCCCATGTACCCGAGTCTGGATGTGAAGTGGGAAGGAAGCTGGAGTTTGTGGTAAATGACAACAGAGGTTCGTTCGAAGCCAGAATGAGAAGAGCCTGGGATGTGAGGCTGAGGGCTTTGACAGTGTATTTTGTTCCCTTAGGCAGACAGATCCTCTGTTTTCTCCTGCCATCCCATTTCTGACTGGTAGTAAACAGGTGCTCAGTAAATGCTTGCAGGAACACAGTGCCACCACCAGCAGTAGGGAGTGAGCTTGCTCTTGGCTGCCCCCTGAAGGATGCTCACATAACAGCAGCGTGCAGACTTGTCCAGGACGACAATGACGCATCTGTGGGAACCGCTTCCAGGCCTTCTGAAGAGCTTCAAGTCTGAGGTTGGCTCCACTGGCTCTCTGGAGAGAAGCATTCCGGAGTAGGCTGCAGTTCCCCCTCTGGTGCTCAGATGGCAGAGCAGGAATCACACTTGGATTTTTGATCACTTAACTTCAGTAAAGCAGAGAAGAGGGAAAGGCCCAGCCTCTGGAGCCATTCAAATCTGAACTCTGCAGCTTTCTGGTTATGTGACCTGGGGCAAGTCTCCTGATTCCTGAGAGTCTCAATGTTCTCGTCTGTAAAATGGGAAGGATGATTCCTGTCTCATGGCGAGTGCAGCCTTCCACATAATTAGTGCCCATTGACTATTGTTTTTTTTTGTTGTTAATGACAAGATTTGTGTTTGAGTTGGTTTTTGCTGCAATAATGCCAAAAATGACAGTAGTTTACACGATCAAACATTTATTTTTCTGTGTCACATGTCTGTGGGTCAGCCATGGGTGGCTCTGCAGGTCAGGTTTAGTTGGCTCCCCTTGCTTTTCATTCTGGGACCTGTGGCCCCCGAGAACATGCCATTCTAATGGCTGGGAACATAAGCATCAAGAGGGGTAAGTGGGAACATGGAACATTGCTTTGTTTAAGGCTTTGGCTCAGAACTGGTCACAGTTACTTCCTTCAACACATCTCCTGGCCAAAGCAAGTCACATGGGGTCCAGTCCGATATCAGTGGGGCAGAAAGTGCAGCCACCCTGAGCCATAGTAAGGGTGGAGAGGGAAGGAAGAACGGTAAACAAATCACACCAATGCCTCAGTTGCCAAAACTCATAGCATAAATGTGGGCCATACAATCCTAGCATCCAACCAACATTGTCTTCCATGGTTCACATAGTTTAGCAAGTCACCTGAAGGTTTCAGTGGCTGATACTGAGATAAGCCCATTTCCATGGTTTGTCTCCATTCACAGAGGGTCTTGGTGAGTGAGGGGGAGTTCCAGTAAGATTCTGTGTTTCTTTATTCCCTTAGGGTTCAGCTCCCTATCCTCCAGCAGGAATTCCCAGAGAGGGCCTAATTTATTGCTGGAATGGGAAGGCAGTCCCCCCTCAGGCCCACTGAGGCTCCAATGTGAGAGAAAATAGCCAAATGGCCCCCCATGTTGGATAGCTACCACTCATAATCTAATTAGCAGTGGCCAACACTGCCTGTTCCCATTTACTCTGGTAAAAATTTCTGAGTGTTCCTCTGCCAAAACCATATTTGGGACACCAATGGTAATTGTTAACCATGTTGATAAACAAGGCTTCCAAAATCATCTCAGAACCAGGAACTGTCATTGAAAACAACAGCAGCCCACAAGAACATGACAACAAAATTGCCCAGTGGTCATGCAGTGCCCCCCTATCCCAGGGGAGCTGGTGGAGGCAGTTGATTAGTATTTTTTGGACATAGGGAACTTAATCCTGGCCCAGATCCACTCATTTCTTCAGCAGAATATTCTGGGGAGTTCAAATTACTTCTTCATTTGTTCCAAATACATGATCTTTTTTGACTTTTCTTGGGCATTGAGGTCATTGTGAGGTTATTGAATTGGGCAGTGGAGAACGTGAGGGAAGGAAAGAAACCCTTCCAGATATTCACTCATTCACTCACTCACATGCTGACTCACCAGGTGTTGAGTCTCTGCAGTGCCTTAGCAGCTGGGGACTCAAAATTGAAAAAGACAGAGATGAACCACTGTTTGGCCACGTAACAGAGCAGATTCTCACTAAATGTATTCTTTCAAGGTCACACTGGGCTTCCCATGAGCCATTGCACTGCAGATTATTAGTTTAAGCTAATCACAGAAATCCTATTCCCCTTGCAATGATTGGCTTAGGGGTGTGCATATGACCTGGTTTTGCCCAATAGGATATGGAGGGAAATCTGTTAGCACTCCTCTTCACTGCTTGTAGTTGTGTGTAGCTGTGACACCTGCAAATTTAACAGCCACCTTGCTACTTGCCAGAACAACGAAGTCATTGCTAACAGCTGCTTTACCTGGGGCAACTTGGTACAGTGAAATAACTCTCATTTTCAAGTCAGGCAGACTCAGTTTCTCCCTGCTCCTTCCTAGCTGTGTGACTTTGGATATGTCTGGTCACCTCTCTGTCTCAGTTACCTCATGTGTAGTTGTTGTGAGAAGCCAACAGTATGATGCCTGCAAATTGCTGGACATGGAGAAGGTGCTGTCTAGGTGAAGACTACCATGATGATAATTATGCTGGTTAGAAAGTTATGTAGTATAAATAGCTGATCTGACGGCAAGAAGACCCAGGTCCTAGTCCCAGCTCTGCCATGATGTGCTGTGTGACTTAAGCAATTTTAAGTCCTCTCTGGGGCCCATCAGTTGGCTGGGCATGACTGATGGCTTTCGAACTGAACTCACTGGAGCTTGAGATGTGATGGAACAAATTCTGTAATGAGGAGACATAGAAGCAGGGACTAGACTGACCCCCACCCCCAACTTCAAGTACAGCAACTCTTTTGTTATTTCTTTTATAGATTGGAATTTTCTGTTAGATATTCTTTGAAGAGAGTTTTCTGTCCTAGATGGCTAAGTTCCTTCCAGTTATTCAGTGGTTAATAGCACGAGCTTTGAGCTGGATCCTCTAGGTTTGAATGATGAGGCTACCATTTACCAGCTGTGTTAACTTGGGCAAGGCAGATGACTTCCTTAGGCCACAGTTTCATCATCTTCCAGCCATTCATGAAAGTCCCCTTTCCCCTCATCCCTGCCAGTAGGAGGTGTTACAGCGCTTTAATTTTTACCAGTTCAGTGAGTATAATATGGGGTTTCATTGTTACTTTAATTTGCATTTCCCTAACTTATAGAGAATTTGATCATCTTTTACTATATTTACTTGTTGGCCATTTGGATTTCTTCTGTGATTTCCTTCCCTTTTCTCCTTTTTCTCTTGGATCATTTGTCATTTTTCTTGTCAATTTTGAGAGCTCTTTAATATAGTATGGATATTATCCTAATATGGCATCAATGTTTCTCTTTTACCTCCATTAAAGTTTTTTTAAATAACTATATTTTGTCCTTTTTCATTTTCTTGTGAGGATTACCTAATGTATGTAAAACATTTAGCAGAATTCCCAGGATACAGTTCAATAAATCATTTCTATTATCGCCAAGTCTTAAGGGTGAGTACGTGGTTCTGGAGTTATTTGGAAGTGTGTTTGCAGATGACTTTAGTTCAAGTTGTAGGGCCCGAGAGGGAGTAGTTTGAATTTGTACCTGTGAACTCCCAGGAGAAGGGAGAAAGAATGTTGCTGTCAGTGTCCACGTGAGGGGGCAGGGCAGGAGACCTTGTCACCAAGGTCAGTTCTAATATGTGCCTGACTGATGAGTGGTGGGATTGACAGGGCTCCGTCATTTCCTCTGTGACAGAAAAAATAGTACTCACACTTGGGAGATCATAAACACAGAAGGTATCTGATACATCAGAAAAATAACTAAGGTGGGGGCTATGAGCCAGTTCCACTGGAAAATCCTGCTAGGAATATCCCTCTTGTCGGAGCCAGACTCCCCCCAGAGATGAATCCGAGTCAGGGGACTCCACTCCTAGCTAGTTTCCTGGAAGACACTTGCATGAACTGGTCCACACTTGTATCAGTTACTTATGACCAAAATCATGCCACATAACAAACAACCTCAGTAACATAAAGCAAGTCAGAGAGAGAGCAAGAGTGAGAGAGAGAAAGAGAGAGCGAGAGAGAGCACTGTAGTCACATGCCAAGGACATGGACACGGGGAGAGGTGAAGAACTGGGGCCATGATTCCAATCTGCCGCAACCGTCCATGTAGAGGTTAAGGTTATGGGCTTTGTAAGCAGAAAAACCTGGATTTTGTTGCCTCCTGTGCTGGGATTTTCCTTACTCCCCCCATTCTCCCTCAAGTGTCTAAAGTGGCTTTTCCCCCAAGGCTTTGCTCTTAGCTAGCTGCCACAGCCAAAACTCCCATTTCAATGTTGCCCTCCAGCTGTTTATGCCCACCCCGCTCCAAGAATATTTGCATTAAAAGATGCTCATTGCTTGTTCTGGTTACATGGGAACACACGCTCTTTACACACTATAAAGCAATACCGCTAGTCATGACCAGCCTCTGCAGCTCCCCTCTGAGTGGGAACTTTCCACTGTTAACATATTTATCCAGATTTTTTTCTGTGCCTATTCGAGATCTCTTCTCTTTGTCAAACATGGGGTGATGCTTTTATCACTTAACAACAACCGACAATGTGAGTATTTCCATTAATGACGAAGTCAGTGGCTTGTGAATCAGAATCACCTAAGGAGGAGAATATTAAAATGCAGATTCCTAGGCCTTGTTCCTAAAGAGTTGGTTTTAAAAGAATCTGCACTTTTCACTTTGTAGATCCATGGTATTTGAACGGGGTCTCCTTGTCTGATGCTGAATTTGCATGGTGGTGGTAGAAAAAGAAAGACCCAAAGAAAGGAATGAATAATTAAGGGATTCCAGGCATTTTGACAGCAGTGGGAGAAGAAAACCAGCATCCAATCACATGCCCTGAGGAGGCCTACCTTGCCCAGAGAAAAGAACCCACATTGGTTATAATCCTCAGTTTCTTTGGAACCTGTGCAAGGATGGACCTTAGTTAACCAAGTAACCATTAACCTGGGCTTTGGAACTTTCCAGCTCTGTATCCTTGTGCAAGTAACTACCTTTCTGAGCCTCACTTTGCTCATTTGTAAAATGGGAATCATAATATCTACCTTGCAAGACTGTTGAGAAGAGCAATAGTTTCACACACATCAAACACCCACCGAAGAATTGGGTACATAGTAGGTCTTCAAGAAACAGTAGCACACTTTCCCCCAGGAGATGAGGAGGCAGGGACTCACTGGGTAGCTTGGGAGAAAGCCAAACCTACACCCCCCCTGCCCCCCACCACCGAGAGCACCAACCACATCAGGTGTTTTGACTAGTTAATTATGGAAAAATTAGGGCAAGTCAGGTCTGCCTCCTGGATTCTCATTTTAAGTTCTGGACAACAATGAAGACTTTTAATCATTCTCCAGGGTTGGGAACAAGAAAGACTCTTCCTGCTGGGGTGGATGATAAGTAGGGGAACCAATCAAAATGTGTAAATACAGCAGAGGAAGAGGCCAGAGCTTTTTCTGGATGCTGGCTGTCTGGGACCCTTTCCTGGGCAAGCCCTGAATGGGGCACTAGGGTCTTCTGGCTTCATATGTGTATGGTATATAGCAGGCAGAAGCACAAATGGCTGCAACCCTCTACTCTTCCCTGTATCCACTCTCTTTTCAACGTCACTTTGTTGCTTCTCCCATTTAAGGGATTCGAAATCCCTTGAATCTGTACTGGCCTTGTCTCTTGTTTGGGGCTATAGAGTGGGGCTGAGACAGTTCCTAGCTGAGGGATCAAGGGGACTAGGGTACTTTGCTTTCTCTTTTGAATCTTGCCCAGCCGCCATGAGGAAGACCCCAGGCTAGCCTGCTACAGAATGAGAGACCCTGTGGAAGACACCTAGTAGTCTCAGCCAAGACCAGCCTAGACCAGCCTAAACCCAGTCGACCCCCAAATACATGAGAAAGCCCAGCTGATACCAGCAGAGCCACCTACCTGGCTGCTAGCTGCAGTCAGATGCATAAGTGAGCCCAGCCAAGGCCGTAAGAACCAACCAGCTGTGTGACCCGTAGACAGTGAGCACAGTAATTGTTTATGGTTTAAGCTATGAGTTGTGGATGGTTTGTTAGGCAGCACTAGCTAAATGATACAGTGTGTGCCTGATGATAATGATATGAAAATAATAAAATCATAGTAGCAGTAAGAGCTACCATTCACTGTGTTCCAGGGACTAGGAAAAGGATTTTATATGCTTTACCTTATTTAATTCCCACAGTGTCCCTCTGTGGTAGGTATTATCACCCCCATTTTACAGAGAAGGACACTGAAGCCCCGGAAGGTTTATATTGTCTAATGCAGATTGCTTTTGTGTGGGGAGAACAAGGTTGGAACTCAGGCCTGTCTGATTCCAGAGTTTGCCTTGTACTGCCTCCTGGAGAATCTCACCTGATGTGCAGGGAAGCATGCTCAGAGTAAGGCCAGATTCCCCAGCCTGGCATCACAGGCACTCTCCTGGACTTCCTGCCTGGAGGTCTGGACCAGTGTTCCCTTGGTGACACTTCTCCAAACACACCCATGCCTTTGTCCAGAATGTGTCCAACCCTCCCCCTGGGTTGGCTTTTCCTCTCTTTACCTGGAAAGCTCGTTCTTATCCTTCAAGACCCAGCTCAGGTTTCACCTGTATCAGCTTGTAGCAACAGATAAGAGAAACCCCTGATTCAAATTAGTACAACCCATAAGAAAATTCAATATATTGTAAGTGGAAATCCAGAGGTAGGGCTTGGGGGAGGAGAATCCTGGCTCTGTTGAGGCAGCAGTCCAATGGTGTACTCAGGGACCCAGATTCCTTCCCCTTCTTTGCTTTGCGAGCTTCATCCCAGATGGGCTGTAAGGTGGCTGCAATAGACTTGCCATCATATCCAAACCCAGCCACATCCAGAGAAATAGAGTTTTTTTCCTTGCATCTCATTTTCAGACTCAAGGAAACCTTTCCCTGTAGCTTCCCAACAGACTTTCCTCATGTCTTCCTGGGTGGGATTGAGTCACGTGCCCCTTCCTGAGCCAACAGCTGGAAGTAGGAGGATTATATCACCATCCTTAGCTTTGACAAATCCAGTCATCTCTGGTGAGGTGGATGTGGGAGGGTCAACTACCATGACATGGCACACCCCCTCCAGGAAGATGCCTCTGACTTTTCCAGGCAGGATCAGCTGCCTCCTGTGGGTTCACACAGATTTCTGAGCTTTCCCATATGCGTCACCATGTGTTATAATGGCCGGTTCACTAGTAGACTTCCCTTCCATCTTAGCTCTTTCTGTTATTCTCACCCACTGTTCCCTTCACCACCCCAACACTCTCCACACTTAGGATTACTTCTTTTTTCCACCTAGAACATGAACGTCTCAGTTCTGCTCCTCTCACTGTCTGTGTGCCCCTGGGAAAGTTACTTCCCATCTCTGAGTCTCTGTCTCCCAAGTTGCACAAATAATCCCTGTATTATAGGGGTGTGGTGGTGATTGGAATGTGAGTGGACCTGAAGAGTTCTTGGAATTCATAGGTACTCAGTAAGTCTCTTCTGTGCTCCTCACTCAGTCCTTTCTAATTATTATAGCAGTAAAATATATACTTGAGATTTTGTTACATTTTTCAATGACGAGGATTTATTTTTGTTTGTATAAGATAAAATCATAGAAATAAATATCACATCTGACATCAGTACTGAAACTGTTTATGTTTTTTATCTGACCTTTAAATGCTGAATCTAAAGTGGATGAATAAAAACAGAATATATGGCCTCTTTGCTTCTCTCACCTGTGGTGATGATGATGATATCGGTGGTGGTGGTGATAGCTCCCATTTCTTGAGCACTTATTACGTGCCCGTGACTTATCTGTGCTTTACATGTCTTCCCTCCTGAAACCATCACAAAGCTACAAGGTAGTTCCCACCAGCACCTCTGCTGTGGACAAGGAGTGGTGAGAATCCCTGTTTAAACAGGGAGGAGAACTTGTGACCAGGGATCAGACAGGGCCACAGGGTAGGAAGGGGCAGATCCAGAAACAGAAGGCCCTTGATGCAGCTTCCTGCGGCTGCTGCAACCAGTGAGCACTAACTCTGTGGTTTAAAACTGCAGAAACATATTTGTGCACAGTTCTGGGGGCCGGGGGTCTGGAGTCACTGTCACTGGGCCATATTCAAGGTGTTGGCAGGCTCTGTTCCCCTGAGGCTGTAGAAGAGAATCTGTTCCTGCCTGTCCCAGCTCCTGGTGGCTCTGATTGTGTAACTCTTCACATCAAGGGTGGCATCTTCCAGTCTCCCTCTCCCCCATCTCCACACCTCCCTCAGCTCTGTGGCAGACCTCCCTCTGACTCTCTCCTATAGGTACACTCTGCTCTGTAAAAATATGTAAGATTTTGTATTGGTTTTATAATTTTTCTGATGATTTAAGTATAGCAGGCCTGGAGAAATGTGCAGATGAGGCAAACTCTGGTGCTTTCGTTTTTATTAATTGGAGGACTCTAAAGGGTTCAACTAGTTGCTGTAAATAGCTGCACATAACCCTAGAGTAATGAATTATTTTCCCAGTTTTATGTAATACGCTCCCAAATTTCAGCTCCTTATTAGAGCGAGACTTTGCAAAGTGGGTGGCAGGAACCAAACCATCTGCCCAGGAGTCACCATCTATAGCAGCCAGTCCGGGTACTGACAGCTCAGGGTGGAAATGCCTCCCAGGCCCCTCCTCCTCCACTGATGATTGGCAGTGATTTCTGGATCACTGAGGACTGCACCGTGCCTCTTCGTTGGATTGTCTTTCCGATTTTACTGAGAGACATGGCCTTGGTTCTCACTTGCATAGAGCTTTAGAGCAGAGTGCTGTAAGTTTTCCTGTGTAGGGTAAAATTCTGTCTCTGCTAGTAAAAGTTTCAAAGTCAGGAAAATTCATCTTTTAATTTAGGCCTCCTATTTTATCATTGAAACCCTACTATTCGGATTCTCCAGGGCCTAGTGGCTCAGTGCACAGAGCTTTGAGAACCTGGCCTCAGCCTCTGAGGAGTAGTGGGGTGGCTGGGGGGCACCTCTTTGGGTGTGGCCTCCTGCTACTCAGATGTCGGGGGGGTGGGGGGGGGGCGGTGCCACCCTTGGGCACAGCCTTCCTAAATAGCCAACCTGCCTTACCGCGAGCTACCAGAGAGGGGGCTAGGGAACCGCCCTTCCAGGAGGAAAACGGTTTCCCCTCCAGGAAGTGGGCGGGGCCCCCCACTGTCAGAGGCACTGGCCCCCTGCAGCAGGTTGGGGGCGGAGCCTACATGGGGTGTGGCCAGAAGCTGCCTCGGTTCCCATGATGCTTAGGGGCAGGCTGCAGACTTAGGCCGTTGGAAGCTGTTGGCGGTCGTTGTCGCTCTTACAGGTGCTCGGCCGCCTGGAGCTCTGTGGCCTGGGGGTGTTTGTGGAGGGTGTTAGTCCTGTGCACTGACGGGGGACTGACCCCTCTGCTGAGTTTCTGACTCTTTAATCCACTGAACCTCCCCACGCTCTTGGCTGGAGTAGGAGGTGGTGGATTTGTGTGCGGTGGACCCAGGGGAACTTCAGATCACAGATTTGTAAGTTAACGGGCTTCCCTGGGCTGGATGGCAGTAAAGCTGTGACAAAGAGTGGTTAGTTCCAGGGTGACTGCATGTTCCCATTTGTCTGCAGCAGTCCTGGGTTATATCTGTCGTCCTACCTTTTAATGTCACCCCCTTTCACTGAGTTTCCTGATGTGACTTTATGTTATATGGTCATGCTCTTAGGTCTGTTGTGGAAATTTCTCTTAAAAAGTTTGACTGAATAACAATTGAAGTCAAAAATTTTAAAAGGCACACAAAAATAGGATGTACAATCAGACGTAGACATTCATGCTTGTACCTGGGCCTCTTCATGCAGTGATATTCAAGCAATTGGCAAGTGGGTGCCTGGGAGGGGTAGAACTGAGGGAACGGGCTGGATGAGAGGGAGGCACACCTCGAATTGTGTACCTTTTTCAAATATGGTTTGGCTTTTATTCATATGAGCAAGTGTGACTTTCCAACAAAATGCACTTTAATTATAATGATTATGTGGATGGATCAAGACAGGCTTATGAACTATAGTGTGTTATATGAATTTTCCTTTCAGGAGGCCCCTAGTCAGCTGGACTTTACCAGTCAATGGGACAAAGTTTTGGTTTTATGTTCACGAGACATATTGGTATGTAATTTTCCATTCTTTTACTATCTTTATTTGATTTTGTATTAGGATAATGTTGGCCTTAGAGTTTGTCAAGAAATATTCCCTCTGCTTTGTTTTCTGAAAGAGATTGTGGAGAGTTTGTTTCATTTCTCCTTCAGTGTTTGGTAGAGTATGCCAGTGACACATCCAAATGTGGAATGTTACTAATTATCGGTTCAAAAGTTTAATGGTTATAAGGCTATTCTGATTATCTATGTTTTTGTGTGTTTTGAGAGTTTGCATCTCTCAAGGAGTTGGGCCCATTACATCTCAGTTATCTAATTATTGGCAATAGGGTTGTTCCTAGTCTGCTTTGAGTATCCTCTTATTTTTACTTTTTTTATTTTATTTTGTTTTTATTTTTTATTATCTCTTAATGTCTGTGGAACCAGGAGTGATGACCCCTCTTCCATTCCTGGTAGTGCTCATTTGTATCTTTTGTGTTTTATGTTTGGTTAGCCTAGCTAGATGTTTATCAGTTTGATAAATCTTTTCAAAGAACAAACTGATGCTTTAGTTTGGGCATAAGTTTTCACTTCTAACTGATTGATGTGCACGAGTGTACTTGCTGGGTTTTATGGTAAGTATATATTTAGTTTTATAAGAAATTGCTCAAACTAGTTTTTAGAGTGACTGTACCATTTTACATTCCCTCGAGCAATGTATAAGAGATTCAGTTTCTCTGCATTCACACCAGCATTTGCTATTGTCACTTTTATATTTTAGCTGTTTTAATAGGGTTTAGTTAATAAGTTGTATATATATTACTAGAATAAAAATTCTAAAGGAACCATAGAATTGTACAATACAGAGTAAACCCTAATGTAAACAAAGGATGATAGTGAAGAGTGCAAGTATAAAAATGTTCTTTCTTCTCTTGTAAGAACTGTAGCACACTAATGCAAGGTGTTAATAATAGGATGGTATAAGAGAACTCTGTATTTTATGTATGATTTGCTTTAAACATATGTTTTCTCTAATAAAAAATAAGAATCCTTTGCCTAATACAGTGTCCTGAAGATATTTCCCTATGTTTTCTTCTAAGAGTTTTATGGGTTTAGTTATTACATCAAGGTTGTTATCTGTTTTCAGTAGATATTGTGTTTTGTCTGATCACATTTATTCTTTGCCATATGGATATCCAGTTTTCCCTATACCATTTGTTGAAGAGAGTGTTCTTTCCCCTTTGCGTGGACTTGGCACCCTAGTCAAAAATTAACTGGAGGGAAGCAGCTGTGCTCCCATCTGCCATGTGGGAGGCCCTGGGTTGGTGTTACAGGGCCTCCTTTTGAAGGCAAGCTGGCCAGGAGAGCTGACATAGCAAGATGATGCAACAAAGGGAGATAAGCAGACACAGAAAAAATGCACAGCGAATGGACACAGAGAACAGACAGGAAAAAAAAAAAAAAAAGCAAGAGGGGAATAAATAAATAAATACATAAATATTTTTTAAAAAATTAATTGGACATTGATGAGTGGGTGTATTTCTACCCTTAGAACTCTGTTCCATTGGTCTTATGTGTATGTCTGTCCTAATCCAGTATTATATATTTTTTATTACTGCAGCTTTAAGGTTTGAAATTTGCAAGTGTGAGTCCTCCAACTTTGTTCTTTTCAAAGATGTTTTTGATTATTCAGTGTCCCTTGCTCTTCCATATGAGCCTGATGATTAGCTTTTCCATTTCTGTAAAGAAGGCTGTTGAAATTTTTATTGAAAGTCCTTTAGATCTGCAGATAGCTTTGCATAATAATAACATCTTAATGATAGTAAGGTTTCCAGTCCTTCAGCACAAAATATCTTTCCACTTATTTAGGTCTTCTTTAATTTCTTTTAGTAATGACTTAACGTTTTCTGCATATAAGTCCTTTATATACTTTGATAAATTTATTCGTATTTATTTTATGCTTTGGTTGCTACTGTAAATGGATTTTTTTTCTCGATTCCCTTTTTGGATTACTCAAATCCATGTGTAGAAACAATGCCGATTTTTGAATATTCATTTTGTTCTCCACCACTTTGCAGAATCTGCTTCATTCTTGAAGGACAGTTTTCCTAGATAGAGAGTTCTTGGTTTGATTCATTTTTCTTTCAGGATTTTATATATAATTCCACTCTCCTCTGGCTTCCTTGGATTCTGATGAGAAATCAGCAGTTAATCTTATTTAGGATCTCTTGCCTATGATGAGTAGCTTCTCTAGTGTTCCTTTCAAAAGTCGTTTTCATTTTGGTTTTGATCATTTGTCTGCAGTCTGTTTAGGTGTGGATCTCTTGTAATGTGTCCTGCTTGGAGTTTGTTGAGCATCTTGGGAATGTGGATTCATGTCTTTCATCAGACTTGAAAAGTTTGGGCCATTATTTCTTCAAATAATTTGTCTGCCCCTTTCTTGCTTCTCCTTCTGGGACTCTTATGATGCATATGTGATGAAATGCTTTAAAAGAATTGCATTTTTAACTAGTCAGTGTAGTGGAGACACTACACAGTATGTCATTTGGAATCAACCCAACTTGGATGAAATTAGAATTCTTGTGACTTGATATTTGCCATTCTTTAGAGTAGAGCCCAATTTATCTGTATCTAGGATTTAGAATTTACTTGTTTAGTAACTTTATACAAATTGCTTAAAATCATGGTACCTATTCCTCACTTGTAAAAGTGAAAATGTTTTTTGAAAATACCTACATCAGAGGAAAGTTGTGAGATTTATAGTCTTTTTAAAAATTATTAACTAAGTTTAGCTTGTTCCTCCCACCCAATGGTCCCCATCCATCTATATTCCTGACAAAACAAAGAGCTGTATTCATGGCGTCATGCTTTTTTTTTAAAGTAGGATGACAAGAATTGCTGAGGAATAAGAATTGTCATTTTCCTTTGTTACAGAGAAGTGAGCTTACTTTCCTTATTTGTATCAGCCCAGGAATCTTGATGCCAGTCCCAAACTCTCTAGATGAGGTGCAGTGTTTTTGGATGATTTTCTAGGTCCAAAATAAAATGAAAACAACCTCCCCAATAAAAGTGAACCTATCACTTTTATTGATACATATTACTAAAGCATATAATCTATGCAATGTGTATAATCAACGTTATTTGGAAGAATTACACAGTTGTTCATTCATCAATTCAATAATTTTATTTTCATTATACAAACATTAATAGTAATAATAAGCAAAAAACCTAGACAAAAAAAAAAAATACTGCACCCCTTAGTATTTACATCTCAATCTAAGCTTCCCCAGTAGTACATTGCTATTTCATTTGTCTCTCTGATTTTATTTTAGCAAAATTTTTTATTATCTTTTTTGAAATGGTACATAGATCACACAATATGTTACATTAAAAAATATGAGGTTCCCATATACCCCACCCCACCCCCACTGCTCCCACATCAACAACTTCTTTCATCATTGTGGCACATTTACTGCATTTGGTGAATACATTTTGGAGCACTGCTACACTGCATATAGTTTGCATTGTAGTTTAAACTCTCCCCCAGTCCATTCAGTGGGTTATGGCAGGATATATAATGTCCTGCATCTGTCCCTGCAACAGAATTCAGGACAACTCCAAGTCCTGAAAATGCCTCCATATCACACCTCTTCTTCCCTTTCCATACCCTCAGCAACTCCTGTGGCCACTGTCTCCACATCAATGATACAATTTCTTCCATTGCTAGAGTCACAGTAGTTCTATAGTAGAATACCAGTAATTCCACTCTAATCCATGTTTTATTCCTCCATCCCGTGGATGCTGGGATGGCAATGTCCACTCCACCTCTAATTTGAGAGAGGGCTTAGAGATCACATGACTGATGGATGTGATTCTCCTGCTTGCAGTTGTAGACCATTTTCAGTTCCCTGGTGTGGTGGTTGACCATCCTCACTGTCCAATTAGGTGACCTGGGTAAGTCCCATGAACAGGAGAGTATGTGTTGCATCTCTGCTGAGTTTCAGGGCCCAACTGGCACATGGGCAGTTCAGAGATTCAAGTCTCTTGAGCATACACTGACCCCAGTGCCAGTCACAAGTTCAGATAGAAGAGGTTTGTGTAGAAAGGTCACACCTGAGTCCAACTTCATCACACTCAGGAGCACAAATTCTTAAGTAGGGCCCACTGTTAAGGCACTGAACTCCAGAGCCATCTACCATGATCATAGAACCTGTGTGTCTCCATAGCCCTCAGAAGTACCAGTACATGGGGTTGTATCTACTTTGGCTGTCACTGGGATTCTGCTGAGACGTGTGAAGCATGACCCCTCTCATGACCTCCCAACTCATTTTCAAGTCTCTTAGTCATGTAAACTCATTTGTTTTTACCATTTCCCCTTTTATTCCAGGTCTTTTTCTAGTGGTATCACCAGCTGGTGATTGGCAGTAATCCCTCTGTGCCAGGGAGGCTCATCCCTGGGAGTCATGTCCCATGCTAGGGAAGGTAGTGCGTTTACATGTTGAGTTTGGCTTAAAGAGTGGCCACATTTGAGCAACGTGGAGATTCTCAGGAGGTAACTCTTAGGCACCCTGCAGCTGTAGCTCTAGTGGAAATTTGAAGCATACAGGCTCATAAGCATAGTCATCAAGATCAAGGGCCCATCACTGGACCATCCTTCTTCACAGGTCTTTGCCCTTGCGCTTGCTGGATTGTTGCTGTTCCATTGGGGAATGCAACAGAGCTCCCCCGACTAGGATCTCAGCACTCCCTCAGTTGTCATGTGTGACTTTATTTACTATTACAATACCCAGTGAATATCTGAGCATATTTGTATATCCTATATACATGCCCTGGAGAACTCCCTCCCAACCATGTGTCCCCCATCAATGACACGCAACCGTGCTCCTCCCCTGCCATAGTTGAACCCCTCTGTGATTCAAAACTTCTTAAAAAATGAGCCTAATATATTGCCATATTCAATTAGTAGGAAAATGAAATCATAACAATAGGTTTAAAGATTAGGAATAGAATATATAATAATTTAGAAAAACTAAAGAAGTAAAAAATAAATTGGGGTATTAAAAAATGGAAAATATCATGAAACTTTGCTTTTGATGTTTTTCCTTTCATCACTGTAATAGGTATTGCCCTGTGTGTCCATGGCAAGGAAATCTCTTCCATTCCTTCCTCAGTGTCTAGATCATATTTTAAAACTTTTTAATTTTGTCTTCAAAATAGTTTTTGATCACAGTAAAGTCACATATATAATATAGGGGATTCCTATTTACCCAGTATCAAACACTTTTCCCCCTTTCCCAGTGTATTAGTCAGCCAAAGGGTTGCTCATGCAAAATATCAGACATGGGTTGGCTTTTATAAAGGATATTTATTTGGGGTAGGCGTTTACAGATACCAGGCCATAAAGCATAAGTTACTTCCCTCACCAAAGTCTATTTGGAGCAAGATGGCTGCCAATGTCGGCGAGAGTTCAGGCTTTCTGGGTTCCTGTGTTCCTGGGGCTTGCTTTTCTCTGGGTTCAAGGTTCCTTTCTTCCTGCAGCTGGCTTCTCTTTCCTCTGTGAACTTACTTGCCAGGGGTCCATCTCAAATCTTCAGCATCAAACTCCAACATTCAAACTCCAACATCAGAAACCCTCAGCTCTGTTCTTTGCCATGCCTTTTATCTGTGGGTCCCCACCCACCAAGGGGTCTTGAGTCAACACCGTAATCGTAACTCAATTGTGCCCAAGTATAGATCAGATTATAAGCATAATCCAATATCTATTTTTGTTATTCATAACCATATCAAACTGCTACACCCAGCAATGATCTTTTTCCATATGGATTTTATATTTGCTACAGCTAATGTACAGATATTGAATCATAGCTACTAACCATGGTTGCATTATAGTTTACATTATGGTTCATATTTTAGACTGTACACTTTTCTAAATTTTTGGTTACATTATGGTTTACATTTTAGACTATACACTTTTATAAATTTTTGGTGATATTTAACATGGCCTATATCATCATTGCATGATCTTGTGGAACACTCCCATTGCCCCACAGTTACCCCCTCTTCCATCTTTTCTATTCCTCTCTCCCCTTCCCCTCAGGGCCCACAGTGTCAACCAAGCTTCACTGCTTGAAGGACAAGATTCATAGATACTTGCAGCAATGTTGATGGCTTGACACACTAGTCTGTCCTCCCCAGTTGGGGGCCACCCATGCTTTTGAGAGACACCCTCTCCTCTGTTTGAGAACATCCGGCCTCCCCAGGATAGGGGTAAAACACCTTCCCACTCATTGTATGGATCTCCACCCACTGATATAACACATTATGTCAACTTGAGCACTCACACACTCCCTAGAACCTGTCCCAGGTGCACCCTGTGCCCGATGCACCCTGTCAAACAGCTTACACAAGTAACCCTTCCTTGTCATATTTTCTAAAGAGTTTTCTCAATATTTTCTCAATATTCAACCGTGTACCTGACAATCTCCCATGTTCGCCTGCTTCCCCCAAACCCTCCCTCCAATCCATGGGCCATCTGACCCATCCTCCCAACCCTAGCCCCCGCCGAGCCTGCAAAGCCCAGCCCAATATTATCCCTATGCCACTGTCTTATCCCTTCACTGCACAACTACTCAACTCCACTTTATCATAGGTTTCTCTGGTGTAGGCGTCAGGTCACAAACTTCCTCTCACTCCCAATTTCCTGTAATTCTATCGTCCAGTCTCCAGCTTTCTGAGAGAGCTTGATCTGCTTACTTCATATCAGAGAGGTCATGTAGTATTTGTCCTTCATTGCCTGGCTTGGCACTCTCAAGATTTTTCCATGTTATCTTATGTGTTAGTATTGTATTCCTTCTTACAGCTGAGTAGTATTCCATTGTATGTATATACCACATTTTGTTTATCCATTCATCTGCTGATGGGCATTTGGGTTCTATGCAACTTTTGGCAATAGTCAGTAATGCTGCCTTGAACATTGGTGTGCATATATAAGTTTGTGCCCTTGTTTTCAATTCTTCTGGGTATATACCCAGCAGTTGAATTGCTGGGTCATATGGCAAATCTATAGCTAGCTTTGTGATGAACTGCCAAACTGTACTGCAGAATGGCTGGATCTTACAATATTTCCACCAGCAGTGGATGAGGGATCCCATTCTTCCACATCCTCGCCAACACCTGTAGTCCTCTGTTTGTTTTTTTTTAATAGCAACCAGTCTGTTGTGTGTAAGATGGTATCTCCTTGTAGTTTTGATTTGCATTTTCCTAATAGCTAGTGATGTTGAGCATCTTTCCATGTGCTTCTTGGCCATTTGTATTTCTTCTTTGGTGAAGTGTCTGTTGAAATCTCTTGCACATTTTTTGAATTGGTTGTTTGTCTTTTTGTTTTCGAGACACAGGATTTCTTTCTATATGTTGGGCATTAGGCTCCTATCAGACACATAGTTACCAAATATTTTCTGCAACTGGGTAGGCTGTCTTTTCACTTTCTTGATAAACTCCTTTGAGGTACAAAAGGCTTTAATTTTGTTGAGGTCCTGCTTATCTATTTTTTCTTTCACTGCTCATGCTTTGGGTGTGAAATTCATGAAGTCATTTCCTATTACAGTGTCCTGTAGATGCTTCCCTACATTGTCTTCCAAGGTCTTTATGGTCTTGGCTCTTATATTTAGAACTTTGATCCATTGTGGGTTAATTTTTGTATAAGGTGTGAAATGGTAATCCTCTCTCATTCCTTTGCATATTGATATCCAGTTCTCTAAGCACCATCTGTTGAAGAGGCCATTCTCTCCCAGTTTAGTGGGCTTGGTTGTCTTGTTGAATACCAGAGGACTGTATATGCAAGGATCTATATCAGAACGCTTAGCTTGGTTCAGTTTGTCAGTATGTCTATCCCTGTGCCAACGCCATGCCATTTTAATCATTATAGCTTTGCAGTATGTTTTAAAGGCAGGTAGTATGATTCCTTTGATTTCATTTTTCTTTTTCAGTATGTCTTTGGCCATTCAGGATCTCTTGCCCTTCCAAATAAATTTCATAGTTTTTCCAGTTCATTAAAAAATGCTGTTTTGATTTTTATTGGGATTGCATTAAATCTGTAGGTCAGTTTGGGTAGGGTAGACATTTTGGTGATATTTAGTGTTCCTATCCATTAACAGGGTATTCCATTTATTTAAGTCTTCTTTGATTTCCTTTAACAGTGTTGTATAGTTTTCTGTGTATAAGTCTTTTACATTTTTAGTTAAATTTATTCCTAGGTATTGGATTTTTATATTTACTATTGTAAATGGAATTTCTTTCTTGATCTTCTCCTCAGATTGCTCATTATTGGTTTACAGAAATGTTACTGTTTTTTAAAAATTTATTGAAGTATATGCACTCATACATAAACAATAAGTGTATAATAGTTGCAAACTTACAAAACAATCATACACAGGATCACACAGAACTCTCATAACACACCCTACCACCAATAACTTGCACTGTTGTCAAACCTTTTTAACTAATGATTAAAGAACATTGTCAAAATATTACTACTAAACAAAGTATTTTCCCCCAACCAATCCTGTTATTATTATCTTTATATCATTTGTATATGAACATAAATAAACAATTAACTGTATAGTAAAAGTTGTGAACTTACAAAGCAAACACGCATAACATCATACACGGTCCCATACATCAACCGTCCACCAACACCTTGCATTGTCATGAGACGTTTGTTACAAACTATGAAAGAACACTGTCAAAATCTTACTATAAATCATAGTCCTTATCTTACATTTGGTGTGTTTTTCCCCCAACCCACCCTATTATTATTTTTAAAATATATTTTTTATGACAGAAGTTGTAAACTTATAAAACAATCATGCACATTGCAGAATTTCCAAACAACACCCCTCCATCAACATACCACAATTTGGTGTGTCGTTTGCTACAGATAAAATAATATCATTTGATTGTTACCATGTCCGTAGTGTACATTTGGCTCACATTTTCCATACTGATTCAGTACCAACACAGTACATTTTTGGTATAGATGCAAGTATACTATATTATTACTACTAACCACAGTCCATAGGTCACTCCAACTGTATTTTTCCCATGCTTCTCCACATTCCCAACACCATGCAGTAGTGATATACATTTGTTTAGCTAACAAATTACACTCTTGCATCTGTATCATCAACCACAATTCTCATCCACCTCTTGGTTTACTGTACCATCCAGTTCCTATATTATTCTCCAGCATTCTGTCAATTGGCATTTACATAACTAGACTACCATTTTCAGTCGCATCCCCGTTTATAAACTAGCTGTTACTCACTGTATGTTACCATCCACTCTACATTTCCACACTTTTACAGTAAAGCTAATTTAAACTTCTACATACATTAAACATCAGTAGTCCACTCAGTACTCCTCTTATCTCCTTTAAGAACCAGCTACCACGAGGTCTTGAAGATATTTTGCAATAATTTCTTCTAGAAGTTTTATGATCCATTTTGAGTTAATTTTTGGATAATGTGTGAGATAGGGGTCCTCTTTCCTTCTTTCAGCCATGGATATCCAATTCTTTCAGCACCATTTGTTGAATGGATTGTTCTTCCTAAGCTGTGTGAGTTTGAGAGGCTAGTCAAAAATCACTTGACCATACCTGTGAGGGTCTGTTTCTGAACCATCAATTTGATTCCATTTGTCTATTGTGTCTGTCTTAAGGCCAGTACCATGCTGTTTTTACCACTATTGGTAGTTATTATGATCTAAAGTCTAGAGATGATGGTTCATTTTTCCTTTTCATGATATTTCTGGGGAAACGGACTTGGCCCAGTGGTTAAGGCGTCCGTCTACCACATGGGAGGTCCACGGTTCAAACCCTGGACCTCCTTGACCGGTGTGGAGCTGGCTCATGCGCAGTGCTGATGCACGCAAGGAGTGCTGTGCCACGCAGGGGTGTCCCCCACGTAGGAGAGCCCCACGCGCAAGGAGTGCGCCCCATAAGGAGAGCCGCCCAGCACGAAAGAAAGTGCAGCCTGCCCAGGAATGGCACCGCCCACACTTCCCGTGCCACTGACGACAACAGAAGCAGACAAAGAAACAAGATGTAGCAAATAGACACAGAGAACAGACAACCGGGGGAGGGGGGGAATTAAATAAATAAATAAATCTTTTTTTTAAAAAAAGATATTTCTGGCTATTTAGGACCCCTTACCCTTCTAAATAAATTTAATGATCATGTTTTCAATTTTTTCTTTAATGCTGGTGGAATTTTTGTTGGGATTGCATTAAATCAGTGTATCAATTTGAGTAAAATTGACATCTTAATGGTATTTAGTCTTCCAATCCAAGAGCATGGAATGTTCTTCCATTTATTTAGGGCTTTTAAAATTTGTTTTAACATTGAGTTGCAGTTTTCTGAATACAAGTGCTTTACATCATTGTTTAAGTTTATTCCTGACTATTTGAGTTTTATCTGTCCTAATTTATTTTCACCACTCTTTTGCCACTTGTAGTTATTTTTATTGATATAATCTTCATTCTAGACTCTCTTCCAGGCTTTTCTCTCCTGTCTTTTCTTTTCAGGCTCTAGCACACCCATTAGTATTTCCTAAAAGTCTAGTCTCTTGCTTAGAAACTCTCAGTTTCTGTTTATCTGTGATTATTCTAATTTCACCCTCATTTTTGAAAGATGGTCTTGCTGGATATAAGATTCTTGGCTGGAAGTTTTTCTCTTGTAGTATCTTAAATATATCAGACCATTTTCTTCATGCCTCCATGGTTTCTGGGGATAAATCAGCACTTAATCTTATTGGGTATCCCTTATATTATTATGTATTGCTTTTCACTTGCTGTTGTCAGAATTCTCTCTTTGTCTTTGGCATTTGGTATTCTGATGAGTATGTGTCTTGGAGTTGGTCTATTCAGATTTTTTCTGAGGGGAGCACATTGTCCTTCTTGGACATGGATATCTATGTCCTTCAGTAGGGTTGGGAAATTTTCTACCTTTATTTCTTCAAATATTCCTTCTGCCCCTTTTCCCTTCTCTTTTCATTCTGGGACACACATGACACGTATGTTTATATGCCTTTTGCTGTCATTTAATTTTCTGAGACATTGTTCAATTTTTTCCATTCTTTTCCTCATCTGTTCTTTTGTATGTTCACTTTCAGAGGCCCATTTCTTTAAGCTCAGCAATCCTTTCTTCTGCCTCCTCAAATCTATTATGTGATTCTAATGTTTTTTAAATTTCATTTATTGCACCTTTCATTCCCATAAAATCTGCTATTTTTCTATGTATGCTTTTAAATTCTTCTTTGTGCTCGTCCAGTGTCTTCTTAATATCCTAAATCTCTTTAGCCATCTCACTGAATTTATTAAGGAGATTTGCTTGAACTTCTATGATTAGTTGTCTCAACTCCTTTATGTCATTTGGAGGCTTATCTTGTTCCTTTAACTGGGCCATAGCTTCCTGTTTCTTGGTGTGGATTGTAGTCTTTTGTTGGTGTCTTTGCATCTGGCTTAGTGGAGTATTTATTCTGGGTACAGTTTTTCTCTTTAGTTTAGGGCTTCCTATCCGTTCTCCCTTGCTGGTTGTGCAGTAGGAGCCAAGCATGTACTTGGCACTGTAAGTTGTGGAGGCTCAAGCTGCCCTCACTGCACCAGGGACCAATGAAGCTTCTTTCAACTTTCTCCTTTGCCAGGGGTAGGGACAGAGTCACAGCTATGTGGAACAATCCAAGTGCAGGCCTAGATTGTAGTTTCCTAGAGAGACTGATGGAGTTTCACATCCCTTTCTCACCTGCGTGGGGCGGGGATGGAGCTGCAGGTGTGGGTAGCAATCTATGCAACGTGAGTCCAAGATGCCCGCAGTTGCCCTGGTAGACTTCTTCTTCTTTTTTTTTTTTACTTTTTTTCTTCTTTATTTTCTTTTAAATTGTTACATTAAAAAAATATGAAGTCCCCATATACCGCCCCCCACCCGCACTCCTCCCACATCAACCTCTTCCATCATCATGTTACATTCACTGCACTGCATTTTGGAGCACTTCTGCACCACATGGACAGTGGTCTTCATTGTAGTCTACACTCTGCCCCATTCCACCCAGTGGGCCATGGCAGGACACATAATGTCCAGCATCTGTCCCTGCAGCACCACCCATGACAACTCCAAATCCTGAAAATGCACCTACATCATATCTCTTCTTCCATCTCCCTACAATCAGCAGCTACCATGGCCACTTTCTCCACATCAATATTACAATTTCTTCCCTTACTAATCACAATAGTTCCCCAGCAGAACACCTGGTAGACTTCTGATTTTCAGTCTATGCCAGCCAAAGTTACCTTTTGTTACCTCTATGGGCTGGTGCAGGGTTCCTCAGCCTCCTCCCTACTAGAGGCAGGGCTGAAGCCTAGACTAGAGCTGCAGGCTGATCTGCATGAAAGAAACTGGTTCCTGCGAACACTGAGAGTTTCAGTCAGCCTGGCTTCCCCTTAGGCTGGGGGTGGAGTCAAAATGGCGGCTACCGGCCTCCTTCTGACTGGGCTGGTTCATACCCCAACATTCCCAGGGCTATACCTCAGCCAGCCAAGTACACCAATCAGTAGCTGAAATCAGCAGCCAACCATCCTGGGGGAGCTCATGCAGCCAGAGTAGGGCAATCACCGGCCCCCATGGCCTGGCTGGCAACTTCCCGGAGAGGCTGGTGGAGGTCCCTGCAGCCTCTGCCCTGCTGGAGGTGGTGCTGGGGTCTAGGCTAGATCTGCAATATGATCTGGGTGGAAAGAAGCCAGTCCCCACCAGAACTGGAATTTTCAGTCCACCCTCCTTCCCCTTGTGCCAGGTGCAGAGTAAAGGTGGTGGCTCCTGGCCTCTTTCTGACTTGGACAGGCTCAACCTTCAGCTGTTCTCAGGATTATACTTTAGCTGGATTTACTCCTCAGTAGCTGAAATTGGTGCCCAACCATCTCTTCCTCCCCTGTTTTGGGGAAGTGGCGCTTTCAATTCCAGCCACAGAACAGCTCCCGAGGCAACTTGTGCCTCTAGTGGAGGATGGGCACTGGCATCTAGTGGAGGATGGAGCACTCTACTTATGAGTCTTCTCTGCACATGGGCAGTCTTCTCCTTCCACTGCTTCAGGGATGTTGCAGGATGCTCTTCTGGTCTCCTGGAGCCCCCAAACAGGTGCTTGGGATAGCTCCAAATTGCTCTGGGTATTTGCTAAATACCCTGTAGCAAGAGCTGACTCTAGGAGCTCCTTATTCTGCCGCCATCTTGCTGGTTTTCCCCAATGCTACTGATTTTTGAACATCAATCTTATAACTTGCAACATTACTGAACTTATCTGTATGTTCTAGAAGCTTTGTTGTAAATTCTTCAGGACTTTCTTGTATAGGATCATGTTGTCCGCAAATAGTGAAATTTTGACTTCTTCCTTGCCAATTTGAATGCCTTTTATATCTAGTGCTTGCCTCAGTGCTCGAGTGAGTACTTCTACCACAATTTTAAATAGGAGGGGTGATAGTGGGCATCCTCATCTTGTTTCTGATCTTAGAGGGAAATATTTTAGGATCTGACCATTGTAATGATGTTAGCTGTGGGTTTTTCATATACAGCCTTTATCATATTCAGAAAGTTTCCTTCTATTCCTATCTTTTGCAGTGTTGTTAACAGGAAAGGTTGCTGTATTTTGTCATGCTTTTTCTGCATTTATAGATAAGATCATGTGATTTTTTTCCTTCAATCTGTTTATGTGGTATATTATATTGATTATTTTCTTATGTTGAACCATTCTTGCATCCCAGGGATGAAACCCACTTAGTCTTGGTGTATATTTCATTTGATGTGTTGTTGAATATGATTAGCAAGTATTTTGTTGAGGATTTTAGCATCTAGGTTCATTAGAGAGATTGGTCTGTAATTTTCCTTTCTTGTGGCGTCTTTGTTTGGCTTTGGTATTACTGTAATGTTGGCGTCATAGAATGAGGTATGCAGTGTTCCTTTTATTTTGATTTTGTTTGAAAGAGTTTAAGCAAGATTGGTGTTAATTCTTTCCAGAATGTTTGTTAGAATTCACCTGTGGGGAAGTGGACTTGGCCCAGTGGTTAGGGTGTCCGTCTACCACATGGGAGGTCTGCGGTTCAAACCCCTGGCCTCCTTGACCCATGTGGAGCTGGCCCACGCGCAGTGCTGATGTGCGCAAGGAGTGCTGTGCCACACTGGGGTGTCCCCCGCGTAGGGGAGGCCCACGCGCAAGGTGTGCACCCCATAAGGAGAGCTGCCCAGCGTGAAAAAAAGTGCAGCCTGCCCAGGAATGGCGCCACACAAACGGAGAGCTGACACAAGATGACACAGCTAAAAGAAACACAGATTTCCGTGCCGCTGACAACAACAGAAGCAGGCAAAGAAGAACAAGCAGTGAATAGACACAGAGAACAGACAACTGGGAGAGAAAGGGGAGAGAAACAAATAAATAAATAAATAATAAATCTTTAAAAAAAAAAAAAAGAATTCACCTGTGAAGCTATCTACCCCTGGGCACTTCTTAGTTGGGAGGTGTTTAATGACTGTTTCTATCTCTTGTGATTCATTTGTTGAGATCAACAATTTCTCCTTTCATCAATGTAGGCTGCTTATGTGTTTCTAGGAATTTTTCCATTTCCTCTAAGTTGTCCTTTTTTGTTGGCATATGTTTTCAAAGTATCCTCTTATGATAGTCTTTATTTATGTGAAGTCAGTGATGATACCCCCTTTCTTATTATGTGTATTTACATCTTCTCTCTTTTTTTCTTTGTTAGTCTGTGCAATCGTTTGTCAATTTTATTGATCTTCTCAAAGAACCAGCTCTTTGTTTTATTTATTTTTTCTAGTGCTTTATTATTTCCTTTTCATTTAATTCTGCTCCGATCTTTGTTATTTCTTTCTTTCTCCTTCCTTTTGGGTTAGTTTGTTGTTTTTTTTACTAATTCCTTCATGTGAGCAGTTAGGTCTTTGATTTTAGTTTGCTTTTCTCTTTCAATGTATAAATTTATGGGTATGAATTTCCCTCTCAGTACAGCTTTGCTCCATCACATAAGTTTTGATATGTTGTCATTTTCATTGGTTCCAAGGTAGTTACTGATTTCTTTTGAGATTTCCTCCTTGACTCACTCTTAAGAGTATGTTCCTTAACTTCCATATCTTTCTGCCTAATCTGGTTCTCTGGCTCTTGCAGAATTTCAGCTTCATTCCACTGTGGTCACAGAAATTATTTTGTAGGATTTCAATCTTTCTGAATTCATTGAGAGTTTATCTGTGGCCTACAATGTGGTCTTTGTTGGAGAATGGTCCATATGCACTTGAGAGGAATGTATATTCTGCTGTATTTGGGTGTAATGTTCTGTGTTTGTCTATTAGGTCCAGATTCTTTATTATTCAAAGTCTTTGTTTCTTTATTGAGTCTCTGTTGAGATGTTCTGTCTAATGGTGATAATGGTGTATTAATGTCCCCCAGTATATTTGTAGAGGTATCTATTCCTTCCTTACATGTTTGGGGCCCATTTGGGTGGGGTTGGGGAAATCTCCTGTTTGTTTCTTGTTGGTTTTTTGTTGGAGGACTCCATCCTATGCTTCACCCAGACTGTTTACCACTCTGTCTTAGCCTTCACATACTGCTTAGGTAGAGCCTACAGGTTATCCAGATGTGAGCATTTAGTGTTTTCTCAGGTCTTTTCCAGCATAACTCAGTGACCTTCTTGATTCTCAGCTTCCTTAGCTATATGGCAGAGCTTTTCAAAGCCCTGATTACCCCATGTATATGCCCCTTCCAGAGTCTTTCTTTCTTCCAGTGCATTTGGTCTGTCTGTTTCCCCTGCCTATTAGGCCTTGTCACAGGCAGCTATGGATACTGTATTTGCCTTATATGCTTTCAACAAATGTGATTTGGGAGGCTGTTCCAGTTCTGAGACATGTCCAAAGTGGGCAAAACAAAGGCAACTCCCTGAGGCATTCCCTCAGGGAGCCACCACACAGGTCAAAACACACAACTGCATTTCTTTGAGACAACCTCCATATTTCTTCCTGTGGCATTAACAAGCCTCCACAGAATATGGGCCACTGTCTCCATGACTTTTGCTGAGTTGAGGCATGATGTTGATAGGTGGGTATGTTAAAAAGACACAACACTGTCTTACTGAAAGTTAGCTGCTGCTTTATTATGGATTCTTTTGGTTGTTTTAAGTTTTCGTTAGATTCTCGAGCTCTGAAAAAGGTATTCTGACTGTAGTTTTAGCTTGATCATTGCTTTAGCAGAGGAGTTTCAAGGTTTCTTACGATGCCTTTTTTTTTTAAAGGCAAGTTTTGTCCTCTTTTTTTTATTAATTAATTTATCCCCACCCCCTTGATGCTTGCCGTCTGCTCTCTGTGTCCATTCACTGCGCTTTCTTCTGTGTCTGCTTGTCTCCCTTTGCTGCATCATCTTGGTGTGCCAGCTCTCTATGGGCAGGGGCATCAGCTCTCCATGGGTGTGGGCCAGCTTGCCTTTACAAGGAGGCACTGGGAAGTGAACCCAGAGCCTTCAACATGATAGAAGGGAGCCCAACAGGTTGAGCCACATCTTCTTACCCCTACTATGCCATTTTTGGTGACAACACCAGTTCTCAATAATTTATATTTTTAAGTCAAATGATTTACTTGAAATATGTCATCATGCTTTTTTGCCATGTATATGGCTACTCCAGTGATTGTGTAATAGTCATGGAGGACTGGTTGCCATTATGTAATTTTTCCTTTGTTTACAATATAAGTATGTTTAATCTTGGGCATTTTTTCAGATACCAATTGACTTGTCTATTTTGTGAAAATTAATTTAATGAACTTAGATAATTAAAGCTGTAAATCTGGTTTGGATGTACTACCTTTTCTTTCCCATACCATTTGATGGGTATTTGTATTTTTTCCCCCAGTTCTGGCTACTGTGAACTTGCCACAGAATTCATTGCATGGACATGTTTTTATCTATCTTGGAGAGATTTCTCAGTGTGGAATGAGCAAGAATTTTGGTAAGTTTATATTTCTGATAGACTGACAAAATGTTTCCCAATGTGGCAGCATCATTTTGTATTCTCACCAGAAATCTCTGAGGGTTCCAGTTTTTCCCTATCTTCTTTTTTGTTTGTTTGTTTGTTTGTTTTTTTTTTAATTGATTTTGTAAAAATATTACATTAAAAAAATATGAGGTCCCATTCGACCCCACCACCCCCACTGCACCCCTCCCCCCCCAGCAACACTCACTCCCATCATCATGACACATCCATTGCATTTGGTAAGTACATCTCTGGGTATCTCTGCACCTTATGGTCATTGGTCCACATCATGGCCCACACTCTCCCCCATTCCATCCAGTGAGCCCTGGGAGGATTAACAATGTCCGGTGATTGCCCCTGAAGCACCATCCAGGGCAACTCCAAGTCCCAAAGGCGCCTTCACATCTCATCTCTTCCTGCCATTCCCCATACCCATCAGCCACCATGTCCACTTTTCCCACTCCAATGCCACCTTTTCTCTGAGGTCCTTGGATTGGTCCATTGCACCTCTATGTCAAGAGGAGGCTCAGATTCCACATGGTTACTGGATGCAATCCTCCTGCTTTCAGTTGTAGGCACTCTAGGCTCCATGGTGTGGTGGTTGTCCTTCTTCAACTCCGTCTTAGCTGAGTGAGGTGAGTCCAATAAATCAGATTGTAGGAGCTGGAGTCTGTTGAGGCTCAGGGCCTGGTTATCATATTGTCAGTAAAAAGATTCAATCCCCTAAATATATCTGAAACCCCAATACCAACTACAATTCCAGTAAAGTAACATGATAGTCTTATGAAAAGAGATCCCCTCTGGGTCCAGTTTCATCACGCAGAAACACCAGCTCCAAAGAAGGGCCATCTGACATGGCAGTGAACCCTATCTGCCATGACCATAGAACCCGTGGGTCCCTTTAGCCCTCAAAGGAACCAATACCTGGGGATTGTATCTACTTTATCTGTCTCTTAGACTCTGCTCAGTTGTGCATAAGGGCAATCCTTCTGACAGCCTCCAGACTCTTTTTTTTTTAGAGACTCATAGCCATATAAACTCATTTCTCCTTTCTATTTCCCCCTTACATTAGATCAGACAGCATTTTAAAGTCATATTATTGTATGTAGACAGGGATAGTCTACTGATCCGCATCGAACCTTCAATTCAAGGTCATTTTCCAGTTGCATTATCAGTTGTTAGTTGATAGTGATCCCTCAGTGCCAGGGAGGCTCATCCCCGGGTGTCATGTCCCACGCTGGGGGGAAGGCATTGCATTTAGATGCTGAGTTAGGCTTCGAGACTGGCCACATTTGAGTAACATGAAGGCTGTCAGGAGGAAATTCCCAGGCACAGTGCTACTCTAGGCCTTGTTCTTATTTCAGGCATATAGGCTCACAAGCATAGTCATTAGTATCAGGGGCTCACTGTTGGACCCTCATTCCTTCTCGGTCCTTGCTGCTGTACTTGGGGGACTGCCGCTGCTCCCCTAGGGACCACGGCACAGCACCCCCAGCCAGGGACCCAGTACCTCCCCAGCTTTAGTTTTTAATTGTTGCCAACAATTAAACATTACCATGCACCCTGGACATATGCCCTGTATAGCTCCCTGTCAGCCATATATCCCCTGTCAATAGTATCCTATACCAGTATTCCTCCGCTGCCATTGTTGGACCACTCTGGGATCCAGAACTTCCTGAATATTGAAGCCCCAATATCATGTCAGGATCTCTTACTAGCAAAATGGGATATAGCGATGGGTTTAAAGGTTAGATATAAAATACATGTTGACTTGGAAAAATTCTACATCCTATCTTTTTCTTTTCCCTTTTTTTTTCCCCCCTAATTATTGAACTTCTCTTCACAAGAGCCCTAGACCACAGCAATTCATGTATGCAATATACAGCACTCCCACACATCCACCACCAAACCTTTTCCCTTCCACAGCGATACTCTAACAGCCTATTCACAGCATATTTAATTGAAGTGATGTACAGAGTCTGAGACAATAGTTTTCAAACCAGGTGACATCTGTGCTTACATTGTGGTGCATACTTTAGGACACGCAGTTTTCTAACATTTTTAGTTATCCTATGTTTTACATTATGGTTTACATTATCATTCTGTCGTCCCCTATATGTTTATGATGTAATATTACATATTTTATATCCATTCTTGTGTACTCTCACGAAACTCCTCTCTTACCCCACATTTACCTTGGTTACACACATTTAACATCCGTTTTCCCATCCTCTTGGTGCCCACAGTGACAGCCAACCTCCGTTTCCCGAGGAGCCACGTCCAGAGATACTTTCAACAGTGTTCAGGTCCTAAATTGCTCAGCTGCCCCAATGCCCTGGGAGCCACCCTTTCTCTCGAGAGATACAGTTCCCTCTATTTGATGGCATTAGTCCTCCCCAGGATGTGGGTCCACCCCCACTCTCACTACTTGGGTCTCTACCCAATGGTATCACCCACTCTGGCAAAATGAGCATTCAGACATTCCCCAGGAGCCCGTCCCGCATCGGACCATCCCTTCCGAGCATCCTAAACAGGTAACCCTCTTAATTATATTTTGATACGATTTTCTCAGCATTTTACTCTCAACCAACACCTAACACTCTCCTGTGTTCGTATGCTACCCCTCCCTCCCCTCACTTTTTGGGCAATATTACCCATCCGCCCATCCCCAGCCCCCCTCAAACCCGCAAAGCCCCACCCAAAGGCAACCCCTTGCCCCCATTTTATCTCTTCTTTGTGTTCATACTTACCACCAGCTCATCATAAATTCCACCCCTGCAGACGTCGGCTCACATCCTTCCTCCACCCCCCGATTTCCTGTAAGCCTATCGTTCAGTCTCTAGCTCTCTGAGGCAGCTTGTTTATTTCATATCATTGAGGTCATGTAGTATTTGTCCTTCAATGCCTGGGTTGCCTCACTCAACATAAGGTTCTCAAGATTCATCCATGTTATCACGTGTGTTTGTAGTGTATTTGTTCTTACAGCCGCGTAGTATTCCATTGTGTGTATATACCACATTTTATTGATCCACTCATCTGTTGATGGGCATTTGGGTTGATTCCAACTTTTGGCGATAGTGAACAATGCTGCTATGAACATTGGTGTACATATATCGGTTTGTGTCCTTGTTTTCAGTTCTGCTGGGTATATACCCAGCAGTGGTATTGCTGGATCATATGGCAAATCTATGGTTAGCTTTTTGAGAAACCGCCAAACTGTCCTCCAGAATGGTTGGATCCTTCTGCATTCCCACCGGCAGTGGATGAGTGTTCCCCTTTCTTCACATCCTCTCCAGCATTTGTATTCTTCTGTTTTTTTCATAGCTGCCAATCTTATGGGAGTAAGATGGTATCTCATTGTAGTTTTGATTTGCATTTCCCTGATAGCTAGAGATTTGGAGCATTTTTTCATGTGCTTTTTAGCCATTTGTATTTCTTCTTTGGAGAAGTGTCTGTTTAAATCTTTTTCCCATTTTTTAAATGGGTTGTTTATCTTTTTATTTTCAAGATCTATGAGTTCTTTATATATGCAAGTTATAAGTTTCTTATCAGATATATGGTTGCCAAATATTTTCTCCCACTGTGTGGGCTCCCTTTTTACTTTCTTAACAAACTCCTTTGAGGTGCAGAAGGCTTTAATTTTGAGGAAGTCCCGTTTATCTATTAGTTCTTTTGCTGCTCATGCTTTTGGTGTGATATTCATGAAGCCATTTCCTATTGCAAGGTCCTGTAGATGTTTCCCTACACTGCTTTCCAAGGTTTTTATGGTCTTGGCTCTTATATTTAGGTCTGTGATCCATCTTGAGTTGATCTTTGTATAAGGTGTGAGATGGTAATCCTCTTTCATTCTTCTACATATGGCTATCCAGTTCTCCAAGCACCATTTGTTGAATAGGCCACTCTCTCCCAGTTGAGAGGGTTTGGTGGCTTTATCGAATATTATATGGCTATATATGTGAGGTTCTATATCAGAGCTTTCAATCCGATTCCATTGGTCTGTGTGTCTCTCCTTATGCCAATACCATGCTGTTTTCACTACTGTAGCTTTGTAGTATGTTTTGAAGTCAGGTAGTGTGATTCCTCCAATTTCGTTTTTCTTTTTCAGTATGTCTTTGGCTATTCGGGGTCTCTTTCCTTTCCAAATAAATTTCATAGTTAGTTTTTCTAGTTCCTTAAAGAAGGCTGTGTTGATTTTTATTGGGATTGCATTGAATGTATAGATCAGTTTTGGTAGGATAGACATCTTGATAATATTCAGTCTTCCTATCCATGAACAAGGAATATTCTTCCATTTATTTAGGTCTTCTTTAATTTCCTTGAACAGTCTTGGATAGTTCTCAGTGTATAAGTTTTTTACCTCTTTAGTTAAATTTATTCCTAAGTATTTGATTTTTTTATTTTCTATTGTGAATGGTATTTGTTTCTTGATTTCCTCCTGATCTTGCTCACTATTGGTGTACAGAAATGCTACTGATTTTTGCGCATTGATCTTATAACCTGCAACTTTACTAAACTCATTTATGAGTTCTAGAAGCTTTGTTGTAGATCTCTCAGGGTTTTCTATGTATAGGATCATGTCATCTGCAAATAATGAAATTTTGACTTCTTCCTTTCCAATTTGAATGCCTTTTATATCTGGTTCTTGCCTCAGTGCTCGAGCAAGTACTTCTAAGACAATGTTAAATAGGAGCGGATGTCAATGTTAAATGGGCATCCTTGTCTTGTTCCTGAGTTTAGAGGGAAGGATTTTAGGATTTCTCCATTGTAAACAATGCTGGCTGTAGGTTTTTCGTATATACTCTTTATCATGTTCAAAAAATTTCCTTGTATTCCAATCTTTTGGAGTGTTTTTATCAAGAAAGGGTGCTGTATTTTGTCAAATGCTTTTTCTGCATCTATAGATATAACCATGTGATTTTTTTCCTTCAGTCTGTTTATATGGTGTATCACGTTGATTGATTTTCTTATGTTGAACCATCCTTGCATACCTGGAATAAATCCCACTTGGTCATGGTGTATAATTCGTTTAATGTGTTGTTGAATACGATTAGCAAGTATTTTGTTAAGTATTTTTGCATCTAGGTTCATTAGAGAAATTGGTCTGTAATTTTCCTTTTTTGTGGTGTCTTTGTTTGGCTTTGGTACTAGGGTAATGTTGGCATCATAGAAGGAGTTCGGCAATGTTCCATCTGTTTCGATTTGTTGGAATAGTTTCAGCAGGATTGGTGTTAGTTCTTTCCGGAATGTTTTGTAGAATTCACCTGTGAAGCCGTCTGGCCCTGGGCTCTTCTTAGTTGGGAGACTTTTAATGACTGATTCTATCTCTCTGCTTGTGATTGGTTTGTTAAGATCATCAATTTCTTCTTTCGTCAATATGGGTTGCTTATGTGTTTCTAGGAATTTGTCCATTTCCTCTAAATTGTCATTTTTGTTGGAATATAGTTTTTCAAAGTATCCTCTTATGATAGTCTTTATTTCTGTGGGGTCAGTGGTGATATCGCCTTTCTCATTTCTTATTTTGTGTATTTGCATCTTCTCTCTTTTTTTCTTTGTTAGTCTCGCTAAAGGTTTGTCAATTTTGTTGATCTTCTCAAAAAACCAGCTCTTGGTCTTGTTTATCTTTTCAAGTGCTTTCTTATTTTCTATTTCATTTAGTTCTGCTTTTATCTTTGTTATTTCCTTCCTTTTTCTTCCTGCTGGGTCACTTTGTTGTTGTTTTTCTAATTCCTTCAAATGTGCAGTTAATTCTTCAATTTTTGCTCTTTCTTCTTTTTTTATATATGAATTTATGGCTATAAATTTCCCTCTCAGTACTGCTTTTGCTGTATCCCATCAATTTTGGTATGTTGTGTTATCATTATCATTTGTTTCAAGGTAGTCATTGATTTCTTTTGAGATTTCCTCTTTGACCCACTGTTTTTCTAAGAGTGTGCTGTTTAATTTCCAAATCGTGGTGTGAAACCTGGGCCTCTGTCCCTTGCAAATTTCCAGCTTGACTCCACTGTGGTCAGAGATATTGTTTTGTATGATTTCAATCTTTCTGAATTCATTCAGCCTTTCTTTGTGGCCTAGCATATCGTCTATCTTGGAGAATGATCCATGTGCGCTTGAGAAGACTGTATATCCTGCTGTGTTTGGGTGTAATGATCTATATATGTCTATTAGTTCCAGCTCCTCTAATATACTGTTCCAATGTTTTGTTTCTTTAGTGGTTCTCTTTTGAGATGTTCTGTCCAAGGTAGATAGTGGTGTATTAAAATCCCCCACTATGACTGTAGATGCATCTATTGTTTCACTTAGTTTTTCCAGCGTTTGTCTCACGTACTTAGAGGCACCCTTGTTAGGAGCATAAATATTTATGATTGTTCGATCTTCTTGACAGATTTTCCCTTTCACTAAAATGTAGTATCCTTCTTTGTCTCTCACAATTGTTTCACATTTAAAGTCTATTTTGTCTGATACTAATATAGCTACTCCTGCCTTTTTTTTGGTTATTGTTTGCTTGTATGATTGTTTTCCAGCCATTCACTTTCAATCTCCATGCGTCTCTGGGTCTAAGATGTGTCTCTTGTAGACAGCATACAGATGGGTCATATTTCCTTATCCAGTGTCCCAGTCTGAATCTTTTGATAGGTGAGTTTAATCCGTTGACATTCAGTGTTATTACTTTCAAGGAATTATTTGTGTTAGCCATATTTTTATTGGATTTGTGTTTGTCATATTTTGTTTGTATTTTTTTTCCCCGTCTAGTTTGTCTTTTTTTGTTGCTCTTATACTCTCCTCCAACTCTGCCTGTCCTGTTTTTTCCTTTCTTCCTGCAGAACTCCCTTTAGAACTTCTTGAAGGGGAGGTTTCTTGTTGGTATACTCTTTCAGTTTCTGTTTATCTGCAAATATTTTGAACTCTCCATCATGTTTGAATGTTAGTTTAGCTGGATATAGTATTCTTGGTTGGAAATTTTTTTCCTTTAGTACCTTGACTATATCATACCACTGCCTCCTTGCCTCCATGGTTTCAGATGAGAAATCAGCACTTAATCTTATGGAGCTTCCCTTGTATATGGTGGTTTTCTTTTCTCTTGCTGCTTTTAGGATTTTCTCTTTGTGTTCAGCATTGGATAATTTGACGAGTATATATCTTGGGGTGGGCCTGTTGGGGTTTATGACCAGTGGAGTGCCCTGTGCTTCTTGGATATGTACGTCTGTCTCTTTCAGTAGATTTGGGAAGTTTTCAGCCATTATTTCCTGCAACACTCCTTCTGACCCCTTTCCCTTCTCTTCACCTTCTGGAATGCCTATAATACGTATGTTTGAGCATTTTGCATTGTCATTCAGGTCCCTAAATCCTAGCTGGATTTTTTCTATCTTTTTATCGACCCCTTCTACTATCTATTTGATTTCTGATGTACTGTCTTCCACATCACTAATTCTCTGCTCTGCCTCTTCTAGTCTGTTGATATTTGCTGCAAGTGTATTTTTGATTTCTTGAACTGTGGTGTTCATTCCCATCATGTCTGTTATGTTTTTGCGTATGTCTGCAATTTCCCCTCCCAGTGTTGTCTTCATGTTGTTAACCTCTTTCATTACTTCATCAAATTTGTTGGTGATAAATGTTCTGAGATCTTTCATTGCTTGTGCGAAGTTCTGCTCCCCTTCCTGATTTTTAGTTTGTTGATTGGATTCAGCCATGTTTTCCTGATTACTGATTTGGTTTGTCGATTTTTGTTGCTTTCTGGTCATCCTTTTATCTTGACGGGTTTAATGAGTTCCTTAGCTTCTTTGTCTAGTCTTGGAGATTAATTAGCTGTTATTTTTGCGTAACTGTTATATCTTCTTTTTGTCACTTTGTTCTTCTTATTCTAATTTCTTGTTGCTGGTTAAGTTCACTTTAAAGGACAGTATTAGTGCCGGGGAAAGGCAATTGTGTAAGCAAGGAAAAAGTGTAGAGTAGTATTGGTGATATATATTAACACAGCAAGAATATGAGATCTGGGAGGATGGAGGTTAGATTCATGTAGATTGTGCAGAGTTATAGCTGTAGGTAGAGTACCTATTATGAGGTAGATGACTGAATATGGGAGGAATATGGTATGAGCTACAAAGCTATTGTTTTCGTGAGAGAGGGAAAAAGAAAAGAAAGGTAACAGTTTCAAGAGTGGATACCAGACAGAAAACAAAACAAAGGTATTAAAAATTAAGAGTTAGACACTTTGTGGATCAAAGAACGGGGGGTGGAATATAGGAGAGACAGTAGATGATAGCGGATATCAAGATGCAGGGGAAGGGGGATAGTGTACGTAGCCTAAATCAGTTCACACAGAAATGAGGCAGTGGAGGATGGGAAAACCCAGCAAATGTGAGGTGTTCCTGTAGCACCTATTGTATACTTGAATTAAAATAAAATAAGTGGAAAATGAGGGACAAGAGGGAGAGAGAAAACCGAAAAAGAAAAACTAATAATAATAAAGAAAAAAAGAAAGACGAGAAGAAAGAAAGAAAGAAAAAGAGGGTGGGCAAACGGTGGGGAACAGGTAAGGGGAAGAGAAATACAGGTATACACGAGCCACAATTGCAACACTATCTAAAACAACAACGAAAAAACCCCTAAATAACTGTATAAAAAAAGGACTTTGGTGGACACGCTAGGAGAAAAGACTAGGGGATAATGCAATATTAGCAATCAGGGCATCAAAAAGAGTAAAAAATAAGATAAAATGAAAATAATAACAAAACAATATGAACCAATAAAGATAAAATGCAAACGTTAAGGCCCAGGGCACTCAAGGATCCCAGGTAGACCCCAGGGCGTGATGGATTCAGGGGTGGCAAGTCTGAGACACTGAAGACTCAAGAGGTGTGAGTCTGGGGTGTGGACCACCAGAGTCCAGGGGACCCAGACCTGGCAACCTCAAATCTGGTCAACAGGAAGCTTAGGAGCCCCGCAGTGCAACACAGCCCTCAGGGATCCCTGTAGCTGGGTGCCAGCCCCATGGGGGAAGCCAGATCCGCAAACTCTATATTTAATGTCTGAACCCTGCAAATCACCTACTCCTCAGGGTTTCAGCCTTTGGACAGCTCCCTCCCTGTGCTCCCACGCAACGGCCACTAGAGGGCGCCTCTACACCACAGCCAGTTCAATGACCCAGATCCCAAGCCCCGCCGGGTGGGCTGGGCTTAAGCTGGAAATGCCGAAAACAGACTCCAAAACCGGAAGTCCCAAACTTCGCAAAATATTCCCCAATCGGCTTCCGGACGTGTCCCCCTCCCTCACTGGACCCTGCAACAGTCTCCCAATTGTGTCCCCTTATTGCCAAAAATCCAATTCCATTGCAGATCGGCAGCCGGACCTGTGGGGATGGGGCTCCAGGCGGAAGCGCTACCACCCCTGTCCGCAACCAAAACGTCCCCCGCTTCACAACAAAACACCGTCTGTCTCCCCAAATCGATCTGCAAGGAGTCCTGTCCCATCAACCCCTCACCAGTCCACCTAGTACCCGCAAATTCCTCAGCACTGCAGAGCCTCCAAAAAAAGGGAAAAAAAAAACAACCCCTGGCCGCGGCGGCTCCCCGAGCTGCAGCAGCGACCGATACCGTGGCTCTGCCCACCCAAGGAGGGAACTTTCCGCGCCGAGCTGGGACCTCCGTTTATATATTATAGACGTATCCTCTCTGTTACCTTCCCACCAAATCGAAGTCCAGACACCTTCCAACCAGCAAAAATCCCCAAAACAGCCCGGTCCCAAAGAGCCTTCAATGCTGCCCAGCCGCCCCCTGCAGAGACATTACCAGGCAAGTTCACTCAGCCACCATCTTGCCACAATCTCTAATCTTCCCTATCTTCTTTAACACTTGCTATTATCCCTCTTGATTATAGCCATTCTAGTGTGTGTATAGTGGTAGCTCATAGCAGATTTTAATTTGTATTTCCCTAGAGATGAAAAGTATTGAGCGTTTCTACTTTAGCGAATGTCTATTCACATGTTTTCTCATTTTTAAGTGTTGTCTTCTTATTTAGTGATAAGAGTACTTTTTAAATTTTGAATACAAGTCGGCTTTCTGACATATTTGCAAATATTTTCTTCCAGTATGTGGCTTGTCTTTATTTTAATGAATCATAGACCTAAAATGATAAAGCATCTAGATTAAAATACTGGCAAAAATCCTTGTGACCTTGAGTTATCCAAAGAGTCTTAGATGTGATTCCAAAAGCACAAGACATAAATTAAAAGATAAACTATTGAACATCATTATAATGAAACATTTTGGTGCCTTGAAAATACCATGCTAGAGATGTTCCAAAACAAGAAAGTGGTGAAAATTAATCAATGTAATAAATATACTCAAATGTTGAAATGTCCACTTTCAATGGGTGAATATATGGTATGTAAATTACACCTTAATACAGCTGTAAAAAAGAAACAAAAAACAAACTCAATCAAAGCAGTGATTACCCAGAAAATAAAATGAAGAAACTAAGGAAAATTAATGGGTCCTAAAAGAACTAATGACTACAGAGGTCTCCAGCAAGATGATCAAGAGAAAAAGGCATCAATAAATCACATTCGAAATAAAAGAGGCTAAAATTAGGCATAATATATATTTTTAGTAATTCTGTGAGATTTAGGTAAATATCTTGATGCCACATCCTTGGAAACATAGATGAAATTGTTAATTTCTATGAAAACACAAATTATTAAAATTGATGCAGTGCATCACTTCAACATGTGGACACTGAAGGTGTTGAAGGATGAGGCTGCAGTGTGGATGCCACATGGACCAGGTGGTGGTCCCAAATGGCATTAGGCGTGGAGTTCCTGAAGACCAAGAGAGTAAGGTCAGAGAGTGAGCTAGGGGGCTGCATCATGCAGGCAGCTGGGAAATGGAGACCAGATAGAGCCTGGGAAGGAAGATGAGGGGACAGGATATGGAAGAGTTGAGGTGAGATCTTGAATTGCCAGACCCTGCTTTGTGGCCTGAAGTAGGTGATGTCCAGGGAATGAGGCCCTTCCTTTCTCCACAGAGTGGACAGACAGTTCCCAGCACGCTGTGGTGACAGTTGCCCTACTTGAATGGGCATCAGAATAGTCAGCCCCTCTGAAGGGCCATTTGGGCCATCTGTCAGCATTGAACCCTCACACTTCCACAGAAAAGTTTTATACACATTGACGTTGTTATACTCTTCTCTGTGTGTAAGAGACCAGGTCTTTAAGGTTGAGAACGATAAAAAGACGGAAAGGTGGAATGGGAAAATGCTTATGAATAACAAAGAGAGAAACTTTAGTGAGAGATGGGAGTGGATGTGGCTCAAACATTTGGATGTGGGAGGTACCAGGTTTGGTTCCTGGTGCCTCCTAAAAACAACAACAAAAACCAACAACAAATGAAATAACCAACATGGGGAGCCAGTGTGGCTCAGTATTTCAGTCCTGACTTCACAAATATGAGGTCCAGAAATCAATGCCCCATCATGGTTCCTCAAACAAAAAAGAGAAAGAGAGAAGAAATGGCTGCTTTCTCTTGTTTGGAATCCGCTTATTCTGAGACGTTGACTTGTGCATGGGCCAGAGCAGCAGAAGGGATGGGGAAGCTTTGGGGACAGTGGGGATAGAATTAGGGTTGAGGGAGACCTTGGGCTCCTGATGTTCATTGCATGATGTAGCCTGACCCCAGGGTCCAATTCTGTCCTCACCGCTATACTTCTCTTCCAGGATCTCAGTCAATTCATCACTGCAATTAATGGGTCTAGGAGTTCCAGCATCCCTTTTCCAGCCCTCCAATATTTTAACTGTGGCCAAGGATGTATGCCTGTGTCTTGTTCTTTAAGAAGACAGTCACTGTCTCCATGTCTTTCTTTCCTGGCATTGTTTCGTAGATGGCCCAGTATTACATTTGCCTTGACATTGGGGAACACCTGGAGGGCCTTGAATGTCCTAACTAAAAGTTCACCTCCCTGTTCTGCTCTCATATAAGTCTCCTAACCAAGTGATCCTCCTTTTCATGGGCACCAGGTACAATTCCTGCTCACCCCTCAGGAGCAGGCTTTAGGTCCATCTCAGCCTCCATAATCACTCAAACAAATCAATCCCATCTTCATGCCAAGAACCAGGAGTCATCTCATCCTTTTGCTCCCTTTCACAAAGCCTGCCTCCCACAGCCACTCCTTGTGTGCCATGTGATCTCAAGTGCAACACTAGTGTGACCCTGCATGGCATCCTGTGTTCCGTTCTACAGGTTGTTGTGTATGTATGATTAACCATCCGCTGTTGATCTCATCTCTCAGTGGCAGGTGTTGTGTGTTTGGCCCTCCCCTAAACCCTAGAGGGGAATCCCTGCCTTATCAGTGGAGTGAAGGTGAGACTATTGAAACATTTCTTCCTTCCCTCATCTCTTCCCTGCCTTTTTTTTCTAATGACTGCTCATTTCCTTTCTCCTTGTCACCTTCCACCAATCACATTGCTCTCTGGTATGGGAACATTGGAGGACTGATCAATTCTACACTACCACCATCTCCCATCAATTGATTGAATCAATTCATCCTATTCAAAGGACATGTGAAAGGGGCCTGAGGTTGTGTTGGGCTTTGATTCAGGAAGAGCTCTTGATTCTTTCTTCATTTTACAAGGTGTTTCTTACCCCTACCCCACAGAAACCATGGCTGCCATAATAAGTGCTGAGAGAATTTCCACATGACAATGGCATTTTCTATTCTTGGTAACGTTATGTTAAGTGCAATTTTAGGCCTCAGTTGGTGAAATGTGGAGTAGGTATCCCCCAGCTATACCTAGAGGTGTCTCCTTACTCAGATACCTCTCAACTGGGTGTGGCATGTACCTACACCAGGAGCTATGTGCAGAAAAGGAGCCAGCCCTAGCACTCCAAGCTTTGAAGATGGTGAGAGGGTTAATTCAGAGGCCACTGTAATAAAACAAGTTTGGCAATGAGGGAAGAGGTAGGAGTGTCCTATCTGTGGGAGACATATCCATTCAAATGCCAAAAGCGTTTGAGAGAGTAGGGACTCAGTGATTACTGCAGTCTCATATTGGAAATCAAAGGTCTTGCCTGAAATCTCTCAGCTTAGGAAGTCTCAGAACTGGATTCAATACATGCGTTGGAGCTTTCAGACCAGTGCTGTTTCCACGAGGCACAGCTGCTTTGTCTGAAAACAGCCACTCTATTTTAACCCACACCCAGTTTTGAATGGATCACTCCCTGGTATCAAAAAGTTCTGTTGGTGACTGCCTGAGTCCGTTTTCTGGAGCCACTTCCATAGAAAGGGGCAGGATTGTTCTCGAGTGAACCAGTTGTCTGACCTGTTCTCAACAGAAACAGACCGAATGAGTTTTACTACATAGAGGGTCATTGTCTGTTGTAACATCTGTGTTCTGCCATCTGTGAAAGAAGACCATCTTGTATCATTTATTTTCTTAAGTTTAAGTGCTTCAAACCTGAGACAGTTGCCAAATCATGTACGTGGCCACAGCTTAGCTTTGGGCCTGAATGAAGCATCAGGAGAACCAATTTCCAATGGTGGCACTATCTGCAATGTAGAATGTTTCCTCCCAATGTGTTTTGTAGGGGGTGAGGAAGGAGATTATGTAGGTTCTGAGGGGGTGATTTTGAAAGATGTAAGAAGGAACCTGACCAATGTGTTACCATATTACACTCCTGAAAACTAGGATATGAGATGGATGAAAAGTGAGATAATATTTACTGAATGGAGAATTATCAAAGGGCCCCAGAATTAATTGGAAAAACTAAAAAGAAAAGAATGGAGGAGCACAGTAACTATTTATTATTATAACGTTCTAAATTTTTAAGTAAAATATGAAGAGGGAAAAGAGAAAAGCAAGAGACAATAGTAGGCAAAACCCAAAACATTCACAATAAAATTGGCACAAACTCTTTTGGGAAAAGGAAATTTAATTAGACTTGTCTAGGAATGAGAAGCCCTTCCCAATCGAGAACAGTGCATATATAGAGAAATACGTTTTTACTTCCATATACCAGCTGGCAAGGAAATTACAACAAGGATGATGAACACCAAGCTAAAAATAAAGTGGTCTTTTGAGTTCTTCCTTGTCACTGTCTCTCAGGTGTGTGGCTCAGAGTATTTGATATTTCTAAAGCTCTTCATAATGCTATCAAATACCACTAAAATATCTTCCTGGTTCTTATGCTTTATGTAAATTCTGAGGAGTGACCCAAGTGCTGGCAGGGGTTGATGAAGTGATGCTTTGGTACTTCCCAACTGTCAGCATCTGTGAACTGACTAGAATCTCTGCACTTCCTTTGTGCTTTTTACACATCCACCAAAATGGCCAAAGTGAAAGTCAGAAGATACCAATTATTGGTGAGGATGGGGTTGAACTAAACTCTCTTGCATGGTTGGTGTGAGCATAAGGTGTGCATTCCATTTGGAAAACTCTTGGTCAGTATTCACCAAAGGTGAACTTAAGCATCTCCCATGACCTGTTGATTCCTCTGTATGAAAATACCCAGTAGAAATGCTTGCACAGTTCCAGGAATACACATTTCCAGGAGTGTACATGACAGCATTATTCATAATTTCCCAAACTGATAAACTATCCAAACACTTATCAACTGTGGAAGGTATAAATTCTAGCATGTTTCAACAATTGTAAGCTTTTTCTCTGTAAGTACGAATGATCCTTAAGTACATACACCTATATGGTGAATATTACAAAAAGTAAAGCAAAAGCAGCAAAGTACAAAGGAATCACGATTTCATTTCTTGGAGCACAAAACCAGTTGAGATTAATTGATGTTATGAACAGACAGGACAGTGATGACCCTTAGGGATGTGAGCTTCTGGACTAGAAGGGGCCACGAGAGAACTTCTTGGGTGCTGGGTTCCGGTAAAATTTTAGAAAATTTCTTAAGTAAAAAAGTTACTTTTTGTCCAATATGTGAATCTCAGTAGTGCTGTGTGCTTGCAAATATGGTAATCGAATACTCCATCATAAACCCCAAAACACAGAACTTTACACAAAGCATGGAAGGTACATTAAGATTTTTGGGACAAGTTTTTTCACAGCACTGAAAAGCCCCTGTCCAAGCAGAAGCGTCCAAGCATTCCAGTGAACCACATGGCTGGGACTACCCACAGCAGCACTGTCTCACACTCCCCTGAGTGATCTCTGAGATAATGGCAGCAGAGTCATCTGCCACTACTCCTGTGCTGAACATCTCTCCAGTCAGTTGAAAGGCTGTGTGTTAAAAGTATTATTGTATGGGGAGCTGTTGATTTTTGTTGTTGTTGATCTCAATCTATGCCCTCTCTGTCAGGGACCTGTTTGCTTCACTGAAAAATCAAATATTTATAGGAAATGCCCAAATTCTTCTTTAGTATGGACTGGAACTCCTTTAATTCCTCTGACTCTTTCTCACATGTATAACACAGATTGTGTCCAGCATTAATTATTTCAAATATGTGTGAAACCTGACTTTGTGGTACCTTCCACTGGTACCACCCTGTTCCAAGCCACCCAGTTGACTCTCACCTGAACCCTGCAATATCCTTCTTCCTGCTGTCTCAGGTGCCCTGTTTTTCCTGTAGTCTATACTCATCCAACAGAAAGGTAGTGTTAAAAACCAAATCAGATCATGACCCCCTTTACTCTTTGCTGTCCATACCTGGATCATTCAGTGAAACCTAGAGTTCTTAACACTGTCCAACACAACCCTCCCCAGTCTGTGCCCCACCCCCCTTTTGTCAGGTCCTTGTTCCCACCTGCTGACTCCATTCCAACAGCATTATATTCCTAACTTTTCTCAGGCACCATTCGTTCTTCCTTAATCAGAAGTAGAAAACTCAAAAATGAAGGTACAAAAGTCTGGCAAGTTTTAGAACAAAATGGAAAAATCACTTCAGAAATGAAATGTAAACTAGGAGAAGCGCAGCAAGAAATAATACCTTAGGAAGACCTGAAGGTGATAAAGAAGAAATTATTTAGAAGATCTGAGATAAAAATTATTCAAGGTAAACATTAGTATTTGAGAAATTTGACAAAAGTAAAGGTCTACAGAAGACATCTAATATATGAATGATTCTAATGCCTGAAAAAGAAAATCAAAGAAAAATCAAAAAGAAGATATAAAGATTACAATTTATTTTTATGTGGAAATAAAAAGAGAAGCTTTGAAATTTAAAGAGAACCTGAGCATAGACTCAGAATGACTTATGTCAAGACATATCCTAGTAAAAGTACTGAGTTTTAAAACAAAAAATCCTTTGTGCATCTGGAGAGAGAGGGAAAAATGATAGATAAAGAAAACTAAAATAGAATCTCATGAACCTTTTTTACAGTAATAATTTGTTTTACATGTTTAAGACAATTGAGGGAAGAAATAGTGAGCCATAAATTTCACATCGAGCAGAAACTGACTTTGAGGTCTGAAAGGCACTGACATCCAAGTCATCATGTAAGATCTGGGGACCTATTCCTTCCAAGATCCCTTCGGGACAAGTGAGCCAACTCGAGACAACAGAATTCTTATAAAGAATTTGACACTAGTACAAATGGTAAGATCTAAATATGCAGTTGCTTTGCTCAACTAAGAGAAAATAAGGGTTCCCCGAGAGAGGACTTGAATGTCTTATGATAATTCATTAAGTTTTTTGTTTAGAGTCCTTTCTATATATGTGCTTTATTTTATAGAATAGCTATTTTAAAAATGACTAGTAGAAATAAATATTGTTTAAAGTAAAAATCACCAATATTAAATATAAAGCATGTCTCTAAGACTGATGGTAAATCTCTGCTAATCACAAATTAAATAACTGGTTCCAAGTCATCTGGCTGACAGAGGTGTATTCATTGATGAGGGGTAGGGAATGTCTTGTTCTTTGGTGTCATGTCTGATTTAAGGCTCCCAACAGTATCCAAGCTCCAGCATCTTGGCTGTCAGGACCTCAGTGGTGTGTCTGGTCCACACAGCATCTCCGTGTGCATGTTTTGTCTCTTTCCCTCTTCTTAGGACACTAGTCATTTTGGTTTAGCACTTTCCTTGTTTCCCTATGACCTTGTCTTAACTTGGTGGCAATTCTTAAAGTAAATCTTTCCAAATAAAGTCACATTCACATGTAATGGAGATTAGGACTTCAACAGTTATATGGGGCAGTGTGGCAGTATATAACAGATGTGCTACTATAATGGTGGATACAAGGTATGCATTTGCAAAACCATGTAGAATTGTAGAATACTAAAAGTGAACTTTAATGTAAATCCCGAACACTGATAATAATGTATCAATATTGGTAAATTAATTTTAGCCAATACTGAATTGAATGCATAGTGTTATTGATAAGACAATTGTAGGAACACTGTGCGGGCTGGCTGCTGGGTGTGTGGAAACGTGTTGTACTATCTGTTCAATTTTTATGTTAATCTAACACTGTCCAAAAAATGGAAGTGTATTAATTTAGAATAATAATAAACTGGGGACACTTTTCCATGGATTTATCTGTTTTACTTAGTGTTAACAAATGGCTAAACTAGCTAATAATCATTAGCCTGCAATGCTGTCTACATTAAATGTGAACCATACTTTTGTTGTAAATGCAACGGTAATTCTGTGCTTGTAGCATAACTGTGTGAATTAGTTAATTTAGTGTTTCACAGATGAAAAAGGAATTTTCTCCTAAATACTGTACACTGAATAAACCTCAATCATTATTTTTGAATGTACATGATGTTTTACATTTCCAGAGTACCTTCTGTGGACAAGGTGGTTGGAGATATCCAGTTGTGCACCTTTTCTTCAGCCAGTATCCCGTGTTGATGCTACTGTCCTGACAAAGCCTGTGGGATGCAGATATTTTGATCAGGGAACTCCTCTGTGTTTTCTGTTCTTGTGAGAAAAGAACCTCAGAAATGTATGTATACTAGAGAGAGCTTTTGAAATCTTGTTCACAGACAACCGTGGGAAAGTTATATTAAGTTATTCACAGTTCATACTAGAACTTCTTATTCATCAGTTGCCCAGGTGACACTATGAAGCAAACTTGGGCTTCAGGAAGATCTTACAGTTTTGTGTGCTCTTAATTGCTCAAGAAACATATGACTGGGAAGATAAGTTCACTTAGACGGGACAATGTAGCAAAGTGGCACAGCACAGTGACCAAGAACATAGCAGATGCTGCCTGATGACCTAATTCCCACACAGGCCACCTGAGCCAGGAAATGTTATGTCACCCCTTTGTGTTCAGTTGCCTGTTGTGTGATGTGGAAATATTAAGTGGGCTTCCTTATTAGTATTAGTATTATTAGTATTATTAGTGTTATGTTATGAGGTATAACATATGAGTAAATGTTCCATGTTTTCCATTATTAAATGTCTAAAAGTATAAGCAGGAACTGTGGCTGTGGTCACCTCCAGAGAGGGTACTTGCATGGCTTCAAGCCAGATGAATATGGACACTACCTTTTTGCCTCCTCAGTCTGGATGATTTCAATTGTCTTATCTTTAAGTTCACTGATTATTTCTTCTGCTTGCTGCAATCTGCTGTTGAACTGTTCTAGGGTATTTTAAATTTATGTTACTGTGATCTTCACTCTTCTTTGTTGACCTTTCCTAATTTCCATCTCTATTGTCATCTTCCTTGTGTTCCTCTATTGTGTTACTGATTTCCTTTAGTTCTTTTTCCATGTTTTCCTTTAACTCTGAGCATTTTAAGGACTACTACACAAGGTCTTTTGTTTCTCATGCTTTGTACTCCTTTTTGCTTAGTTCATCACTTCCTGTTTCTTTGTATGTTTTGTCATCATCTTGAAACCTGAGTATTTTGATATATTAAAGTGCTATCAATGGAATTTAGACTCTTCAGCATCTATCCAGGTAGTATTCTGACAGTTTTCCTTGAATGTCAGGAAGTAGCAAACAAAAGTAAAAGTAGGAAAAACAGAAAACACCTTTCCTTGTCTTTGCATGTTGGTCTGCATGAGTGCACTCCTTCAGAGCTCATCCATACAGTGAATTTAAACAGTAACTTTTTAAAAATAAAGATTTATTTATTTATCCCCCCCCCCAAGTTTGTCTGCTCTCTGTGTCCATTCACTGTGTGTTCTTCTGTAACCGCTTCTTTCCTTATCAGCGGCACCGGGAATCTGTGTTTCTTTTTGTTGCATCATCTTGTTGTGTCAGCTCTCCATGTGTGTGGTGCCATTCTTGAGCAGGCTGCACTTTTCTTTCATGCTGGGTGGCTCTCCTTACGGGGTGCACTCCTTGCATGTGGGGCTCCACTAGCGGGGGCACCCTGTGTGGCAGAGCACTCCTTGCGTGCATGGGCCAACTCCACATGGGTGAAGGAGGCCTGGGGTTTGAACTGTGGACCTCCCATGTGGTAGATGGATGCCCTATCCATTAGGCCATATTCTCTTCCCTTAAACAGTAACTTGAAGCTAAAGTATAGGGGCCTTGCTGGTCCTTTCTGCACACACATATTGTGTTGGAAGTATGTGCACAGATATCAAGGTCCCCTTTTCTCGAGGAAACAATTTCCACATGATCCATCATGCTTCATTGTGTCTCCTACAATGAGCAATCCCTGGTTCAGGCAGCCACTTGACTTCTCTCCCTCAGGATTCTGTATGAGAGCTCTGTGAGCTAGCTTCAACACACAGGACATGGTCTGGGACAGCAAGTCACTCAGGTAACTATGAGATAGATTGGTCCAGACATAGATACTCACAGTATGCACACAAGAGTTACTCAGCTCCCTCCAGAACTGGAACCAGGATCAGGGATCCACACTGTGAGCCAGAGTTCTCTGTGCCAAGCCGTGGAAGGGGTGGTAAAGCGGCCAGCCCATGTGCTACAAGATCGTACCACTTTCAAGTAGCCATTTTCTTGATTTGGTCTTATCCCTAGTCCTGCAATCCTTTAACTCTTTCTAGAGCTTCGATAAAGATGTTTCTGCCAGTTCTTGCTGGTTGTTCAAATTTTCTGCAGGGGGCTGTGAACTGAAGCTTCTCATCCTGCCATCTTGATAATTTCAGGGCACAATGATTTTTTATTTTGAATGTTGACACTGACAGTTGTGCCGTTTCATGTGACATATGTCAAGATGACAAACAGTGACACATTCATATCCTAAATCACACTGCCCAGGCACACTAGCTCACATGACCTAAATAGAAAACATTTGATTCAGTGATGGTGGAAACATGGTAAGTGTTTTGTCTGGAAAGAATTTCTTTTACCATACACCCTATCCTTGATCCCACATGCAAGTGGTAATCAGTGTACCCCACTATACTAAATCCCATAAGAAAGCCATGACTTTCTGTTCATCTAAATTTTCCCTTAAGAAGTGAGTGATTCTATAATGCATACCTTTCTGCTTGCTCTTTGAGTCACCTGCAATTACAGAAAAGAAAACACTATGGAATAATGATGTATAGGTCCTGTGTACAGTGTTTGCATGGGTCTTTTGCTCCCTTGGTGCTTTAGAAAAGCAGATGGGAAACAGTGATTGATCAAGCAAAGGAAAACTGATATTAAGGATGAGGCTACCTATATATAGTTTGTGCTTCTTATTATGAGTGCCATCTAGAAACAGGTGTCAGTTAGTAGGAGACCCCCATTTTACACTCCCCCAGCGAGGATATTATATATATCTTCTATTGTATAAATGGTCAAGTTTTCATATCTGAGTATGATTTAAAATAAATATATCAAAAAAGCTACATTTCTACCTCATACAAACCAAGGCAAACTTATCTTGGGATTTAATGGGACCTTCATGTTTGTCCTGACACCTGCAATCACATCCAACTGGTCCTCTAGGGAAGGTAGGGGACAGAGTGACTGTCAGTACATTGGGTTGCTGATCATGAATTGCTCAGGGAACTTTGTATGATTCAGACAAGGGATTTGAGTGAATGGACATGGTTGCTTAACAAGGATGCAGTGAACTGCTGCAGAGCCAACCTCCTTGGTGGAAGAAGGATGGTAAAGGACAGGAGCAGAGGGTTGTGGGGAATGGAGTATATGGGAACCTCTTATATATTTTTTAAATTAATTAATTTATTTTTAAATTTATACCCCCCTTGTGCCTTGCTTGCTATCTGCTCTCTGTGTCCATTCACTGCACATTCTTCTGTGTCTGCTTGTCTCCCTTTGCTGTGTCGTCTTGAACCTGGGCCCTCATACATGGGAAGTACACCTTCATTAACACATGATATTATGTGTCTTCTTTATAGCCATACTAGTGTGTGTGTAGGGGTAAATGCAATTTTAAATTGCAATTTTAATCTGTATTTCCCTAAGGATGAACAGTGTTGAATATCAATTTTTTGTGTTCTTTAGCCAGCCATTTATCTTTTTTGGTGTAATGTCCATTCAAATATATTGCCCATTTTTAAAGTATTGTTTCTCTCCTTGTTATTGAGTTATAGGAATACTTTATATGCTTTAGGTACAACTCTTTTATCAGCCATATGGTTTGAGAATATTTTCTCCTAGTCTGTGGTTTATCTTTTTACCTTTTTTTTTTTAAGAATCATGGACCAAATAGTAACAGCTAAAACTATAAAATATCTAGAAGAAAACACAGGAGAAATAATTGTGACCTTGATTTAGGCCATGAGTTCTTAGATATGATTCCAAAAGCATGTTCCATAAGGAAAAGAAAAATTAGACATCAAGCAATTGTCCAAAATGTCTCAGATGTGGCATACTTTTATTTATTATTACAGAAGTTTTTTTCTTTGTGGGCTTCTTTAAAATTAAACAATTTTGCACTTCAAATACACCAGGATAGAAATGTTCCAAATCTGGATTGTGGTGGTGGCCAACCAACCCAATAAATATACTAAAATTATTGAATTGTATATTTCTAGTGGGTAAATATACAGCATGTAAATTCTGTTTTGGTAAAGCTATAGAAAACAAAAGCAAAAACAACCTCAACCTGAACAATCATTGTCCAGGAAAATAAAATGGGGTGCCTCAACAAAATAAAAAATGGTGAAAGAAAGACATAGAGAAATGTCCAAAAAGACTATCAAGAGTGAAGTAGACATGGCTCAACTGATAGAGCATCTGCCTACCATATATGAGGTCCAGGGTTCAAACTCAGGGCCTCCTGGCCCATGTGGTGAGCTGGCCCATGTGCAGTGCTGCCTCACACAAGGAGTGCCATGAATCACAGGGGTGTCCCCCACATAGGGGAACCCCATGCACAAGGAGTGTGCCCCACAAGAGAGCCGCCCTGCATGAAAAAAGTGCAGCCAGCCCAGGAGTGGTGCTGCATACTCGGAGAGCTGACACAGCAAGATGACACAACAAAAGGAGACACAGATTCCCAGTGCCACCGAGAATGCAAGCAGACACAGAAGAATACACAGCAAATGGACACAGGAGAGCAGACAACAAGGCCAAGAGTGGGAAGGGGAGAGAAATAAATGAAACAAATCTTTAAAAAAAAAAAGACTGTCAAGAGAAAAAGGCATTAATATTAGGAATAAAAGGCTGAAATTAGGAATAGTTTTTTTCACAATTAGTTATTAAGCAGTTGTATTGAGATTTATTCAGATAACTTATGAACTAAAGTATATAATCAGTGGCTTTTAGTATAATCACAATGTTGTACACTCACCATCACAAAAAATTATTTTCTAATAATTATGTGAGATTAATGTAAATGACTTTGCCAGTGAATTTAGAAACATAGATGAAATCATTCATTTTTATCAAAATACAAATTGCTAAAATTGATGCAGAGTCCTGCCTCAACATTGGGGCAGTGAACGATTTAAAGGATGAGGCTGTAGTCAAGGTGCCACGTGAAGCAGGAGCTAGTCCCAAATCAGATAAAGGCATAGTGTCCTTGAAGACCAAGAGGGTGGAGAAAGGGAGTCCACCAGGAAGCTGCAGCAAGCAGGCAGCCAGGAAAGGCAACCAGATAGAGTCTGGAAAGGGAGATAGGGAGGCAGGACACAGAAGGTTTGAGGTAAGATCTTGCAAGGCCGTATCCTGCTGTGTGGCCTACAGAGGAGGTGTCCAGGGAACGAGGCTCTTCCTTCCTCCACAGAGGAGACAGACAGGTTACAGCATTCTGTGGTGACATGCCCTGCCTGAATGGGCATCAGAATGGCTAGCCCCTCTGAAGGGCCATTTGGTCCATCTGTCAGCACTGAACCGGCACACTGCTACAAGCCCAGTGGTTTCACATCCAGGAGAGTATCCACTGGCCTGGGATATCCAAGATCTAGTTTTGAGGAGTTGTCCAAGATGCTTTGCTCAGTGAACAGAGCAGCATCAAAAACTCTGTATCAAGTTCACTAAGGGAGGTCTGTGTTTTAACATTGATTGTAAGTCTTATGAGCAGATAACACTAAATAAAGCAAATATCTTGCTTAGTTTTCAAAACTAATCTCTATTGTGTTTCACAGTTCACTAAGTGAGTTCTAGGTTGTAACAATGATTGTAAGTCCCTACTAGCAGATAACACTGAATAAAGCATGTACCTTGCTTAGTTTTCAAAACTAAAAAAACAAAAACATAAAACGCTCTAAAATCTACAGGAGAACTGAATAACCATATACAGAAGAATGAAAGAGGATTAGCATCTCACACCGTGTACAAAAAAAATCAACTCAAGATGGATTAAAGACCTAAATATAAGAGCCAAGACCATAAAGACCTTGGAAAACAATGTAGGGAAGCATCTACAGGACCTCGTAATAGGAAATGTCTTCATGATCTTCACACCCAAGTCAAGAGCAGCAAAAGAACAAATAGATAATGGGAACTCATCAAAATTAAAGACTTTTGCACTTCAAAGGAGTTTGTCTAGAAAGTGAAAATACAGCCTACTCAGTGGGAGAAAATATTTCGTAACCATCTATCTGATAGGAGACCAATATCCTGCATATATAAAGAAATCCTATATCTTGAAAAGAAAAAGAAAAACAACCCATTTTTTAAAATGGGCAAGAGATTTAAACAGATGGTTCTACAAGAAGAAATATAAATGACTAAAAAACACATGAAAAGATGCTCAGCATCACAAGGTATTAGGGAAATGAAAATCAAAACTACGAGATACCATCTTACACCTGTTAGACTGACGGCTATTGAAAAAACAGAGGACTACAAGTGTTGGAGAGGATGTGGAGGAATGGGAATCCTCATCCACTGCCGGTGGGAATGCAGAAGGATCCAGCCATTCTGGAGGACAGTTTGGCAGCTCATCAAAAAACTAGCTATAGATTTGGCATATGACCCAGCAATTCCACTTCTGGGTATATACCCAGAAGAGCTGAAAACAAGGACACAGATCTATGCACATCAATATTCATAGCAGCATTATTCACTATTGCCAAAAGTCACAATCAACCCAAATGCCCATCAGCAGGTGAATGGATAAACAAAATGTGGTATATACATACAATGGAATACTACCCAGCTATAAGAAGGAATACAGTACTAACACATGGGATAACATGGATGAATCTCGAGGACCTTGTGTTGAGTGAAGCAAGCCAGACATTGGAGGACAAATACAACATGAACTCTCAGATATGAAATAAGCAAATCTAGCTATTTCAGAGAGCTAGGGACTGGAGGATAGGCCTACAGGAAATTGGTGGGGAGAGAAAGGTTGTGAGCTGATGTCTACATGGGTGAAATCTATGATAAAGCAGAGGTAAGTAGTTGTGCAGGGAAGGGATAAGACAGGAGCATAGGGATACTCCTGGGTGGGGCTTTGCAAGCTTGATAGGGGCTAGAGTTCGGAGGATGGGTCAGATGGCCCAAAGAATTGGGGGGAGGGTTGGCGGGAGCAGGTGAACATGGGAGATTTTCAGGTATGTGGTTGAAACTATGATGTTGAGAAAACTCTTCAGAAAATATAAGGGTTACTTGTTTAAGTGCTTAATGGGGGGCATCTGGCACAGGGTTAGGCTTCTAGGGAGTGTGTGAGTGCTCATCTTTTCATGGTGTGTTATATCACTGGGTGTAGATCCATACAGTGAGTGGAATGGTGTACCCACATCCTGAGGAGTCCTGATGTTCTCAAACAGGGAGCGGTGTCTCTCGAGAGCATTGGTGGCTCCTAGTGGGGGAGGACACTTTAGTATGTCAAGCCCTCAGCATTGTTGCAAATATCTGTGAATCTGGTCATTCAAGCAGTGAAGCTTGATTGTCACTGTGGGCTCTGAGGGAAGGGGGAGAGAGAAAGAGAATAGATGGAAGTGGGGGTAACAGGGGGTTAATGGAAGTGTTCCACAAGATCGTGCAATAATGGATATAGGCCATGTTAAAATTCACCAAAAATTGATGAAAGTGTGTAGTCTAAAATGTAAGCCATAATGTAAACCATAATGTAATAAAAATTTAGAAAAGTGTACAATCTAAAATAGAAACCATAATAGAAACCAAACTAGAAGCATGCTTGTTAGCTATGTTTCAATATCTATACATCAGCTGTAGTAAATATAACATGAACATGTAAAAAGATCATTGCTGGGGAAGGCAGAAAAGGCTTTGATGTTGGATATATGGAAGTCCCCTATTTTGTATATATGACTTAAATGTCATCTAAAAATTTTGTGGAGACAAAATTAAAAATAAAAAAGGAACAAAAAGGAGGAAGTGGATGTGGCTCAACCGAGTGGGCTCCTATCTACCATAGGGAGGCCCTGGGTTCACATCTCAGAGCATCCTTGTGAAGGCATGCTGGCCTGTGCCCATGGAGAGCTGATGGCCTGTGCCAGCAAGCCCCAAAAGGGGGGAGCTATAAAATAAATAAATACATATATAAAATAAATCTGAAAAAAAAAAAAGGATTTGTAGACCTTGAGGAATGAATGAGATTGCCTTGCCACTGTACATGCAGGGCAACACCTATTACAGTGAGGAAAGGCAAAATGTCAAAAACAAAGTTTTATGATAATTTTCATTTTTTAACACCCCAATTTATTTTTTAGTTTGTTTTTCTAAGTTAGTATATATTCTATTTTTAATCTTTAAACCTTTTGTTACTATTTCATTTTCCTACCAATTGAATTTTGCAATATATTAGGCTTCATTTTTTAAGAAGTTTTTGGATCACAGGGGGTTCAACTATGGTAGGAGAGGAACACTGGAGTGGGGTGTTATTGATGGGGGACACATGGGTGGGAGTTCCCTGGGGCACATATATGGGGTATATAAAAATGTTCAGTTATTCATTGGATGTTGTCATAGTAGGTAGAGTTACAAACGACAACTGAGGGAGTGCTGCTTTCCGAGCCAGGGTAGCTCTTTCACATTCCCCAATGGAATAGCAACAATCCCCCAAGTGGAAGGGCAAAGACCAGTGAAAAAGGATGTTCCAGTGATGAGCCCTTGATCCTGATGACTATGCTTATGAGCCTGTGTGCTTGAAATTTCAACTAGGTCTAGAGCTGTAGGGTGCCTAAGAGTTACCTTCTAAGAGCCTCCATGTTACTCAAATGTGGCCACTCTCTAAGCCAAACATAGCATGTAAATGCATTACCTTCCCCCCAGCATAGGACATAACTCCAGGGGATGACTCTCCCTGGTACCGAGCTATTACTATGAATCACCAGCTGGCGATGCCACTAGAAAAAGACCTTGAATAACAGAGGAAAATGGTAAAGACAAATGAGCTTATATGTCTAAGAGACTTCAAAATGAGTCAGGAGGTCATCAGAGGTGTTGCACTTATGCACATCTCAGCAGGATCCCAGAGACAGACAAAGTAGATACAACCCCAGGTACTTGTGCTCCTGAGGGCTACAGAGACACACAAGTTCTGTGATCAGGGCAAATGGCTCTGGAGTTCTGTCAGTGGGCCCTACTTAGGAATTTGTGCTCCTGTGTGTGATGAAGTTGGACTCAGATGTGACCTTTCTACACATGCCTCTTCTGTAATTTTTACTGGACCTGTGGTTGGTGCTGGGGTTGGTGTATACTCAGGAGACTTGAATCTCTGTACTGTCCATGTGCCAGCTGGGCCCTGAGCTTGAGCAGAGTTGCAACACCTACTCTCCGGTTCTTTGGACTTACCCAGGTTAGCTAACAGGGAGGTGAGGATGATCAACCACCACACCAGGGAACTGAGAGTGCCTACAACTGGAAGCAGGAAAATGGTATTCATCCACCTGTGGGATCTATGCCCTCTCTCAATTTAGAGGTGGAGTGGACAGCAACATCCCAGGGTCCACAGGATGGAGGAATAAAAAGGGAATTAGATTGGACTTGCTGATATTCTACTATGAATCTACTGTGACTAGTAATGGAAAAATTGTAGCATTGATATGGAGAAAGTGGCCACAGTAGTTGTTGAGGGCAGGGAGAGGGAAGAGGAGATGTGATGTGGGGGCATTTTGGGGACTTTGAGTTGTCCTAAATGATATTGCAGCGTCAGATGCTGGACCTTATATATTCTGCCATAACCCACTGAATGAACTAGGGGAGAGTGTAAAATATAATGTAAACTACAATCCATGAAGTGCAGCAGTGCTTCAAAATGTATTCACCAAGTGCAATGAATGTGCTACAATGATGAAAGAGGCTGTTGATGTGGGAGGAGTTGAGGGGGATGTGTGGTGTGGGGTATATGGGAACCTCTTATATTTTTTAATTTAACATTTTGTGTGTGTGTGATCTCTGTATCTTTTAAAAAAGGTTGAAAATAATACCTAAGGATTTAGTTATAAGAAAGAAGTATTAAAAGATTGAAAGAAAAATAAATAAGAACCCTAAAGATTTTTAAAAACACTAAAAAATAATAAAATTATAATTGTATCAAAATACAAAAAGTAATAGAATAAAGTAATTTTTCATTGCTTCTTTCATCACCATAAGATAAGTTCCCTTTCTTGTACACTGACTATTTCTTCCATATGTTTCCCCAGGGTCTTATTTTTTCACTTTATCTTCAAAGAAGCTGTGGGTTGCAGAGAAGTCACATGGAAAATTTTAGGGGCTTCCATATACCCAAATTCTTCCCCCTTTCCCAGACTCCCATACTGATAATATTTTGCCTTGGTGTGGTGCATTTGTTGCAGTTGGTGAATATATAATGAAGCATTTGCACCATACACTTTCATAGGTTTGGATGGAGTTTAGAGTGTCCTGTGCCTTTCATTGCGGGGTCATGCAAAGCAGTTCTGATGTCCTAAAGTTGCCCTGTTGTTACCAGATTTTATTTAGGTTCTTGACTTATGCTGCAGAAATGAATTTCAAGAGCATGTTGGTTGAGTTAGACCAGTAATTTATTCAGGAAAGGAGAGAAAAGAAATGGGAGAAAATAACAGAGCAGGAGGTCCCAGGTAGAGAGTAAGGGACTGCAACGTGGTAAAGAGGGCTACAGGGCGGTGGACTTGGCCCAGTGGTTAGGGCGTCCGTCTACCACATGGGAGGTTTCGGTTCAAACCCCGGGCTTCCTTGACCCGTGGGGAGCTGGCTCATGTGCAGTGCTGATGCGCACAAGGAGTGCCCTGCCACATAGGGGTGTCCCCCGCATAGGGGAGCCCCATGTGCAAGGAGTGCGCCCCGTAAGGAGAGCCACCCAGTGCAAAAGAAAGTGCAACCTGCCTAGGAATGGTGCTGCACACATGGAGAGCTGACACAACAAGATGACGCAACAAAAAGAAACACAGATTCCTGTGCCACTGACAACAACAGAAGCGGACAAAGAAGATGCAGCAAATAGACACAGAGAACAGACAACAGGGGTGAGGGGTGGGGGGGGGGGAGAGAAATAAAGAAAGAAATCAACATTTTAAAAAAAGAGGGCTACAATTCCCTATTATGGATTAGAAATGCCCAGGTTTACTTGTGTGGCCACGTGGCAGAGGAAAAATGGTGAGAGCAGTGCGTGGAGGGCAGGAATGGGTCCAGAGGCAAGAGAGCAGAGCACAAGAGTGCGCTTAGGCTCCGTGCCTACCTTTTTGAACTTTTAATTATTCTACCCCTTTGCTAATGGCAGGGGAGGGGTTCCAGCTGTTTGCTGTTTTGATTGATTACCCCACCCATCAATCCCCCATGAGGGCCCAATGATAAAGTCCTTGGGGAATATCTGGGGCTTCTCATGGCTTTCAGAAGAAGTCTTTGTTCTGAATAGAAGAATCTTGGGGGTGCAGGTCTTCCGGCAGCCATCTGGCGAGTTATTGATGTCCACATGGACTCTCTGCCAAGTTCCAGATCCAGCTATTGATTCCCTATCTTACTAGCCTGCTTCACTATCTCCTATTCTATTCTATTCGATTCAATTCTTCCCTTTCCTCCCCTTGGAAACTATGGTAACTACTAAGTTTCTATGTTTGAAGAATGATATTCATTCCAGAGGTTACACTGATTCATGTCTCAGCAGGATCTCTTTGACTGCCACAGTACACCTTGCCTCAAACAGTGGGTCTTCTGAGGGCTCTAAACATCAAAACGCTACAGGCAAGGAAGACAATCTCAAGAATTTGGGACCCTGCCAGTGAGCCTTATTTTTGAACATATGCTCTCCAATTTAACTGAGTTAGATTCATGTATAATTTCCCTACACATGACTCTTCTGCCCCTTTTATTTGAACCTATAATTAGAACTATACTTATTAAGTCTATGTCCTAGAGACTTAAATCTTCAGTCTGTTCATATGCCAGTTGAGCCCTGAATCTCAGCAGAGTTGCAACACCTACTCTGCAGTGCATTGGACTCACCTCAGACAACTAACAAAAGGATGATGATGCACAACACCTATACCAATAATTAGAGAATATCCACAACTGCAAGTGAGACGGTCCTATCCGTTTGTCCCATGGATTCTAAGCTCTCTCTCAGTGAGAAACGGGCATCACCATCCCCAAATCCTCAAGATTGAGGAACTAACATAGGGATGGAAGCAACTACAGAGTAAAGTAGACTCATTATTCTAGCAATGGAAGAAACTCTATCATTGATAATAAAGGCAGTTTATATAAAGGGTTCTGAGGGGAGGGAGAGGGAAAAATGGGTGTAACATGGGGGTGTTTTCAGGATGTTGGAATTGTCCTGCATGATGTTGCAGTGACATATACAGGCCATTGTACATTTTGTCAGAACCTAGAGACTTTTATGGGGCAAAGTGTAATCTACAATGAAAACTATATCCATGTTTAGTAGCAATGCTTCACTGTGTGTTCATGAATTATAGCAAATGTACCACACTAGTGAAAGATGTTGTTAATGGGGGAAAGTATGGGAGGGGTGGGGATGGGGTATATGGGAATCCCCTATATTTTTTATGTGGCATTTGTGTAATTTAATAATTCTTTAAAAATCAAAACTTAAAGTAAATAAATACATTTTAACATTCTGGATTGGATGATCAAAGCTCAAAAAGGACATTATTTGAAAACACTGGTGAAAAGTGAATAATTCTTTAGTTTAGTACATAGTATTATAATGAAATAATGATGTAGATTTATCATTTTTTACAAATAAACCATGGTTATAAGTAATGTTAACATTGGAGGATGCTGTTTGAAGGGAAGATGGGACTGCTGTATGATCTTTACAATATGTACTATTTGTTCTATATTCTAATATTGTTTCAAAATAGAAAGTTTTTCTTTAAGAAATAGGAAAAATAAGCATGTTCCAAGATTATGAATACAATGGAGAGCTTTTTTGCAAGACTTCTCCTACAAGAAATATTAAAGAAACTCATACATATGAAAGGAAATGGCATCAAATGGTAGCAAGAGCACTGGATAGGAACCAATTTCTTTCATGCAGATCAGCCTGTAGCCCTAGCCTAGGCTTCAGCCCTGCCTCTGGTGGGAAAGAGGCTGAGGAGCTCTGCACAAGCCTATACAGGTAACTGCAGGTAACTGTGGCTAGTATAGCCTGAAAATCAGAATTCTACCAGGGCAACTGTGGTCATCTTGGACCTGCACTGCATAGATTGCTGCTCACACCTGAAGCTCCATCCCTGCCCCAGGCAGGGAAGAAAGGGATATGAAGCATCATCAGTCTCCCTGGGCAACTACAGTTTAGGCCTGCACATGGATTATCCCACATAGCTGTGACTCTGTCCCTACCCCTGGCAAAGGAGAAAGTTGGCAGAAGCTTCTTTGGGCCCCGGTGCAATGAGGGCAGCTTGAGCCTCCACAGCTCACAGCACCAACTACATGCTTGGCTCCTACTGCACAACCAGCAAGGGAAAAAAGATAGGAAGCCCTAAACTAAAGAGAAAAACTGTACCCAGAAAAAATACTCTAGTAAGCCAGATGTGAAGACGCCAACAAAAAATTACAAAACACACCAAGAAACAGGAAGCTATGGCCCAGTTAAAGGAACAGGATAAGCCTCCAGATGACATAAAGGAGTTGAGACATGTAATTAGAGATGTTCAAACGAATCTCCTTAATAAATTCAATGAGATGGCTGAAGAGATTAAGGATATTAAGAAGACATTGAATGAGTACAAAGAAAAATTTGAAAGCATACGTAGAAAAACAGCAGATCTTATGGGAATGAATGGTGCAATCAAAGACATTAAAAAACATTGGAATCAGCAGATTTGAGGAGGCAGGAAAAAGCATTGGTGAAGTGGAAGAAATGGTCTCTGAAAGTGAACATATAAAAGAACAGATGAGGAAAAGAATGGAAAATAATTTGGTGAAAAAGCAACCTTGAGTTAAGCACTCTATGGCCTTTTACCTGTGAGCACTTAACCTAAATAAATACCCTTTATAAACCCAACAGCTTAAGTTAGCTTAATGGGTGCTGATGCACAGATCCAGAAATCTGTTGGCTATTATAAAGGGTACAACTTTGGTGATAAAAAGCTTACAGTTTCAAGGTCGCAAAGAGTCCTACTCGAGGTACCATAGGAGGTAATTTCTCATCCAAGTCTGTTCCCATGTGTTGAAGCAAGATGGTGGGCGATCTCTGCCTCTTCCCTTGGACCTTCTTCCACTTAAGGCTTTTTGGGCCCATCTTTTTCTGATCTCTGCTATAGGCTTGCATAGGGCTCATCTCTTTTCCTGAGACTTCAGCTGTTCGAGCCTTCTCCTTTCTGTCACATGGCAGAATCGAAATGAGCAAATTCTCTCCTCTTCACATCTTTGAAGCTCTCTCTCTTCTCCCTCTGTCTTCTGTGAATGTACATTTACATTAGCCCAAGAATGGGGCAGGGACCCAACCCTGATTTTAACAAGTAATTTAATCAAACATCTCATCTGAACCAAATACAACTAACTGGGACCATAACCAGAGGAACAGGTCAGTTAGTAAACATAATCCTACTTTTATGGAATTTGGTACCAGGAGAATGAGGGACAGTTTGTTGCAATTACCAAAAATGCTTCTTTCTTTTCCCCTAAAGAGTTGGAAAGTAGCTGCAGATCTGGAACATATTTTTATAAATGGGTAAGGGTTTGTTTTTGTTTTTGTTTTTTTGGAGGAATTGTGGAAAGCTTCATGGAAAATGCTTATGTTGCTCTGAAGAGCTTCTTGGGAGGAATATGGGGCCTAAAGTTATTTCTAATAAGGCTTTAGAAGGAAATGATAGAAGTATTATTGCAAGGTAGAGGAAAGTTGATGTCTGTTTTCAAATTGCAGAAAACTTAGCGAGATTGACCCCTGATGTTATATGGAAGTCAGAATTTGAAAATGGAGTGCCTGGCCATTTTGGTAAAGAGCTTTCCAAAGTAAACTCAGAGAATGAATCTTGGCTTCTCCTTGCAGCTATAGGAAAATGCTAGATGAATTAGTTAAGCTGAGAACTGAATTGTTGGGCACAAAGAAACCAGAAACTGATTTCAGAAATTCCAAACCAATGGCATTCAAGATCCCAGACTATAATACCCCATTTGAGGAATTATCTAACCTTGGACCTTGTGAACCAGGATTGAAAATGCAATTATTCGGGAAAGACTTGTGGAAAATGTTACTGTCTGATGACTGGATCCCTGCTTCCTGCATGCTAAACCAACAAGTTTTGTGCAAGATCTATATGAACATTACCACGTTCAGACTGGAATAAAAGAGAATGGAGGGGAAAGATGGAAGGGAAAATGACTTTAAGAGGAAAACCATGGAGGCTGAATTCTGGAATTAAGACATTCCCTTGGGCCAAGAGAGGAACCCCAGCCATGTACTCAGAGTGAGTGAGTTTGCCCAAGCATTTGACGAGCATGGATGTTCCAGCCCACTGTTCAGGGAATTTTTCCACCCCAGGCAACAGAGAGGGTAGAGCACAAACCCAAGTGTTTTCTGAGAGTCAGGTCACCACCCCACTGTGCTGAGAAGGGTGAGCCTGTTCCCCATGGGTTGGGGAGAGTGAAGTCAATAATACCTCAGTGCTCTGAGAGGGTGGGCCTACTCCCCATAGATTAGGGAAGGCCAGGTTGCCAATTCAATGTTCTGATTGGTTTGGGCCCATACACCAGAGAGTAGAGAGAATGCTACCACCTCATCACTGTGCTAAGGGGGCTGCAACTCTACCCCAGAGATTGGGTGATGTGTGGCCATCACCCTAAAGTTCTTGGATGGTGAGGTCTGAAGCTCAGTCCCTAACCAGATGCTTCATGAGAGTGGAACAAAGAAAATGGTAATTGGGCCAGCCTGTGGAAAGGGTGGGGCCCCATTTGGCCCCCAAAATGAGAAGAAACCATCATCTTAAGGATGATTCTCAGATGCAGAAATCGAATGTATTATGCCCCTGCAGGGTTTCAGAACTGTTGGGGACCAGTGACTCATGTTTCCCTCCAAAATTCTCCTTATAGCAAAGGAAATGTTTCTCCTATGTCTGTCCCTTAGTATATTAGAAGGAGATAACTTGTTTTGTAAGCTTCACAGGTGCATATCTAAAGAGGACTTTGCCCCCAAGGCAAACTGTATTTCTGTAAACTGATTGTGATGTGAGTTTGTATTTAGCATTGCTAACTGCAAGGATTTAAAGTTTTTTTAAATTACCATAATCTCTTTTTGGAGTTCAGAGGGTAGAGTGAGTTTATTTATGAATCTCAAAAAGAGAGATTATGTTTGTAAACTAATGCATTTCTCTGGGTATGTTACCCTATGAACACACTAGATTCAGCTGACATGTCTTGATTAAATTACCTGTTAGGATTGGTGCTTTGATTTGAGCATTCAGTAGGGCAGACTCAGGATTGAGTCACCAGCCCTTTGATGGGCTGATAGAAGTGGACACTCAGTTAAGAAGACACCCAGAAGACTCAGGAAGAGAGCAAGAGCTCCAAGGACACAGCAGAGGAGAGAACTGTGATCCCACAGCCCTAGGAAGCCCAAAAAGAAACAAGCCCCATGCCAGGATATAGCTGAAAGAGAGGAAGGCTGAACCCTCTCATAGATGGCCTGCTGTCAATCTTCAACATGAGGCAACTGAGTTTGGTGAGCAAACAAACTTGAGTTGGACTCCTTAGGGCCTTGTAACTATAAGATTTACCCCAAATAATTTCCCTTTATAAAAGCCAACAGATTTCTTGTACTTTGCATCAGCACCCCTTTGGCTGCCTAATACACCTGGCATCACCTGTCTTTCTCCTCCCCTACCACTCACCTTTGCCTATAAAATCCCTCATTGACATTCTTACTTGGACCTGGTTGTGGGCAGTTTCCCCCAGTTCCTTCCTTGGGTATGCAGAGTAAATCACCTTCTCAATGAGGGACATTTTTCACCTTTGTGTAAAAGATAAGGCTGGCCCTTCTCTTGGAAATAGCCGTGCTTATGGTAACACTATTAAACATTTTTCTGCTACTGTGAAATGAATCATATGTAAAGAATGGTTCATACAATGAATATTTACAATTTAAACAACTGTTTAAATGGAAAAACGTCCACCCGTTCCTACATCTCTAACCCCAGCTTCAAGCATATCCATCTGTCCATCTCCCCACATAATCAGCATCCTGACCACGGCATAGAAAATTCCATTGTTTTCCACATGGGTGGAAGCCTCTTTTACTTAGATGAAAGATCCTTGGAAGTGTCTGTGCCAAGCAAGTACACCGAGGTTGTGTTCCAAGCGCCTGGGTATGGTTAGCATGCAGAATGTATTCTCTATCCTCATTCTCAGTGATTTCAATGAAGTTGCACAACTAGATCAATCCTGGGTACAAATAATATTTTTTACTGTTTCATTGTAAAATATGTTTCTTTTAGTTCTTTACATTTTATTTTTTAGCATAAACTTCACAGAATGGAGGTAAATCTGAAGTGTGTTTCTAGAGGACATCTTAGGGAAACAGATATAGCTCAAGCAGTTGGGCACCCACCTACCATATAGGAGGTCCTGGGTTAGATTTCTGGTGTGTCCTCAAGAGGATGATCAAGACAGTGATCTGACACAAGGGCTAGTATGGCAAGCTGATGCAACAAAAAGACATAGATGATGCAACCAAGAGACACAGTGAGGAAACACTATGCGAGACACAACAAACAGGGAACAGATGTGTGTCAAGTGATTGGGTGCCTACCTCCCACAGGGAATGTCTCAGGTTTTATTCCCAATACCTCCTAAAGAAGAAGACAAACAGAGAGCAAACAATGAGTACAACAATGACGGGGGAGGGATATAAATCTTAAAAAAAAAAGACAAAGAGGAAGGGATTTTAGAGTTTGGAGGTAGGGATTTTACTGGAGACCTCTACATGGCAGCACCAGGAGACATACTTCCATCCCATCTCCACAACCAGGCCCACTCCCCAATGTGCTGGCAACTGAAGAGCTCACCTGCTCTGCCGCTTCATTAGTGAGGTTTCCATTTGGGTGATGTGCTACATGGAAGGACACCTGTAAAAATGTAATGTGAACCATTATCCACATGGTGGAGCAGTGCTCCAAAATGCATTCACCAAATGCAGTGAATGTCCGACGATGATGAAAGAGGTTGTTGATGGAGGAGCGGGGTGAGGGGGTGCGGATATATGAGGATCTCTTATATTTTTTGAATGTAACATTCAGAAAAATAGAGAAAAAGTTAATGAGAAAAGTTCATGGAGATCTGGAAGAGTAAAGGATGTCCTCTTAGCTTCTACAGAGAAAGCACACAAGCTCTGTGTCTGTATAACAAACATTTCCTCCTCATCAACCCTAGTCCTCACTGTGAATATTTGCTGAGTGACCTCAGAACCCTTCTCACCATGGTTTACAGACCACAGGTCTTAAGCCTCAGAAAGGTGGAGCTGTGGGGTGGGCTGTTATCGCAAAAGATCAACCTCAGGTAGTGGTCATCCCCCTATTTCTATATCCATCCACCTATTCTTATTGGAGTCAGGTTGATGAGCACTTTCCCATTCATTGTAAGATCTCACATCTCTATTTAGTATTTTGACCTTGCATCATTTTCTAGGAGCCTCTTGAAACCCAGTCTTTGCTTGGAGTCAAGAGAAATTTACTGAGGAATGAGGTGAGCACAGAGCACAGGCTAAAAGGATGTGCAGAGCCCACTGTGCACAGTACAGAGCCAGTGTCCTCCTCTGTGAGGAGAAGGAGGCCAGTGTGAGGAAAGCCCCTGGACAGAGGCCTCAGGGAGAGAGGATGTCAGCTGCTCTTCATTCTCAACCTCATCAATATGACACAGGAGCAGATGTGACCCTGTGGGATTCACTGAGGTTTCCCCTCTCTCCACAATGAACACTCCTTGGGTTTCTCTGCAGGTTTTGCTCCTTCAATGACTTTTCCAAATCCCTGTTCACTCTTCTTGCTCTCCCACCTTCCTCCAGAGCTCATCCCCTGTCTAATTTACCCTTAGAGGAAGTTTGCCACCAGGGGTCATGGTGAGACCAGAATTGGCTGCTCAGAGTGTCCCACAGAAAAAAGGTGGCTCTGGGAGTTGGGTGACAGTGAGCCAGAGGGAGGTAAGGAAGGTCATGGAGAGGAAGAACATAAGAGCAGGGATAGTGGTTTACTAAGGAAAAATTCAACTGTGTACATCAGTCTGAGATATGAACTGAGGAAAGTTTTCAAATTCTGTGGGGTTGCTTGGTGGCCAGAGTGTGTGACAGAGATGAGGAGGAAACTCAAGACCCTTGTGGATGCTTGAGGATGGGTCTGTGACTTTAGTCATTACAAGAGCAGGGCCGTGCCATTGAACAGGGCTGATGTTGACAGAACTGCCCCTGGGGAAATTCCTTTATCTAATGGAGGCATCTGTGGATGGACGCTGATTAAGACATGATAAGATGTTTGCATTTTGGCACCAGGTTCACTCACCCCAGTTCAGGGACTCAACAGGGACAGCCTTGAGCAGAGGTCAAGGAGGGCTGTGGACTTCTCTGAGGGGTTGTGGTAAGAGCAGGGCTCACTGGTGGAGTCATCCACACACACATTCAGCTGCACTGTGTTCACAGAGACCATCCTGAGAGCTCCTTGCTCACTGCCCAGGTGAGACACCCTTTAACGGAGAATGGGTGACCCCTTCCTTTACTCCTCTCCTGTCCCAGTCCCATTGGGAACCTGGTCCTGAACTCACCAACTTTCTTTTCCTTTTCAGGGTCCTGGGCTCAGTCTACCCTCACTCAGCCCTTCTCACAGTCCAGGGCTCCAGGACAGATGGTCACCCTCTTCTGTGCTGGAAGCAGCAGCGACATTGTTTTTGGATATGTGTCTTGGTATGAACAGCACCCAGGCAAGATCCCCAAACTCTGCATTTACGAAGTCAGCAAAGGCCCCTCAGGGATCCCTGGTCACCTCTCAGTCTCCAGGTCTGGTAACATGGCCTCCCTGAGCATCTCCAGGCTTAAGCCCAAGGACGAGGCTGATGACCACTGCATGGTTTACATGAGCAGCCGCACTTTCCACAGTGCTCCAAGTTCACGGGCAAGTGAGACCAAAACCCATCCTGAGCCTTCCTTGCTAATTAAATCTCTTATTCATTTGATCTCTTTTTTTTTTAAAGATTATTTATTTATTTCCCCTTCCCGCCCCCCACCCCGATTCTCTATTCTCTGTGTCTATTTGCTGCGTCTTCGTTGTCCACTTCTGTTATTGTCAGTGGCATGGGAATCTGTGTTTCTTTTTGCTGTGTCATCTTGTGTCGTCTCTCCATGTGGGCGGCACCATTCATAGGCAGGCTGCTCTTTGGTGCTGGGCAGCTGTCCTTATGGGGCGCACTCCTTGCACATGGGGTCCCCTACTCGGGGACACCCCTGCATGGCATGGCACACCTTGCACGCATCAGCACTGCGCATGGGCCAGCTCCACACCGGTCAAGGAGGCCCGGGGTTTGAACCGTGGACCTCCCATGTGGTAGATGGACGCCCTAGCCACTGGACCAAGTCTGCTATTTTATTTTGAAATAATTACTAACTTATCCAAAATTACCAACCAAATATAAAACAACTCCTATATTTCCTTCAGTTTTATAAGTTTTTAACATTTTACCACCTGTCTTATCATTCTTTGTCTTTTTCTTTGTGAGTCTCTCACTCTCACCAAATATTTATCGATAAACAGAAAGTATTCAGTTTCTTAACTACTCCAGACTACCTTCTATACATCATGACAGTTTCCCAGTAAAAAGTATTTCTGTAGGTAATTCACAAAGATAAAGTCTCTTTTTTCAAAAAATGATCTTTTTAAAGGGCATAATGGAGTGATTTCACAATATCCACAGGCAGTACAGCCATTGCCACTATTTAATTTTAGAACATTTCAACACCCCCCAAAAAAGACTACATCCCAAATAGTGGTCATTCCCCATTTCCCCATCCTTCAGCACCAGGGGATGTAAATAATTCATTTTTTGTCTCTATGGATGTGCCTTTCCTGAACATTTGTTATAAAGGTTTTATACAGTATGTCATTCTTTGTGTTCCTGTTCCTTTTCTTAAGACAATATTTTCTAGACTTCTCTATGTTGTGGTAGGAATGAATTGTTCATTCTGTTTTATGGTCCAATAATATTCCATTTTATGGCTATGCCATGTTTGTTAACCCATTCACCCATTGATGGCCTTATTATTATTATTTACCCTTTCATATAGAATCTTTGGATTCAGGAAACCTTTCTTATTGAGATATTGGAGATCTGATCACTACCATGACTTCACATTTGAAAAAGGAGGAAGCAAACCAGTACTTCCCTCTAGGGCTTTCTCTAGGAGAGGCCAAGGCTGCTCTGTGACACTCTTTGAGCCTCCCGAGGAGCCCCATGTTGAAGGCATCTCCTTCCTTCTACCTGGTGTCTGGACAGGCCCTGGGTGTGTGGGAGGGGTCAGGGAAGGTGGTACTGGGCCTTGGTCAGTATCATCAGGTCAGAGTGAGACAGCTTGGTCATGCACTTGGCTTTGTTCTTTTATTTTCCAGTTTCTTTATTAATAATACTGTGACTTTGTTCCCATCACCTCCAAGGCCATAGAGGCTGCTCTTTCACCTTGTGCCGATCATTTCTCATGGAAACTTTCTCCAGTTCTGCATGTGTTCTGTGGCACAAGAGTTCTACATAAAGATGGAAATTCAGGTACAACTCACCTTTTAAATCATTTTTTATTATGAAATATATTCTATAAAAGAAAGTTAATGAAATGAACCTTGACAATTCACACAATTATCATATATGGAAACACATATCCCCATTCCTACACCTATCTCCCAGAGTCTCTTCCTGAACATATCCCTCCTTTTTCTCCCCAAGGATGCTGTATCTTGAATTTGGCACTTACCAATCCATTTCATTTCTTTACCTTCTTTCCACCTAGGGATGTCCACCCAAACCAATTGTTTATACTTTTGAATATTGTGTATCAACCAACAAACCAGCTGAGTAATCAAAGGCATTGTAACTTTAGGCCAGGTTCCCAGAGATATGAACCTCAACTGAGACTGTGGTCACAGTGACATTTGGGGTCCCTGATATTAATATCTGCTTTGAATCAGTATCATGTTGTGGGGTCAGTGTCTGTCTGAGCTTCCCTGGGGTTTCCAGAGTCCAAAACCAGGGTAGAGTCAGGAAACTCCATAGGTGGACCTCAGGCTTGACTGGGTAGGGGCCTCCTACCTGGCTCCTGATGGGAACCTTTTCAGGACATCAGTTGCCCCATGTTTTATGCTCCTTCATTCTACAGGGAACCCAGGAAAAGTCTGAAACACTTCTGAGGAAGAAGAAAAGATGATATTTCATGGCCGAGGGATGCATCAGAGCATGAAGGGGAAGAAAGAAACTCTTCATATCATGGTCAAGACAAACCCAGTACAGACTGGAATGTTCTCCTAAGAATCTATGCCAGTCACACCCAGGAATTACATCCCATAATTACCTCCTCTAGAACTATCGTGCACACCACCCTTTGAAGAGACTGACCATGATTTACCAGGTGAAACAATGGACTGCCCGGAGGGAGTTGGCTTGTAGCATATCTCTATGCTCTCTCATAACCCAGCCCATGACACCCCTCACTTTCTCTGGATCTACAACATAGACTGACATGCCAGTAACCCCCTTTGGGAGAATCACAGCAGACTCCTAGGTTTTTGGAGCAAAACCCTGCCATCCTCTGCAGATAAAGTACTCTCCTTTTGAGAAACAGTTTTTGTTATGTTCCTGGGCCTCAGTGGAAATCAAATGCTTAACCCTGGGACAGCAAGTCACCATGAGAACTGACTTGCCAGCATGAACTGGGTGTAGTCTGACCCACAAAGCCATAAAGTTTGGGTGTGCACAGCACTACCCCTTATGAAGTGGCAGTGTGATATACAAGACTGGGTTCAAGCCAGACCTGAAGGCACAAGTAAGTTATATGAAGTGGTTCAAATGCCCATGTTCCTCCCCAACTCCCACTGTATTACCTTCTCCTTCCCAGCCCAACGCTATGGCTTCTTGGAGAGTTCCAACAAGGAGTTGAGGAAAAGAATATTAAGGTCCAGTTAACAGACAGTTTTGTATGATATATAGGTAGCATCTATAAGTGGACAGTTGCAGCACTGCAGTCCAATTCTGGGACACCCCTGAAAAACAGTGTTGAAGGGAAATCCATCCAGTGGGCAGTAGTTAGAGCAGTATATCTGGCTGTTCATTTTGCCTGGAGGGAGAAATGGTCAGATTTGCATTTGTACAATGATTCATGAGCTGTGAGCCATGGTTTGGCAGAATGGTCAGGGACAAGGAGAGAGCACGATTGGAAAATTGATTCACACAGGGCATTCATTGCAGGATGAAAAGTGATAATGAAAGAGCAGTGAACCCAGACATGGAGGAGAATTGTGGTTAATAGTGCAATGGCAAGAATGTCCTTCTGCAAACTTGAATAGATGGATGTCTCTATTGCTGGGTGGTGAGGATGTGGAGAAGCATTGGATGAATAAAATTAATGTAACCTGTGAAGTACAGTTAAGAGCAATACTATAATATCCTTGTATCAGTGCCATAGATGTACTGCATTAATAATAGGAGACATAGGAAAAACAAGCCGGATGCATGCTATGGATAATCGTGATAATAGTCAGATGAAACTATCTCATAATCTGTAACACATGTTCCACAATGATGTGGTGTATTGGTGAAGGGGTGTTGCGTGGGATTTCCACATGTATGCCTGACTGTTTTCTAAGTTCATGACTTCTGTAATGACATTATATATTTTTAAAAGGGATTGTGAAAGAGAAAGGAGTGATGCAGGCAAAACAACAAATGTACAGAAATGAGAGATGTTGCGTCCGTACGTATTAATCCCTTTGGTGGAAATGACCATATGGCAGGCCCAGAAGCAGGTGTTTGAGGGAATTCGTTCCAGATGGAGAGAACAGGTTGCCCTCAGTTTTATTGCCTGGCTAACCCTGGTTTGGGGCCTCCCCTTATCCTCCCTGGCTGCTCCTTCCCTCTGAGGGGGTCACTTCTCATTCCATTAGCCTCTGCTACCCTCTTCAGTTGCATACAGCTCCCCCTCCTGACCTGCCCCTGCCCCAAATCTTCCCATTAGCATCTTCCCAGGCTCCTTCCTCCTTTACTCATGATCATCTGTGGACTCTAATCTCCATCATCATCATCCTTTTCTGGGCATTGCATAACCCCAACATCAGGCCCTCCACACTATGGTACTTTGCTCTGTTCCATGCCCAGGCCCAGCCCAGGAGGCCAGGCCCAGAGGCTCTGTCAGAAGCTATGGGGACATCATGGCCAACATCCTCTGAGGACTTCCTACCCTGGTCAGGCAGGTCGACTTCAGGGGACCAGACTGAGCCCTCTCAGTCCCCCTCAGATGCTCCTGAAATAGGCCAGTAGGACAACGTAGGAGACACCACAAAACCCAAGCCTTTGTTAAGAATCTCTGTTGAGAACCTCTGGAGCTTTTCTCAGGTATTTCCTCCTGGCTGGACCCCACCCCCTTGCCCAAATTTCCTTTCATGGGTAAAGGCCTTTATGACTCAATAGTATCAAATCCTTGCTGCCTGTTCCATTTATCATTTGAATTGGATGGCTGGGTGTGCCAAAGTAAAACTGAAGAGTCGATTTGAACATTGAGCAAAGACTTTCATTCATTCATTCACCCATTCATTCATTTCATTTATAATCCTTTTAAGGGAGCCAAATTTCCAGAAGAACTAGTTCAGTCTTAAAAAAAAAAAAAAAGAAAGAAAAGAAAGAAAGAAAGAAAAAAGAAAACAGGTAATATCTAAAGAAGAAAGTCAGAAATTTCTGTTATTTTTTTCTCTTTGGTAAAAGTGGTTCTATCTCATTTGAATAACAAGCTGCCTACAGAGAGCAATGTTGCCATGAAATTGAGGTTGAGATGTCAGCACTTGGCCTGTAATGTGATGGAAGCATCCATTCTTTTTGGACAGGCTATGAAACTGCAGTTTGAAAAAGGCCCAGTCGCAGGGGAATGCTGTTTATGTCAAATGGGGGGTGAGAGCAGTGATGAAGCTCACAATGACAGAGGCACATGGGGAAGTGAAACACAAAAGCTGATCCATTGACTGTGTCTCTCACTTCCTTCAACCCCCAGGAGGATTAAAGACAGACATTGGGCAGATGTGACTCAGTTTGCCTAAAAGCAAGACTTTTAGGCTGACCATTCCTCCCAGCCTTCCAAAAGTTGTTCTTCAAAGGTGGGCTTTTGGCTGACAACACCTGCCAGCCCTGGTGTTTTCTGGGCTGCGTTAATCCACAGAAGGGTGCTATTTCAGGTAGGACCCTAAGACCCAAGGTTCATGGGCAAACCAGTGTCATGGACTCTGTGGCATCCATATGGCACATCTCTTCAGAGATGATACCCTCCTCCCTGCAACTCTGGGATCCCAAACCAGTCAAAGCATTCACCCTCAGTGTGCCCCATGGTTGCCCAAAACTGCATGCTAAGATTGGGGTCACAGTGACATTTTGGGTCTCTAAATTAATGTCAGTTCTGAGTCAGTGTCTAATAATCCCTGAGTGTCTGATCATTTCCTTTTCTCATGGGGAAAGCTGGGAGGAAGATGAACAGTATAAAGTTGGGGAAGCATAGCAGGGTGCCTTCTGAAGAAGATCCAGGCATCCCTTCAGTCAGGGTTTCCAGGTCTGTAAATGATCCTGATTTTGGAATTGACTGAGGGGGCATGACTCTGTTTTTTGGCACTTGATCTAAAATCCTTCTCTTATACAAATCAAGAAAGGATTGAGTAGATTTTCTATTTCACTTACACATATCCCACAATCCCCTACCCAATATCATAGGTTTCTGCGGGGCAGACTCTTGCGACTGCTGCTTTGCGTCTAGGGTCATTACACTAGCCATGCCTACTTGGTCTTTGTCAAGTGCTGCCACTTAGCTCCTGACACCCTGGCATTCCATCATCCCTGTTGTGTGGGAAAATTTCTTTCAAAAAAATCAAACACAAAGAGTTTCATAGATGCTATATAAAAGTATTAATAACCTGCCAATACTTGGAGACATTGCTGCCATGGATGACTCATTTTGGGCAAGAGGAATGTGTTGCCTTGGGCTTGACTCACCACCTGCTCAAAAGTCACACTTAAGAGTTCTCAATGAGGGGAAATTCTCAGATTACATTACCAAACTGTAAGGGAGTCTTGAGCTACTGTGGCATTTTGCTTTTTCCATTGTTTAGTGCTTGGTGTGTGAGTTGTTTGAGAAATAAATTATCATGAAAGGCAGTGGCTTGAAAGAAGAATAACTGTTTATTCCTAGAATCCATTCAGTTCATGTGGGAAAAATACCTTCTACAACAGTCTCCCGCATTTAAAATATCTCCCGAATATTGTTTTTTTTTTCACTTCAACATGGAAAACCACCGTGCCTGGCAGCAGCTCACAGGGCGGAGAGGTGAGATAACAGATGACACAATCTGAGGAGACCTCAAAGTGGACTTTTTTTGGCCAGTGTTTTTGTTGCTTCTTCCTGAGGCCCCAGTCCCCACCTGGTCTAGCCTGAGGCTCAGTGCATGCATTCCCTGTAGCTAAAGCTCCCTTTTGGGAGCCGCTGAATTTGGAGTCTTTTTCTCCTCTTTGGGAGGGCATCCCAGGGGCTGGTCTTCCTCTTGCACCTTTCAGGGGTCCTTCCTGCCCCTTTGTCTTTCTCTTGTGTGTAATCCAATGAAGGGCCCTCCGTAAGATGTTTCTTCTGGGTTGCTGTGTGTTTTCCAGGCCTGATGGGATCATGGAAGAAAGTGTGTCAGGAAAATCTCTGATCTGGGTGAGGGGCTTCTCTTCCCTTGGCCTTGGGGATCCCTCAGCTCTTTCTCTGGTTGACATTTTCTAAGGAGGAGTTTAGATTGTCCTCCTATTGGAGAAGTGGCTGCAACGTGGTCTGATTATAGTGCTTCTTTGTACGGAGGGCTAAGAGAGGTCCTCCTGCCACAGGTGGCTCTCCCTGGTCTCCCTATAGGACCCACCACCTGAGAAGTGGCCAGGCCCCCACTGGCTCCTCCCTGGGCATGGCCTGAGAGGCCCCAGAAGCAAACCTACCTGATTCTAGGTTTAATTCCACTGGGCTGGCCTGGAGTTGTGGCTCTATGTCCATAGTGGTTTCAACCCCATAGGACAGGAGGTTAGTTGTGCTGCTCAAAGTTGTAGCAGCAGTAGCCAGGTGTGCAGGGGTCAGGGGTAGAGGGCGACTGCCCAGTACACCCCTGCACAGGCTAGGATTGGCCCTGATTTGACTGGGCTAAATTAAGGGGAGGGAGAAGGAACGTGAGTGAGGTAGAGGGATGCCTCTTGCCCATGCCCTCTGTAGATGTCCTAAAGGCACAGCGGGCAGAGGGGAGAGGCAAGGCAAGGCAAGGGAAGGGGTGGGCAGGGGCAGGGAGCAGGACAGGGTTGTGGGGGAGGAAAGGGAGGAACAGAGGGCTGGCAGGTGGAATGGGCCACAAGCCACCTGGGGCAGAGATGGAAGAGCTGCCGGTGGGGATGACAGGAACATTGGGAAGACAGAAAAAGAGGTGCAGAGTGGGGGAACCCAGGATGCAGGGGTGAGTGGGCCCGGGGTAAAGGTCAAAAACAAGGTTGGGAATGTGGGGGGCAGTGCCAGGGAGGATTGTGGAAAGAGGGAAATGGCCAGTGGTGGTGAGGAGGGGGTGGCCAGAGTAGAATAAGGGAGGAAGGAGTAAAAGGGAGGGAAAGAGGAAGGAAAGGAAAGGACCAGGATGGTGCCTCCAAAGGGAGGGTGGGCTTCCCCAGACACCACCTGGAGGGAGGTTCTCACCCCCAGCAGTGCTGCTGGGGCCTCCCACAGAGGGGCAGGTGGTTGTGCCCCCGGAGGGAAGAGTGGGCCGCCAGAGGCAAGTCTCCCAGAGGACCCAGCCAGAGATCTCACAGGCGGGTCACTCTGTGGGTGTGGAGGTCGCCTGGCGGCCAGACACCAGGCCACCAAAGGGGTCCCAGATGGAGCAGCACCCTCCGCAAAGTCCCCCTTTGGCGGGCGGTCATCCCGGGGAGGTGGAAAGGCCCACGGGTGACAGGTGACGCGACAGTGTCTGGCCGGTCCAGGTTCCTTGCGCAGGGGGCTGCAAGAAAGAAATCAGAGGCTTTAATTAGAGGAAGAAGGGGGCAGGGAGCCCTAGCAGGCCTGGCCGGGGAGGGGCTGCTGCTGCCTCCATCCAAACTGATTGCTTATGTCCCAGGGTTTCTTGTAGACATTTGACCCAATGCCCACAGCTTTCCTGTGCATTGTTCATCTCTATGGTCCCATCTCTTATCCACGTGAGAGTGCTCTGGGAACCTGGAGAGCACAGGCCATGCTCAGGAGGGGGAGCAGGAAAGAGGGAATAAACAGGAATCACCTTTTCCGAGGAGGACTCACACCTGGTGTCCCCACGGCGCCTCCCTGGCAAGCTCTCCAGGCTGGGAAATCAGGAGACTGGGTTACAGGTGGTGAGGGCAGGAGGAAAACACCTGCTCTGGGGCTGCATGCCATAGCCTGTTGGGTGAGGCTTCTAGAGAAATAGATTCTAGGAGATCCAAGACTGGGGAGATCATGTCCAATGGTCATGGGAAACAATGGAGGGGCTCACGCATGTTTAATGCAACCATTTCTCAAGGACTTTCCCACTAATTGTATCATGTGATCCCTACAAATGTCATGTTCATTAAACTGCAATAAAGCTATTTCACAGGAGGAATCTCAGGTTTAGTGCGATTAAACTCTTTGCCCCTAGCAGACCACACAATTCCTGCTTTCCCATTCCATCAAGATTTGTTGCACTGTATCGCACACACGTTGTATGTCCAGCCCCTTCCCTCTTTCTTTGTCAGGATGTGTGGAGGATGTGAGAGTGTCCCAAGGTCTGAGAGTCTTCCTTGTGTTCATGGCCTCTGGGACCTCTGCTCCCTGAGAGGGTCTTTAACAACTTTGACGGGCTCAGACTAGGAAGGTGACTTTGGCTGTGCAGGATTGAGGCTTTGGTTCACCCTTGGAGCAGGTGTGTTGGGAGAACAGAACCTTACCTGTTAATTCACCCTTTTCCTCGATTCTCTTGCCTCTGCACTGACACTGTCAAACCATAAAAGAAGATAGGATCTCATGGGATACAATCTCTGTCTTTTCAAGGAAACCTTCCAAACCCTATCCATCAATAACATATCATTTGTATTAGTCTGCTAAGCATTTTTAGGGAGTTAATTCCAATGATTATCTTTTCATCTTTGAATAACACATTTTTTTCTGGATGAGATATCGATTGATTTTGAGTCTTTTTTGAGAAGAGCCTCCTTCTGAAAGGACACAGAATCTACACCCTAGAGGAGCAAGTGTGGCTCCACAGAAGGCTGCTGGTTCCTGATGTCTCAACTTGGACAAGAACATCTCATTGAGCCTTCCTGGGGCTCAGCACTGCTCTCCACATCAGCCCTCCTACATGGAACCTGCTTGGCCAAGGGATACCTTCTGAGGGATATGGACAGTGAGCAAGTGTTGAGGGACTGTCTTTAGTTGAATACCCTGAACTTCTTAAAACTTACAATCCATAGCCACCAAAAATGTGTGAATTTATCCTGGAGCCCTCTGCCACACCCACATGGATGATTTATGAGTTTTGGAATGAAACAGTTGCCCCACTTCAAAATCGCCTTCCCCTACCTGCTCCCTAGATGATGGGCTCTTCTCTGTGAGAGGTTATTACTAAGGTGTCCCTCTGGGCCTACATAATGGGTGTAGAAAGTGGGAAGTGGGATAGGCAAAAACAGTGAGTCTCGACCATTAACTGATCCCAGGGTCCCTTACCTCACTCAAGTCCAGGTGTCTCTGGACTCCCCGAAATTTCACCTTCCTCTTCTTAGAGTGGGTCAAGATGTTTAAGAGCCCCTTTCCAAGGAAGAGGAAGAAGAGGGATCCTAGTACCCCTATGGCTGTGCTTTTGCTCAGCCACAGGATACTGAAAAGAATTACAATGAAAAGAAACACCTCCAAACTGCACACTCCACTGCTGCCTCAGGGAACTGGCACTGAGGAAGCACATTCCAGCCTAGAGTTCTGAGGTGACAGTCGTACAGGGCTTCAAAGAGCCACAGTGTTTCAGTTGGTGGGGGAGGGGATGACCAGAGGAAGGTGTCCCCACAGCCCATCGCCCGCTACCTTGTTACCCTTTGACCCCACTGACACCCTTCCTCATCCTCTTGTTCTCTCCATAGTTTTCTTTGGCTTCCTATTTTACAAATACACACTTTACTCACTTCATTGGTATAATTTCAGTATAATTTTCCATTTCACTCTGGGCAGAAATATCTACTAACCAGTGTACTAATTCACCAATTCCATGACCATTGACAATGTGACTTTCTCCCAGAAATTTTGCTAAAACTCTTGATTTACACCTAGAGACTCGTCTTCTCTCAAGCCTAGTGGCCTGTTTTGTTGTTGTTGTTGTTTGCTTGCTTGCTTGCTTGTTTCTTTGTATGTGAGTGTGTGAAATACCCTAAAATATATCAGAGTTTCTCCCCATGATCACTACTGAAATTTTGGGTTAGATATTTCTTTTCTGTAATGTTTTTGGCCAGATTTTTCTTTTCAGTAGAGAATTTACCAGAACTGGCAGATCTTTTCTCCACCAGCTTTCTCCAGTTCAACTTCCCCATCAGCGTCTTGACCCAGGGAACTTACAATTCAAGCCATGTGCCTTATGTATTCTCCCTTGACTTCAGGAGCGTTCTTTGTTTTTCATTAAAGTCTCTTCAGAAAACTTGCCATTTAATGTTTAACTTAATATGATTAAAATTTTAATGTATTGAAGGATAACATTAGATTAAAATCAAGTATTAGAAAAATGAATATATTTATACAAATTTGGCATACTGAACACAATCATTTCCCACTCATAATAGTGTAAGCATAGAACCAAGATTTCACCAAAATTGTCAGAGACTATTTTTCATAATGATTATTGGGTGATAATGAGTTTGGTTGTGAAAGAAAAGTCCTTACTGACCACAGGAAAGGTCGAATTAAATGTCAAATTAATTATTCATGAAATCATGGGGCAATTAGTATTTTAAAGTATGGAGGTCAATAATGAATGTAAGAGCTGATAGTTTGAAGAAGTTGCTTCTGGGAAGCTGTTCTCAAGAAGTAACTGCAGGCGGTGGACTTGGCCCAGTGGTTAGGGCGTCTGTCTACCACATGGGAGGTCCGCAGTTCAAACCCGGGCCTCCTTGACCCGTGTGGAGCTGACCCATGCACAGTGCTGATGCGTGCAAGGAGTGCCTTCCCACACAGGGGTGTCCCCTGCGTAGGGGAGCCCCACGAACAAGGAGTGTGCCCCATAAGGAGAGCCACCCAGCGTGAAAGAAATTGCAGCCTGCCCAAGAATGGTGCCACACACACGGAGAGCTGACACAAGATGATGCAACAAAAAGAAACACAGGAAACGGACTTTGGCCCAGTGGTTAGGGCATCCGTCTACCATATGGGAGGTCCGCAGTTCAAACCCCGGGCCTCCTTGACCCGTGTGGAGCTGGCCATGCGCAGTGCTGATGCGCGCAAGGAGTGCCGTGCGATGCAAGGGTGTCCCCCGCGTGAGGGAGCCCCACGCACAAGGAGTGCGCCCGTTAGGAAAGCCGCACAGCGAGAAAAGAAAGTGCAGCCTGCCCAGGAATGGCGCCGCCCACACTTCCCGTGCCGCTGACGGCAACAGAAGCGGACAAAGAAACAAAACGCAGCAAATAGACACCAAGAACAGACAACCAGGGGAGGGGGGGAAATTAAATAAATAAATAAATCTAAAAAAAACAAAAACTTGTTTAAAAAAAAAAAAAAGAAAGAAACACAGATTCCCATGCCGCTGACAACAACAGAAGCGGACAAAGAAGGTGCAGCAAATAGACACAGGGAACAGACAACCGGGGTGGGGGAAGAAGGGGAGAAAAATAAATAAATAAATAAATTTAAAAAAAAAAAAGGAAGTAACTGCAACAGGAGACTAAGAGATTCATTGTTCTTTAAAACTTTTATTATTTTTATAGAAGTACTTGATATCTAAACATTATCTGAGTAAAATTAGTTATTTTAAAAAGTTATTTAAAAATTGGACTTTATTTTAAAATTTCTTTCAGCCCAATTCAAATAATAAATTCTTACAATTAAAATGTAATTTAAGATGACAAGGCATTCAGAAATGGCCTCCCACTTGAAAATATCACAATGCTGGATTATTTAGACTGAGCCCATTTTGAAAAATATTTCTGAGCTCTCCAGAACTTGTAATAAATCCTCAATGGATCACAGCAGCCACCGCTAGAAAAATCTCAACAAACAATGGAAATCAAAAGAGTATTAAACTTATGACTGAATCTGGAATGGAAAGACCACACTGGGTCCAGGTAGCCTTGGAATTGTGCCCAATGCATGATCCTAGTGGTTCACTGAATGTGAGCCCCACTGAGGAACTGCCTTGCAACTTGGCTAATTGGAGGGGCTGGATATGTAATCCCATGTAATCAAAATGTCACCTATCTGCTGCAAAAGATCTTTGTCTTTAATTGAAAAGAGGGACTTAGAAAAATGTAGATGATGCCCAAGTGAATGAAACATCTAGCTTTTGTTGGTACTTGGTGGGAACTTGATAATTACTATCAAAATCTTTCCAAATAGTTTTTAACTGTAGCCTCTCCCTCATATAATCCAAGTATTTGAATTATACTATTCTTGCAGAATGAGGATCCCAATGAAAGAAACAGCATGAAAATCCATCCAAATTGTTAAGTCCATAGCATCTGGCAGAAACCAAGTCAAATCACCTTTTGACATCTTCTGAAGATTCCTAAAGTTAAACTCAAACATATTGCTCCTATTTTATACTTAGAAAATAGATGAGCAAACCATTTACCCTGAGCAAGATTGAAAAGAAACTTTGAGCAAGCAGCAGAAATTAAGTATGAACTGGAGATACTAAAAATATATGAAGCTGGAGCAGTCTGATATGGTTATGAATTCCAAAAATAGATATTGGTTTATGTTTGTAATCTGGGCATGATTAAGTGAGGAGTAGGGCTTTGAGTTGGCCATGTCATTAGGGCACTGAGTCCCTGCCTCTTGGTGGGTGGGGACTCACAGATCAAAGGCATGGCAAAGGACAGAGTTAAGTGTTTATGATGTTGGAGTTTGATGCTGAAGCCTTCAGCTGGGGCCCCAGGACATATGCTCACAGAGGAAAGAGAAGCCAGCCCCAGGAAGAGAGGAATGCTGAGCTCAGGAAGAAGCAAGCCCTGGGAAGAAAGGAACCCTGAACCCAGAGAGAAGCAAGGCCCTGGAAGGGAGGAACCCAGGAAGCCTGAACCCTCACAGTCATCCAGAGCCATCTTGCTCCAACATATGAAAATAGAATTTGGTGAGGAAAGTAAATTTTGCTTTATGACCTGGTATCTGTAAGCTCCTACCCCAAATAAATACCTTTTATAAAAACCAACCAATTTCTGGTATTTTGTACCAGCACCCCTCTGTTTGACTAATACAGAAGCAGTATACAAAGTAAGCATGATTAAAGAGTTTCAAAAGAATTCTCAGCTCTAGGCCTACTTTATATTTCAGGCACACAGTCTCATAAGCATAGTCATCAGTATCAAGGGCTCCTTATTGGACCATTCTTTGTTGGTCTTTGCCATGACACTTGGGGATTATTGTTGTTCCACTGGGGAATGTGACAGAGCTCCTCTGGGTAGGAACTCAGCACTCCCTTAGTTGACGTTTGTAATTGTAACTACTATAAAAATACCCAACACATTTTTGTAAATTGTAATTTTTGAAGATACATACATCATAAAAAATGTTACACTAAAAATTGTACTCCCCACACCCCCTACCCCACTCCTCCCACACCAACAACCTCCCCCATCATTGTGGCACACTCATCACACTGAGTGAACACATTTTGGGGCACTGCTGCAGGTGGTAGATTCTTAAAGGAGATAAGAGCAGGGCTGAGATGGACTACTGATGTTTAATGTATGTAGAAGTTTTAATTAACCTTACTGTAAAAGGGTGGAAACATATAAAGTTGACGGTAATATATTATAGTGAGTCATAGTTGGTGTATAAATGGGAATGTGGCTGAAAAGTGTAGTCTAGGGATGTACATGTCAATTCACAGAAAGCTAGAGAATATTCTAGGGAATGAATAACACAGTAAACCCAGAGGTGGCTGAGAATTGTGGTTGATGGTACAGATGCAAGAGTGTCCTATGTGAACTAGAGAAGATATACATCTGCAGATATACATATTGCAGGGTGGTAGGAATGTGGAGAAGCATGGAAAATATACAACTGGAATGACCTACAGACTGTGGTTAACAGTAATAATGTACCATTTATGCATCTATGCCTAGGATGTACTGTTTAGATAATGGGGAAGCATGGAAAAAGTGTGCCAAATGTAAGCTATGGACCTGGTAATAATCTGATGACATCATCACATAATCTGTAACAAATGTGCCACCACAGTGTGGTGTATTGATAGAGGGGTGTTATATGGGAATTCTGCACATGTGTATGATTGTTTTGTAAGTTTACAACTTTGCCATAAAAAGTATTTAAAAAGTAATAATAGGGTATGTTGGAGCAATAACATACCAAATGAAAGATAAGGACTGTAGTTAGTAGTGAGATTTTGACAATATTCTTTCATAATTTGAACAAATGTCTCGTAACAATGCAAGGTGTTGGTGTTGAGTTCATGTATGGGACCCCTGTATGATGTTATGCATGTTTGCTTTGTAAGTTCACAACTTTTACTATATACATTGTTTATGTCTGTAAATGTATAAATCATATAAAAAATAACAGAGTGGGTTGGTGGAAAAATATACCAAATGTAAGATACTTTGGTTAGTAGTAATATTCTGATGATGCTCTTTAATCTTTAGTTATAAATGATTCACAACAATGTTAGGCATTGGTGACAGAGTGAAGTATGAGAGCCCCATATGCTGTTATATATGTTTGTTTTGCAAGTCCACAACAATTACTATACACTTATTTTTTATATATTTTGTGTATAAGTGATATATTTCAATAAATTTAAAAAAAAGAATTCCACAAGTCAAAAAAATAAAAATAAAAATAAAAATACCCAACATATATGAGAACATTTTTATGTCCCCTATACACATGCCCTGGAGAACTACCCCCACTCACGTGCCCCCCCCCCATCAATAACACCCCACACCAGTGTCCTCCCCTGCCAGAGCTGAACCTCTCTGTGGTCCAAAACTTCACAACAGTGAAGCCTAATATATTGCCAAATTCAATTAATAGCAAAATGAAATATAGTGATGGGTTTAAAGTTTAGAAATAGAATACATAACAAGTTAGAAATGCTACAATAAAGTAAAAATTAATGGTTGTATTAATAAAATGAAAAATATAATAATGATTTGTTTCAAACATTTTTATTTTCATCACTCTAATAGCTGTTGCCCTGTATCTACAGTGGCAAGGCACTTTCTTTCATTTCTTCCTCAGTATCTGCATCCTTTTTTTTTTCCTAATTTTTAAATTTTGTCTTCAAAAAAGTTTTAGATCACCATCATTCACATACACAGTATACGGGACTCCCATATAGCCAACATCAAACCTTTTTCCCCTTTCCCCAGCAATGATCTTTTTACATGTTCATGTTATATTTTCTGTAGCTGATGTACAGATTTTGAAACATAGCTATCAAACATGTTTCCATTTTGGTTTCCATTATGGTTTATATTTTAGACTGTATAAAATTCTAAATTCTTAGCTTCCTTGTGTTTTACACTATGGTTTACATTTTAGCTTACAGACTTTTATACACTTTTGGTATAAGTTAACATGTCCTATGTCCATCATTGCATGATCTTGTGGAGCACTTCCATTGCCGCCAAGTTGTCCTGCTTCCATCTATTCTGTACCTCTCTCCCCCTCCACTCAGGGCCCACAGTGACAATCTTCATTACTTGGGGTAGTAAACTAGGCCTAGACCTACAAGGTGTCTAAGAATTACCTCCTGAGATCCTCCGTGTTGCTCAAATGTGGCCAAACTCAGCGTATAAATGCATTACCTTCCCCCTAGCATGGGACATGATTCCTGGGGATGATCCTCCTTGCCACCAAGGGATTATTACCAATCACTAACTGGTGATGCAACTAGAGAGAGACCTTGAATAAAAGGGTCAATTCAGACCAACAGAATATCTCAGTCTACATGTTGGAACAAGTGCTTAAAATTGCTTTTTGACCTTGAATCAAAGGGGAAAATGGCAAAGGCAAAGGAATTCATATGGCTAAGAGTCTTACAAAGAGAGTCAGGAGGTCATCAGAGGGGTCACGCTTAAACACACTTCAGCAGGACCCCAGAGAGAACCAAAGCAGGTACATCCCTAGGTGCTGGTTCTCCTGAAGGCTATGGAAATCCCCAGATATATATGGTCATGGCAGATGGATTTGGAGTTCTGTGCTATGTGAGAGGGCCCTATTTGGAATTTGTGCTCCTGAGTGTGATGGAGCTGGACTCAGATGTGACCTTCCTACACGTATCTCTTCTGTCACTTTTAGTGAACCTGTGGTTGGCGCTAGGGTTCGTGTATACTCAGGGGATTTGAATCTCTGGACTGCCCATGTGCCAGCTGGGCCCTGAACCTCAGCAGAGTTGCCACTCCTAATCTCTGGTTCTTTGGACTTACCAGGTCAGCTACCAGGAAGGTGAAGATGGTCAACCAGGTAACTAAGAGTGCCAACAACTGCAAGCAGAGGAATTGCATCCATCATCCATGTGGAATCTAAGCCTCCTCTTGATCTAGAGGTGGGGTGGATATCACCATCCTAGGGTCCACAGAATGAAGGAATAAAATATGGATTAGCGTGTACTTACTGATATTCTACTATAAAACTATTGTGACTAGTAATAGAAGAAATCGTAGCATTGAGGTGGAGAAAGTGGCCACAGTAGTTTCTGAGGGCAGGGAGAGGGAAGAAGAGATGTGATGTGGGGGCATTTTTGGGGCTTTGAGTTGTCCTAAATGATACTGCAGGGTCAGATGCTGGACTTTATTATCCTACCATAACCCAGTGAATGTACTGGGGGAGAGTGTGAACTACAGGGTAAACTATTATCTATATGTTGCAGTAGTGCTCCACCATGTGTTCACGGCTTGCAATGACTGTGCCACAATGATGGAGGAGGTTGTTGGTGTGGGAGGAGTGGCACTGAGGGATGGGTGGTGTACGGAACCTCATATTTTTTTTGTCTTCATTTTTTTAGTATTACATTCAAAACATATGAGGTTCCCATATATCCCCCACCCGCCTCCTCCCACGCCTCCCCCCATAACAACAGTCTCCTCCATCATCATGAGACATTCATTGCATTTGGTGAATACATCTCAGAGCACCGCTGCACCTCATGGTCAATGGTCCACATCATAGTCCACACTCTCAGTGGGCGATGGGAGGACATACAATGTCCAGCAACTGTCCCTACAGCATCACCCAGGACAACTCCAAGTCCCGAAAACGCCTCCACATCTCATCTCTTCCTCCCATTCCCTATCCCCAGCAGCCACCATGGCCACTTTCTCCTCACCAATGCCACATTTTCTTCAATTACTAATCACAATAGTTCATGAATAGATTATCAGTAAGTCCACTCTAATCCATACTCTGTTCCTCCATCCTGTGGACCTTGGAATGGTTGTGTCCACTCCACATCTGTAACAAAGGGGGCTTAGATTCCACATGGATGCTGGATGCAATCATGCTTTCAGTTGTAGGCACTCTTTTTTTTTTTTTTTTAAGATTTATTTATTTATTTATTTATTTATTTATTTCTCTCCCCTTTCCCCCCACCCCGGTTGTCTGTTCTCTGTGTCTATTTGCTGCATCTTCTCTTTGTCCGCTTCTGTTGTTGTCAGCAGTATGGGAATCTGTGTTTCTTTCTGTTAGTTCATCTTGTTGTGTCAGCTCTCCATGTCTGTGGCTCCATTCCTGGGCAGGCTGCACTTTCTTTCACACTGGGTGGCTCTCCTTACAGGGCGCACTCCTTGTGGGTGGGGCTCCCCTACATGGGGGACACCCCTGCGTGGCACAGCACTCCTTGTGCACATCAGCAGTGCATATGGGCCAGCTCCACACGGGTCAAGGAGGCCCGGGGTTTGAACCACAGACCTCCCATGTGGTAGATGGACGCCCTAACCACTGGGACAAGTCCACCGCCAGTTGTAGGCACTCTTGGCTCCATGGTGTCATGGTTAACCTTCTTCAACTCCGTGTTAGCTGAGTGGGGTAAGTCCAATAAACCAGAGTGTAGGAGCTGGAGTCTGTTGAGGCTCAGGGCCTGGTCAGTCCAGAGATTCAGGTCTCCTGGGTATATATTAAACCCCAGCACCAACTATAGTTCCAGTAAAAGTAACAGGAGAGGCTTGTGAACAAAGATCATATCTGAGTCCAGCTCCATCACACAAACACAAACTCCAAAGCAGGGCCAACTGACATGGCACTGAACTCCATCTGCCATGACCATAGAACCTGTCGGTCTCCGTAGCCGTCAGAAGAACCAATACCCGGGGTGGTATCTACTATATCTGTCCCTGGAACTCTGCTGAGGTGTGCATAAGGGCAACCCCTCTGATAACCTCTTGACTCTTTTTTTGAGACTCATAGCCATATAAACTCATTTGTCCTTTCCATTTCCACCCTTGATCCTGGTATTATAGGTAGATTGAGATATTCTGCTGGTCTGAGTTCACCCTTTTATTCGAGGTCTCTTTCTAGTTGCTTCGCCAGTATTAAAAACTGCTTTTTGACCTTGAATAAAATGAAAGGGGGAACTGGCAAAGACAAATGAGTTTATATGACTAAGTGTCTTCATAAAAGAGTCAGCAGGTCATCAGAGGGGTCACACTTACACCTCAGCAGAACCCCAGAAACAGCCAAAGCAGATACAACCCCAGGTACCAGTTCTCCTGAGGGCTACGGAGACCCATACATTCTATGGTCATGGCAGATGGCTCTAGAATTCAGTGCCATGTCAGCTGGCCCTATCTTTTTTGGAATGTTTGGCAATTCCTGAGGAATTTCAATGTAGGTGTGCCACATGGCCAGGAAATGCCCCTACTGGGTTTATACCCAGGACAACCGAGAGCAGTGACATGAACAGACATCTGCGCACCTGTGTTCATAGCGACATTATTCACAATTGCTTAAAGTTGGAAACAACCCAGGTGTCTATTAGCTGATGGCAGGAAGAATGTCTTGGAGAGGTGACATCCCCTTTCTGAGGGAGGGGGTGGTTCAAGAGGCAGCCCAGTGGCTGCCAGGCAGGGTCTTCTTGGGAGCTGGGACCACAGATCTGACTCTGGGGCAGCTCCTCAGTCACACTCTGTCGTCTCTTGACTGTGCAGCATCTACTTCATACAGGAGCCTTGACTTGACCCTCAGCCTCGGGCTAGGGGCTACGGCTTGCTGACCTTGAGGGCCCAGCCCTGTGTCCAGTCAGTCCCAGGGAGGGACCACAGTGTGGTGGGGAGGTGGCCCCACCATAGGCACTTGGGCTCCAACCTCTGGACATGGAACCCTCCATGTCCTTGGCATGGAATGCATTGGCTCTGGGCAAGGCCTGGGGGCCACTTGTGGTGGCCCTCACCTGCCTTGGAAAAGCTGCAGGCAGGATGAGCAGCTCCAAAGCCACCTGGTGCCCCTGACACCAGACATTGGTGGGCCCCATTCTGCTCGGACGCCATGCGTTGGGGCCTCAGAGCAGAGCAGGACAGGTTGGTGGCTGTGACTGCTTGGCCCCTGACTGTGCCATCACTTTCCCCACATGTCTGCAGTGGCCCTCTCCTCACTGCGCTCTGCTCTCTTCTCCAGGAGGGGATGACACCTGCTCCCTATCATTGTCGGGCTCTTCAGGAGAATGTCCCCTCCCCAGGGGTGGGAATTAAGTCCCTCAGGATCCCTGATGCCACCTGGACACAGGAAGCCCTCCTCACATATTTAGGGAATGAATAACACTGACACGACACTGGAATCACCTCAGGCATGGGCACAGGAGGGGAAACTGAGGTAGTGGGTGCAGGCCACCCAACACCAATACTCCATGGGGCAGCTCCAGGTCCATAGGTTACCCCACCCGGGTCGCTCCCAGGCCCACAGCGTCTCCTGGTGGCAGACGTCAGAAGCACCAGGGTCAGCTGGTTACCTCAGGGGAGACCCCTGCTGGCAACCAGGTGGGGAACCAGACCCTCGCCATCACCCAGGCGAGCTTGGCCCCGAAGCTCAGCCTGCGCTGCCATAACAAACACGACAGACAGGGGAGCAAGCAGGATGCATCTAGCCTTTCACTGCTTCCGAGGCCAGAAGGCCAAACCTAAGGGTGCTTTCTCCACGGTCTGTGGCTCCAGCTCTGGCCTGCCAGTCCCCTGACTGCTCCTGCGCCCATCACACATCATCTGCCTCCTTCCAAGAGCCTCTGCTCTAAGGCCCTAGCCACACAGGGTCAAGGCCCCTTCCGATTCTCTTTGGCCTCAAGTTAACTAATAACATCTTCCAAAATCCTACTCTGTGGTCACCCCTCGGGCTGAAGTGTGGTTTGCTGGCCTGGCGGGGGAGCAGCCGTGGCAGGCCAAGCCGCTGCCCCCATAATAGGGTGGCTGGTCGGACTCACCGCCACCCTGAAGGGAACTCGGCATGGGCGCAGAGTGCCCTCGGGTCTCCCCTTCTCGGCAGCCATGCTTCCGCGGCCGCCCCTCCTCACAAATGGCGCCACACGATGCCTGTGGGGCAGCACCCTTCTTCTTTCTCCCTGCACAGGCGCAGGGCGGAAAATTCCAGTCTGCCCTTTTCCCTCCCCCGCCCCCCCCCCCCCCGACAGCAGCAACAGCCAGGCGTGGGCGGGAAACTCCAGTCTGCCCTCTACCCCAGCAACAGCAGCCACCAATCACTAAACCCTGCCACTTCCCCCAGCAACAGCAACAGCCAATCCCTAATCACCACCCCTCCCCCATCCAGTACCACCCACTGACCTTTCTCCGGCAACCAATCAGAACAGGGCGTGGCTTCGACCAATCAGCCTTCCCCAGCCCCTATAAAACTGTTGCCTCTCCCTCAATAAAGTGGACTTGTGTGTTTACCTTGTCTCCGTGGTAGTTTTTCTGCCATGCGCCCTCCAGTCCTGAGCCCCCGACAAGGGCCTGGCCTCCCTTGTCCCCAGTTCGTCGCCTGCTTCTCCGGGCGACCCCTTCATCGCTGGCTTTGCCGGGCGACCCCGTCAGCCGAACCGCGCAACCCCTGTGAGACGGACCCCTCGTCCCAAGTGGGACCTACCCCTCGTCCCAAGCGGGACCGACCCCTCGTCCAAAGCTGGACCGACCCCTCGTCCGCAGCCAGACCCCACCTGTACCGACCGAGCAAGCCGCCGCTCTACTCACAGGTGGGTTCGCGCCTATGGGACCTGGGTTAGGCCTGGAGCTGGTCTTCGTGGGGGACACCAGTGAGTCCAGAAGGGGTGGGCATAGCCCCGTCTGCCTCCCCAGCCACCAGCACCTCACGGCCAGCTGGCCACCCTGAGGCCCACATGGCTATCTTTGGGGAAGCTGGAAGGGGACAGGCCAGTGAGTGTCAAAGGGAGGAATTTTTGTCCAGGTGCTGGACAAACAAGCTGAGATGTCCATCCATCTCAGCCTCCCAGGACTGTGGCATCCAAATGCCACCAACTGGGGACTTATTAGCAGAGATCCGTGGTCTTGGCCCTGTAGGCAGGACCCTGGAATCCTTTGCGTGGAGGCTTCTTGGTGGTGGTGGCAATCCTTGGTTCTCCACTCTGTCATTATGTGGTCATCTCCCCAGTGTCCATTTGTGTCCATTCTCCCTCTTGCTATGAGCCCACCAGCCCTTTTGGATCAGGGCTCTCTCACTTCCAGTTTGCCTCAGTTTAGCGAATCATATCCACAAAGACCCAATTTCCAAATAAGTCTCCTTTCCCAGGACTGGGAGTTAGCTTGAATGTGTCTTCTGGGGGGATGCAGTTCACCCCATAACACCATCTCACCCAAAATTGGTTTCTTTGGAGCAAAACTTCAACCCAAAAACTCCATGTGGCTTAGGTGTGAAGATGATGCATGATGGGACCATTTTCCAATCCTCAGGACTCCTTGGGCCCCCTGACCTTGGGGCTGGCAAGTCTGAGCTGCCACTGACAGTCACCCTCACTTAGGCCCCTGCTCCCCACAGTTGGGGCTGTTCTCTGTCAGCCACCTGCTGCTGGGCAATCTTGCTGGGCCTCTTGCTTAGTTCAAGGGGCATGAGAAGGAGCCCGAGTTCCCAAGGGGGCAGAAAGTGCAGGCAGGAGCCACGTTGCGTTCCTTCCCTCCTACCAGGGCCAGGACTGGGCCAGGGACCACTCGCCTCAGTCCATCAGCAATGCCACTTCAGGGTGAGGCTGTCTGGCCTGGCAAAGGGGAGCCTCAGCGGGAGCAGAGGTGCCACCAGGGAGTAGACACTCACTGGGAGAACGTGCCGGGCAGGGAACCGGTGGAAACATGCATGGAGCATTCTGGAACCTTCACAGAGAGGCGAGGAGTTTGGGAAGTCACAGGTCTGTGTTCTTGCTTTTGTTTGGCCACTGAGTGAGAGCTGCCACTTGGGGGAGGTCGGAGAGGAGGCTGGATGGCTGCCTGATGGGATAATGGGGCGTGGAGGCTCAGACACCGCGGGGGGGGGGGGGAAAGGAGAGGGCCAGGAATAGTTTGGAGTGGTAAGATGGGAGGGGCTTCAGGACGAATTGTGACCCCTGCTCTGGGCCTTTCCCCTTCTCTGCCCGTGTGCCCCATGACCCACTCCCTGAGCGTGTCCTGCACGGAGCCCATTTTTGCCTACTGGAAAACACCTGCCTAGCTTTCCTGAGAGTTTCCCACAATTCTATGGCCACGGCACTCTTTCTTCATGTGCTAACACTCAGTGTTTTTGGAAACTCCTCTGGGAACTGCTGGTACATTGGACCAGATCCCTGGTCTCTGGCTAGATGCCTGCATGGGGCCCCCCCAGCAGCTGTCTTCAGCCACATGTGTATGTACATGGGTCCTCTTCTCCTTCCTGACCCCCAGGCACCCCTCTTGTCACCCGCTTCACCTAGAGGCACCTCCCTGTCCCAGCCCCATACCCTGGCTCAAGCCCACCATTCACACACGTCTGCCAGGGCAGGTCCTGGGGCATCCAGCCCCATCCCCAGGGTGGAGTGTGGGCTCTTGGCCTTGTCATCCGGGTTCTGTACCAGTTCTTGGCCACACCGCATCTCCAGACCTGACTGGCAACGCCTTGGAGGGATGTGAAGCTGGGAGGATTCCCTCCTGAACCTTCTCAGCACCTGTTGGGTTCTGGACGCGGTGCTGGGTGATGGCACTGGGGGGGAGGTGGATGTGGGCACTGCGTGAGGAGAACAACACCTACTTTCCAGGTGGGGTGGTCCTGGAGCCCCACAGAGATGCTGGGAGGCACACCTGACCCCTGGGGGCACTTTATTTGGGGGGGTGCCACATGAACATCCTCCCTGGAGGCCAGCAGAAGATGTCTGGGTGAGGTCCCCAGTTTGTCCCCAGGGCCAGACAGGGGACACAAAGTGATTCAGGACACCAGGGTGCACACCGTGCTCTAGTCAGGGACCTCTGGGTTCACAAGTGGTGAGGCAAGGTGCCATGATGCCCTCGCCTGCCACATGAAGGGCTTTGAGAAGCTAGTAAGGCACAGCTGCCTGAAGCTGCAGTGGGTGGGGTGGGGCGAAGGGAACCCGTGCCCTGGGGACAGCTCAGGGTGAGAGGGGAAGATGCACAACCACAGACAGCAGAGAGAGTTCCTGCAGCTGTTTACTTTGAAAACACAGGAACAGAAACCCACCAACAGGGAGCGACATTCTGTGTATATGTCAAATAAATCTTGGTTTGGGAGTGGATGTGTCTCAAGTGCTTGAGCCCCTGCCTTACAGGAAAGGTCCTGGTTTGGTTCCTGGTGCTCCTGAAACAATAAAAACAAACAAGCAAACCAAACAAAGCCACCTCGGGGCAGCCACATGGCCCAGTTTGGTTGACCCAAATGCATGTTCAGATTGGGGTCACAGGGATATTTTGGGCCTCAAAATTAATGTCAGTTCTGAGTCAGTGTCCAATAATCCCTGAGTGTCTGATCATTTCCTTTTCTCATGGGGAAAGCTGGGAGGAAGATGAACAGTATAAAAGGGGGAAGCATAGCAGGGTGCTATCTGAAGAAGACCCGGGCATCCCTTCAGTCAGGGTTTCCAGGTCTGTAAATGATCCTGATTTTGGAATTGACTGAGGGGGCATGACTCTGTTTTTTGGCACTTGATCTAAAATCCTTCTCTTATACAAATCAGGAAAGGATTGAGTAGATTTTCTATTTCACTTACACATATCCCACAATCCCCTACCCAATATCATAGGTTTCTGCAGGGCAGACTCTTGCGACTGCTGCTTTGAGTCTAGGGTCATTACACTAGCCACGCCTACTTGGTCTTTGTCAAGTGCTGCCACTTAGCTCCTGACACCCTGGCATTCCATCATCCCTGTTGTGTGGGAAAATTTCTTTCAAAAAAATCAAGCACAAAGTTTCTTAGATGCTATATAAAAGTGTTAGTAACCTGCCAATACCTGGAGACATTGCTGCCATGGATGACGCATTTTGGGCAAGAGGAATGTGTTGCCTTGGGCTTGACTCACCACCCGCTCAAAAGTCACATTTAAGAATTCTCAGTTGGGGGTAATTCTCAGATTACATTACCAAACTGTAAGGGAGTTTTGAGCTACTGTGGCATTTTGCTGTTTCCGTTGGTTAGTGCTTGGTGTGTGAATTGTTGGAGAAATAACAAATTATCATGAAAAGCAGCGGCTTGAAGGAAGAATAACTTTATTTCTAGAACACATTAGTTCATGTGTGGGAAACACCCTATGCAGCACAGTTTCCCCCATTTGAAATGTCTCCCCGAATGTTCTGGGTTTTTTACTTTGTCATGGCAAACCACTGCGTCTGGCAGGAGCTCACAGGGGGCAGAGTCAGGATAATAAATGAGACACTCTGAGGAAGCCTCAAAGCGGACTTTTCTGGGGTGGGGTTTCCGTGGCTTCTTTCTGAGGCCCCAGTCCCCCCCAGGTCCAGCCTGAGGTTCAGGGAGTGCATTTGGTGCAGCTAAAGCTCCCTTTCGGGAGCAGCTGGATTCAGATTCTTTTTCTCTGGTGCGTGGGGACATCCCAGGGGCTGGTCTTCCTTTTGCTCCCTTTGGGGGTCCTTCCTGCCCCTTGGTCTTTTTCCGGTGTGTAATCCAGCGAAGGGCCCTCCGTACGATGTTGTTTCCTCTGGGTTCCTGGAAATCCTGTGTTTTTTCCAGGCCTGATGGGATCATCAAGAAAGGGTGTCAGGAAAATCTCTGATCTGGGTGAGGGGCTTCTCTTCCCTTGGCCTTGGGGATCCCTCAGCCCTTTTTCTGGTGGACGTTTTCTAAGGAGGACTTTAGATTGTTCCCCAATTGGAGAAGTGGCTGGAACGTGGTCCGATTATAGTGCTTCTTTGTACGGAGGGCTAAGAGAAGTCCTCCTGCCACAGGTGGCTCTCCCTGGTCTCCCTCCAGGACCCTCCAACTGAGAAGTGGCCAGGCCCCCACTGGCTCCTCCCTGGGCATGGCCTGAGAGGCCCCAGAAGCCAACGTACCTGATTCCAGGTTTAAGTCCACTGGGCTGGCCTGGACTTCTGGCTCTATGTCCACCCCAATGGACAGGGGGTTAGTTGTGCTGCTTGAAGTTGTAGCAGCAGCAGCCATGTGTGCAGGGGTCAGGGGTAGAGGGCGACTGCCCAGGACACCCCTGCACAGCCTAGGATTGGCCCTGATTTCACTGGGCTGAATTAAGGGGAGGGAGAGGGCACAAGGGTGGGGTGCAGGGATGCCTCTTGCCCATGCCCTCTGTAGATGTCCTGAAGGCACAGAGGGCAGAGGGGAGAGGCAAGGCAAGGCAAGGGAAGGGGTGCGCAGGGGCAGGGAGCAGGACAGGGTTGTGGGGCAGGAAAGGGAGGAACAGAGGGCTGGCAGGTGGAATGGGCCACAAGCCACCTGGGGCAGAGATGGAAGAGCTGCCGGTGGGGATGAGAGGAACATTGGGAAGACGGTAAAAGAGGGGCGGGGTGGGGGAAGCCAGGATGCAGGGGTGAGTGGGCTCGGGGTAAAGGTCAAAAACAAGGTTGGGAATATGGGGGGCAGTGCCAGAGAGGATTGTGGAAAGAGGGAAATGGCCAGTGGTGGGGAGGAGGGGGTGGTCAGGGTGGAATAAGGGGGGAAGGAGTAAAAGGGAGGGAAGGAGGAAGGAAATGAAAGGACCAGGATGGTGCCTGCAAAGGGAGGGTGGGCTTCCCCAGACACCACCTGGAGGGAGGTTCTCACCCCCAGCAGTGCTGCTGGGGCCTCCCACAGAGGGGCAGGTGGTTGTGCCCCTGGAGGGAAGAGTGGGCCGCCAGAGGCAAGTCTCCCAGAGGACCCTGCCAGAGATCTCACAGGCGGGTCACTCTGTGGGTGTGGAGGTCGCCTGGCGGCCAGACACCAGGCCACCAAAGGGGTCCCAGATGGAGCAGCACCCTCCACACGGTCCCCCTTTGGCGGGCGGTCATCCCGGGGAGGTGGAAAGGCCCACGGGTGACAGGTGACGCGACTGTGTCTGGCCGGTCCAGGTTCCTTGCGCAGGGGGCTGCAGGAAAGAAATCAGAGGCTTTAGTCAGAGGAAGAAGGGGGCAGGGAGCCCTAGCAGGCCTGGCCGGGGAGGGGCTGCTGCTGCCTCCATCCAAACTGATTGCTTATGTCCCAGGGTTTCTTGTAGACATTTGACCCAATGCCCACAGCTTTCCTGTGCATTGTTCATCTCTATGGTCCCATCTCTTATCCACGTGAGAGTGCTCTGGGAACCTGGAGAGCACAGGCCATGCTCAGGAGGGGGAGCAGGAAAGAGGGAATAAACAGGAATCACCTTTTCCGAGGAGGACTCACACCTGGTGTCCCCACGGCGCCTCCCTGGCAAGCTCTCCAAGCTGGGAAATCAGGAGACTAGGTTACAGGTGGTGAGGGCAGGAGGAAAACACCTGCTCTGGGGCTGCATGCCATAGCCTGTTGGGTGAGGCTTCTAGAGAAATAGATTCTAGGAGCTCCAAGAATGGGGAGATCATGTCCAATGGTCACGGGAAACAATGGAGGGGCTCACACACGCTTCATGGGCAATTATTTCTCAAGGACTTTCCCACGAATTGTATCATGTGATCCCTACACATAGCCTGTTCATTCCCTGCAAAAAAAGCTATTTCACGGGAGGAATCTCAGGTTTAGTGCACTTAAACTCTTTGCCCCTAGCAGGCCACACAATTCCTGCTTTCCCATTCCACCAAGATTTGTTGCACTGTATCGCACACATGTTGTATGTCCAGCCCCTTCCCTCTCTGTTTGTCAGGATGTGTGGAGGATGTGAGAGTGTCCCAAGGTCTGAGAGTCTTCCTTGTGTTCATGGCCTCTGGGACCTCTGCTCTCTGAGAGGGTCTTTAACAACTTTGACAGGCTCAGACTAGGAAGGTGACTTTGGCTGTGCAGGATTGAGGCTTTGGTTCACCCTTGGAGCAGGTGTGTTGGGAGAACAGAACCTTACCTGTTAATTCACCCTTTTCCTCGATTCTCCTGCCTCTGCGCTGACACTGTCAAACCAAAAAAGAAGATAGGATCTCATGGGATACAATCTCTGTCTTTTCAAGGAAACCTTCAGAACCCTACCCATCAATAACGTATCCCTTGTATTAGTCTGCTAAACCTTTTTAGGGAGTTAATTCCAATGATTATCTTTTCATCTTTGAATGACACATTTTTTTCTGGATGAGCTATCAATTGATTGTTAGTGGAGTCTTTTTTGAGAAGAGCCTTCTTATGAAGAGGACACAGAATCTGCACTCTAGAGGAGCAAGTGTGGCCTCACAGAAGGCTGCTGGTCCCTGATATCCCAACTTGGACAAGAACATGTCCTTGAGCCTTCCCAGGGCTCAGCACTGCTCTCCACACCAACCTTCCCACATGGAACCCGCTTCTCCAAGGGAAACCTGCTGAGGTATATGAAGAGTGAGCAAGTGTTGAGAGACTGCCTTTAGTTGAATACCCTGAACTTCTTAAAACTTACAATCCGTTGCCACCAAGTATGACTGAATTTATCCTGGAGCCCTCTGCCACACCCACATGGACGATTTATGAGTTTTGAAATGAAACAGTTGCCCCACTTCAAAATAGCCTTCCCCTACCTGCTCCCTAGATGATAGGCTCTTCTCTGTGAGAGGTTATTACTAAGGTGCCCCTCTGGGCCTACATAATGGGTGTAGAAAGTGAGAAGTGGGATAGGCAAAAACAGTGAGTCTCGACCATTAACTGATCCCAGGGTCCCTTACCTCACTCAAGTCCAGGTGTCGCTGGACTCTCCGAAATTTCACCTTCCTCTTCTTAGAGTGGGCCAAGATGGTGAAGAGCCCCACTCCAAGGAAGAGGAAGAAGAGAGATCCGAGTACCGCTGTGGCTGTGCTTTCGCTCAGCCACAGGGTACTGAACAGAATTAGAACGAACAGCAATGCCTCCATACTGCATACGCAATCGCTGCCTCAGGCAACTGGCCCTGAGCAAGCACATTTCAGCCTAGAGTTCTGAGGTGACATCACAGGGCTTCAAACAGTCACAGTGGTTCAGTTGGTGGGGGAGGGGATGACCAGAGGAAGGTGTCCCCACAGCCCATCCCCCCTTGTTCCCCTCAGACCCCACCAACACCCTTCCTCATCCTCTTGTTCTCTCCATAGTTTTCTGTGGCTTCCTATTTTACAAATACACACTTAACTCACTTCATTGGTATACTTTTAGTGTAATTTTCCATTTCACTCTGGGCAGAAATATATACTGACCAGTGTACTAATTCACCAATTCCATCATGGCCTTTGACAATGTGACTTTCTCCCAGGAATTTTGCCAAAACTCTTGATTTACACCTAGAGACTCCTCTTCTCTCAAGCCTAGTGGCTTGTTTTTTGTTTGTTTGTTTGCTTGCTTGTTTCTTTGTATGTGAGTGTGTGTGAAATACCCTAACATATATCAGAGTTTCTCCCCATGATCACTACTGAAATTTGGGTTTAAATATTTCTGTTTGGTAATGTTTTTGGTCAGATTTTTCTTTTAGGTAGAGAATTTACCAGACCTGGCAGATCTTTTCTCCACCAGCTTTCTCCAGTATAAACTTTCCCATCGGTGTCTTTACCCAGGGAACTTACAGTTCAAGCCATGTTCCTGTATTTACTCTCCCTTGACTTCAGGAGGGTTCTTGGTTTTTCATTAAAGTCTCTTCAGAAAACTTGCCATTTAATGTTTCACTTAATTAATATGATTAAAATTTTAATGTATTGAAGGATAACATTAGATTAAAATCAAGTATTAGAAAAATGACTATATTTATACAAATTTAGCATACTGAGAACAATCATTTCCCACTCATACTAGGGTAAGCATAGAACCATGATTTCACCAAAATTGTCAGAGACTATTTTTCAAAAATTCTTACAATTAAAATGCAGTTTAAGATGGCAAGGCATTCAGAAATGGCCTCCCACTTGAAAATATCACAATGCCCGATTATTTAGATTGAGCCCATTTTGAAAAATACTTCTGAGCTCTCTGGAACTTAGAATAAATCCTCAATGGACTACAGCAGTCACCACTACAAAAATTTCAGCAATGAAAATCAAAAGAGTATTAAACTTATGACTGGAACTAGAATGGAGAGACCACACTGCGTCCAGTTAGCCTTGGAATTGTGCCCAATGCATGGTCCTAGTGGTTTACTGGATGTGAGCCCCACTGAGGAACTGCCTTGCAACTTGGCTAATGGGAGGAGCTGGATATGTAATCCCATGTAATCAAAATGTCACATATCTGCTGCAAAAGGTCTTTGTCTTTAATTGAAAAGAGGGACTTAGACAAATTTAGGTGATGCCCAAGTGAATGAAACATCTAGCTTTTGTTGGTACTTGGTGGGAACTTGATAATTACTATCAAAACCTTCCTGAATAATGTATAACTGTAGCCTCTCCCTCAGATAATCCAAACATTTGAATTATACCATTCTCTCAGAATGAGGATCCCAATGAAAGAAAGAGCATGAAAATCCATCCAAATTGTTGAGTCCATAGCATCTGGCAGAAACCAAGTCAAATCACCTTTAGACATCTTCTGAAGATTCCTAAAGTTAAAAAACATATTGCTCATATTTTACAGTTAGAAAATAGATGAGCAAACCATTTACCCTGAGCAAGATTGAAAGTAGACTTTGAGCAAGCAGCAGAAATTAAGTATGAACTGGAGATACTAGAAATGGATGAAGTTGGAGCAGTTTGATATGGTTATGAATTCCAAGAGTAGATATTGGATTATGTTTGTAATCTGGTCTGTACCTGGGCATGATTAAGTTATGAGTAGGGCTTTGATTCAGCCATGTCATTAGGGCACTGAGTCCCTGCTTCTTGGTGGGTGGGGACTCACAGATCAAAGGCATGGCAAAGGACAGTGTTAATGGTTTATGATGTTAGAGTTTGATGCTGAAGCCTTCAGCAGGGGCCCCAGGACATATACTCACAGAGGAAAGAGAAGCCAGCCCCAGGAAGAGAGGAATGCTGAGCTCAGGAAGAAGCAAGCCCTGGGAAGAAAGGAACCCTGAACCCAGAGAGAAGCAAGGCCCTGGAAGGGAGGAACCCAGGAAGCCTGAACCCTCACAGCCATCCACAGCCATCTTGCTCGAACACATGAAAACAGAATTTGGTGAGGAAAGTAAATTTTGCTTTATGGCCTGGTATCTGTAAGCTCCTACCCCAAATAAATACCCTTTATAAAAACCAACCCGTTTCTGGTATTTTGTACCAGCACCCTTCTGGGTGACTAATACAGAATCAGTATACAAAGTAAGCATGCTTAAAGAGTTTAAAAAGAATTCTCAGCTCTAGGCCTCCTTTATATTTCAGGTACACAGGCTCATAAGCATAGTCATCAGTATCAACGGCTCATGATTGGACCATTCTTCTTTTTTTTTTTTTTTAATATTTAAGTAATGTGTTTATTTATTTATTTTACAAAGGACTTTATTTTTTTTATTCATTTTTTAAAAAATATTACATTCAAAAAATATGAGGTCCCATTCAACCCCACCGCCCCCACCCCCCACTCCCCCCACAGCAACACTCTCTCCCATCATCATGACACATCCCTTGCACCTGGTAAGTACATCTCTGGGCATCGCTGCACCCCATAGTCAATGGTCAACATCATAGCCCACACTCTCCCACATTCCATCCAGTGGGCCCTGGGGGGATCTACAATGTCCCGTAGTTTGGACCATTCTTCTTTGTTGGTCTTTGCCGTTACACTTGGGGATTATTGTTGTTCCATTGGGGAATGTGACAGAGCTCCCCTGGGTAGGAACTCAGCACTCCCTCAGCTGATGTTTGTAATTCTAACTACTATAAAAATACCCAACATATATCAGAACTCTTTTATGTCCCCTCTACACATGCCCTGGAGAACTACCCCCCAGTCACGTGCCCCCCCATCAATAACACCCCACACCAGTGTTCCTCCCCTGCCAGAGCTGAACCTCTCTGTGGTCCAAAACTTCACAACAATGAAGCCTAATATATTGCCAATTTCAATTAATAGCAAAATGAAATATAGTGATGGGTTTAAAGTTTAGAAATAGAATACATAACAAGTTAGAAATGCTACAATAAAGTAAAAATTAACGGTTGTATTAATAAAATGAAAAATATTATAAAGCTTTTTTTCAAACATTTTGATTTTCATCACTCTAATAGCTGTTACCCTGTATGTACAGTGGCAAGGCACTTTCTTTCATTTCTTCCTCAGTGTCTGCATCCTTTTTTTTTTTTCCTAGTTTTTTAATTTTGTCTTCAAAAAAGTTTTAGATCATAGTCATTCACATACACAGTATAGGGGGCTCCCATATAGCCAACATCAAACCCTTTTCCCCTTTCCCCAGCAATGATCTTTTTACATGTTCATGTTATATTTTCTGTAGCTGATGTACAGATTTTGAAACATAGCTATCAAACATGTTTCCATTTTGGTTTCCATTATGGTTTATATTTTAGACTGTACAAATTTCTAAATTTTTAGCTTCCTTATGATTTACATTATGGTTTACATTTTAGCTTATAGACTTTTATACACTTTTGGTGTAAGTTAACATGCCCTATGTCCATCATTGCATGATCTTGTGGAGCACTTCCATTGCTGCCAAGTTGTCCTGCTTCCATCTATTCTGCACCTCTCTCCCCCTCCACTCAGGACCCACAGTGACAATCTTCATTACTTGAGGTAGTAAACTAGGCCTAGAGCTACAGGGTGTCTAAGAATTACCTCCTGAGAGCCTCCCTGTTGTCAAATGTGGCCAAACTCAGCGTATAAATGCATTACCTTCCCCCTAGCATGGGTCATGACTCCCGGGGATGAGCCTCCCTGCCACTGAGGGATTACTACCAATCACTAACTGGTGATGCAACTAGAGAGAGACCTTGGATAAAAGGGTCAACTCAGACCAACAGAATATCTCAGCCTACATGTTGGAACAAGTGTAAAAATTGCTTTTTGACCTTGAATGAAAGGGGGAAATGGCAAAGGCAAAGGAATTCATATGGCTAAGAGTCTTACAAAGAGAGTCAGGAGGTCATCAGAGGGGTCATGCTTAAGCACACTTCAGCAGGACCCCAGAGACAACCAAAGTAGGTACAACCCTAGGTGCTGGTTCTCCTGAAGGCTATGGAAATCCACAGGTATATATGGTCATGGCCGATGGATTTGCAGTTCTGTGCTATGTCAGAGGGCCCTACGTTGGAATTTGTGCTCCTGACTATGATGTAGCTGGACTCAGATGTGACCTTCTTACACATACCTCTTCTGTCACTTTTAGTGAACCTGTGGTTGGTGCTAGGGTTGGTGTATACTCAGGGGATTTGAATCTCTGGACTGCCCATGAGCCAACTGGGCCCTGAACCTCAGCAGAGTTGCCACTCCTAATCTCTGGTTCTTTGGACTTACCAGGTCAGCTACCAGGAAGGTGAAGATGGCCAACCAGGTAACCAAGAGTGCCAACAACTGCAAGCAGAGGAATTGCATCCATCATCCATGTGGAATCTAAGCCTCCTCTTGATCTAGAGGTGGGGTGGATATCACCATCCTAGGGTCCACAGAATGAAGGAATAAAATATGGATTAGCGTGTACTTACTGATATTCTACTATAAAACTATTGTGACTAGTAATAGAAGAAATCGTAGCATTGAGGTGGAGAAAGTGGCCACAGTAGTTTCTGAGGGCAGGGAGAGGGAAGAAGAGATGTGATGTGGGGGCATTTTTGGGGCTTTGAGTTGTCCTAAATGATACTGCAGGGTCAGATGCTGGACTTTATTATCCTACCATAACCCAGTGAATGTACTGGGGGAGAGTGTGAACTACAGGGTAAACTATTATCTATATGTTGCAGTAGTGCTCCACCATGTGTTCACGGCTTGCAATGACTGTGCCACAATGATGGAGGAGGTTGTTGGTGTGGGAGGAGTGGCACTGAGGGATGGGTGGTGTACGGAACCTCATATTTTTTTTGTCTTCATTTTTTTAGTATTACATTCAAAACATATGAGGTTCCCATATATCCCCCACCCGCCTCCTCCCACGCCTCCCCCCATAACAACAGTCTCCTCCATCATCATGAGACATTCATTGCATTTGGTGAATACATCTCAGAGCACCGCTGCACCTCATGGTCAATGGTCCACATCATAGTCCACACTCTCAGTGGGCGATGGGAGGACATACAATGTCCAGCAACTGTCCCTACAGCATCACCCAGGACAACTCCAAGTCCCGAAAACGCCTCCACATCTCATCTCTTCCTCCCATTCCCTATCCCCAGCAGCCACCATGGCCACTTTCTCCTCACCAATGCCACATTTTCTTCAATTACTAATCACAATAGTTCATGAATAGATTATCAGTAAGTCCACTCTAATCCATACTCTGTTCCTCCATCCTGTGGACCTTGGAATGGTTGTGTCCACTCCACATCTGTAACAAAGGGGGCTTAGATTCCACATGGATGCTGGATGCAATCATGCTTTCAGTTGTAGGCACTCTTTTTTTTTTTTTTTTAAGATTTATTTATTTATTTATTTATTTATTTATTTATTTATTTATTTATTTCTCTCCCCTTTCCCCCCACCCCGGTTGTCTGTTCTCTGTGTCTATTTGCTGCATCTTCTCTTTGTCCGCTTCTGTTGTTGTCAGCAGTATGGGAATCTGTGTTTCTTTCTGTTGGTTCATCTTGTTGTGTCAGCTCTCCATGTCTGTGGCTCCATTCCTGGGCAGGCTGCACTTTCTTTCACACTGGGTGGCTCTCCTTACAGGGCGCACTCCTTGTGGGTGGGGCTCCCCTACATGGGGGACACCCCTGCGTGGCACAGCACTCCTTGTGCACATCAGCAGTGCATATGGGCCAGCTCCACACGGGTCAAGGAGGCCCGGGGTTTGAACCACAGACCTCCCATGTGGTAGATGGACGCCCTAACCACTGGGACAAGTCCACCGCCAGTTGTAGGCACTCTTGGCTCCATGGTGTCATGGTTAACCTTCTTCAACTCCGTGTTAGCTGAGTGGGGTAAGTCCAATAAACCAGAGTGTAGGAGCTGGAGTCTGTTGAGGCTCAGGGCCTGGCTATCACATGGTCAGTCCAGAGATTCAGGTCTCCTGGGTATATATTAAACCCCAGCACCAACTATAGTTCCAGTAAAAGTAACAGGAGAGGCTTGTGAACAAAGATCATATCTGAGTCCAGCTCCATCACACAAACACAAACTCCAAAGCAGGGCCAACTGACATGGCACTGAACTCCATCTGCCATGACCATAGAACCTGTCGGTCTCCGTAGCCGTCAGAAGAACCAATACCCGGGGTGGTATCTACTATATCTGTCCCTGGAACTCTGCTGAGGTGTGCATAAGGGCAACCCCTCTGATAACCTCTTGACTCTTTTTTTGAGACTCATAGCCATATAAACTCATTTGTCCTTTCCATTTCCACCCTTGATCCTGGTATTATAGGTAGATTGAGATATTCTGCTGGTCTGAGTTCACCCTTTTATTCGAGGTCTCTTTCTAGTTGCTTCGCCAGTATTAAAAACTGCTTTTTGACCTTGAATAAAATGAAAGGGGGAACTGGCAAAGACAAATGAGTTTATATGACTAAGTGTCTTCATAAAAGAGTCAGCAGGTCATCAGAGGGGTCACACTTACACCTCAGCAGAACCCCAGAAACAGCCAAAGCAGATACAACCCCAGGTACCAGTTCTCCTGAGGGCTACGGAGACCCATACATTCTATGGTCATGGCAGATGGCTCTAGAATTCAGTGCCATGTCAGCTGGCCCTATCTTTTTTGGAATGTTTGGCAATTCCTGAGGAATTTCAATGTAGGTGTGCCACATGGCCAGGAAATGCCCCTACTGGGTTTATACCCAGGACAACCGAGAGCAGTGACATGAACAGACATCTGCGCACCTGTGTTCATAGCGACATTATTCACAATTGCTTAAAGTTGGAAACAACCCAGGTGTCTATTAGCTGATGGCAGGAAGAATGTCTTGGAGAGGTGACATCCCCTTTCTGAGGGAGGGGGTGGTTCAAGAGGCAGCCCAGTGGCTGCCAGGCAGGGTCTTCTTGGGAGCTGGGACCACAGATCTGACTCTGGGGCAGCTCCTCAGTCACACTCTGTCGTCTCTTGACTGTGCAGCATCTACTTCATACAGGAGCCTTGACTTGACCCTCAGCCTCGGGCTAGGGGCTACGGCTTGCTGACCTTGAGGGCCCAGCCCTGTGTCCAGTCAGTCCCAGGGAGGGACCACAGTGTGGTGGGGAGGTGGCCCCACCATAGGCACTTGGGCTCCAACCTCTGGACATGGAACCCTCCATGTCCTTGGCATGGAATGCATTGGCTCTGGGCAAGGCCTGGGGGCCACTTGTGGTGGCCCTCACCTGCCTTGGAAAAGCTGCAGGCAGGATGAGCAGCTCCAAAGCCACCTGGTGCCCCTGACACCAGACATTGGTGGGCCCCATTCTGCTCGGACGCCATGCGTTGGGGCCTCAGAGCAGAGCAGGACAGGTTGGTGGCTGTGACTGCTTGGCCCCTGACTGTGCCATCACTTTCCCCACATGTCTGCAGTGGCCCTCTCCTCACTGCGCTCTGCTCTCTTCTCCAGGAGGGGATGACACCTGCTCCCTATCATTGTCGGGCTCTTCAGGAGAATGTCCCCTCCCCAGGGGTGGGAATTAAGTCCCTCAGGATCCCTGATGCCACCTGGACACAGGAAGCCCTCCTCACATATTTAGGGAATGAATAACACTGACACGACACTGGAATCACCTCAGGCATGGGCACAGGAGGGGAAACTGAGGTAGTGGGTGCAGGCCACCCAACACCAATACTCCATGGGGCAGCTCCAGGTCCATAGGTTACCCCACCCGGGTCGCTCCCAGGCCCACAGCGTCTCCTGGTGGCAGACGTCAGAAGCACCAGGGTCAGCTGGTTACCTCAGGGGAGACCCCTGCTGGCAACCAGGTGGGGAACCAGACCCTCGCCATCACCCAGGCGAGCTTGGCCCCGAAGCTCAGCCTGCGCTGCCATAACAAACACGACAGACAGGGGAGCAAGCAGGATGCATCTAGCCTTTCACTGCTTCCGAGGCCAGAAGGCCAAACCTAAGGGTGCTTTCTCCACGGTCTGTGGCTCCAGCTCTGGCCTGCCAGTCCCCTGACTGCTCCTGCGCCCATCACACATCATCTGCCTCCTTCCAAGAGCCTCTGCTCTAAGGCCCTAGCCACACAGGGTCAAGGCCCCTTCCGATTCTCTTTGGCCTCAAGTTAACTAATAACATCTTCCAAAATCCTACTCTGTGGTCACCCCTCGGGCTGAAGTGTGGTTTGCTGGCCTGGCGGGGGAGCAGCCGTGGCAGGCCAAGCCGCTGCCCCCATAATAGGGTGGCTGGTCGGACTCACCGCCACCCTGAAGGGAACTCGGCATGGGCGCAGAGTGCCCTCGGGTCTCCCCTTCTCGGCAGCCATGCTTCCGCGGCCGCCCCTCCTCACAAATGGCGCCACACGATGCCTGTGGGGCAGCACCCTTCTTCTTTCTCCCTGCACAGGCGCAGGGCGGAAAATTCCAGTCTGCCCTTTTCCCTCCCCCGCCCCCCCCCCCCCCGACAGCAGCAACAGCCAGGCGTGGGCGGGAAACTCCAGTCTGCCCTCTACCCCAGCAACAGCAGCCACCAATCACTAAACCCTGCCACTTCCCCCAGCAACAGCAACAGCCAATCCCTAATCACCACCCCTCCCCCATCCAGTACCACCCACTGACCTTTCTCCGGCAACCAATCAGAACAGGGTGTGGCTTCGACCAATCAGCCTTCCCCAGCCCCTATAAAACTGTTGCCTCTCCCTCAATAAAGTGGACTTGTGTGTTTACCTTGTCTCCATGGTAGTTTTTCTGCCATGCGCCCTCCAGTCCTGAGCCCCCGACAAGGGCCTGGCCTCCCTTGTCCCCAGTTCGTCGCCTGCTTCTCCGGGCGACCCCTTCATCGCTGGCTTTGCCGGGCGACCCCGTCAGCCGAACCGCGCAACCCCTGTGAGACGGACCCCTCGTCCCAAGTGGGACCTACCCCTCGTCCCAAGCGGGACCGACCCCTCGTCCAAAGCTGGACCGACCCCTCGTCCGCAGCCAGACCCCACCTGTACCGACCGAGCAAGCCGCCGCTCTACTCACAGGTGGGTTCGCGCCTATGGGACCTGGGTTAGGCCTGGAGCTGGTCTTCGTGGGGGACACCAGTGAGTCCAGAAGGGGTGGGCATAGCCCCGTCTGCCTCCCCAGCCACCAGCACCTCACGGCCAGCTGGCCACCCTGAGGCCCACATGGCTATCTTTGGGGAAGCTGGAAGGGGACAGGCCAGTGAGTGTCAAAGGGAGGAATTTTTGTCCAGGTGCTGGACAAACAAGCTGAGATGTCCATCCATCTCAGCCTCCCAGGACTGTGGCATCCAAATGCCACCAACTGGGGACTTATTAGCAGAGATCCGTGGTCTTGGCCCTGTAGGCAGGACCCTGGAATCCTTTGCGTGGAGGCTTCTTGGTGGTGGTGGCAATCCTTGGTTCTCCACTCTGTCATTATGTGGTCATCTCCCCAGTGTCCATTTGTGTCCATTCTCCCTCTTGCTATGAGCCCACCAGCCCTTTTGGATCAGGGCTCTCTCACTTCCAGTTTGCCTCAGTTTAGCGAATCATATCCACAAAGACCCAATTTCCAAATAAGTCTCCTTTCCCAGGACTGGGAGTTAGCTTGAATGTGTCTTCTGGGGGGATGCAGTTCACCCCATAACACCATCTCACCCAAAATTGGTTTCTTTGGAGCAAAACTTCAACCCAAAAACTCCATGTGGCTTAGGTGTGAAGATGATGCATGATGGGACCATTTTCCAATCCTCAGGACTCCTTGGGCCCCCTGACCTTGGGGCTGGCAAGTCTGAGCTGCCACTGACAGTCACCCTCACTTAGGCCCCTGCTCCCCACAGTTGGGGCTGTTCTCTGTCAGCCACCTGCTGCTGGGCAATCTTGCTGGGCCTCTTGCTTAGTTCAAGGGGCATGAGAAGGAGCCCGAGTTCCCAAGGGGGCAGAAAGTGCAGGCAGGAGCCACGTTGCGTTCCTTCCCTCCTACCAGGGCCAGGACTGGGCCAGGGACCACTCGCCTCAGTCCATCAGCAATGCCACTTCAGGGTGAGGCTGTCTGGCCTGGCAAAGGGGAGCCTCAGCGGGAGCAGAGGTGCCACCAGGGAGTAGACACTCACTGGGAGAACGTGCCGGGCAGGGAACCGGTGGAAACATGCATGGAGCATTCTGGAACCTTCACAGAGAGGCGAGGAGTTTGGGAAGTCACAGGTCTGTGTTCTTGCTTTTGTTTGGCCACTGAGTGAGAGCTGCCACTTGGGGGAGGTCGGAGAGGAGGCTGGATGGCTGCCTGATGGGATAATGGGGCGTGGGGGCTCAGACACCGCGGGGGGGGGGGGGAAAGGAGAGGGCCAGGAATAGTTTGGAGTGGTAAGATGGGAGGGGCTTCAGGACGAATTGTGACCCCTGCTCTGGGCCTTTCCCCTTCTCTGCCCGTGTGCCCCATGACCCACTCCCTGAGCGTGTCCTGCACGGAGCCCATTTTTGCCTACTGGAAAACACCTGCCTAGCTTTCCTGAGAGTTTCCCACAATTCTATGGCCACGGCACTCTTTCTTCATGTGCTAACACTCAGTGTTTTTGGAAACTCCTCTGGGAACTGCTGGTACATTGGACCAGATCCCTGGTCTCTGGCTAGATGCCTGCATGGGGCCCCCCCAGCAGCTGTCTTCAGCCACATGTGTATGTACATGGGTCCTCTTCTCCTTCCTGACCCCCAGGCACCCCTCTTGTCACCCGCTTCACCTAGAGGCACCTCCCTGTCCCAGCCCCATACCCTGGCTCAAGCCCACCATTCACACACGTCTGCCAGGGCAGGTCCTGGGGCATCCAGCCCCATCCCCAGGGTGGAGTGTGGGCTCTTGGCCTTGTCATCCGGGTTCTGTACCAGTTCTTGGCCACACCGCATCTCCAGACCTGACTGGCAACGCCTTGGAGGGATGTGAAGCTGGGAGGATTCCCTCCTGAACCTTCTCAGCACCTGTTGGGTTCTGGACGCGGTGCTGGGTGATGGCACTGGGGGGGAGGTGGATGTGGGCACTGCGTGAGGAGAACAACACCTACTTTCCAGGTGGGGTGGTCCTGGAGCCCCACAGAGATGCTGGGAGGCACACCTGACCCCTGGGGGCACTTTATTTGGGGGGGTGCCACATGAACATCCTCCCTGGAGGCCAGCAGAAGATGTCTGGGTGAGGTCCCCAGTTTGTCCCCAGGGCCAGACAGGGGACACAAAGTGATTCAGGACACCAGGGTGCACACCGTGCTCTAGTCAGGGACCTCTGGGTTCACAAGTGGTGAGGCAAGGTGCCATGATGCCCTCGCCTGCCACATGAAGGGCTTTGAGAAGCTAGTAAGGCACAGCTGCCTGAAGCTGCAGTGGGTGGGGTGGGGCGAAGGGAACCCGTGCCCTGGGGACAGCTCAGGGTGAGAGGGGAAGATGCACAACCACAGACAGCAGAGAGAGTTCCTGCAGCTGTTTACTTTGAAAACACAGGAACAGAAACCCACCAACAGGGAGCGACATTCTGTGTATATGTCAAATAAATCTTGGTTTGGGAGTGGATGTGTCTCAAGTGCTTGAGCCCCTGCCTTACAGGAAAGGTCCTGGTTTGGTTCCTGGTGCTCCTGAAACAATAAAAACAAACAAGCAAACCAAACAAAGCCACCTCGGGGCAGCCACATGGCCCAGTTTGGTTGACCCAAATGCATGTTCAGATTGGGGTCACAGGGATATTTTGGGCCTCAAAATTAATGTCAGTTCTGAGTCAGTGTCCAATAATCCCTGAGTGTCTGATCATTTCCTTTTCTCATGGGGAAAGCTGGGAGGAAGATGAACAGTATAAAAGGGGGAAGCATAGCAGGGTGCTATCTGAAGAAGACCCGGGCATCCCTTCAGTCAGGGTTTCCAGGTCTGTAAATGATCCTGATTTTGGAATTGACTGAGGGGGCATGACTCTGTTTTTTGGCACTTGATCTAAAATCCTTCTCTTATACAAATCAGGAAAGGATTGAGTAGATTTTCTATTTCACTTACACATATCCCACAATCCCCTACCCAATATCATAGGTTTCTGCAGGGCAGACTCTTGCGACTGCTGCTTTGAGTCTAGGGTCATTACACTAGCCACGCCTACTTGGTCTTTGTCAAGTGCTGCCACTTAGCTCCTGACACCCTGGCATTCCATCATCCCTGTTGTGTGGGAAAATTTCTTTCAAAAAAATCAAGCACAAAGTTTCTTAGATGCTATATAAAAGTGTTAGTAACCTGCCAATACCTGGAGACATTGCTGCCATGGATGACGCATTTTGGGCAAGAGGAATGTGTTGCCTTGGGCTTGACTCACCACCCGCTCAAAAGTCACATTTAAGAATTCTCAGTTGGGGGTAATTCTCAGATTACATTACCAAACTGTAAGGGAGTTTTGAGCTACTGTGGCATTTTGCTGTTTCCGTTGGTTAGTGCTTGGTGTGTGAATTGTTGGAGAAATAACAAATTATCATGAAAAGCAGCGGCTTGAAGGAAGAATAACTTTATTTCTAGAACACATTAGTTCATGTGTGGGAAACACCCTATGCAGCACAGTTTCCCCCATTTGAAATGTCTCCCCGAATGTTCTGGGTTTTTTACTTTGTCATGGCAAACCACTGCGTCTGGCAGGAGCTCACAGGGGGCAGAGTCAGGATAATAAATGAGACACTCTGAGGAAGCCTCAAAGCGGACTTTTCTGGGGTGGGGTTTCCGTGGCTTCTTTCTGAGGCCCCAGTCCCCCCCAGGTCCAGCCTGAGGTTCAGGGAGTGCATTTGGTGCAGCTAAAGCTCCCTTTCGGGAGCAGCTGGATTCAGATTCTTTTTCTCTGGTGCGTGGGGACATCCCAGGGGCTGGTCTTCCTTTTGCTCCCTTTGGGGGTCCTTCCTGCCCCTTGGTCTTTTTCCGGTGTGTAATCCAGCGAAGGGCCCTCCGTACGATGTTGTTTCCTCTGGGTTCCTGGAAATCCTGTGTTTTTTCCAGGCCTGATGGGATCATCAAGAAAGGGTGTCAGGAAAATCTCTGATCTGGGTGAGGGGCTTCTCTTCCCTTGGCCTTGGGGATCCCTCAGCCCTTTTTCTGGTGGACGTTTTCTAAGGAGGACTTTAGATTGTTCCCCAATTGGAGAAGTGGCTGGAACGTGGTCCGATTATAGTGCTTCTTTGTACGGAGGGCTAAGAGAAGTCCTCCTGCCACAGGTGGCTCTCCCTGGTCTCCCTCCAGGACCCTCCAACTGAGAAGTGGCCAGGCCCCCACTGGCTCCTCCCTGGGCATGGCCTGAGAGGCCCCAGAAGCCAACGTACCTGATTCCAGGTTTAAGTCCACTGGGCTGGCCTGGACTTCTGGCTCTATGTCCACCCCAATGGACAGGGGGTTAGTTGTGCTGCTTGAAGTTGTAGCAGCAGCAGCCATGTGTGCAGGGGTCAGGGGTAGAGGGTGAGTGCCCAGGACACCCCTGCACAGCCTAGGATTGGCCCTGATTTCACTGGGCTGAATTAAGGGGAGGGAGAGGGCACAAGGGTGGGGTGCAGGGATGCCTCTTGCCCATGCCCTCTGTAGATGTTCTGAAGGCACAGAGGGCAGAGGGGAGAGGCAAGGCAAGGCAAGGGAAGGGGTGCGCAGGGGCAGGGAGCAGGACAGGGTTGTGGGGGAGGAAAGGGAGGAACAGAGGGCTGGCAGGTGGAATGGGCCACAAGCCACCTGGGGCAGAGATGGAAGAGCTGCCGGTGGGGATGAGAGGAACATTGGGAAGACGGTAAAAGAGGGGCGGGGTGGGGGAAGCCAGGATGCAGGGGTGAGTGGGCTCGGGGTAAAGGTCAAAAACAAGGTTGGGAATATGGGGGGCAGTGCCAGAGAGGATTGTGGAAAGAGGGAAATGGCCAGTGGTGGGGAGGAGGGGGTGGTCAGGGTGGAATAAGGGGGGAAGGAGTAAAAGGGAGGGAAGGAGGAAGGAAATGAAAGGACCAGGATGGTGCCTGCAAAGGGAGGGTGGGCTTCCCCAGACACCACCTGGAGGGAGGTTCTCACCCCCAGCAGTGCTGCTGGGGCCTCCCACAGAGGGGCAGGTGGTTGTGCCCCTGGAGGGAAGAGTGGGCCGCCAGAGGCAAGTCTCCCAGAGGACCCTGCCAGAGATCTCACAGGCGGGTCACTCTGTGGGTGTGGAGGTCGCCTGGCGGCCAGACACCAGGCCACCAAAGGGGTCCCAGATGGAGCAGCACCCTCCACACGGTCCCCCTTTGGCGGGCGGTCATCCCGGGGAGGTGGAAAGGCCCACGGGTGACAGGTGACGCGACTGTGTCTGGCCGGTCCAGGTTCCTTGCGCAGGGGGCTGCAGGAAAGAAATCAGAGGCTTTAGTCAGAGGAAGAAGGGGGCAGGGAGCCCTAGCAGGCCTGGCCGGGGAGGGGCTGCTGCTGCCTCCATCCAAACTGATTGCTTATGTCCCAGGGTTTCTTGTAGACATTTGACCCAATGCCCACAGCTTTCCTGTGCATTGTTCATCTCTATGGTCCCATCTCTTATCCACGTGAGAGTGCTCTGGGAACCTGGAGAGCACAGGCCATGCTCAGGAGGGGGAGCAGGAAAGAGGGAATAAACAGGAATCACCTTTTCCGAGGAGGACTCACACCTGGTGTCCCCACGGCGCCTCCCTGGCAAGCTCTCCAAGCTGGGAAATCAGGAGACTAGGTTACAGGTGGTGAGGGCAGGAGGAAAACACCTGCTCTGGGGCTGCATGCCATAGCCTGTTGGGTGAGGCTTCTAGAGAAATAGATTCTAGGAGCTCCAAGAATGGGGAGATCATGTCCAATGGTCACGGGAAACAATGGAGGGGCTCACACACGCTTCATGGGCAATTATTTCTCAAGGACTTTCCCACGAATTGTATCATGTGATCCCTACACATAGCCTGTTCATTCCCTGCAAAAAAAGCTATTTCACGGGAGGAATCTCAGGTTTAGTGCACTTAAACTCTTTGCCCCTAGCAGGCCACACAATTCCTGCTTTCCCATTCCACCAAGATTTGTTGCACTGTATCGCACACATGTTGTATGTCCAGCCCCTTCCCTCTCTGTTTGTCAGGATGTGTGGAGGATGTGAGAGTGTCCCAAGGTCTGAGAGTCTTCCTTGTGTTCATGGCCTCTGGGACCTCTGCTCTCTGAGAGGGTCTTTAACAACTTTGACAGGCTCAGACTAGGAAGGTGACTTTGGCTGTGCAGGATTGAGGCTTTGGTTCACCCTTGGAGCAGGTGTGTTGGGAGAACAGAACCTTACCTGTTAATTCACCCTTTTCCTCGATTCTCCTGCCTCTGCGCTGACACTGTCAAACCAAAAAAGAAGATAGGATCTCATGGGATACAATCTCTGTCTTTTCAAGGAAACCTTCAGAACCCTACCCATCAATAACGTATCCCTTGTATTAGTCTGCTAAACCTTTTTAGGGAGTTAATTCCAATGATTATCTTTTCATCTTTGAATGACACATTTTTTTCTGGATGAGCTATCAATTGATTGTTAGTGGAGTCTTTTTTGAGAAGAGCCTTCTTATGAAGAGGACACAGAATCTGCACTCTAGAGGAGCAAGTGTGGCCTCACAGAAGGCTGCTGGTCCCTGATATCCCAACTTGGACAAGAACATGTCCTTGAGCCTTCCCAGGGCTCAGCACTGCTCTCCACACCAACCTTCCCACATGGAACCCGCTTCTCCAAGGGAAACCTGCTGAGGTATATGAAGAGTGAGCAAGTGTTGAGAGACTGCCTTTAGTTGAATACCCTGAACTTCTTAAAACTTACAATCCGTTGCCACCAAGTATGACTGAATTTATCCTGGAGCCCTCTGCCACACCCACATGGACGATTTATGAGTTTTGAAATGAAACAGTTGCCCCACTTCAAAATAGCCTTCCCCTACCTGCTCCCTAGATGATAGGCTCTTCTCTGTGAGAGGTTATTACTAAGGTGCCCCTCTGGGCCTACATAATGGGTGTAGAAAGTGAGAAGTGGGATAGGCAAAAACAGTGAGTCTCGACCATTAACTGATCCCAGGGTCCCTTACCTCACTCAAGTCCAGGTGTCGCTGGACTCTCCGAAATTTCACCTTCCTCTTCTTAGAGTGGGCCAAGATGGTGAAGAGCCCCACTCCAAGGAAGAGGAAGAAGAGAGATCCGAGTACCGCTGTGGCTGTGCTTTCGCTCAGCCACAGGGTACTGAACAGAATTAGAACGAACAGCAATGCCTCCATACTGCATACGCAATCGCTGCCTCAGGCAACTGGCCCTGAGCAAGCACATTTCAGCCTAGAGTTCTGAGGTGACATCACAGGGCTTCAAACAGTCACAGTGGTTCAGTTGGTGGGGGAGGGGATGACCAGAGGAAGGTGTCCCCACAGCCCATCCCCCCTTGTTCCCCTCAGACCCCACCAACACCCTTCCTCATCCTCTTGTTCTCTCCATAGTTTTCTGTGGCTTCCTATTTTACAAATACACACTTAACTCACTTCATTGGTATACTTTTAGTGTAATTTTCCATTTCACTCTGGGCAGAAATATATACTGACCAGTGTACTAATTCACCAATTCCATCATGGCCTTTGACAATGTGACTTTCTCCCAGGAATTTTGCCAAAACTCTTGATTTACACCTAGAGACTCCTCTTCTCTCAAGCCTAGTGGCTTGTTTTTTGTTTGTTTGTTTGCTTGCTTGTTTCTTTGTATGTGAGTGTGTGTGAAATACCCTAACATATATCAGAGTTTCTCCCCATGATCACTACTGAAATTTGGGTTTAAATATTTCTGTTTGGTAATGTTTTTGGTCAGATTTTTCTTTTAGGTAGAGAATTTACCAGACCTGGCAGATCTTTTCTCCACCAGCTTTCTCCAGTATAAACTTTCCCATCGGTGTCTTTACCCAGGGAACTTACAGTTCAAGCCATGTTCCTGTATTTACTCTCCCTTGACTTCAGGAGGGTTCTTGGTTTTTCATTAAAGTCTCTTCAGAAAACTTGCCATTTAATGTTTCACTTAATTAATATGATTAAAATTTTAATGTATTGAAGGATAACATTAGATTAAAATCAAGTATTAGAAAAATGACTATATTTATACAAATTTAGCATACTGAGAACAATCATTTCCCACTCATACTAGGGTAAGCATAGAACCATGATTTCACCAAAATTGTCAGAGACTATTTTTCAAAAATTCTTACAATTAAAATGCAGTTTAAGATGGCAAGGCATTCAGAAATGGCCTCCCACTTGAAAATATCACAATGCCCGATTATTTAGATTGAGCCCATTTTGAAAAATACTTCTGAGCTCTCTGGAACTTAGAATAAATCCTCAATGGACTACAGCAGTCACCACTACAAAAATTTCAGCAATGAAAATCAAAAGAGTATTAAACTTATGACTGGAACTAGAATGGAGAGACCACACTGCGTCCAGTTAGCCTTGGAATTGTGCCCAATGCATGGTCCTAGTGGTTTACTGGATGTGAGCCCCACTGAGGAACTGCCTTGCAACTTGGCTAATGGGAGGAGCTGGATATGTAATCCCATGTAATCAAAATGTCACATATCTGCTGCAAAAGGTCTTTGTCTTTAATTGAAAAGAGGGACTTAGACAAATTTAGGTGATGCCCAAGTGAATGAAACATCTAGCTTTTGTTGGTACTTGGTGGGAACTTGATAATTACTATCAAAACCTTCCTGAATAATGTATAACTGTAGCCTCTCCCTCAGATAATCCAAACATTTGAATTATACCATTCTCTCAGAATGAGGATCCCAATGAAAGAAAGAGCATGAAAATCCATCCAAATTGTTGAGTCCATAGCATCTGGCAGAAACCAAGTCAAATCACCTTTAGACATCTTCTGAAGATTCCTAAAGTTAAAAAACATATTGCTCATATTTTACAGTTAGAAAATAGATGAGCAAACCATTTACCCTGAGCAAGATTGAAAGTAGACTTTGAGCAAGCAGCAGAAATTAAGTATGAACTGGAGATACTAGAAATGGATGAAGTTGGAGCAGTTTGATATGGTTATGAATTCCAAGAGTAGATATTGGATTATGTTTGTAATCTGGTCTGTACCTGGGCATGATTAAGTTATGAGTAGGGCTTTGATTCAGCCATGTCATTAGGGCACTGAGTCCCTGCTTCTTGGTGGGTGGGGACTCACAGATCAAAGGCATGGCAAAGGACAGTGTTAATGGTTTATGATGTTAGAGTTTGATGCTGAAGCCTTCAGCAGGGGCCCCAGGACATATACTCACAGAGGAAAGAGAAGCCAGCCCCAGGAAGAGAGGAATGCTGAGCTCAGGAAGAAGCAAGCCCTGGGAAGAAAGGAACCCTGAACCCAGAGAGAAGCAAGGCCCTGGAAGGGAGGAACCCAGGAAGCCTGAACCCTCACAGCCATCCACAGCCATCTTGCTCGAACACATGAAAACAGAATTTGGTGAGGAAAGTAAATTTTGCTTTATGGCCTGGTATCTGTAAGCTCCTACCCCAAATAAATACCCTTTATAAAAACCAACCCGTTTCTGGTATTTTGTACCAGCACCCTTCTGGGTGACTAATACAGAATCAGTATACAAAGTAAGCATGCTTAAAGAGTTTAAAAAGAATTCTCAGCTCTAGGCCTCCTTTATATTTCAGGTACACAGGCTCATAAGCATAGTCATCAGTATCAACGGCTCATGATTGGACCATTCTTCTTTTTTTTTTTTTTTAATATTTAAGTAATGTGTTTATTTATTTATTTTACAAAGGACTTTATTTTTTTTATTCATTTTTAAAAAAATATTACATTAAAAAAATATGAGGTCCCATTCAACCCCACCGCCCCCATCCCCCACTCCCCCCACAGCAACACTCTCTCCCATCATCATGACACATCCCTTGCACCTGGTAAGTACATCTCTGGGCATCGCTGCACCCCATAGTCAATGGTCAACATCATAGCCCACACTCTCCCACATTCCATCCAGTGGGCCCTGGGGGGATCTACAATGTCCCGTAGTTTGGACCATTCTTCTTTGTTGGTCTTTGCCGTTACACTTGGGGATTATTGTTGTTCCATTGGGGAATGTGACAGAGCTCCCCTGGGTAGGAACTCAGCACTCCCTCAGCTGATGTTTGTAATTCTAACTACTATAAAAATACCCAACATATATCAGAACTCTTTTATGTCCCCTCTACACATGCCCTGGAGAACTACCCCCCAGTCACGTGCCCCCCCATCAATAACACCCCACACCAGTGTTCCTCCCCTGCCAGAGCTGAACCTCTCTGTGGTCCAAAACTTCACAACAATGAAGCCTAATATATTGCCAATTTCAATTAATAGCAAAATGAAATATAGTGATGGGTTTAAAGTTTAGAAATAGAATACATAACAAGTTAGAAATGCTACAATAAAGTAAAAATTAACGGTTGTATTAATAAAATGAAAAATATTATAAAGCTTTTTTTCAAACATTTTGATTTTCATCACTCTAATAGCTGTTACCCTGTATGTACAGTGGCAAGGCACTTTCTTTCATTTCTTCCTCAGTGTCTGCATCCTTTTTTTTTTTTCCTAGTTTTTTAATTTTGTCTTCAAAAAAGTTTTAGATCATAGTCATTCACATACACAGTATAGGGGGCTCCCATATAGCCAACATCAAACCCTTTTCCCCTTTCCCCAGCAATGATCTTTTTACATGTTCATGTTATATTTTCTGTAGCTGATGTACAGATTTTGAAACATAGCTATCAAACATGTTTCCATTTTGGTTTCCATTATGGTTTATATTTTAGACTGTACAAATTTCTAAATTTTTAGCTTCCTTATGATTTACATTATGGTTTACATTTTAGCTTATAGACTTTTATACACTTTTGGTGTAAGTTAACATGCCCTATGTCCATCATTGCATGATCTTGTGGAGCACTTCCATTGCTGCCAAGTTGTCCTGCTTCCATCTATTCTGCACCTCTCTCCCCCTCCACTCAGGACCCACAGTGACAATCTTCATTACTTGAGGTAGTAAACTAGGCCTAGAGCTACAGGGTGTCTAAGAATTACCTCCTGAGAGCCTCCCTGTTGTCAAATGTGGCCAAACTCAGCGTATAAATGCATTACCTTCCCCCTAGCATGGGTCATGACTCCCGGGGATGAGCCTCCCTGCCACTGAGGGATTACTACCAATCACTAACTGGTGATGCAACTAGAGAGAGACCTTGGATAAAAGGGTCAACTCAGACCAACAGAATATCTCAGCCTACATGTTGGAACAAGTGTAAAAATTGCTTTTTGACCTTGAATGAAAGGGGGAAATGGCAAAGGCAAAGGAATTCATATGGCTAAGAGTCTTACAAAGAGAGTCAGGAGGTCATCAGAGGGGTCATGCTTAAGCACACTTCAGCAGGACCCCAGAGACAACCAAAGTAGGTACAACCCTAGGTGCTGGTTCTCCTGAAGGCTATGGAAATCCACAGGTATATATGGTCATGGCCGATGGATTTGCAGTTCTGTGCTATGTCAGAGGGCCCTACGTTGGAATTTGTGCTCCTGACTATGATGTAGCTGGACTCAGATGTGACCTTCTTACACATACCTCTTCTGTCACTTTTAGTGAACCTGTGGTTGGTGCTAGGGTTGGTGTATACTCAGGGGATTTGAATCTCTGGACTGCCCATGAGCCAACTGGGCCCTGAACCTCAGCAGAGTTGCCACTCCTAATCTCTGGTTCTTTGGACTTACCAGGTCAGCTACCAGGAAGGTGAAGATGGCCAACCAGGTAACCAAGAGTGCCAACAACTGCAAGCAGAGGAATTGCATCCATCATCCATGTGGAATCTAAGCCTCCTCTTGATCTAGAGGTGGGGTGGATATCACCATCCTAGGGTCCACAGAATGGAGGAATAAAATATGGATTAGAGTGTACTTACTGATATTCTACTGTAAAACTATCGTGACTAGTAATAAAAGAAATCATAGCATTGAGGTGGAGAAAGTGGCCACAGTAGTTGCTGAGGGCAGGGCGAGGGAAGAAGAGATGTGGTGTGGGGGCATTTTTGGGACTTTGAGTTGTCCTAAATGATATTGCAGGGTCAAGTGCTGGACTTCATGTATCCTGCCATAACCCAGTGAACATACTAGGGGAGAGTGTGAACGACAGGGTAAACTATTATCTATATAGTGCAGCAGTGCTCCACCATGTATTCACCAAGTGCGATGACTGTGTCACAATGATGGAGGAGGTTGTTGGTGTGGGAGGAGTGGCGTGGGGGGGTTGAGGGGATCCGGAAACCTCATTTTTTTTTTGAAGATTTATTTATTTTTTTATTTCTCTCCTCTTCCCCCCCCACCCCGGTTGTTCTCTGTGTCTATTTGCTGCGTCGTCTTTGTCCTCTTCTGTTGTTGTCAATGGCATGGGAATGTGTGTCTCTTTTGTTGAGTCATCTTGTCCCATCAGCTCTCCCTGTGTGCCGCACCATTGCTGGGCAGGCCTCATTTTCTTTCCCGCTGGGCGGCTGTCCTTACGTGGTGCACTGCTTAGCGAGGAGCTCCCCTATGTGGGGGACAACCCTGCAAGGCAGGGCACTCATTGCCTGCATCAGCACTGCACGTGGGCCAGCTCCACATGGGTCAAGGAGGCCTGGGGTTTGAACTGTGGTCCTCCCATGTGGTAGACAGACACCCTAACCACTGGGCCAAGTCTGCCGCACTGATTTTTTTTTTTAAAGATTTATTTATTTATTTAATTTCCCCCCCTCCCCTGGTTGTCTGTTCTTGGTGTCTATTTGCTGCGTCTTGTTTCTTTGTCCGATATTTTTTAATGTAACTTTTTTTGTGAGGTATATAGCTTCAAAACCATACAATTTAAAAAATGATGGAGTGGGGGAGGTGAGGAGTGGGGTATATGGGAACCTCATATTTTTATATCTTTTTAAATATAACATTCTTTGTGATCTATTAACTTTAAGAAGTGTAAAAAAATTAAAAGAATTCTCAGCTTTCAGAAGCAAAATGAGTTCAAAACTTTATTTCTATTCACATCATAGTGGAACCAAAACATAAGAAAGTGAAAGAGAAGACCGAAGCATTGCCAAAATTTAAATTGAGATGTATGATTTCTTTCAAAAGCTAACAATAAGGAAATTTTCAATTAAAATTGTTTAACAAACAACTATCTTTCAAAGATGAATGATTGAATTCTGGAAAATTGGTAGAAATGGTGGCATACTTTAAGAATTTCCTCATAAAATAGAAATTAACAGGAACAGGAAGCAATAACAGTAAAAAGCATATGATGGAAGCGGACCTGGTCCAATGGATTGGGCCTCTGGCTATCACATGGGAGATCCACGGTTCAAACCCTGGGCCTCCTTGACCTGTGTGGGCTGGCCCATGCACAGTGCTGATGCACGCAAGGAGTGCCACCCTCTGCAAGGTGTCTACCGCCTAGAGGAGCCCCATGCACAAGGAGTGTGCCCTGTAAGGAGAGCCACCCAGCATGAAAGAAAGTGCAGCCTGCCCATGAATGGCACTGCACACACGAATAGCTGACACAATACGATGACGCAACCAAAAGAAACAGAGATTCCCGGTGCCGCTGAAAAGGATAGAAGAGGTCACAGAAGAATACACAGCGAATGGACACAGAGAGCAGACAACTGGAGGGAGGGGAAAAGGCAGAGAAATTTTTTTTTTAAGATTTATTTATTTATTTAATCCCCCCCCTCCGGTTGTCTCTTCTCTGTGTCTATTTGCTGCGTCTTGTTTCTTTGTCCACTTCTGTTGTCATCAGCGGCACGAGAAGTGTGGGCGGTGCCATTCCTGGGCAGGGAGAAACAAACCCTGGGAAGAAAGGAACCCAGGAAAGCCTGAACCTTTGCAGACGTCAGCAGACATCTTGCTCTAACATAGGGCAATAGACGTTGATGATGGAAGTCATTTAGTCTTTATGGCCTAGTAACTGTTGTGGCCAAAGAAATACCCTGTATAAAAGCCAGCAGATTTCTGGTATTGTGCATCAGCACCCCTTTGACTGTCTAATGCATGGGCCAACCTAGTCATAGTGCAATGTGGGTAAAAATGTAAAAGTTGGATGGAAAGGAAGATAGCACTAGTAGAGACAGAGAAATTACCCAACATGAGGACAATGGATTGTATCTATGCAGCAAATCTAGCAATCAAACCAACGAAGTATTAAAAAGGTGTCATTCATTTGTGATTGGGACAAAAAGCCAAACTTATGGGACAAATGGTTCCATATATATACATATATATATATACACATATCATATATATATATGGGAAATTGTCAAGGAGTAATTGCCATTTAGCCAAAGTAGGTTTGTTATTGAACTTGACTAATAAAGGAAAGAAATGTCCACACAATAGCAGAAAGAGCAACTCTCTTATCAGAGGAGAATCACAAATCCATCCCTCACTTTTCTTTTTTTTTAAGATTTATTTTTTATTTATCTCCCCCCCCACACACACTTGGTTGTCTGCTCTCTGTGTTCATTTGTTGTGTGTTCTCCTATGTCTGCTTGCATTCTCATCAGCAGCACTGGGAATATGTGTCTCTTTTTGTTACATCATCTTGCTGCATCAGATCTCTATGTATGCGGCACCACGCTTGGTCAGGCTGCACTTTTTCACGCTGGGTGGTTCTCCTTACAGGGTGCCCTTCTTGAGCGTGGGGTGCCCCTATGCAGGGGACACCCTTGTGTGGCATGGCACTCCTTGTGCACATCAATTCTGTGTGTGGGCCAGCTCCACATGGGTCAGGAGGCCCTGGGTTTGAACACTGGACCTCCCATGTGGTAGCAGATGCTCTATTAGTTAAGCCTCATCCACTTCCCCATCCCTCACTCTTAATCAAGAAGTATGTAGACTTAGGTTTAAAAATTTTTGAGTCAAGTGCATTCTAATAATAATATTCTCAATCAAGTTATCATTCAAGTGTGAATGATGAGCAGACAATTATGTATTATATTAACTGAAACCTACAACACATGTGTTCCCAACTTCAAACAAAAAAGTACAGGAATGAGAAATTTAGCTAATGAAGTATTTCATCAAGGCAAACTCTTTAGAAATAGAAAAGCTATAGGGGGAACAGGGAAAGGTTAAGGAAGATTCTATATTTTACAAAGGTTATTTTTTGTGAAATCCATCTGTAAATGTAGTTACACCAATCAAATTACCAGCAAGAATGTGTGTGTTTGCGTCTATATAATTAGAGCAGCATTATTCATAATAACCAAGAACTGGAAACACCCAAATGTCCATCTCTTTCAGGGCTTTAGCTGATAGTGCCTTCTCCTTTCTGTCACATGGCAGGATCAAAAGTGAAAAGTTGTCTCCTCTATGTCTGTCTTCTTGAGTGAGTGGTTCCACAAGTGATTGGGGGCTCAACATGAGACATGACCACTGACATTGCAAATCAAGAATATTGCAGGAACAGATGTTGGACATTATATATGCTGCCATAGCCCACTGAATGTCCTGGAGGAGAGTGTAAACTACAATGTAAACTCTAATCCATGTGGTGCAGCAGTGCTCCAAAATGTATTCACTGACTGCAATGCAAGTCCCTGCAGTGGACTTAAAGGGCTCACACCATCCTCTTGGGCAGAGACTGACCCTCCAAACAGAGCCCCGGTGGTGGCCAAGAACACTCGTGGACAGGTGGTTTAGGGGGTGGGTCAGGTGGGAAGCCAGTGCTAGAAGGGACTAAGGAAAACTGATGGCACATGTACAGGATCAGGACCCCCAAGCCCCTGGATGCATCCTGGGAGCAGGGGGGACCCTGCCTGGGACCTAGGCATGGGGCTGGGAGCCCGGATATCCCCACCTACAGCCTATGTTTCAGGGGCTCCCAGGATGGCCGCCGGGACACTCACCTCCCGCCCCGCCTGCTCATCAGCCCAAGGCCTCACCCCAGGTCAGTGAGTTCCCGCCATCCCCTGAGGAGCTGAAGACCAAGTCCTCGCTGGTATGTCTCATGAGTGCCTCCTACCCAGGCAGCGTGGACGTGAAGTGGAAGAAAGACGGTCATGACTACACCGAGGGTGTCAGACCACCAAGCCCTCCAAACAGATGAACAAGTAGCCACCAGCAGCTACCTGACGCTGACGCCTGCCCAGTGGAAGGATGCAGATCAGTACAGCTGCCAGGTCACGCACGAGGGGAGCACTGTGGAGAACAGCATTGCCCCTGCACAGAGTTCTTAGCTCCCTGACCTCAGGCCCCAGCCCTTAGGGGAGCCTGGAGTGCAGGCCCCTGGGGAGGGTCTTCCCTCATCCCAGACAGCCCTTCCCCACCTCTCTGCTCTGTCCCTCAGGCCCCTTCCCGGGATCGGTTCCAATGCATGATTTCCCTACCTCTCCCCTATTTGCACTTCTCCTCAATAAAGGGCACACCATTTATCATCCAACTCTGTCTAAAGCACATTGTGTGTCTGCTCATGTCTCTGGGGAGTGGATCACCAGCAAGGGTCAAGGGCATTCTGGAATAGGGATCCCATCTCCCCAGTGTCCCACCCTCCCAACACCCGGGAATCTGGGTGAATTCTGTGTGCTAGTCAAACCGCCATCGGCGCAGGACCAGATGTCATGGGGCTGCCCTGAGGGAGAGGGGCCCAAAGAGATGATAGGGCACCCTGGAGAGTGAATGGGGGGATGAGGAGCTCCCAGTGCCCAGTGGGGCTAGAGACAGGCCAAGGGAGTGAGAGCCCAGTGGAGCCAAGGCCACAGTCACAGCACAAAATCAGGGTCACCTCCAGGGTCCAGGCAAGGGACAAAAGCATTTCCCAGGAATTGCCAGTGGTTGCACAGGCACCAAGGAGTGTGGAAAGCTTTGTGAAATCCAATGGCCTTGTGCTTCATAAGATTCCTGGGTTGAGTAAAGTCAGTGACATGTCCTGCATTAGATAAATGGCTTCATGTTGGGTCACTTAGTTTCCTGAAATCATTTGATCATTCTTAGCACCTTAGAAATCCCAACATCCTTGGTAGGCATGGGTATTCCATGGACACTAATTTGGGAGGCTGAGGGCCCCAGGGTAGTTGCCCTGGGTTCACATGGACATGGGGAGCAGTCAAGGACAAGGAGATCCTGGTGGGGGTAAGGATCCTTAAGGGTCTCAATACTGAAGTCAAGCTCAAGGATAGAGTTGAGGACACCTTTATGAACAGAGTTTTGAGAATATCATGCACTGTCAGGACAGACACAGGTTACATTATGGCAAGTGGGGAAGAGCATCTTCCCAGGTGATGGCATTTAAATTTGTCCCTGGAAAGGTGGATAAGAGGTCAAATCAGAACAAGGTTCAGGGTTAAGTCAGAGGTAATCAGGCTGGAGTAAGGGTAGCCTGTGGGCCGTGGGCCAGTTCGGGGTCCACCGTCTCAGCTCCCCAGACCTGCTTAGCCAAATGTGTGGACCTCACCCCTCCCCCAACTATCAGCTGTGACTCCTGCCACATCCCCCACCCTGTGGTTGCTCACACCCTGATATCACCCACCCAGTCAGCTCCCAGGGTCCCACCCTGCAGGGACTGTCACTTGCAGAGATGCATTCCCACCAACCCCATGTATGTCAGTCCCCATCACTGCACAGGTGAGACACCCTGTTATTGGTTCATGATGTGCCCTTCCTTTCCTGACCCACCTGGAACCTGGTCCTGAACTCACTGTCTTTGTTTTCCTTTCAGGGTCCAGGCTCAGTCTGCCCTGATTCAGCCTTCCTCTGTGTCTGGGGCTCTGGGACAGATGGTCGCCCTCTCCTGTGCTGGAAGGAGCCGCAACATCAGGGGTTATAATGATGTATCCTGATACCAACAGCACACAGGCACGGCCACCAAACTCCTCATTTATGACACCAATAAATGACCCTCAGGGATCCCTGCTCATGTCTCTGGCTCCAAGTCTGGCAACACGGCCTCCCTAAGCATCTCTGGGTTCCAGCCTGAGGATGAGGAGGACTTTTATTGTTGCTCATACGTGGGCAACGGCATTTCCCATAGTGATACAAGTTCATGGTGAAGTGAGACCAAAACCTGCCTGAGCTCACTCAGGGCACTTCCTGGTGACTTCAGTCTCTCATTTGTTTTCTTAGGAACTGTACATTCTTTACTGACATTGATCATTTTTTAACATATGCAAATGTGCTTCATCATCCTCTTTTTCTCCCTGCCTTCTTTGTTTCTCACTTTGTATTTATTTATACCTCAATCCATATACATGTGTCATTTTTTAATCAACTTGCATCTACATGGTACACATCACTATCTTTACCCTACAATACTTGTATTTTTTGCTAATTCACATAGGTAAAGTTGCCTTTATTTAAAAAAAAATCCCTTTTCTTATATGTCCAACTGGGTAGAGTTATTAAATTCATAAGTAGACAATGACTAATTTCAGAATACTTTCAACACTCCCCAAGATGACGCCATATTCATTTCAATAGCCCTCAATCAGGATCTGGCAGTCTAAAATATCCCTTCACTCTCTGTAATGACAAGAATTTTCTGAACATTTCTTTAAATTTTACTTCACTATATGACCCACTGTATTTCTTTTATTTTCCATAATTTAATATTTTAAGATTTGTCCATGTTATAGCATGTAGGAATTGTTCATTCCCTTTATGGTCCAATAACATCCCATTTTATGGAATATCACATTCAGTTATCCATTTATCAATTGATGGACTCTCATTATTTTTCTATGCCTTCTTCCTCAACCATGAGATTGAGGAATCCTTTCTGAAGGTTTTTTGAAACCATATCACTTCCATCACTGCCCATGAAAAAGAAAACACGACAAAATTTTCCCTCTAGGTCTTTCTTTAAGAGAGACAAAGGCTGCTCTCCTGTGACATTCTTTGGGCTTCCCAAGAAACCCCATGTTGAAGGGCATCTCCCTTCCTTTCCACCTGCTGTCTGGACATGCCCTGGATGGGTGGGAAGGGGCAGGGATAGAGGTCCTGGGCCTGAGTCTCAGCGTGATTAGATCAGTGGGGGACAGCTTTGTCCTGCCCTTGGCTCTGTCCTTCTATTTTCCTAATTAGTCAGCCTGGATTCTAGTGACTTTGTTCCCACCTCCTCCAAGACCTCAGAGTTAGCTCTTTCACCTTTTTCTGGTTGTTTCTCATGGGAACATTCTCAAATTCTGCATTTGGTCTCTGCCTGTGTCCTATGTGATTAAAGAAAGAAGGAAAATTCAGGTTCAGTTTGCCATGTAAGTATTTTTTCTATTATTTTGAAATTTATCATATCTAAAGAAGAATGCATGAAATGAATATGTACAGTTTATTAAACAATTTTCATAAATAGAAACACATTCACCCATTCCTACATGTACCACTGCTCCAAGCATGTCCATCTGTCCCTCTCCCCAAGGAAACAGTACCCTGAACATGTTAAGGAACATTCCATTACTTTTCCATGTGGGTGGTAAACCTTTTTTCCTCAGAGTCATGGGGCTGTGATGGGTCTTTGCCCAGCCAAGGGTACCATGGGTTTCTGCCAAATCCTCCTCACACAGGTGGTGTGATCTCTTGGAAGGTTTTTCATCCAGCTCATGATTCTCTCTCCTCATTCTCAGTAAGTTCAATGAAGTAGAACGACTAAATCAATACTAAGTGTAAATATCTGTTTTTCATTGTTCCATTGTAAAAGTTTGTCTCCCTTAATTCTTCTCCTTTGAATTTTTTGGTGAAATTAGAATTTAATTTGAAACATGACATCACCCCTTGGAGACTCCCACCAATAGACAAAGATGGTGGAGAAATAAAGGCCGGAGGTGAATGTGAATTTTGGTTCTTCTAAGATATACTGAAAAGAAGGGGAATTTTGAGCTCAGACATGGGGAATCACCTGGAAAACTTTCTAGGGTGGCACCAAGAGCCACACACCCATCCCCTGTCTCTAAAACCAGGCCCTCTCCTCAATGTGCTGATGACTGAAGAGTTAGCCTGCCCTCCCACTTCATTATTGAGATTTACATTTGGATGATGTGCTTCTTGAAAGGAAACATCTAAGAAAGTTAATAAGAAAATGTCAGGGAGGTCTAGCAAAATTAATGATGCCCACATACTATGTATAGAGAAAGCACACAAGCACCACATCTGTATAACAAGCCTTTCTCTTCATCAACCCTAGTCCTGAAGGTGAACATTTACTTAAGTGACCTAAGAACCCTTCTCATCCTGGTTTATAGAACACAGTTCTTAAGGACTTAAAGAAATAGACCTGTGGGGTCTGTGGTGATGCTGAGAGATCTTCCCTAAGGAGTTGTCATCCCCCTAATTCTATATCCATCCCCTTATTCATATTAGAGTCAAGTTCAATCAATGACCCCACATCCCTATGTATTATTTTGATGACTCATCTTTCTCTAGGAGCCTCTTGAAAACAAGAAGTCAAGAGACTTTTCCTCTTGAAGGTGAAGAGCTCAGAGCACAGGGTCTCAGGGTGTGCAGAGGTCACTGGTGCAGAGGACAGACCCAGCAATGTCTTCTGTGTAGACAAGGACGCTGGCAGGAGGAGAGCCCCCATACATGGTATGGAGGCCAAAGAGATGCCAGCTGCTTTCTAGTGTGCTAGGACTGGAATAGGGAATGAGGTGAGGGTTAGGTCAAATGTCATTCATAGAGGTTGGTCTTTCCAGGAGTTTGGGAAAATGAGAGAGGAGCATCTAAGGAAAACTAAAACTAAGAATTTCTATTGGGTCCTGTTAGATATGAGATGCTATATTCGATGAAAATAAAATGCAATAAAACCCTACTCACATACCATGATAAATATGTGTAATGTGAATTTCTTGTACACATTCAATAAGTCTATGGAAATACCCCTGATGGGCTTTATACCCTAGGATATGGTGGATTGAAACATGAGCAAAATACTGTAATATATTTCTTGGTGATTGCTGTCTAATTCATATTCGCAAAAACCCTTTGGGTGCCTAAGCATGTCGGGTATTTTCACATTAAAGTGGAGAGTCTCAGAGAGCATCAAGAGCTGGTGGTAACAGGAAGTGCCCTGGAGGGAAACTCCCTTATGCTCCGAGAGGCAGCTGTGGGCACAGACCAGGAACATGGCAGGGAGCCACTCTCTGGCCATTGGAGTCACTCCCATAGAAGTTAGACTCATTTATCTCTACACCTGGCTCTCTGCCCCTTTTATCTGAACCTGTAATTAACACTACACTTGTTAAAGATATGTCCCAGAGACTTAAATTTTTGGTCTGTTATGTGCCAGTTGAATCCTGAATCTCAGCAGAGTTGCAAAAGCTACTCTCCAGTTCATTGGACTCACCCAGATCAATCAACAAGGAGATGATGATGGACATAGCCCATCCCAAGGAACAGAGCGTGCCCGCAACTGCAAGCAAGATAGTTCCGTATATCTGACCCATGGGAACTAAGCCTCCTTTCAATCAGAAACAGACTGGGCGTCACCATCCCCAAATTCTCAAGATTGGAGAACAGACAATGGACTAAAATAAACTTATTATTATTCTATTGAAGAATTATTGTTCCAGCAATGGAAGAACTTGTATCACTGATATAAAGGCAGGGGCCATAAAGGTCCTGAGGGCAGTGAGAGGGAAGAATAAGTGTAATGTGGGGGCATTTTCAGAACATTGGAATTTTCCTGAATGACATTGCAGTGATGGATACATGCCATTATACACTTTGACAAAACTTATAAAATGGTGCAGGGCAGTGTGTAAGCTATAATGTAAACTATATTCCATGGTTAGTAGAAATGCTACAATATGTGTTCATCAATTGTAATAAAGATACCACACTAATAAAAGATGTTGTTAATGTGGGAAAGGAAGAGGGGGAGCAGGTGTGGCATATGGAAATCCCCATATGTTTTGATGTAACAATTATGTAATCTAAAGCTCCTTTTAAAAAAAGACAAATATTTTAAAAAATTAAATATAAACCTAAAAATGTAAAGACTATGCGACAACATCTGATGAGATGAAGGAGTCATTCTGAGATATTTTCAGCTGTTCCTGGGCACTCACCATCACCTTGACGACCATCAACAGGAATCATTTCCACCGCCTTCCAAAGCTGACACTTCCTGGAATCTTCTAACCAAGATGTAGCTTCTGTTAGTAAGCAGGAGTGAGTCTCAGTTATAGAGATCGGCCAAACTGGGTTGCCTTCTGAAGCACAATGCCATAAGGAACTTTGGGAAGCAGCTCTCAACTGTACAGTTCTGCTTCAAAGGTTCAATCCTGTGATCTATGTATCTTTTAGAAATAAAAAAATATATATTAAAAAATAGGTTCAACCTCTTGATTATAGAGAAGTGATGATTTCAGGTGGGAGATATTCCTCTTCTTGGCTCCAAGTTCACAGGCATCACACACCACACACGTCGATGAATCACAAAGAACAGAGAGTTATGGCTGACTTCCCAGTTTGTATAGTCTGAGCCACAGTCAGAATTTACATCCTTATGCCTAATCTATTTCTCCATATATTCAGATATATATTGTTTGCTTAATAAATATTCTTGAATGCCTGCTCTATTCTAGGTACTTGGGATATGTTAGTGAATGAATGACATAAAAAATTGTTCTATTCATAGGGATTATGTCCTATCAAGACACACAATAAACATGAACAATTAGTAATGTTTTTAAGAATTGTTTCTTATATTAATTTAAAAATAATTATTAATAATTACCTTCAACATCTCTTAGAAGGGGAAGATGGCTGGTGGAACACTGTGCAAGAACTGTAGTGGGGAAAGCACTACAGGGGATTCAACACTAGTAGAAAGTGGCACTTTTAAGAAGGGTGTTCAGGATGGACTTCAATGCAAAGAAGCATTGCTGTGAATTCTTCTACTTATTATTATTATTTTTTACTTTCAAAGATGCTTTAGATTGCATAAATGATTGTATCTGTCAGCCAAAGGGATGCTGATGCAAAATACCAGAATCAGTTGGTTTTTATAAAGGATATTTATTTGGGTAGTAGCTTATAGTTACAAGTCCCCAAAGAGTCCAACTGAAAGCTACTTCCTCACCAGAGTCTTCTGTCACATGTTGGAGCAAGATGGCTTCCAACATCTGGGAGGGTCCAGCCATCCTCTTGCCCTTAAGGCTTCCTGGTCCCAGCTTATTCCAATATCAGCTGTAGCTTGGGCCAAGTCTCCCCACTCCCAGGGGTTGTTTCTCTCCAGGCTCAGCTGCTCTGGTCTCTCTACAAGGTCAGCTGTAGATTATCAGGCTCTCTCTCTCGCTGGGGCCTCTGCCCTGTCCATGGAGCCATCTCTATTCCTCTGTGTTCTTCTCCTGTGAGTTTATTTCCTGGGGCTCCAGCTCAAACTCAAACTCCCTCTTCTGCTGTGGCACAATCAAAGCCCTAATCATAATTTAATAAGAGTGAAATCTCTAAAGTTAATACAATCTAATACACCCAGAGGAACAGACCAGTTTGCAAACATAATCCAATATCTGTTTTTGGAATTCATAAGTAATTCCAAACTGCTTCACTGATACACCGAAAATATAGGTGGATTTCCATATAAGCCAGGCACTCACCCTCCCTCACTGTTCCCCAGTAACATCTTTCATTAGTGTGGTGTAGTCCGTAGAATTGGTGAGCTCCTATTGAAGCTTTGCTACTAACCATGGTCAGCAGTTTACATTATAGCTTATGCTTTGCAGCACACATTTTTATAGGTTTTTACAAAATGTATAATGGTCTCTATCTATCATCGAAATGTCCTTCCCAAAATTGCCTCACATTACATCTACTCTTCCCTATCCCTCCCCTCAGAACCTCTGGTGACCACTGCTTTTACAACATTGTTACAAGATCATCCATTGCTAGAAAATTAGCCTGTCTACTTTGCCCATAGTTGCATTTCCCTCCTATGTTTGTTCACTCTTCAATATTAAGGCTTTTAGGATGGTTATGCTCTCTGTGTTTCTGACTAAGAGGGGGACTTGGATACCATGGGGTAGATGGATGGAAATGTCATGCTTGCAATTGTACTTGCACTCTGTTTTGGGAATAAGAATTTTCCGTCATCATCATTTTGCTAGTTGTCCTAGGTGAGTCAGATGAACCGGAGAGTAAGTGTTGAAACACAGCTGAGGTTCAGGGTTCAGCTGCCATATGAACAACTGAAGATTGAAGTCTATGGTAAACATATTTAATGAGAATAGTTCTAAATAAAGGTTCAAATAAAATAGCAGAAGGGGCATATATAGGGAACTTATAAATGAATTTAACTCTATTTCATTGGGAAATATATATTTCAAGGTAAGGTCCACCGAATTCCTGAGATTGTCTGGCCTGCCTAGAGTGTCTAGATGTCTCTAGAGTCCTAAGGAGGACCCCGAATTAAGACAGGGTTTACTGTGGCAGTCAATGTGATCCTCTTTCAACACTCATGAGGGTAACCTCTGAAATGACCTTCCAATTCACTTTGAAATCTCTTAACCAAAAACACTCATTTTTATTTAATATTTCTCCCTTTTGGTTAAGTTCTTTTTCCAAATTCATGCAATTGAGTCTTAATGGAAAGATCCAAGGAAGAGGACAGTCATGAGGTGGGAAGGAAATCCCAGGTTTAAATCTAGAACGTGGGGGAGGGAGTAGTATAGGTGTGGTAGGGGTGGGCAAGGAGAGAGTGAGAGGCCTCCTTGTAGTCATGTTATGATCTAGTACCAGGGGAAATGGCTTAGGATGGAAGTGCTGCTATATAAAAAATGTAGGGGCAATTAGGAATTAAGTGCAGACCACTCTGTGATTAATCAGAGCAGCTGATATTGCCCTCTCACAACCTTGGGAGTGGTCACAGGCAGGTTTTAGTTCTCTCCAGTTCAGGAACTGTTGAGCTTAGGAAAATTGGTCTCTCCACATTGCTTCTTTTAAACCATGAGTCAGAATCAGGAAGGACCAAAGAATAAATACCTTTGGCTATGCAGGCCATAATAACTTTGCACTACTTTTAACTCTACAGGGTGTAGCAGGTAGAAAGGATCCACAGACAATAAAATAAATCAGTGTTCATGACTGCAATCTAATAAAACTTTGTGTGTAGACACTTTCAACCAAAAAGTGATAAACTGCATCTGGCAATAATTCTTCCCTTTTCTTTTCCTTACCCCCTTGTGTTAGTTAGCCCAAGAGGTGCTGATGGAAAGTACCAGAAATCTGTTGGCTTTTATAAAGTATACTTATTTGGGGTAAAAGCTTACAGTAAGAAGGCCCTGAAGAGTACAACCGCAGGCTCCTTTCTCATCAAGGTTAGCTACCACATGTTGAGTCAAGATGGTGGGTGATCTCTGCCCGGCTTCTCCTTCCCTCTTCCCCTTGAGGCTTCATGGGGCCAGATTCTTCTGCTCTCAGCCATGGGCTGGCATAGGGCTTGACACTCTGGGCTTTTATATCAGTCTGGCATAGGGCTTGTTTCTTTCCAGGCTTTCTCATCTACTCATCTCTCTACTGCAAAGTATCAGATGAATGGCTCACCTCTCTCGGGGACCCCAAAATCAAACATGACAGAGCGCTCTGTTCTTCTTTGTGTCTTTATGAATGGGTATCTGTTTCTATCAGCCCACCAAGGGGACTGGACTCAACTCTGAGTCTCTACTCACGTGTTCTGACCAGTCAGCAGATGGTGCTGTTCAGCCCAAGTTTCAATGGAGGTGCTTCAGTCTAGGTTTTCTATTAATCTATTAATCTATTAATAGATTAATAGAATTGATTAATACTACTAAGGGTCTACTCACATGGTTGACTCAAAGCCCAAATCCTAACCAGTAATTTAATCGAAACATATCAGCCAAATCTAATGCAGTCAAAGTGTATCACACTTAGAGGAATAGATCAGTTCACAAATATAATCTTTTTTTTGGATTAATAATTAATCTCACACTGCCACACCCCTGCTCCAGCACTGTCTGATCTGATATGTGGACACCTCTGTCCACCCACAGTAGCTCCCTGGTAAACTGGAGATAAGATGTTAGGGCTCATGCAGGATAAAGAGCTGGGAGACTTCCTCCCCTGGCCCCAACCCTAATGAACTCTGGGCCTGGAGTAAGGCCCCATCCACTTTCTGCCCTTTGAGTAGATGAAGTATGTTGGCAATCGCATTGGACCTCATCCCCAAATTTAATCAGGTGCAGGAATGTGATTGGAGCCCCATGGATCTGTCATAGACGGGATTATTTGAGCTATAAAAGGGTTGAATCTTCAGTTCTGGCCTCAGAACATCTTCGAGAGAGAAGGGGAGAGCTGTGCAGACCCAGAATTATCTCAGGGGGACTCTTGAGAAATTTCTTTGTGGCTTGGATGCAAAGATACTTTGGTTTCATCCTCCCTGTGGCACTGATTGAAAATACCAAGCCACACCAAATCAGCTGGACACACAACATTGAACTGGTGAGATAAGAAATTTGGTAGCCTCCATATTACTTTCCTTTGACCAGGGTTTGGCTATTGGAAAGGCCACCTAGTAAATTCTTTAGGCTACTCAGGCCATAGTAGGGTCCTGAGTTCTTTAATTTAGCCTGGGTATAATTGTGAAAGCAGCCACAAAATAGCAGTACACCAATTATCAAGGCTATATTCAAACTAAGCTTTATTTATGGACACTCTAAATGTGGAAAAAACCACTGAGGTGCAGGTCACCAAAGGTATTTGGTTAGGGTCTTATAATTTCAATTCTGAAAGATTCAGGTAGCAATCCAATCATGTCCCAAGGTGGAATTCCAGGCAAAGGTTTTTAAAGGAAAGACAATACACAAGATGCTTGTGGTTAGAGGATATTTGGGGTACTACCATTGTCCTTCAGTTTACCTAAGTGAGTTCTTAACCTTATGGTTTGTTTTAAGATGTCTACATGTCCTGGAGTTTGAAGGAACATTGTTACTTCAGGCTTTACACTCTTCAGCAGTGTAAAAACCTACCTGGGAACTTCCTAAGAGTAACTTCCAGAATGACCTCCTGACTATATTTTAAGTCTCTGAACCACAGAAAATATATTTTATCTTGTTTCCTTTATCAGGTTTGAGGGAAAGACAGCCAAAATTTGTGAACTAAACAGCCCATTGGGTTTACGGGAAAAGGAACAGTCCAGAAGGAGCAGGGTTTTAGGCAGAGCTTTGAGAACAAACTTACTGAGGAATTCCAACCCTCAAAGACGGTCCACATGGATCTGGGACTAAAAAGGTGGCAGTGTGGTACCAGTGGTTGAGGATTTCAAAGGTTTACTCTCTGAGAGTTTGAACACCCATCCTTCAATCTTGTACCTTTTGGGCCTCTCTTTCAAACTAGTTCTCTGGCAATTCTGGGGCACAGTGTGGCTGGTGTATGGCAGGAGAAGTCAATTTGGAATTAGCAGCAAATAGTAAAGATACGTGATTGCATTGAAATGGTAGAGAGTCTGAGAACTAATGTTGTTCTAGGAACTGGTCTTAGTATTTTAAAAATAGACCTTCTTGTGGTGATTCCCAACAGTAATTTTATCTCATGTTTTTTTAGAACAGATAAACTGGTATGTTATTTAGAGATCTGATGCTCAAATCAGGCACAGCTAGGTTTTTAATCCTGGCTCAGTCTTTATCTAGGTGTTATTCAATGGTTTCAGCCTATGCTCCTCAGGTGTAAAACAGCTATGTTATTAGTCATCTCAGTGTTTAGGGATAAGATTAAAAAAGGGAATGATTGTCATTTCAAATAAATTCTGACTAATATCATGTTGCTGTCTTTAGGTGCTACTGACCAGTAGAAAGACCTTGCAGTTGAAGGGGCCACTGGCTTCAAGCAGGAAATAATAGTAAAATGGCAGATCTCACGTGTGAGAAAGATCAGCAGCCAACACGGTGGATGAAGAATAGCAAAGATTCCAAATGCCAAGGAGGTGAAAATGCTGACATGGTCTTTGTTGGGTGGAACATGTCAATGAAGATGCTGAAATTGCCTTTGTTAAGGAGATCTCATATCTGAAATCTGTCATTTCAAAGATTTTGAGCAGAGTTACTCCAGGCTCAGGTCCAAAAAGTAGGAAACACATCATGAGTGACAGTAGCAATCATTCATGGAAGCCTTCACATGAAGCAGCCCCAAGTTCGGAAAAAGTGGCCAATTTGCAGTTTCCTCAACCCGAATCAAGACCAACAGACCATCCTATTGTTATGGCGCATTCATCCAAACCCGGTTGTAATGGGAATCCATTGCCAGTCATGCCTGAAGATTTTTTCGATGAACTCTCACCGTGGCCTCAGAATTCACTTGGACCTTCTCTTTCTGTAGGAGTCAAGAAGGAAAGTCCTCATATTTTAAAGTGATGTCCTCTTTCTGATGTAAACAGGGGCAATCTCAAAAGGCCTAAACTCGGTGAAGATACTGAAAAGGAAAGTTTCTTTCCTACATTGAACCCCAGTGAAGACCCAAAGTTGATTTCAACCTCATTTAACCATGGTCAAAATGGAGCATTTTCTCCATTGGCGTGTCCAAATGACAAAGCACGTTGTATATAATGAACCCAGCTATAGCAAATAGCTTTGGAGGACCAGCAAAAACAGACATTGGAAGCACAAAAAGTCAGAAGAAGACTTTGAATTCTAAGGAAGGAAATAGGATCATGTTAATAGCTCACTTTTTCTATGGTCAACCTGAAGGAGAAAAGCAGCCAGTAGAGAAGACTTAAATGTGAACTTTAAATATGCCAGTTGCTTTAAAGTTATAAAAAATGTAAACTTTTGAAGCATATGAAAGAGCATTTGGGGCTTGAGAAGAGGAGAGACAATGGCTGGGAAGTTCACAGCACCTGCCAGCACTGCCATTGGCTGTTTCCCATTCCTTTGCAGCTGCAGTGTCACATTGAACATGAACACATACCTCAGAAATCGTCCTCTGTAAAATCTGTAAATTGTAATTTGAAACAGAGCAGGTTCTCTTACAACACCTGAAGGACATTCATAAGCCTGGCGAGGTGCCCTTTATCTGCCAGGTTTGTAGTTATAGTTCATCACTCTTTGCTGAGATGGAAACCCATTTCTGAGCATGCCATGAAAATTCCAAAAACTTGCTGTGTCCCATTTGTCTGAAAATTTGCAAAACATCAGTATCATATGTGTTGGATTGTTGGTGACATTGGAACGACAGAGTCTTTCAGTGTTCCAAGTGCCGCCTACAGTTTTTAACTTCTAAGGAGAAATTGGAGTACATCACCAAGTATTATCAAGCTTTTATAATGCCAGAACAACTAGAAGGGTTAACTCCTGAAACAAAGGTTATTATTCAAACTTCAGTTCAACATGATCAAGAGGTGCAGCATACATTATTATAAGCATGCCTCACAATTAGTGATCCCAGTTAGTCCCCTGCTAGACCGAAGAGACGATGGTTATGAACAGAAGCCTTTCCAGACACTCTTGCAGCTAGCTTTCTGCAAGAATTATAAATGACTCAAGTGAGGCTGTGCCATCTATGCCTTGGTTTTAGAAGCTCACAATATCACCCATTTATAGGTTTCTGGTTTGAAGAAATGCCCAAAGTCTCCTTCCTCCTCCCCTCTAGACACCTTATCCCTGTGTTAAACCTATTTTACTCCATCCCCATCTCCATAGTTTAATTTTACCTGTATTTTTAAAAGCTTAAATAAAGGAAATCACAAAATCTATACTTGCCTTTATCTTCTTTGACTATTTCCTGTGAGATGTACCCTTTGGATTTGTAGAAGTAATGTATTCCTTTTCATTTCCTGGTATATTTCTATTAAATTAATATGGCACACTTTTTACATCCATTTTATTTTGATGGGATTTAAGAAAAATATCTATCTCTTTATTAAGGCTGTTAAGAACTTTCTTGTGCATGTTTGCTGGGCATTTGCACTCATTTCTCTGGGATATATATGTCTATGAGAAAAGATGATAAAACTACAGGTAAAATTGTATAGTATTGTTCTCATTTGCTAAAGCTGTTCAAAGCAGATGCCATAAAATCAGTTGTCTTTAATCATGGGAATTTATCAACTTACAAACTTGCAGGTTCGAGACTGAGGAAATGTCTAAATCCAGGCATCATCAGGTGAATATTCTCCCTGAAAGCCGGCTGCCCGTGGTCCTTGAACCCCTGCGCTGCAGCACTGTGGATTGTTGCAACTGCTGGTGTCTCCCTTCTCTACCTGCTTCACCCCCGGTGGCCACGAGCGCGGCTGAAGCTGGGTCTGAAAGCCCTCCAGAGCCTGAGTCTGCTCTGAAAGCCCTCCAGAGCCTGAGTCTGCTCTCCTGGGGAAGTGCTCCAGGCTTGCTCCAGTCCCAGCAGAGGCTCTCTCCCTGTGAGGGTGACCAGGCTTGTGGGCCAGGGGGCCTGGCAGGGTCAAGGGTCCACGTGGGGTGTGGAGTTGGACACTTGGGGCTCAGGCTTTGTGTGGACGCCCATGGGTGGGAGAGCTGGCCCCTGCAGCGCCTGGTGCCTCCCTCAAGAGGGGCTCATTCCAGCCATTTCCCCTCCCATGTTGGCACAGCGGAGGTGGGGTGGGCTTGGGGGCTTGGGGTGGTGGAGGGGAATCCCAGCTCCCTCTTCTCTGACAGTCAGGAGACAGGCTGGGAGGTGACCCCCAGCCCCACCTCCACCCACTCGACAGGTGTCCAGGGGCTCCTGAAATGTCCGCACCCTGCTGGGCTCCCTGTTACCCCAGATAAGCCCCCTCAGTACCAGCCCCCCAGGCACACCCCTTCCCCCTCGTTGCCCCCCACCTGCCATAGCCCCTCCTGCTCCTTAGCTGTGAGCCCTTGTTCTGCAGCTGGCAGGTGGGGGCACCTGGGCCTCATTGCCCGTGCAGGAGCGGGAGGGGCCAGGATGGACCCCTTGGCCCTAGGGATGCCACGCGGGTCATTTCATCCTGAGTCCCAGGGTGGTTGCAGATCCAGGCCTTGCTGGGGACTGTGAGGGGCAGACTGCACGGCGGGGTGTTCTCTCCTGAGGACTCCCCTCAGACCTGGGGGTCTGGGCAGGCCCCTCGGGGGCTCTGACGGCCCCTCTGCTCACAGCTCTACAGCCTGCTGGAGAGGGCGGACTGGACCACAGCTTCCCTGTCGGGTGAGCACCTCCCAGTGCCTTGGGGGGGCTCCTGGGGTCTCCTGGGGGGTCAGGGGTGGTCACTGTGGCAGGGCCTGCCCCACGCTCCTTGGGGCCCACCTGCCCCTCCCTAGCTCGCCCTGCCTGCAGGCACAGCCTCGTCTTCTTCCAGGGCCACTAAAGCGAAGCCACGAGAGTGGTGGGTGAGTGGGCTGGGGCTTCCTCCTCTGCTCCAGAGCCCCTGCCCCTCCTGCGCCCTCCTGCCCCTTCCTGTGCCCTCCTGCGCCCTCCTGCGCCCTCCTGCCCCTTGCTGCCCCCTGCTGCCCCCTGCATCCTCTTGTAGGCCTGCGTGGCACAGCACTCCTTGTGTGCATCAGCACTGCGCATGGGCCAGCTCCACACGGGTCAAGGAGGCCCGGGGTTTGAACCACAGACCTCCCATGTAGCAAACGGACGCCCTCACCACTGGGCCATGTCCGCTGCCTCTTGAAGGCAGTTTCTGTGAGGAACCTGAAGACGTCCACTGCGGAGGCCCTGACCGGCTGAAAGCTGCTGCTCTGCTCCTTGGCCACATCGTCTCCGTGCTGGGCAACCACATGGTGGTGCCGGCCATGCAGCTGGCCAGCAAGATCCCGGACGTGTTGGAGCCGCTGTGGCCAGCAGAGCTGCTCAAGGTGAGGGCGGCCCTGGGGGACACTGCGGGGTCTGGGCGATGCAGGAGCCCTGAGGGGCTCTGGCTCAGGGTGGGCAGGACTGAGCGCACGCGGGGCGTAGGCTGGTGTTGCCACTGGCCCGTGCTGCAGCTGGGGAAACAGGCCCCTCGGGGAGGTGGTGGCCCCGCGCCCCTTGCTCGTGGCAGAGCTGTGGGGAGGCCCCGGTGGGCCCCACTTGGGGCTCGAGCAAGCTCCGTGGGCCCCAGGCTGGCAAGGCCCAGCTCCACCACAGAGCTGGCCCCCGCTCTGTCCTCAGGCCCTCCCTGCTCACCCACAGCCCCTCTGAGGACGGTGTCCCCAGGCCAAGGGTGGGCAACTTCAGGGCTGGGGCCAGGGAACAGGTGGCCCAGCCCCACGCATGCGTCCCCCCCCCGACCTGAACAAGGTGTGTGGCCTCACCATGGACACCCATGAGGCCTTCCAGAAGCTCCACAACTTCTCGCAGCACCTGCTGCAGGAGCACATCAGGGCCTGCAGCCTCCCCGAGCACAGCTTCATCAGGGCAGGGGCACAGGGAGGGACGTGAGGCAGGCACCCCTGTTCAGCGAACCCCCTTCCAGGCCCGCTGGGTCCTGGGGTCTTAGCCAGGCCCCACACGTCCCTGCCTGAGGGGGTGATGGCACCAGGGGCCCAGGCCGCAGGTGTGAGGGGGGAGGCGGGCAGGTGGGGAGGGTCGGGGGCTTCAGCTGTGTCCCTCCCCGCAGTGGATGGAGGGCCTGAGCCCTCCCCCCATTCAGCTTCAAGCTCAGAAGAGACCCAGCCCCAGCCTGGCCAGTCTCCTGTGAGGCTGGTCCGAGAGTGAGGCCCAGTCCTGGAGGGGGATGGCCAGCCTCGGGGCCTGCCCAGGGCCTCCACCGCCTCCACGGGCTCCAGTCTCCACGGGCTCCACGGCCAGCACAGGATCTAACAGGCTCCACGGGCTCCAACTTCCCCACCGGGAGGTGCTGGAGCTGCCACACCCTAGAGATGTGTCCCCACGGGTGTACCCGCTGTTCTCTTTTGACTGTTTCTTGGGCTTCCACATCCCTGGGGACCGCTGGGAGCTGCCATCCTCACGGGAAGAGAACGTCTGTGGTCAGACCCCAGGACCACAGCTTGCGCTGTCTCCTGGTGGACACTGCAGCTGGGGTTCCAGTGCCGCCCCTTCTAGCAGACGCTGCCTGCTGACCCCCTCTCCAGGTCAGAGCCCTGCCCCACAGGAAGTGCTCCTGGGCTGGAGGCAGCTGGGGTGTGGACAAGGCCTCAGTACCGCCTCTGCTGGGCACCCACTGCAGGCCCACCCACCCCCATGCCCAGTGTGCGCTGGCCCCGTTCTGACCTCTGCGTGCAGCACCTTCTGGAGCCCAGAGGCCTCACCTGGAGGCAGAGGCCATGCTGCCCTCTCTCCACAGCAGTCCCGTGGTGGCGGGCTCTGCCCAGGGCCTTCAGACGTCCTGGCTGCCTCCACACTGGCCGCTGCCCGGCAGCCAAGATTCATGGGGCATTAGCGGGCCCCAAAGCGCCACCTTTACCGGGTGCCAGTCCCATCGGCAGCTGTTTCTGGGGACTGCGGGGCAGGCATTGGGTTCCCACCCAAATCTGAGCCCCCTGTGGCCCGGCCCTCTCCACATGGGTGGCGTGACCCCACCCCGCGGCTCTGCTGCTGTGGGCGGCAAGTTTTACACGTTCTGTCCCTGGGGGTTCAGGAGGGGGCAGCAGGGCATGGTGTGGCTGGGAGCGCACCCAGCTGTCACGATGGGGGCTGGCAGGGTCTTCCTACACTGCTGGGGCTCCCAAAGGCGGGAGGGGGCAGCACCCTGGGCAGCAGGTGCTGCTGACGGTTTTGTAGGAAGGTGCTGGCAGGACGTCTCCCCTGGGTTCCTGGTGTTCTGTGGTTTTGGCAGACTGTCACTTCAGCCGCTGCTCTTGAGCAGGAAAAATAATTGTAAATACAAACTGATTGCTCTGCTCTGCCCTGCCCTGCCCTGCACCAGGAGCTGGGGATTGAACCCGGGACCTTGTATGTGGGGAGCCTGCCCTCAGCCACTGGGCCATGGGGCTGCCCCGAGGTGGCTTTGTTTGTTTTGCTTGTTGTTTGTTTTTATTGTTTCAGGAGCACCAGGAACCAAACCAGGACCTCCTGTGTAAGGCAGGGGCTCACGCACTTGAGACACATCCACTCCCAAACCAAGATTTATTCAACATATACACAGGATGTCACGCCCTGTTGGTGGGTTTCTCTTCCTGTGTCTTCACAGTAAACAGCTGCAGGAACCCTCGCTGCTGTCTGTGTTTGTGCCTCTGCCCCTCTCACCCAGAGCTGTCCCCAGGGCATGGGTTCCCTTTGCCCCACCCCTCCCACCCCAGCATCAGGCAGCTGTGCCTTACTAGCTTCTCACAGCCTCTCGTGTGGCAGGCGAGGGCATCGTGGGCACCTTGGCCTCACCACCGTGTGAGCCCAGAGGTCCCTGACCAGAGCACGGTGTGCACCCTGGTGTCCTGAATCACTTTGTGTCCCACATCTGGCCCTGGGGACAAATCAGGGACCTTACCCAGACATCTTCTGCTGGCCTCCAGGGAGGACAAAAATGTGGCACCCCCCAAATAAAGTGCCCCCAGGGGTCGGGTGTTACTCTCAGCATCTCTGTGGGGCTCCAGGTCCACCCCCACATGGGAAGCAGGTGCTGTTCTCCTCGCGCAGTGCCCACATCCACCTCCCCTCCCACTGCCATCACCCAGCACCGTGTCCAGAACCCAACAGGTGCTGAGAAGGTTCAGGAGGGAATCCTCCCAGCTTCACATCCCTCCAAGGCGTTGCCAGTCAGGTCTGGAGATGCAGAGTGGCCAAGAGCTGGTACAGAACCCAGAGGACAAGGCCGAGAGCCCACATTCCACCCTGGGGAGGGGGCTGGGTGCCCCAGGAGCTGCCCTGGCAGACGTGCGTGAATGGTGGGCTTGAGCCAGGGTATGGGGCTGGGGCAGGGAGGTGCCTCTAGGTGAAGCGGGTAACAAGAGGGGTGCCTGGGGGTCAGGAAGGAGAAGAGGACCCATGTACATACACACGTGGCTGAGGGCGGGAGCTGGGGGTCCCCATGCAGCCACCTGGCCAAAGAGCGGAGATCTTGTCCAATGTACCAGCAGTTCCCAGAGAAGATTCCATAAAACGCTGGGTGTTAGCACATGAAGAAAGAGTGCCGTGGCCATAGAATTGTGGGAAACTCTCAGGAAAGCTAGGCAGGTGTTTTCCAGCAGGACTTGTCAGGAAAAATGGGCTCCGTGCAGTACACGCTCAGGGAGTGGGTGATGGGACACACAGGCTGAGAAGGGGAAAGGCCCAGAGCAGGGGTCACCCTGCGTCCTTGAAGCCCCTCCCATCTTACCACTCCAAACACTTCCTGGCCCTCTCCATTCCCCCCGGTGCCTGAACCCCCACGCCCCATTATTCCATCAGGCAGCCATCCCGCCTCCTCTCTGACCTCCCCCAAGTGGCCGCTCTCACTCAGTGGCCAAACAAAAGCAAGAACACAGCCCTCTGACTTCCCAAACTCCTCGCCTCTCCGTGAAGGTTCCAGAATGTTCCATGCATGTTTCCACCGGTTCCCTGTCCAGCACGTTCTCCCAGTGTCTGCTCCCTGGTGGCACCTCTGCTCCTGCTGAGGCTCCCCTTTGCCGGGCCAGGCAGCCTCACCCTGAAAAGGCCTGGCTGATGGACTGAGGTCGGTGGTCCCTGGCCCAGTCCTGGCCCTGGTAGGGGGGAAGGAACCCAACGTGGCTCCTGCCTGCACTGTCTGCCCCCTTAGGAACTCAGGCTCCTTCTCATGCCCTGTGAACGAAACACGAGGCCCAGCAGGATGACCCAGCAGCAGGTGGGTGGACAGAGAACAGCCCTCACTATGGGGAGCAGGGGCCTAAGTGAGGGTGACTGTTGGTGGCAGCTCAGACTTGCCAGCCCCAACATCACGTGGCCCAAGGAGTGCTGAGGATTGGAAAATGGTCCCGTCATGCATCAGCTTCCCACCTCGGTCATGTGGTGTGTTTGGGTTGAAGTTCTGCTCCAAAGAAACCAATTTTGGGTGAGATGGTGTTATGGGGTGAACTGCATCCCCCCAGAAGATACATTCGAGCTAACTCCTGGTCCTGGGAAAGGAGCCTTACTTGGAAATTGGGTCTTTGTGGATGTGATTCATTAAACTGAGGCAAACTGGAGGTGAGAGGTCCCTGATCCAACAGGGCTTGTGGCCTCATAGCAAGAGGGAGGTTGGACACAAACAGACACTGAGGAGATGGTCACACGATGACGGGGCAGAGAACCAAGGATTGCTGCCACCACCAAGAAGGCTCCACGCTAAGGATCCCAGACTCCTGCCTATAGAGCTGAGACCACAGATCTCTGCTGTTGTAAGTCCCCAGTTGGTGGCATTTGGATGCCACAGTCCTGGGAGGCTGAGACGGATGGACATCTCAGCTTGTTTGTCCAGCACCTGGACAAAAATTCCTCCATTTGACACTCACTGGCCTGTCCCCTTCCAGCTTCCCCAATGAGATCCATGTGGCCTCAGAGTGGCCAGCTGGGCATGAGGTGCTGGTGGCTGGGGAGGAGGACAGGGGCATGCCCATCCCTTCTGGACTGACTCGGGTCCCCCACAAAGACCAGCTCCAGTCCTAACCCAGGTCCCATAGGAGCGACCCACCTGTGAGTAGGATCTTGGAAGATGATATTGCTTCAATTGAGGCCAAATGGAATCGGGAGTGGCCTTGAACCTGTGTGGCTACAGCCTTAAAGCAGAGGCTCTTGGAAGGAGGCAGATGCTGTGTGATGGAGGCAGAAGCAGTCAGGAGGCTGAAAGGCCACAGGTGGAACCACAGACCCTGGAGGAAGCACCCATAGGTTTGGCCTTCTGGCCTCGGAAGCAGTGAAAGGCTAGATGCCTCCTGCCTGCTCCCTTGTCCATCGTGTTTGTTACAGCAGCGCAGGCTGAGCGTCGGGGCCAAGCTCGCCTGGGTGATGGCGAGGGACTGGTTCCTCACCTGGGTGCAGGCAGGGGTCTCCCCTGAGGTAACCAGCTGGCCCTGGTGCTTCTGGCGTCTGCCACCAGGAGGCGCTGTGGGCCTGGGAGCCACCCGGGTGGGGTAGCCTGTAGACCTGGAGCTGCCCCATGGAGTATTGGTGTTGGGTGGCCTGTACCCACTACCTCAGTTCCCCATCCTGTGCCCATCCCTGAGATGATTCCAGTGTCGTGTTAGTGTCGTCCATTCCCTAAATATGTGAGGAGGGCTTCGTGTCTCCAGGTGGCAACAGGGATCTTGAGGGTCCGGACCTAATTCCCACCCCTGGGGAGGGGACATTCTCCTGAAGAGCCTGACAATGATGGGGAGCAGGTGTCATCCCCTCCTGGAGAAGAGAGCAGAGCGCAATGAGGAGAGGGCCACTGGGGGCATGTGGGGAAAGTGATGGCACAGGCAGGGGCCAAGCAGTCAGTCACCAACCTGTCCTGCTTTGCTCTGAGGCCCCAAGGCATGGCATCCGAGCAGAATGGGGCCCACCATTGTCTGGTGACAGGGCTGCCAGGGGTACCAGGTGGCCTTGGAGCTGTTTATCCTGCCTGCAGCTTTTCCAAGACAGGTTAGAGCCACCACAAGTGGCCCCCAGGCCTTGCCCAGAGCCAATGTCCTGCATTCCATGCCAAGGACATGGAGGGTTCCATGTCCAGAGGTTGGAGCCCCATGTGCCCATGGTGGGGCCACCTCCCCACCACACTGTGGTCCCCCTCCCTGGGACTGACTGGACACAGGGCTGGGCCCTCAAGGTCAGCAAGCCGTAGCCCCTAGCCTGAGGCTGAGGGTCAAGTCAAGTCTCCTGTACAAAGTAGATGCTGCACAGTCAAGAGACGACAGAGTGTGACTGAGGAGCTGCCCCAGAGTCAGATCTGTGGTCCCAGCTCCCAAGAAGACCCTGCCTGGCAGCCACTGTGCTTCCTCTTGAACCACCCCCTCCCTCAGAAAGGGGATGTCACCTCTCCAAGACATTCTTCCTGCCATCAGCTAATAGACACCGGAGTTGTGTCCAACTTTAAGCAATTGTGAATAATGTCGCTACGAACACAGGTGCGCAGATGTCTGTTCATGTCACTGCTCTCAGTTGTCCTGGGTATATACCCAGTAGGGGCATTTCCAGACCATGTGGCCAACTTACATTAAATTCCTTAGGAATTGCCAAACAGTCCTGAAAAAGATAGGGCCAGCTGACATGGCACTGAATTCTAGAGCCATCTGCCATGACCATAGAATGTATGGGTCTCCGTAGCCCTCAGGAGAACTGGTACCTGGGGTTGTATCTGCTTTGGCTGTTTCTGGAGTTCTGCTGAGGTGTGTGTAAGTGTGACCCCTCTGATGACCTGCTGACTCTTTTATGAAGACACTTAGTCATATAAACCCATTTGTATTTGCCAGTTCCCCCTTTTATTTTATTCAAGGTCAAAAAGCAGTTTTTAATACTGGCGAAGAACTAGAAAGAGACCTCGAATAAAAGGGTCAACTCAGACCAGCAGAATATCTCAATCTACCTATAATACCAGGATCAAGGGGGGAAATGGAAGGGACAAATGAGTTTATATGGCTATGAGTCTCAAAAAAAGAGCCAGGAGGTTATCAGAGGGGTTGGCCTTATGCACACCTCAGCAGAGTCCCAGGGACAGGTAAAGTAGATACCACCCCGAGTATTGGTTCTTCTGAGGGCTACAGAGACCCACAGGTTCTATGGTCATGGCAGATGGAGTTCAGTGCCATGTCAGTTGGCCCTGCTTTGGAGTTTGTGTTTCTGTGTGATGGAATGGACTCAGATATGATCTTTGTTCACAAGCCTCTCCTGTTACTTTTACCGGAGCTATAGTTGGTGCTGGGTTTTAATATATACCCAGGGGATCTGAATCTCTGGACTGACCATGTGATAGCCAGGCAGGCCCTGAGCCTCAACAGACTTCAGCTCCTACACTCTGGTTTATTGGACTTACCCCAGTCAGCTAACATGGAGTTGAAGAAGGTCAACCATGACACCATGGAGCCAAGACGGCCTACAACTGGCGGCGAACTTGTCACAGTGGTTAGGGCGTCCGTCTACCACATGGGAGGTCCGCGGTTCAAACCCCGGGCCTCCTTGACCCGTGTGGAGCTGGCCCATGCGCAGTGCTGATGTGTGCAAGGAATGCTGTGCCATGCAGGAGTGTCCCCCGCATAGGGGAGCCCCACACACAAGGAGTGCACCCTGTAAGGAGAGCCGCCCAGTGCGAAAGAAAGTGCAGCCTGCCCAGGAATGGTTCCACAGACACGGAGAGCTGACACAACAAGATGATGCAACAAAAAGAAATACAGATTCCCATGCCGCTGACAACAACAGAAGCGGACAAAGAGAAGATGCAGCAAATAGACACAGAGAACAGACAACCGGGGTGGGGGGGGAGGGGAGAGAAATAAATAAATAAATAAATCTTTATAAAAAAAGAGTGCCTACAGCTGAAGGCAGGATTGCATCCAGCATCCATGTGGAATCTAAGCCCCCTCTTGTTACAGATGTGGAGTGGACACAACCATTCCAAGGTCCACAGGATGGAGGAATAGAGTATGGATTAGAGTGGACTTACTGATAATCTATTCATGAACTATTGTGATTAGTAATTGAAGAAAATGTGGCATTGGTGTGGAGAAAGTGGCCATGGTGGCTGCTGGGAATAGGGAATGGGAGAAAGAGATGAGATGTGGAGGTGTTTTCGGGACTTGGAGTTGTCCTGGGTGATGCTGTAGGGACAGTTACTGGACATTGTATGTCCTCCCATCACCCACTGAGAGTGTGGACTATGATGTGGACCATTGACCATGAGGTGCAGCGGTGCTCTGAGATGTATTCACCAAATGCAATGAATGTCTCATGATGATGGAGGAGACTGTTGTTATGGGGGGAGGCGTGGGAGGAGGCGGGTGGGGGATATTTGGGAACCTCATATTTTTTTAATGTAATACTAAAAAAATAAAGACAAAAAAATGAGGTTCCATACACCGCCCATCCCTCAGTGCCACTCCTCCCACACCAACAACCTCCCCCATCATTGTGGCACAGTCATCGCAAGCCGTGAACACATGGTGGAGCACTACTGCAACATATAGATAATAGTTTACCCTGTAGTTCACACTCTCCCCCAGTACATTCACTGGGTTATGGATACATAAAGTCCAGCATCTGACCCTGCAATACATTTAGGACAACTCAAAGCCCCAAAAATGCCCCCACATCACATCTCTTCTTTCCTCTTCCTGCCCTCAGCAACTACTGTGGCCACTTTCTCCACCTCAATGCTACGATTTCTTCTATTACTAGTCACAATAGTTTTATAGTAGAATATCAGTAAGTACATGCTAATCCATATTTTATTCCTTCATTCTGTGGACCCTAGTTTGGTGATATCCACTCCACCTCTCGATCAAGAGGAAGCTTAGATTCCACATGGATAATGGATGCAATCCTCTGCTTGCAGTTGTTGGCACTCTTAGTTACCTGGTTGACCAACTTCACCTTCCTGGTACCTGACCTGGTAAATCCAAAGAACCAGAGATTAGGAGTGGCAACTCTGCTGAGGTTCATGGCCCAGCTAGCACATGGGCAGTCCAGAGATTCAAATCCCCTGAGTATACACCAACCCTAGTGCCAACCACAGGGTCAATAAAAGTGACAGAAGAGATACATGTAGGAAGGTCACATCTGAGTCCAGCTCTATCACACTCAGGAGCACAAATTCCAAATAGGGCCCTCTCACATAGCACAGAACTCCAAATCCATCTGCCATGACCATATATATCTGGGGATTTCCATAGCCTTCAGGAGAACCAGCACCTAGGGATGTACCTGCTTTGGTTCTCTCTGGGGTCCTGCTGAAGTGTGTTTAAGCGTGACCCCTCTGATGACCTCCTGACTCTCTTTGTAAGACTCTTAGCCATATGAATTCCTTTGCCTTTGCCATTTCCCCCTTTGATTCAAGGTCAAAAAGCAATTTTAAGCACTTGTTCCAACATGTAGACTGAGATATTCTGTTGGTCTGAATTGACCCTTTTATTCAAGGTCTCTCTCTAGTTGCATCACCAGTTAGTGATTGGTAATAATCCCTTGGTGGCAAGGAAGATCATCCCCAGGAATCATGTCCCATGCTAGGGGGAAGGTAATGCATTTATACGCTGAGTTTGGCCACATTTGAGCAACACGGAGGATCTCAGGAGGTAATTCTTAGACACCTTGTAGGTCTAGGCCTAGTTTACTACCCCAAGTAATGAAGATTGTCACTGTGGGCCCTGAGTGGAGGGGGAGAGAGGTACAGAATAGATGGAAGCAGGACAACTTGGCGGCAATGGAAGTGCTCCACAAGCTCATGCAATGATGGACATAGGACATGTTAACTTATACCAAAAGTGTATAAAAGTCTGTAAGCTAAAATGTAAACCATAGTGTAAAACACAAGGAAGCTAAAAATTTAGAATTTTATACAGTCTAAAATATAAACCATAATGGAAACCAAAATGGAAACATGTTTGATAGCTATGTTTCAAAATCTGTACATCAGCTACAGAAAATATAACATGAACATGTAAAAAGATCATTGCTGGGGAAAGGGGAAAAAGGTTTGATGTTGGATATGTGGGAGTCCCATATACTGTGTTTGTGAATGATGATGATCTGAAACTTTTTTGAAGACAAACTTTAAAAATTAGGAAAAAAAAATAAAAAGGATGAAGACACCAAGGAAGAAATGAAAGAAAGTGCCGTGCCACTGTAGATACAGGGCAACAGCTATTAGAGTGATGAAAATCAAAATGTTTGAAACAAATCATTATTATATTTTTCATTTTATTAATACAACCATTTATTTTTACTTTATTTTAGTATTTTTAAATTGTTATGCATTCCATTTCTAAACATTAAAACCCATCGCTATATTTCAATTTCCTATTAATTGAATTTGGCAATGTATTAGGCTTCACTGTTGTGAAGTTTTGGACCACAGAGAGGTTCAGCGCTGGCAGGGGAGGACACTGGTGTGGGGTGTTATTGATGGGGGGGCACGTGAGTGGAGGTAGTTCTCCAGGGCATGTGTATAGGGGACATAAAAATGTTCTGATTATATGTTGGGTATTTTTATTTTTATTTTTTTGACTTGTGGAATTCTTTTTTTTTATTTATTTATTGAAATATATCACTTATACACAAAATATATAAAAAATCAGTGTATAGTAATAGTTGTGGACTTGCAAAAGAAACATATATAACAGCATATGGGGCTCTCATACTTCACTCTGTCACCAATGCCTAACATTGTTGTGAATCATTCATAACTAATGATTAAAGAGCATCATCAGAATATTACTACTAACCAAAGTATCTTACATTTGGTGTATTTTTTCCCCCAACCCACTCTATTATTTTTTATATGATTTATACATTTACAGACATAAACAATGTATATAGTAAAAGTTGTGAACTTACAAAGCAAACATGCATAACATCATACAGGGGTCCCATACATGAACTCAACACCAACACCTTGCATTGTTATGAGACATTTGTTCAAATTATGAAAGAATATTGTCAAAATCTCACTACTAACTACAGTCCTTATCTTTCATTTGGTATGTTATTGCTCCAACATACCCTATTATTACTTTTTAAATACTTTTTATGGCAAAGTTGTAAACTTACAAAACAATCATACACATGTGCAGAATTCCCATATAACACCCCTCTATCAATACACCACACTGTGGTGGCACATTTGTTACAGATTATGTGATGATGTCATCAGATTATTACCAGGGCCATAGCTTACATTTGGCACACTTTTTCCATGCTTCCCCATTATCTAAACAGTACATCCTAGGCATAGATGCATAAATGGTACATTATTACTGTTAACCACAGTCTGTAGGTCATTCCAGTTGTATATTTTCCATGCTTCTCCACATTCCTACCACCCTGCAATATGTATATCTGCAGATGTATATCTTCTCTAGTTCACATAGGACACTCTTGCATCTGTACCATCAACCACAATGCTCAGCCACCTCTGGGTTTACTGTGTTATTCATTCCCTAGAATATTCTCTAGCTTTCTGTGAATTGACATGTACATCCCTAGACTACACTTTTCAGCCACATTCCCATTTATACACCAACTATGACTCACTATAATATATTACCGTCAACTCTATATGTTTCCAGCCTTTTACAGTAAGGTTAATTAAAACTTCTACACACATTAAACATCAGTAGTCCATCTCAGCCCTGCTCTTATCTCCTTTAAGAATCTACCACCTGCAGCAGTGCCCCAAAATGTGTTCACTCAGTGCGATGAGTGTGCCACAATGATGGGGGAGGTTGTTGGTGTGGGAGGAGTGGGGTAGGGGATGTGGGGAGTACAATTTTTAGTGTAACATTTTTTATGATGTATGTATCTTCAAAAACTACAATTTACAAAAATGTGTTGGGTATTTTTATAGTAGTTGCAATTACAAACGTCAACTGAGGGAGTGCTGAGTTCCTACCCAGAGGAGCTCTGTCACATTCCCCAGTGGAACAACAATAATCCCCAAGTGTCACGGCAAAGAACAACAAAGAAGAATGGTCCAATAAGGAGCCCTTGATACTGATGACTATGCTTATGAGACTGTGTGCCTGAAATATAAAGGAGGCCTAGAGCTGAGAATTCTTTTGAAACTCTTTAAGCATGCTTACTTTGTATACTGCTTCTGTATTAGTCAGCCAGAAAGGTGCTGGTACAAAATAGCAGAAATGGGTTTATTTTTTATAAAGGGTATTTATTTGGGGTAGGAGCTTACAGATATCAGGCCATAAAGCAAAATTTACTTTCCTCACCAAATTCTATTTTCATATGTTGGCGCAAGATGGCTCTGGAGACTGTGAGGGTTCAGGCTTCCTGGGTTCCTCCCTTCCAGGGCCTTGCTTCTCTCTGGGTTCAGGATTCCTTTCTTCCCAGGGCTTGCTTCTTCCTGAGCTCAGCATTCCTCTCTTCCTGGGGCTGGCTTCTCTTTCCTCTGTGAGCATGTCCTGGGCCCCAGCTGAAGGCTTCACCATCAAACTCCAACATCATAAACCCTTAACTCTGTCCTTTGCCATGCCTTTGATCTGTGAGTCCCCACCCACCAAGAGGCAGGGACTCAGTGCCCTAATGACATGGCCAACTCAAAGCCCTACTCCTCACTTAATCATGCCCAGATTAAAAACATAAACCAATTTCTATTTTTGGAATTCATAACCATATCAGACTGCTCCAGCTTCATACATTTTTAGTATCTCCAGTTCATACTTAATTTCTGCTGCTTGCTCAAAGTTTCTTTTCAATCTTGCTCAGGGTAAATGGTTTGCTCATCTATTTTCTAAGTATAAAATAGGAGCAATATGTTTGAGTTTTAACTTTAGGACTCTTCAGAAGATGTTGAAAGGTGATTTGACTTGGTTTCTGCCAGATGCTATGGACTGAACAATTTGGATGGATTTTCATGCTCTTTCTTTCATTGGGATCCTCATTCCATGAGAATGGTATAATTCAAATACTTGGATTATATGAGGGAGAGGCTACAGTTATACATTATTCAGGAAGATTTTGATAGTAATTATCAAGTTCCCACCAAGTACCAACAAAAGCTAGATGTTTCATTCACTTGGGCATCACCTAAATTTTTCTAAGTCCCTCTTTTCAATTAAAGACAAAGATCTTTTGCAGCAGATATGTGACATTTTGATTACATGGGATTACATATCCAGCTCCTCCCATTAGCCAAGTTGCAAGGCAGTTCCTCAGTGGGGCTCACATCCAGTAAACCACTAGGACCATGCATTGGGCACAATTCCAAGGCTAACTGGACGCAGTGTGGTCTCTCCATTCTAGTTCCAGTCATAAGTTTAATACTCTTTTGATTTTCATTGCTGAAATTTTTGTAGTGGTGACTGCTGTAGTCCATTGAGGATTTATTCCAAGTTCGGGAGAGCTCAGAAATATTTTTCAAAATGGGCTCAATCTAAATAATCCAGCATTGTGATATTTTCAAGTGGGAGGTCATTTCTGAGTGCCTTGTCATCTTAAATTGAATTTTAATTATAAGAATTTATGAAAAATAGTCTCTGACAATTTTGGTGAAATCTTGGTTCTATGCTTACACTATTATGAGTGGGCAATGATTGTTCTCAAGGCTAAATTTGTCTAAATATATTCATTTTTCTACTACTTGATTTTAAGCTAATGTTATCCTTCAATACATTAAAATTTTAATCATATTAATTAAGTGAAACATTAAATGGCAAGTTTTCTGAAAAGACTTTAATGAAAAACAAAGAACCCTCCTGAAGTCAAGGGAGAATACATACAGGAACTTGGCTTGAATTGTAAGTTCCCTGGGTCAAGAAGCTGATGGGGAAGTTGACACTGGAGAAAGCTGGTAGAGAGAAGACCTGCCAGTTCAGGTAAATTCTCTACCTAAAAGAAAAATCTGACCAAAAACATTACCAAAAAGAAATATCTAACCTCAAATTTCAGTAGTGATCATGGGGAGAAACTCTGATATATGTCAGGGTATTTCACACACTCACATACAAAGAAACAAGCAAGCAAGCAAACAAACAAAAAACAGGCCACTAGGCTTGAGAGGAGTCTCTAGGTGTAAATCAAGAGTTTTGGCAAAATTCCTGGGAGAAAGTCACATTGTCAAAGGCCATGATGGAAATGATGAATTACTACACTGGTTAGTATATATTTCTGCCCAGAGTGAAATGGAAAATTACACTAAAAGTATATACCAATGAAGTGAGTTAAGTGTGTATTTGTAGAATAGGAAGCCACAGAAAACTATGGAGAGAACAAGAGGATGAGGAAGGGTGTTGGTGGGGTCTGAGAACAAGGGGGGATGGGCTGTGGGGACACCTTCCTCTGGTCATCCCCTCCCCCACCAACTGAACCACTGTGACTGTTTGAGGCCCTGTGATGTCACCTCAGAACTCTAGGCTGAAATGTGCTTGCTCAGGGCCAGTTGCCTGAGGCAGCGATTGCGTATGCAGTATGGAGGCATTCCTGTTCGTTCTAATTCTGTTCAGTACCCTGTGGCTGAGCGAAAGCACAGCCACAGCGGTACTCGGATCTCTCTTCTTCCTCTTCCTTGGAGTGGGGCTCTTCACCATCTTGGCCCACTCTAAGAAGAGGAAGGTGAAATTTCGGAGAGTCCAGCGACACCGGGACTTGAGTGAGGTAAGGGACCCTGGGATCAGTTAATGGTCGAGACTCACTGTTTTTGCCTATCCCACTTCTCACTTTCTACACCCATTATGTAGGCCCAGAGGGACACCTTAGTAATAACCTCTCACAGAGTAGACCCTATCATCTAGGGAGCAGGTAGGGGAAGGCTGTTTTGAAGTGGGGCAACTGTTTCATTTCAAAACTCATAAATCGTCCATGTGGGTGTGGCAGAGGGCTCCAGGATAAATTCAGTCATACTGGTGGCAATGGATTGTAAGTTTTAAGAAGTTCAGGGTATTCAACTAAAGGCAGTCTCTCAACACTTGCTCACTCTTCATATCTCTCAGCAGGTATCCCTTGGCCAAGCGGGTTCCATGTGGGAGGGTTGGTGTGGAGAGCAGTGCTGAGCCCTGGGAAGGCTCAAGGACATGTTCTTGTCCAAGTTGGGATATCAGGGACCAGCAGCCTTCTGTGAAGCCACACTTGCTCCTCTAGAGTGCAGATTCTGTGTCCTCTTCATAAGAAGGCTCTTCTCAAAAAAGACTCCACTAAAAATCAATTGATAGCTCATCCAGAAAAAAATGTGTTATTCAAAGATGAAAAGATAATCATTGGAATTAACTCCCTAAAAAGGTTTAGCAGACTACTACAAGGGATACGTTATTGATGGATAGGGTTCTGAAGGTTTCCTTGAAAAGACAGAGTTTGTATCCCATGAGATCCTATCTTCTTTTTTGGTTTGACAGTGTCAGCGCAGAGGCAGGAGAATCGAGGAAAAGGGTGAATTAACAGGTAAGGTTCTGTTCTCCCAACACAACTGCTCCAAGGGTGAACCAAAGCCTCAATCCTGCACAGCCAAAGTCACCTTCCTAGTCTGAGCCTGTCAAAGTTGTTAAAGACCCTCTCAGAGAGCAGAGGTCCCAGAGGCCATGAACACAAGGAAGACTCTCAGACCTTGGGACACTCTCACATCCTCCACACATCCTGACAAAGAAAGAGGGAAGAGGCTGGACATACAACGTGTGTGCGATACAGTGCAACAAATCTTGGTGGAATGGGAAAGCAGGAATTGTGTGGCCTGCTAGGGGTAAAGAGTTTAAGCACACTAAACCTGAGATTCCTCCCGTGAAATAGCTTTTTTTGGAAGGAATGAACAGGCTATTTGTAGGGATCACATGATACAATTCGTGGGAAAGTCCTTGAGAAATGATTGCCCATGAAGCGTGTGTGAGCCCCTCCATTGTTTCCCGTGACCATTGGACATGATCTCCCCATTCTTGGAGCTCCTGGAATCTATTTCTCTAGAAGCCTCACCCAACAGGCTATGGCATGCAGCCCCAGAGCAGGTGTTTTCCTCCTGCCCTCACCACCTGTAACCCAGTCTCCTGATTTCCCAGCTTGGAGAGCTTGCCAGGGAGGCGCCGTGGGGACACCAGGTGTGAGTCCTCCTCGGAAAAGGTGATTCCTGTTTATTCCCTCTTTCCTGCTCCCCCTCCTGAGCATGGCCTGTGCTCTCCAGGTTCCCAGAGCACTCTCAGGGGGATAAGAAATGGGACCACAGAGAGAACAAATGCACAGGAAAGCCATGGGGATTGGGTCAAATGTCTGCGAGAAACCCGGGATGCAAGCAATCAGTTGGGACGGAGGCAGCAGCAGCCCCTCCCCGGCCAGGCCTGCTAGGGCTCCCTGCCCCCTTCTTCCTCTGACTAAAGCCTCTGATTTCTTTCCTGCAGCCCCCTGCGCAAGGAACCTGGACCGGCCAGACACAGTCGCGTCACCTGTCACCCGTGGGCCTTTCCACCTCCCCGGGATGACCGCCCGCCAAAGGGGGACCGTGCAGAGGGTGCTGCTCCATCTGGGACCCCTTTGGTGGCCTGGTGTCTGGCCGCCAGGCGACCTCCACACCCACAGAGTGACCCGCCTGTGAGATCTCTGGCAGGGTCCTCTGGGAGACTTGCCTCTGGCGGCCCACTCTTCCCTCCAGGGGCACAACCACCTGCCCCTCTGTGGGAGGCCCCAGCAGCACTGCTGGGGGTGAGAACCTCCCTCCAGGTGGTGTCTGGGGAAGCCCACCCTCCCTTTGCAGGCACCATCCTGGTCCTTTCATTTCCTTCCTCCTTCCCTCCCTTTTACTCCTTCCCCCCTTATTCCACCCTGACCACCCCCTCCTCCCCACCACTGGCCATTTCCCTCTTTCTACAATCCTCCCTGGCACTGCCCCCCACATTCCCAACCTTGTTTTTGACCTTTACCCCGAGCCCACTCACCCCTGCATCCTGGCTTCCCACACCCCGCTCCTCTTTTACCGTCTTCCCAAAGTTCCTCTCATCCCCACCGGCAGCTCTTCCATCTCTGCCCCAGGTGGCTTTTGGCCCATTCCACCTGCCAGCCCTCTGTTCCTCCCTTTCCTCCCCCACAACCCTGTCCTGCTCCCTGCCCCTGCCCACCCCTTCCCTTGCCTTGCCTTGCCTCTCCCCTCTGCCCTCTGTACCTTCAGAACATCTACAGAGGGCATGGGCAAGAGGCATCCCTGCACCCCACCCTTGTGCCCTCTCCCTCCCCTTAATTCAGCCCAGTGAAATCAGGGCCAATCCTAGGCTGTGCAGGGGTGTCCTGGGCAGTCGCCCTCTACCCCTGACCCCTGCACACCTGGCTGCTGCTGCTACAACTTCAAGCAGCCCAACTAACCCCCTGTCCATTGGGGTGGACATAGAGCCACAAGTCCAGGCCAGCCCAGTGGACTTAAACCTGGAATCAGGTACGTTGGCTTCTGGGGCCTCTCAGGCCACGCCCAGGGAGGAGCCAGTGGGGGCCTGGCCACTTCGCAGGTGGTGGATCCTGGAGGGAGACCAGGGAGAGCCACCTGTGGCAGGAGGACTTCTCTTAGCCCTCCGTACAAAGAAGCACTATAATCGGACCACGTTCCAGCCACTTCTCCAATTGGGGGACAATCTAAAGTCCTCCTTAGAAAACGTCCACCAGAAAAAGGGCTGAGGGATCCCCAAGGCCAAGGGAAGAGAAGCCCCTCACCCAGATCAGAGATTTTCCTGACACCCTTTCTTGATGATCCCATCAGGCCTGGAAAAAACACAGGATTTCCAGGAACCCAGAAGAAACAACATCGTACGGAGGGCCCTTCACTGGATTACACACCGGAAAAAGACCAAGGGGCAGGAAGGACCCCCAAAGGGAGCAAAAGGAAGACCAGCCCCTGGGATGTCCCCACGCACCGGAGAAAAAGAATCTGAATCCAGCTGCTCCCGAAAGGGAGCTTTAGCTGCACCAAATGCACTCCCTGAACCTCAGGCTGGACCTGGGGGGGACTGGGGCCTCAGAAAGAAGCCACGGAAACCCCACCCCAGAAAAGTCCGCTTTGAGGCTTCCTCAGAGTGTCTCATTTATTATCCTGACTCTGCCCCCTGTGAGCTCCTGCCAGACGCAGTGGTTTGCCACGACAAAGTAAAAAACCCAGAACATTCGGGGAGACATTTCAAATGGGGGAGATTGTGCTGCATAGGGTGTTTCCCACACATGAACTAATGTGTTCTAGAAATAAAGTTATTCTTCCTTCAAGCCGCTGCTTTTCATGATAATTTGTTATTTCTCCAACAACTCACACACCAAGCACTAACCAACGGAAAAAGCAAAATGCCACAGTAGCTCAAAACTCCCTTACAGTTTGGTAATGTAATCTGAGAATTACCCCCAACTGAGAATTCTTAAATGTGACTTTTGAGCGGGTGGTGAGTCAAGCCCAAGGCAACACATTCCTCTTGCCCAAAATGCGTCATCCATGGCAGCAATGTCTCCAGGTATTGGCAGGTTACTAACACTTTTATATAGCATCTAAGAAACTTTGTGCTTGATTTTTTTGAAAGAAATTTTCCCACACAACAGGGATGATGGAATGCCAGGGTGTCAGGAGCTAAGTGGCAGCACTTGACAAAGACCAAGTGGGCGTGGCTAGTGTAATGACCCTAGACTCAAAGCAGCAGTCGCAAGAGTCTGCCCTGCAGAAACCTATGATATTGGGTAGGGGATTGTGGGATATGTGTAAGTGAAATAGAAAATCTACTCAATCCTTTCTTGATTTGTATAAGAGAAGGATTTTAGATCAAGTGCCAAAAAGCAGTCATGCCCCCTCAGTCAATTCCAAAATCAGGATCATTTACAGACCTGGAAGCCCTGACTGAAGGGATGCCCGGGTCTTCTTCAGGTAGCACCCTGCTATGCTTCCCCCTTTTATACTGTTCATCTTCCTCCCAGCTTTCCCCATGAGAAAAGGAAATGATCAGACACTCAGGGATTATTGGACACTGACTCAGAACTGACATTAATTTTGAGGCCCAAAATATCCCTGTGACCCCAATCTGAACATGCATTTGGGGCTACCAAACTGGGCCATGTGGCTGCCCCGAGGTGGCTTTGTTTGTTTTGCTTGTTGTTTGTTTTTATTGTTTCAGAAGGCACCAGGAACCAAACCAGGACCTTTCCTGTAAGGCAGGGGCTCAAGCACTTGAGGCACATCCACTCCCAAACCAAGATTTATTTGACATATACACAGGATGTCGCTCCCTGTTGGTGGGTTTCTGTTCCTGTATTTTCAAAGTAAACAGCTGCAGGAACCCTCGCTGCTGTCTGTGGTTGTGCGTGGGCCCCTCTCTCCCTGAGCTGTCCCCAGGGCATGGGGTCCCTTCGCCCCACCCCACCCACCGCAGCTTCAGGCAGCTCTGCCATACTTGCTTCTCACAGCCCTTCATGTGGCAGGGGAGGGTATCGTGGGCACCTTGCCTCACCACCTGTAAGCCCAGAGGTCCCTGACCAGAGCACGGTGTGCACCCTGGTGTCCTGAATCACTTTGTGTCCCATGTCTGGCCCTGGGGACAAACTGGGGACCTCACCCAGACATCTTCTGCTGGCCTCCAGGGAGGATGTTCATGTGGCACCCCCCCCAAATAAAGTGCCCCCAGGGGTCGGGTGTGCCTCCCAGCATCTCTGTGGGGCTCCAGGACCACCCCACCTGGGAAGCAGGTGCTGTTCTCCTCACGCAGTGCCCACATCCACCTCCCCCCCAGTTCCATCACCCGGCATGTCCAGAACCCAACAGGTGCTGAGAAGGTTCAGGAGGGAATCCTCCCAGCTTCACATCCCTCCAAGGTGTTGCCAGTCAGGTCTGGAGATGCAGAGTGGCCAAGAGCTGGTACAGAACCCAGATGACAAGGCCGCGAGCGCACACTCCACCCTGGGGAGGGGGCTGGGTGCCCCAGGAGCTGCCCTGGCAGACGTGCGTGAATGGTGGGCTTGAGGCAGGGTATGGGGCTGGGGCAGGGAGGTGCCTCTAGGTGAAGCGGGTGACAAGAGGGGTGCCTGGGGGTCAGGAAGGAGAAGAGGACCCATGTACATACACACGTGGCTGAGGGCAGGTGCTGGGGGGGCCCCATGCAGGCATCTGGCCAGAGAGCAGGGATCTGGTCCAATGTACCAGCAGTTCCCAGAGGAGTTTCCACAAAACACTGGGTGTTAGCACATGAAGAAAGAATGCCGTGGCCATGGAATTATGGGAAACTCTCAGGAAAGCTAGGCAGGTGTTTTCCAGTAGGCAAAAATGGGCTCCTTGCAGGACATGCTCAGGGAGTGGGTCATGGGGCACATGGGCAGAGAAGGGGAAAGGCCCAGAGCAGGGGTCACCCTGCGTCCTTGAAGCCCCTCCCATCTTACCACTCCAAACACTTCCTGGCCCTCTCCATTCCCCCCGGCGTCTGAACCCCCACGCCCCATTATCCCATCAGACAGCCATCCAGCCTCCTCTCCGACCTCCCCCAAGTGGCCACTCTCACTTGGTGGCCAAAGAAAAGCAAGAACACCTCCCTCTGACTTCCCAAACTCCTCGCCTCTCTGTGAAGGTTCCAGAATGCTCCATGCATGTTTCCACCGGTTCCCTGCCCGGCACGATCTCCCAGTGTCTACTCCCTGGTGGCACCTCTGCTCCTGCTGAGGCTCCCCTTTGCCGGGCCAGGCAGCCTCACCCTGAAGTGGCATTGCTGATGGACTGAGGCCGGTGGTCCCTGGCCCAGTCCTGGCCCTGGTAGGAGGGAAGGAATACAACATGGCTCCTGCCTGCACTTTCTGCCCCTTTGGGAACTCGGGCTCCTTCTCATTCCCCTTGAACTAAGCACGAGGCCCAGCAGGATTGCCCAGCAGCAGGTGGGCGGACAGAGAACAGCCCCAACTGTGGGGAGCAGGGGCCTAAGTGAGGGTGACTGTCAGTGGCAGCTCAGGCTTGCCAGCCCCAAGGTCAGGGGGCCCAAGGAGTCCTGAGGATTGGAAAATGGTCCCATCATGCATCAGCTTCCCACCTAAGCCACATGGAGTTTTTGGGTTGAAGTTTTGCTCCATAGAAACCACTTTTGGGTGAGATGGTGTTATGGGGTGAACTGCATCCCCTTAGAAGACACATTCAAGCTAACTCCCAGTCCTGGGAAAGGAGCCTTATTTGGAAATTGGGTCTTTGTGGATATGATTCGCTAAACTAAGGCAAACTGGAGGTGAGAGGGCCCTGATCCAAAAGGGCTGGTGGCCTCATACCAAGAGGGAGAATGGACACAAATGGACACTGGGGAGATGGCCACACGATGACAGAGTGGAGAACCAAGGATTGCCACCACCACCAAGAAGCCTCCACGCTAAGGATTCCAGGGTCTTGCCTACAGGGCCAAGACCACAGATCTCTGCTCGTAAGTCCCCAGTTGGTGGCATTTGGATGCCACAGTCCTGGGAAGCTGAGATGGATGGACATCTCAGCTTGTTTTTCCAGCACCTGGACAAAAATTCCTCCCTTTGACACTCACTGGCCTGTCCCCTTCCAGCTTCCCCAAAGATATCCATGTGGGCCTCAGGGTGGCCAGCTGGCCGTGAGGTGCTGGTGGCTGGGGAGGCAGACAGGGGTATGCCCACCCCTTCTGGACTGACTGGGGTCCCCCACGAAGACCAGCTCCAGGCCTAACCCAGGTCCCATAGGCACGAACTCATCTGTGAGTAGGATCTTGGAAGATGTTATTGGTTAACTTGAGGCCAAAGAGAATTGGAAGGGGCCTTGACCCTGTGTGGCTGGAGTCTTAGAGCAGAGGCTCTTGGAAGAAGGCAGATGCTGTGTGATGGGGGCAGGAGCAGTCAGGGGGCTGACAGGCCAGAGCTGGAGCCACAGACCCTGGAGAAAGCACCCTTAGGTTTGGCCTTCTGGCCTCGGAAGCGGTGAAAGGGTAGATGCCTCCTGCCTGCTCCTGTGTCCGTCGTGTTTGTTACAGCAGCGCAGGCTGAGCGTCGGGGCCAAGCTCGCCTGGGTGATGGTGAGGATCTGGTTCCCCACCTGGGTGCAGGCAGGGGTCTCCCCTGAGGTAACCAGCTGGCTCTGGTGCTTCTGGCGTCTCCACCAGGAGGCGCTGTGGGCCTGGGAGCCACCCGGGTGGGGTAGCCTGTGGACCTGGTGCTGCCCCATGGAGTATTGGTGTTGGGTGGCCTGCACCCACTACCTCAGTTTCCCCTCCTGTGCCCATGCTTGAGGTGATTCCAGTGTTGTGTCAGTGTTGTTCATTCCCTAAATATGTGAGGAGGGCTTCCTGTGTCCAGGTGGCATCAGGAATCCTGAGGGATCTAATTCCCACCCCTGGGGAGGGGTCATTCTCCTGAAGAGCCTGACAATGATGGGGAGCAGGTGTCATCCCCTCCTGGAGAAGAGAGCAGAGCGCAGTGAGGAGAGGGCCACTGCAGACATGTGGGGAAAGTGATGGCACAGGCAGGGGGCCAAGCGGTCAGAGCCACCAACCTGTTCTGCTCTGCTCTGAGGTCCCAAGGCATGGACATCCGAGCGGAATGGGGCCCACCACTGTCTGGTGACAGGGCTGCCAGGGGCACTGGGTGGCCTTGGAACTGTTCATCCTGCCTGCAGCTTTTCCAAGGCAGGTGAGGGCCATCAAACATGCCTCCCAGGCATTGCCCAGAGCCAATGTCCTGCATTCCATGCCAAGGACATGGAGGGCTCCATGGCCAGAGGTTGGAGCCCCATGTGCCCATGGTGGGGCCACCTCCCCGCCACACGGCTCCCCCCCTCCCTGGGACTGACTGGACACAGATCCCCAACAAGGCTGGGCCCTCAAGGTCAGCAAGCCGTGACCCCTAGCCTGAGGCTGAGAGTCAAGTGAAGGCTCCTGTACCAAGTAGATGCTGCACAGTCAAGAGATGACAGGGTGTGACTGAGGAGCTGCTCCAGAGTCAGATCTGTGGTCCCAGCTCCCAAGAAGACCCCACCTGGCAGCCACTGGGCTGCCTCTTGAACCACCCCCTCCCTCAGAAAGGGGATGTCACCTCTCCAAGACATTCTTCCTGCCATCAGGATGTCCCTCTGTCCCCTGGCATGACAGAAGGAAATGCCCACCAGGTCACATCCCAGGTCCCCCCTCCCCTAGGTCTGTTTTCTGTCTCGGCATCTCGCTCTGCATCAAAAGCAAGGCCGGTTGGTGGATTCTCAGAAAGTTAAATGTAGCATAACCCTAGGACTTGGCAATCCCACTCTAAGGTTTCTGCCCAAGAGAATTGAAAAAGGTGGCTGGGATGGATTCTTGTACCCCAACATTCACTTCAGCTTTATTTGAGTTAGTCCAGAGGTGGAGGCCACCCAAGCATTCATCAGCAGATTCTGGGGAAGCAAAATGTGATCCAGCCAGCTGATGGAAAGTCACTCAGCCACACAAAGGAGGGGAGCAGATGTAGCTCAGTGGTTGAGCACCTGCTTACCATGTACAAGGGCCCAGGTTTGATCTGTGGTACCTCCTAGAAACAAAAACAAACAGTAAAAACAGGAATGGAGTTCTGACCCACATTGCAATGTGGGGACACAGTACTGAGGGATAGGACCAGGTGCAGGAGGCCACTATTGTTTGGTTTCACTTACATGAAATATCCAGAATAAGTAAATTCATGGCAATAGAAAGTAGATCAGAGATATATTCACATACCATAAAATCTATCTATCCAAAGAGTATAATCGGTGGCTTTTAGTATAATCACAATTTTGTGCATTCATCACCACAAAAAACTTTAGAACAATTTCATTACTCCAAAAAGAAAAAGTCCATACTCCTTAGCAGTCCTTCCCCATCCCTGCATAATCACTAATCTAATTCATGTTTATGAATTGATTTATATTAGCGTTTTATGTAAATGGAATCATACAGTATGTTACACAATATAATTAGTTCATAATAGCTCAGTCCTACAGTATTTGTCCCTTTGTGTCTGGCTTGCTTCACTCCCCATAATACCCTCCAGGTTCACCCATGTTGTCATAGGCTTCACGACATGTGACCTACGTATTCCATCTGCATAACGTTCCATTGTGTGACTATACCACAGTTTGTTTATCCATTCATTGGCTAATAGACACCTGGGTTGTTTCCAACTTTAAGCAATTGTGAATAACGTCACTACAAACACAGGTGTGCAGATGTCTGTTCATGTCACTGCTCTCAGTTCTCCTGGGTATATACCCAGTAGTGGCATTTCCAGGCCATGTGGCACACCTACATTGAAATTTCTTAAGAACTGCCAAACAGTCCTGAAGAAGATATATGAGAATATTGAGATATATATGAACACATTTCAAAACTGCTCAAAGAAAAAAAAAAGAACATCAGAGGTGACAAGGGGCTGGTGGTGGGGACACAGGGAGTGGTGATACCTAATGGGGCCAGGGGTCCATCTGGGGTGATGGAAGAGTTTGGGTGGTGGGTGGAGGTGACATGAATGAAATAAATGACACTGAGTTGTGCATTTATAAATGGCTAAAATGGGAACTTTTGTGTGATATGTATTTTACCACAATAAAATTTCAAACAAAACCAATAACCAAAGCCAAGAAGATAAGGGGATTATTTCTCAGGGAATTTTTCCAGCCTCTCCCTGTGCCTGGCCTGGCAGTGGGGACACCTGTGTGTCTGCGGGGTGCAAGGCCAGTAGGCTTTCCCAAAGACAGACTCCCAGTGTGGCCTCGGCTCACCTGGTGCACTGCCACACGGCCACTTTCCACTCTCTGCAGTCTTCCAACCATTCATGCCTCATCTGGGTGCTCCTCATCCCAAGTGCCGACAGGCAGCCAAAGTCTGCTCCCTCAGAAAACCCAGGATGACTTCTCTAAGCTCCCCTTGGAAAGGTCCAGAACCTAGATCTGCCCTGCCCCACCCCAACCCCAAGAAGCCAAGCATCTAGCTCCTCATGCACGAGTGACACAAGACCCCTTCCTGGTGTGGAAGGATGATCATTGCAGGTCATGGTCAAAGGAAGGTGGCCAAAAGGAGGAGCCAGCTCAGGGTCACAAGCACGGGGCCAGAGGGGACTTTTGAAAGCCAGAGCACTCCCTCTACCCTCAAGGAACCAGACCCTCCCTCATGCTTTGGTGAGTGCCCCCCCAGCTGGGCTGGGAGCTTGTTTTGAGTGGATTATTCCAGTCCCAGATTGATGTCTAACAGGGCCATCATTGGATCTTGAGTCTGACATACTTAACCTAAACTCTAGTGCCCCTTGTTTACCTGAAATTCAAATCTAACTTGGCATCCTGGGTTTCACTCTCTCTTTTATTATATACCCTGAACCGCCCCCTCCCCCCCCCACGGAGATGGCTCCTGCATTGTCTACTCATTGTTTTTGCTCGCTATTGTTGTCTGCTCACTGTCTGCTCATTGTTGCTCACTGTGTCTGCTCATCCTCCTTAGGAGGCACCTAGAACCAACCTGCTACCTCCCGTATTGGAGGCTGGCATCCTACAGCTTGAACCACATCTGTTCCCTGCTTGTGTTGTTTGGTCATTGTTCATTGTTCCTATCAGTTGTCTGCTAACAATATCTGCTTGTTTTCTCTGCTCACTGTGTCCACTCGTGTCTCTCATCTTCTTGATGATGTACATAAAACTGAACCGGGACCTCCCATGTGGGAGGCAGGCATCCAGCTGCTTGAGCCACATCCTCTCCCATCTTTTTTTATCCCACCCTCTCTCCTGTGGTTTTTATTTTGTGTGTGCCAGCTGCTTCTCTGTGTCCACTCACTCTGCATTCTTCTGTGTCTGTATTTATTTATTTATTTATTTATTTATTTATTTATTTATTTATTTTTGAAATTTTCCCTTCCCCCTTGTGGTGTGCTTGCTGTCTGCTCTGTGTGTCCATTCCCTGGGTGCTCTTCTGTGCTCTCACTTGTCTCCCTTCTTTTGTTGTGTCACCTTGCTCAGTCGGCTCTCTGTGGCACTTGTGGGGTGGGCAGTGCTCCGCAGCATGTAGGCGAGCCTGCCTTCAAAAGGAGGTCCCGGGACATGAGCCCACGGCCTCCCATATGGTAGACAGGAGCTGATCTGATTGAGCCACAGCTGCTTCCCCCCTCTGTTTTTTTAGGAGGTACCAGAGATTGAACCGACGACTTCATACATGGGAAGCAGATACTCAACCACTCTACTCTCTCTTTTTGTAAATTTTTTTATTTTGAAATAATTTGAAACTTGAAAGCTCAGTTGCAAAAATAGTACAAAACTCATACAGAGAACTCCAACCACTTCCCCAGATACCCACATCCACCAGCCTAATATTTTGCCACATTTGCTGCATCATTCCATCATCTATCTGTCATCTAAGTCTTTTCTAAACCTTTCAGGGTAGATTGTGCACTCATGCTTCTTGAATACTTCTTACAGGCATGTCCATTTCCTAAGAAGAAGATATTCATTTATGTAAAAACAAGTGCAATTTTCTTTTCTTTTTAAAGAAGGTTTAGGTTACATAAGTGATATGCCAAAAATATAGGGGGAAGTGCAGTTTTCAATTCAAGAAATTTTCCCTTGAGATAAAGCTGACAGTCTATAATCCAATTTTTTTTCTTATGTCCCAGAATTATCCTCTTGAGACTTTTCCCCTCTGTTGTTAGATCCCATCCAGGATCATGTATTGTATTTAATTGTCACTGTCTCTTCAGTGGCTCTTCACCCAGTTGTGGAAACGTACAAACGACATCGACTTTCCCATCTCGGCCCTCTGGAGCATAGCATTCAGTGCGGTTGATCACACTCAGTGTTGTGCTTCCCTCATCACCACCCTTTACCAGAACTGTCCATCACCCCAAACAGAAACCCAATGCCCATTGAGCAATAACTCCTCCCTTAGACATGGCACTGGCTGTTCTACTCCCCTGGAAGGAGCGAACACCTGAAAGCTTACCCCCAAAGCATGGATGAAATCCAGTCTGGGTGCTGGCTCAAGTTTCTTCATTCCCAAAACCCTCTGGCCACTCACCTGGCCCACCCTTGCCTGCCCGTGGGGGAGGACAGAATCAGAGCTAGAGTGGACAGGGTTCTCTGTGTCTGGTGGATGGGCCTCAAGATCCCTTCCCACCCTCTTATTTGGTCTGTGCTTCTGCAGCAATCTGGGAGAAAATGATCGGAAAGAGGGTGAGAGCCCTGGCGAGGCAGAGAAGATGGAAGTGGCCCAGCAGCGGGTGAGGCTGGGGCTGGCCTCGTAGAGGGAAGAGGCAGTGCATTCTGGGAAGCAGGTCCTTTGGTGGCTTCCCCACAGACTGGGCTGGAGGCCAGGCCGAGGATGGAAACTTTCTCAAGCAGGCACAGAGGTGACCTGCAGGGCATGGCCAGAGCTTTTGGGGTCCCTGAGAGGCACCAGGAGCCAGGAGCACAGCTGGTGTGCTCTGCCACCAGAGCTGAGCACCCAGTGGCTCTGTGTACTTGTTGCATCAGTCTGCTCGAGTTGCATCCTCTCTTTGGGAAGGCAAAAAGATGCATTAGCTGATTACGATTGACTTTTTAACTTCCTCTGGGCTCTGACATCCCCTGATATGGAATTATCAATCCGAAGATGAGAGAAAGAACTGGCCATTCTGGAAAAACAGATATCCCCAGGCATTGGTTGTTTAAGCATAATTGCCATGTGTCTATTGAAGGTGTGTGTGTACGTACTTTGTGCAGAATGAAAGATGTTACTCTCATCTCTAGGAAGTTATCATCTAGCAGAGATTTTTCCCCCCATGTCTCATTTATTTATTTCTTTATCTATTCATTTTACACTTTTTAAATTAAAGTTAGTAGATTACAAAGAATATTACATTAGAAAACATTAAAAACATAAGAGGTTCCCATATACCCCAATCCCCACCTCCCATACATCATTTCTCTAAATTGTATTTTTTGAAGATATATACATCACAACAAATGTTACATTAAAAAATATAAGAGGTTCCTGTATACCCCCACTCCCCCACCCCACAAGATTTTTTTTAAAAGAAAGAATCTCAGTGTACCCACTTTGGGTTCATACAAAATACACACCAATGAAGGTTAGAAACAGTGTAAGCAGCTGCCATGCTGGAGGCCCCACAGGAGGCACAAAGAACTGGAATTCTGGTGCAGATGAAGCAGTTGGAGGACTTTGGGGAGGGTGAAAGTGAGAGCACAATGATCATCTTGTTGGAATTCCAACTTTGGTTCTGCTTTTAGTCCCCAACTTGTTCTTGACAAACCTACCAAGTGCACGTTCATGGGACAGAACAGTCTCTTCAACAAATGGTACTGGGACAACTGGGTATTTATAACCAAGGAATGAAAGAGGACCCATATTTCACTCTGTATACAAGAATCAACTCAAAATAGACCATAGATCTAAATATAAAAGCCAGGACCATAAAACTATTATAAGAAAATGTAGGGAAACATCCTAAAGACCTGGTGGTAGGTGGTAGATTCTTGGACCTTATACCCAAAGCACATTCAACGAAAGAAAAAATAGATTAATGGGACCTTCTCAAAATTTAGCACTTCAGCACCTCACAGGACTTTGGCAAAAAGGTGAAAAGACAGCCAACACAATGGGAGAAAATATTTGGAAATCACATATCCAATAAGGGTTTAATATTTAGGATATATAAAAAGATGTTACGGGAAGCAGACTTGGCCCAGTGGTTAGGGTGTCTATCTACCACATGGGAGGTCTGCAGTTCAAGCCCCGGGCTTCCTTGACCCATGTGGAGCTGGCCCATGTGCAGTGCTGATGCACCCAAGGAGTGCTGTGCCATGCAGGGGATTGTCCCCCACATAGGGGAGCCCCACACTCAAGGAGTGTGCCCCGTAAGGAGAGCCGCCCAGCGTGAAAGAAAGTGCAGCCTGCCCAAGAATGGTGCTGCACACATGGAGAGCTGACACACAAGATGATGCTACAAAAAGAAACACAGATTCTTGTGCCGCTGACAGCAACAACAGCAGACAAAGAAGAACACACAGCAAATAGACACAGAGAACAGACAACCTGGGTGGGGGTGGGGGAAAGGGGAGAGAAATTTAAAAAATAAATAAATAATAAAAATATTTTAAAAATAAAAAATAAAAAAAATAAAAAAATGTTATAACTCAACAATAAAAAGACAAATGACCCAATTGAAAAATGGGCAGGCTGGTGCCCATCCTCTATTGGAGGCACAAGCCTACTCGGGAGCTCTTCCGTGACTGGAATTGAAAGCTCCACTTCCCAAAAACGGGGGAGGAAGAGACAGTTGGGCACCAACTGCAGCTACTGATGAGTAAACTCAGTGGGCTAAAGTATAATCCTGAGAACAGCTAAAGTTTCAACATGTCCAAGTCAGAAAGAGGCCAGGAGCCACGGGGAGCGGGGCAGACTAGGAATCCCAGTGCTGGTGGGGACTGGCTTCTTTCCATTGAGGTCGGAATGCAGCTCTAGCCTCGGCCCCAGTCCCACCTCCAGCAGGGAGGAAGCTGCGGGGACCTGCGCCAGCCTCTCTGGGAAATTACCGGGCAAGCCGCCGAGGCTAGTAATTGTCCTGCTCTGATGGCACGAGCCACCCCAGGAGCTGTTCTGTGATGGGAATTGGAAGCCCCATTTCCCAAAAACAAGGGCTCAGGAGACGGTGGACTGCTTTGGCTACTGATATGTAGACTCCAGTAGTTAAGGTATAACCTGAGGAACAGCTGGGGTGTGAATCTGCCAAAGTCGGAAAGAGGCTGGTGGCCGCCATTTCACTCCGCCCCCAGCCTGAGGGGAAGCCTTACTGACAAACTCTCTGTGTGGACAGGAACCGGTTTCTTTCAAAGGAAAGGGCTAGCGTTGGCTTCAGCCCCACCTCTGGCAGGGAGGAGGCTAGTGGGCTCTGCACCAGGCTACCCAGCTAACTGCAGGTCCATTTTGGCTGGCCCAGACTGAAAATCAGAAGTCTACTGGGGCAACTGAGGTCATCTTGGATCCGCACTGCATAGATTGCTGCCCACACCTGCAGCTCCATCCCTGCCACAGGCAGGGGAGAAAGGAGCATGAAGCTTCACCAGTCTCTCTGGGCAACTACAGTCTAGGCTTGCATGACTTGGATTGTTTCACACAGCTGCGACTCTGTCCCTACTCCTGGCAACGGAGAAGGTGGGGAGAAGGATCAGTCCCTGGGGCAATGAGGGCAGCTTGAGCCTCCACAGCTTATAGCGCCAACTACACCCTTCACTCCTACTGCACAACCAGCAGGGGAGACAGGGCAGGAAGCCCTAAAGAGAAAAACTGCACCCAGAATAAATACTCTAATAAACCAGATGCCAAGATACCAACAAAACATTACAATCCATACCAAGAAACAGGAAGCTATGGCCCAGTTAAAGGAACAAGATTAGCCTCCAGATGATGTAAAGGAGTTGAGACAACTAATCATAGATGTCCAAACAGTGTAAAGAGACTAGGGATATTAAGAACACATTGGATGAGCGCAAAGAAGAATTTGAAAGCTTACGTAGAAAAATAGATCTTATGGGAGTGAAAGGTGCAATAAATGAAATTTTAGAAAACATTAGAATCATGTAATAACTGATTTGAGGAGGCAGAAGAAAGGATTGGCGAGCTTGAAGAAATGGCCTCTGAAAATGAACATAGAGAAAAACAGATGAAGAAAAGAATGGGAAAAATTGAATAAGATCTCAGGGAAATAAATGACAGCAAAAGGCAGGCAAACGTTAAGTGTCATGAGTGTCCCGGAAGGAGAAGAGAAGGGGAAAGGGGCAGAAGTAATATTTGAAATAATAATGGTAGAAAATTTTCCAACCTTATTGAAGGACCTAGATATCCATGTTCAAGAAGCACAACATACTCCCATCCAAAAAAATCCAAATAGACAAATGCTGAGACACATGCTAATCAGAACGTCAGCTGCCAAAGACAAAGAGAGAATTCTGAGAACAGCAAGAGAAAAGCAAGGCATTACATGTAAGGAATACCCAGTAAGATGAAGTGATTTCTCACCAGAACCATGGAGACAAGAAGACAGTGTTCTGATATGTTTAAGATACTACCAGAGAAAAACTTCCAGCCAAGAATCTTATATCCAGCAAAACTGCTCTCAAAATTGAGGGTACAAATAAAATATTCACAGATAAACAGAAACTGAGAGAATTTCTAAGCAAGAGACCAGATTTTCAGGAAATACTAAAGGGTGTGCTAGAGCCTGAAAAGAAAAGTCAGGAGAGTGAGGCCTGGAAGAGAGTCTAGAAAAGAAGTTTATATCAATAATAGTAACTAAAAGTGCCAAAGGAGTGGTGAAAATAAAATATGACAGATAAAACTAAAATAGTCAGGAATAAACTTAACCAACAATATACAGCACTTGTATTCAGAAAACTGCAGCTCAATGTTAAAAGAAATTTTTAAAAAGCTCTAAGTAACTGGATGAACATTCCATGCTCATGGAATCGAAGACTAACTATAATTAAGATGTCCATTCTACTCAAATTGATTTAGAGATTCTATGCAATCCTAGTAAAAATTCCACTAGCATAAAAAAATTTTGAAAACATGATCATCAAATTTATTTGGAAGGATAAGTGGTCCTGAATAGCCAGAATCATCATAAAAGATAAACAAACCCATGTCTCCAGACTTTAAGTCATATTAGCTAGGTATAGTGTTAAAAACATCATGGTATTGGTGTAAAGACAGACACAGAGATCAACGGAACCAAATTTATGGTTCAGAAACAGATGCTCACATGTATGATCAAGATTTTTTTGACTAGCCTGTCAAACCCACACAGCTCGGGGACAACAGGGTATTCAACAAATGGTGCTGAAAGAATTTGATATCCATACTAGAAAGAAGGAAAGAGGACCCCTATCTCACACCTCATCCAAAAATTAATAAAAAATGGAACAAAAACCTAAAAATAAAAGCAAGAACCATAAAATTTCTGGAAGAAATTGTAAGAAAATATCCTCAAGACCTGGTGGTAGGTGGTGGGTTCTTAATGGAGATAAGAGGAGGACTGAGATGGACTACTGATGTTTAATGTATGTAGAAGTTTTAATTAGCATTATTGCAAAAGTGTAGAAATGTATAGAGTGAATGGTAACACATAGTGAGTAACAACTAGTATATAAAAGGGGACGTGGCTGAAATGGTAGTGTAGGGATGTAAATGCCAATTGACAGAATGCTAGAGAATAATCTAGGAACTGAATAGCACAGTAATCCAAGAGGTGGATGAGAATCATGGTTGATGGTAACAGATGCAAGGGTGTCCTTTGTGAGCTAGTGCAAATGTACATCACTAAGAATGAGGGAAATGCGAATCAAAGCAACAATGAAATAATAAAACAACAAAACAAAGAAAATAAATAAGAAAGAAAAAGAAAAAACTGCAATGAGATATCATTTCACACCTACCAGAATTGTCACTATTAAAAAGACAAAGAACTACATGTGTCAGAGCGGATGTGGAGAGGTAGAAATACTTAATGATACAGACACTGTGGAGGACCCTTTGGCAGTTTCTAAAGAAATTGAATATAGATTTCCCATGTGACCCTGCAATACCACTCTTGGGCATATACCCAGAACAACTGAGAGCAGTGACAAGAACTGACATCTGCACACCTATGTTCATAGCGGTTTGCCAAAAGCTGGAAACAACCCAGGTGTCCGTCAACAGAAGGTTGGGTGAACATACTGTGATATAGTGAAACGTTGGACTGTTACGCAGGAAGAAATGAAGTAAAACATTTGCAAAATGGATGAACCTGGAGGACACTATGTTGAACGAAGCAAGCCAGACACCAATGGACAAGTACTGTATGATTGTGATACTATGAACCAAACATATTGTGGAATATATTGTACCATTGAAAAAAAATTATATGTATCCAATAAATTTAATTGAGAAATGGATGCTTTTATTCAAATGTATTTTCTTTTTTCCTTTTTAATTGTTTATATTTCAATTATGAAATGTACAAAGGAAAGTTAAAAAGATGTATCATTCCTCTTATATAAAATAAATATAAATCAATTTATAAAGATGAATTTTGATTAATGGTTACGTAGGGCTAGGGAAGGCATCTAAGAAGTGTGGAGTTTTTCTTCTCAGAGTAAAGAAATAATTCTAAAGGTTTTTGTTATGATGAACGCACAACTTTGCAATTATAATAAAAGTCATTGAATATACACCTTAGTATCGTATGTGAATATTTCTGAATAAAACCATTTAATAAATAAATAATTATATTATTATAGCCAGTACTAGCAGCTCTGTACAGCAGGGGAAACAGATTGAGGGGTGAAGTTTCTTGTTTTCATGTTTATTATTATGATTGAAATAATGAAAATACACTGCTAATGATTGAAGTGATGCATGCACAACTAGGCGAGTTACCAAAGCACTGACGTATGGTAGGATTTATTAATATGTATCAATAGAATCACTTTGGGAAAAACAAAGTTCTCAGAATGCTGGCCAGGGGAAATCATTCCTGAAGACTGTCCTGAGAAAAGCCAAGCTGCCAAGTCTGAGGAGGAAGGAGCGCAGGAGCACTGGACCCGCTGAGGGCCTAGGTCGGGGTGCGACCGCCCAGAGCCACTTCAGAACGCGCTTCCCCCAAAGGCAGCCCGGCATCAGGGACCCAGACACGCCCGACCCAGGCCAGGCGGCCTCCAGGTGAATTGAGGATGGTGAAACCCCGCTGTGGGGGGATCCCCGTGTCCTGCCACTCTCCAGCAATGAGGCGACCAGACAACCTCGCACTGCAGTTCTAAGCCAGCAGGCCAGGTTTTGACGAAGCCCGCGGCTCCGCCTTTCCGGGTGTTCCCGCCCTGTGGCTGGAGCCCCGCCTCCGCAAGCCCGGAGATTCACCCCGCGCTCCGGGTGGCTGGTGTACTGCCAGTCACCGCATCCCGCGACCGCGTAGGCCCACCCCGCCAGCAGCACGACAACCTTCGCCAGACGGACCGCGCATTGATTGGATCCAGGGAACTGTCCGTCACGGGGCTGCCACGCCCCCTTCAGGGTGGAGTCCCGCCTTCGGGTCCAGACCTCATTGGCCAGCGGTGCGGGCAGTGCGGCCGCGTCGGAGCTCCGCCCAGTGCACGTGGACGCCGCGCCAGAAGAAACCGCGGCGTTTGGGGGCGCCCGGAGAACTGCTGCGCGGCCTCCGGCGGAGTCCCCGGGACGCAGGAGGGCACGAGGGACGTGGAGTGGCCCGCGGCGTGGGCGGGCTGCGCAGAGCGCTGGGCCCCGCGCCTCGGGACCCCGCCCGCGTCCCCCGCCCCGCGGAAGCGGTAAGTTGTACCCGGCGTGGCGTCGGGGCGGGCGCAGGCCGGGCGGGGACCCCCCCAGGCGCGGAGAAGTGGGCGAGCGAGCCTCCCCGTGCTGCGCTGAGGGGGCGCCCGTCCCGCGCCCCTTCAAGTTTCTGCTAGCTCGCCTTGGCGGGGCGCGGGGTCCCGGAAAGTTGTGCGCGGCACCTCCGCCGGTCCTGCGCCCCTCAGGGCCCGGGTGGGGGCCGGGCAGGGCGGCGCCTGGCTGGGGCGCTGCTTCCCCGGGTGTGGAGGGGACGGGCGGGGGGTGCAGGGTCCCGTCGGGGGTCCTCGCCCAGCCCTGCCGGCCTGCGGCGCGGGGCCCGGTGTCAGAATAAGGGTCCCGAGGCCCACGGGCAGGGCGGCCTGCCCCCTCCCCCCAGGGTCACTCCTCCGCGCAGGGTCCCTCCTACCCCCCCCACGGACCATCCTACCCCCGTGGTCCCTCTTGACCCCCAAAGTCACTCCACCCCTCCCTACAGTCCTTCCCCCACCACAGTCCCCCACGGTCCCTCCCCCACCCCCACTCTCCTTCCAACCCCCCAAAGTCCCTCCTCCCCTGTACTGTTCCTCCCCCTCCAGGATCCCTCCTGCCCTCCCCCTCCCGCCCCCTGGTCTCCCCATAAATAGACTTAAATTTGTTTAGGGATTTACCACCTTTTGTTATCCATGTCACAGCTAATAGACATTCCTGTTCGTATTTTTTCCCCCGCAGTTTTGGCTGCCGTGGACTTATCCTAGGAATTGACTCAAGGACATGATTTCCTTTGTCTTGGATAGTTTTCTTGGAGTGGAATTATCAAGAATTGTGGTAAGTTTATATTTTCAAGAAACTGACAAAATGCTTCCCAAAGTAGCAGCACCATTTTGCATTCTCACCAGAAATGGTTGAGGGCTCCAGTTTTTCCATATCTTCTTGAATAGTTGGTGTTATGTCTCTTGGTTTTAGCCTTTCTAGTATGTACAGCAGATTTCAACTTGTATTTCCCTAGTGAAAAAATGGATTGAACTTTTCTTCTCTGGTCAATGTGTATTCCCATTTTTTCCATTTTTAAGTGCTGTTTGCCCTTAAAAAACAAAACAAGTTTATTCGTACGTATCAAGAAAGCATACAGTTCATCCACGGTGCACTATCCGTGGTAGTTGGCACAGTCACATAGTTGTGCCTTGATCACCTCGGTCATCATTACAGTGTTCTCATTATTTTAGTAATAATAATGATAATAATAAATGTAAAGTAAGAAAATCCATGCCCTCGCCATCTCTCTCGGCTTCCGTTGCTGTCCACAGATCCCATTTCTGGCTACTTTTGCACAAATATATTTTTTCCCTGTATAAATTGTTTCATATTCATTTTATATAAATGGAAGCATACATTATGTTCCATAATCCACATAGGTCATTGTAACACAAGCTTCCTGCACTTGTCCTTTTGTGTCTGGCCTGCTACCCTCAACCAAAGTCCTCCGGGTTCATCCATGCTGTCATATGGTTTATGACTTACTTTGTTCTTACCTCTGCACAAGAGTCCGCCGTGTGAATCCACCACAGTTTATCTGTTCATCGGCTCATGGACACCTGGGTGGCTTCCAGCTTTTGGAAATTGTGACTAACGCCCCTGTAAATGTAGGTGTGCAGATGTCTATTCGTGTTGCTACTCTCCGTCCTTAGCCTTATTGCAGGATCCCGTCGCAATTTTCTATTCAACTTCTTCAGGAACTGCCAAACACAGGAACTCCTCCACAGTGGCTGTACCATTCCGCATTCCTACCAGCAGTGAATAAGTGTTCCTATCCCTTGACATCTCCAACACTTGCAGTTCTCTGGCTTTTTAATAGTGGCCATTTTGGTAGTAGTGAAATGATATCTCATTGTTTTGATTTTCATTTCCCTAATCATTACCAATGTTGAACATTTTTCATTTTGTATTTCTTCTTTGGACAAATGTCTATTAATATCTTTTGCCCATTTTTTAATTGGGCCATTTTTCTTTTTATGGGTGACTAGTAACATCTCTTTGTATATCCTGGATATTAAACCCTTTCGGAAGTGTGATTTCCAAGTATTTTCTCCCATTGATTTGGCTGTCTTTTCACCCTTTTGAGAAAGCCCTGGGAGGTGCAATAGTGTATTTGTCTGTTAGGTCTAACTCATTTCTCATATTGTTTTTAAGTTCTCTGTTTCCTTCTTGATCTTCCGTCTAGTTCAATCTAATGATGTGAGAGGTGTGTGGAAGTCTCCAGTGATTATTGTAGAGATGCCTATTTCTCCTTTCGGTTTTCCCTGCGCTTATCTCATGAATTTTGGGGAACCTTGGTTAGGTGCATAGGTATTTATATCTGTTCTATCTTCCTGGTCAATTGTTCTTTTATTAATACTTAATTGCATTCTGTATCTCTTAAAACTTTTTTGCATTTATAGTCTGTTTTGCCCATATGTATATATGGATTATCCCTGCTATCCCTGCTGTTTTTTGGTTACTATTTGCATGGAGTGTCTTTTTCCAGCCTTTTCACTTTCAGGCAGTTTGTTTCCCTGGGTCTAAGGAGGGTCTCTGGTAAACAGCGTATGGATGGCTCATGCTTCTTTTTTTTAATACATCCTGTCAGCCTGTACTTTTGATTGGAGAGTTTAATCCATTCACAATCACTGATATTACTGTAAATGAATTATTAATTTCCACCATTTTGTTCCTTGGTTATCATGTGTCATATCAAATTTGGGTCTGTCTTTTCAGACTTTGTTTATCTTTTTTGCTATTTCTTCTTCTGTACTCTTCCCCAAGACTCTCTCCTGTCTTGTTTTTTCAGGTTCTAAAGCTTTCTTTATCTCTTCTTCAAGATGGATTCTTTATTAGAACTGTCTCAGTTCCTGTTTGCTTGTGAGTATTTTATATTCTCACCTGAATATTTGAAGGAAAATTATGCAGAATGCAGAATTCTTTTTTTTTAAAAAAGATTTATTATTTATTTATTTAATTCCTCTCCCCTCCCCCGGTTGTCTGTTTTCTGTGTCTTTTTGCTGTGTCTTGTTTCTTTGTCCGCTTCTGTTGTCGTCAGCGGCACAGGAAGTGTGGGTGGTGCCATTCCTCGGCAGGCTGCTCTGGCCTTCGCGCTGGGCGGCTCTCCTTATGGGTGCACTCCTTGTGCGTGGGGCTCCCCTACGCGGGGGACACCCCTGTGTAGCACGGCACTCCTTGCGCGCATCAGCACTGCGCTTGAGCCAGCTCCACGCGGGTCAAGGAGGCCCGGGGCTTGAACCGCGGACCTCCCATGTGGTAGACGGACCCCCTAACCACTGGGCCAAAGTCCGTTTCCCAGAATTCTTGGCTAGCAGTTTTTCTCCTTCAGTCTCCCCATTGTATCATACCACTGTCTTCTCTCCTCCATGTTTTCTGGTGAGGAATCTGTACTACATTTTACTGGATATCCCTTGGAAGTGATGGTTCCCTTTTCCCTTACTGCTCTCAGAATTTTCTCTTTATCTCTGACATTTGACTTTCTGAGAAGCATGTTTCTTTGAATAGGTCTAATAGGATTTATTCTAATTGGGGTATGGAGGGCTTCTTGGACATGCAGGTTCATTTCTTTCTTGAGAGTTGAGAAATTTTGAGCTATTATTTCCTCAAGTACTCTTTTTTTCTGCCGTTTCCCTTCTCCTCTATTTGGAACTCCTATGACATATATATTGTTGCTTTTTGTGTTGTCATTCAGCTCCCTGAGCCCCTGCTCAATTTTTTTCCATTCTTTTCTCTCTCTTCAGTCTCACCTGTTCTGTCTTCGGTGTCACTTCTATCATTTCAAGTTTGCTGTTGTGTGGCTTTAATGAGCTTTTGATCTCACCTATTGTGTCTTTCATTCCCATGAACTCTGTTACTTTTCTCTTCTGGATATCAAATTTTTCTTTGCGCTTGTTCAGTATCTTTATGATCTTGTTTATTTCTTTAGCCATGTTGCCTTCATTTCATTAATTTCAGGAATTTGTGTGAATCTCATTGATTAGTTCTCTGAAATTCTGCATTTCTTTGGGGCTTTGATATCTTCCTTTTCCTGGAATTTTCTTAGTCTGTCTTGTCAATTTTTGCTGATGTGTGAGCATCTGATTCAGATGCAGTTTACTCACTTGCTCAATATCTTTTTCTTTTACTGGAATTTAATGCAGGAGGTTGTGGTTTACTGCTGCTCTTTGATTCTTGGTTCAAACTGGATTGTTAGGGTTGTCCCTGTTCGTTGCTCAAAACTGGGCTCTGGTCCCACTGTATTAGTCAGGCAAATGGGTGCTGATGCAAAGTACCAGAAGTCTGTTGGCCTTCATAAAGTGTATTTATTTGGGGTAGAAGCTTTTAGTTACCAGGCCATAAAGTGTAAACTACTTCCCTCCCCAAATTCTGTTGCCCCGTGTTGGAGCAAGATGGCTGCCGACATTTGCCAAGTTTCAGGCTTCCTGGATTCCTCTCTTCCCAGGATTCATTTCTCTCCAGGATCTCCTCCTCTGTTTTCTCCACAAGGTCCACTGTACTCTGTGGCTCTTTAGGCTTTGCCTACAGGCAGACAGCTGTATCCTCCGTGGGGCTTGAGCTGTGTCTGAGGAGCTGTCTCTGTTCCTCTGGTGGTGGTCTCCTGTGTGTTCACTTCCTGGGCTCCAGCTGAAAATCTCCAACCATCTCTTCTGCCATGTTTTCTGTGTGAGTCCCTGCCCACCAAGGGGGTAGGAATGCAATGTCTTACTGACACGGCCCAATCAAAGCCTTGATCGTTCTTTAATCTTGTAATCCTTGGAAACCAGTATAAACTAGTATGGCCAGAGGAAAAGACCAGTTTTCAAACATAATCCTATATTTCTTTTTTGAGTTCATCAATCATATCAAAGTGCTGCAGCCAGTAATGGGTTACAGACCTGCTTCCTAGGGCCTTGGGAGGGACCCCAGAAAGGCCAGCGAAACCCTAACTTAATTATTTATTTTCTCATGTGTACTACGTATTTCTGCCAGCAGGTGGCACTCCTTGGCAGCCCTTCCGGTTCAATGCAGGGTTGGAGTGTTTTTGCTGTAACACAGACTGGAGGAGTGTGATGGAGGTTCCTGCCTGGAGAGTAAGAGCCTTGTAATAGACACTTTCTCAGGAACAGTTCTTCAGCTTTCTCTGGCAGCCCTCTCCCTTTTCCTGGGTAGGAAATGATTCCACTCCCTTCTCTGTCTTCAACAGTCATTCCTCTTTAGTAGAAAAGGAGACTGAGAGGGTCAGATCTCTTTAGTCCCTTGCAGGCTCCCAAGGCAAAGTATGGCACAGCCCCACCTGGCCCAGTAGGGCTCATGGGACACAGCAGATCAAATTTGTGGTTCAGAAGCTGAGTCAGCCTTAGGCTGTGTCCCTCTCCTGTTTCCTGGGGAGGTGCATCCTCAACAGTCAGTCCAGGGTATAAGAGCAGGAGACTGAGAGTGTCCGATTTCTTCATCCCTGTTTAGTCTCCCAAGGTAAACAACGGTGTGGTCCCACCTGACCTGGAAAGGCTGGTGTGGACACAACCGACCAGATTTGTGGGTCAGTAGCTGTCAGCCTTAGGCTGTGTCCCTCTTCCTCTCCTTTGCAGGTGTGGTGGCTCTCCTTTGTCTAGAGTTCGCTCAGAGACCTGAGTATTCTAAAGACTGTTTAGAGTTAGGGAGGGTGCCAGGAGCAGAAGCTGCTGCTTTCATCTCACAGTTTTGCTGTGTGGTTCCCTTCCTTTGTCCCTCTCTGTTCTGGGTGGTGTCCAGCCTTTCCCTGCTGTCCTAAACCCTAGAAGATCTTTTTCCAGCCCATCATCCCGTGCTCCAGCTACTTTTCTAGAGGAGGAGAGGTCCATGTATTTCTTATCCATCATCTTCCTGAAAGTCCTCACTAGTATATTCTTGCCATCTCCAGTGAATTCAGCCTCCATGGATCTGCATAAACTGACACTGCATTTACCATATATCCTACAGGAATTTCTACTTGATTAGAAGCAAAGTTTTTTTTAGGTGGAATCATTTGAATCCTAGGCAATCTATTCTATCACATTTATTCACTAATCTTTGTGGTAAATACAATAATTATAGATTTGAAAATATTGTTATCTTAGTATTTAAAAATAATCACTTAATTATAGTGTATTTTTCCATCCAGTCTTCCTTTTCTCTACATGTGTTTTCATTGATTGAGTTACTGACTCTCCATCTTTGGCCATTAACAGTGGGACAGTCATGGAGGATGCGTAGGGTCAGTGCTGGCTCCCTCTAATGCGGATCTCCGGTTGCATTTCAACTAAAGTTTTGGACACCAAGTTAAGAACCAAGTGGAATCTAAGTTCTTCTTTGTCAGAAATTTGAGCCTCTAGAGGGTCCACATTAATTATATAATCCAGTACACTAACTTTTCTTCCCAATGCCTGTGCTTTTTGGAAGAGCTCTTGGCTGTGGTATCACTGGGATGGTTGACAGGTCATTGTATGTGATGCCTCACAACTCTCAGGATTTTGATCTAACCCAGAGTGATATAAGCTTTCTTTTAGTTTTGGACATCAGGATCTATGCCAGTGTTACAAGTTATCTGCACAGCTAACCTCCCTAGGCCGTGTGATCATGGAGGCCACCTTATAAAGATGGACAGCTTGGACTCTCTGTAGGCTCAGTAATTTTAAGCACATGCACGGATGGTGGAACTCACTTGCAAGGTTTCCTTTTCTTTTTTTTTTTTTTTGGTTGTTTTTTGGTTCTTTTTTTAAAAAGATTTATTTTCATTTCTTTATATCTCCTACCCCCTCATTGTTTACACTTGCTGTTCTGTTTCTCTTCTTTTGTTTCTTTAGGAGGCACCAGGAACTAAACCTGGGACCTCTGATATTGATGGGAAGTGCCTAATCGCTTACGCCTCCTGAGTTCCCTGCCCTTTTTGATTTTGTCCTTCTGTTTTTCCTCTTGTGTCTCTTGTTGCATCAGCTTGTTATGTCAGCTTGCCATGGTTGCCTGCCTTGCCAGCTTGCTCTCTTCTTCAGGAGGCACCAGGAACCTTTTCTCCCTGCTTTGTAGTGTCTCTTATTATGTTTTTCCTCTTGTGTCTCTTGTTGTGTCAGCTTGCTGTGCCTGCCCATCATGCTAGCTTGCTGTCTTCTTTAGGAGACACTGGGAACCAAACCATTGGCCTCCCATTTCATAGGTGGGAGCTTCATCTCTTGAACTACATCCTCTTCCCTGCATGGTTTCTCGTGGCCCCATGACTGAGTGATGACTGCAGGTCTGAAGTGCAGAGCATTGGAGCTACATGCTTGGGGTCACATTAAGGCCCATCCCCTTTGAGCGCCAGATCTGGAGCAGTCCACCTCATCTGGGAGAATTACACGCAATAACCCCCACAAGCTCACACAGTCTCATAGTCTGTAGCAGTTTGTTAGAATTATGAATCCCCAAAATAGGTACTGAATTATGTTTGTAAATTGGTCTCTACCTGGGCATGATTGAATTTTGATTGGGGCATGTCAGTAGGGTATTGAGTCCCCTCCCACTGGTGGGTGGGGACTCAGAGATGAAAGACATGGTGAAGTACAGAGTTGGAGAATTTGATTTTGGAGTTTTGATGCTGGAATTTGGAGCTGAAGCCCCAGGAAGTAAGCACACAAAGGAGCTTGGTTGGGGGGAAAGAGAAGCAAGCCTTTGGAAGAGAGGAACCCTGAGATCAGAGAGAAGAAAGCCTTGGGAAGAGAGGAACCCTGAGCCCATAGAGAAGCAAGTCCTGAGAAGAGAGGAACCCAGGAAGCCTGAACCCTGGCAGATGTCAGCAGCCGCCTTGCTCCAGCCCATGGCAAAAGACTTTGGTGAGGGAAGCAGCTTATGCTTTATGACTGGTAAATGGAAGCTTCTACCCCAAATAAACACCCTTTCTAAAAATCACCTGATTTCTGGTATTTTGCATCAAGACTCCTTTGGCTGACTAAAACATAGTCATACAACGGAGACTTACACATGGAATCCCTTAAGCCTTCTCACAGCCTAACCTGTAACCCCCAAAAGGAACAGATTCACTCCAGAGGACTGTGGAAGGGAGGGCAGAACTCTTTACTGGAAGACCATTCATCCTATCCCATATCCTCATTTTACAATGAGACTCAGATGGGCTAGGTCTCCAACCTAAAGTTTGCAGGAAGCCCCTTACTTTATCTCAGTTTCTCCCACAGTTTTGGATAAGCCCAGAATATCCACCATTTTTATTTGCTCTCAAGGTCACCTGCAGTGGTAGAAAAGAGAATACAAAGAGGGCAGGACCATGTTGTGTTGTTTCTTCAGGTCTTGGTGATTTAAAAAAACAAGATGGGAAACTGTGGTAAAGGCGAACACCCCATGAATAAGCTCAGCACACACCTGTGGGAAAGGCTCAGGCTCTTTCTGGGGGATGTGATTCTCAAGTCCATTTTGGTGGCAGTGACAAACATCTTAGTCAAACGAGGGAAAATGGTGCTGAGATAATTAAAACAACCTTTCAATTTGGTTTATAACCAGATGCTGCCATTTTTTTTTTTTATGCAATTTTTTTTTTTTTATAGATTTATTTATTTATTTACTTTCCCCCCCTCCCCTGGTTGTCTGTTCTTGGTGTCTATTTGCTGCGTCTTGTTTCTTTGTCCGCTTCTGTTGTCGTCAGCGGCACGGGAAGTGTGGGCGGCGCCATTCCTGGGCAGGCTGCTCTTTCTTTTCACGCTGGGCGGCTCCTCACGGGCGCACTCCTTGCGCGTGGGGCTCCCCCACGCGGGGGACACCCTTGCGTGGCACGGCACTCCTTGCGCGCATCAGCGCTGTGCATGGCCAGCTCCACACAGGTCAAGGAGGCCCGGGGCTTGAACCACGGACCTCCCATATGGTAGACGGACGCCCTAACCACTGGGCCAAAGTCCGTTTCCCAGATGCTGCCATTTTTAAAGCCCTCTTGTGTCAGGGATCTGCTCATAGGATTCTCCCTTTCAGCTCTTCCTTCTACATAACATCAGCAAGTATGTGTAGGTATAACATCATATAATAAGATCTGTACTCAATGTGAAAAGAAATGTGAGAAAGAAACACTTCTATCTTAGACAAAAACCTAAGGTGAGGTCAGGTGGCCTTACCTCAGCATTAGATGGAGTCTCCTCCTCTGCCCTGTCACCAGGAGGCCCCTCAATCAGGTCTTCCATGGGAGCTAGGGGACCCAGAGGATCCTCAGGGCACAGGGGTGCAGTTCATGTAGGACCTAGGGAACTTTGCTGGACTAGGACGAGGGGCTACAGCGTCCAGGGCTGGTTGGTTAGAAAGCATTATGTGAGGCCACTCAGACTTCCTTTGTGCAAGAAAGACTAATGAGGATGGGACAATAATCAGAAATAGAGTCCTTGGCTTTGTAGCTAAAGGCAGTCAAGATGAATGTGAAATCGTTCGTGTAGTAAAGGTGTTAAAGTACATACTGACTCGAACACAGCCCCTACCCGTGTCCTGCCCATTTTGAAGCCCAACTAAATTTCTTGTATGTCCTTGATTACTGATTTCCCTGTCTGTCCCATGTATTTTATAAGATTTTGATAAATTTTACAAGTTGATATGTCTATAAGGAAACTTTCCATTCAAACCATTTATATCGGTACACTTAATTCATTGGCATTAATTCCATTAACAATCTTTGTTAACATCACTGTTAAACTGCCAAATTTCTTCATTACCTGAAACAGAAACTCTTTATGTATTAACTATTAATTTCTTGCCCCTTTCCCGTAATTCTCCTAATATTCCTTAATCTCTTTTCCTTCTCTATTTTCTTTATCTAGATGTTTCACATATACAGAATCATACACCCTTTTGTCTTTTTTGTCATCTCATTTCACTCACTATAATCATGTTGATGTCAGCCATGTAGTAGGATGTCTAAGAAGTTCTTTACTTTCTATAGCTGAATTCCACAGTGTGGAGGTAGCACTTTTTCTTTTTTTATCCATTCACCTTCTGATGGATACTTGTGTAGTTGTGACCTTTGGCTATTGTGAATAATGCTGCTGTGAACATTGCTTTGCAAGTATGTGTTTAATCCCACCTTGCAATACATATGTATACCTATGTATATATATGCATGTATATACAGATTTTGTTAGGTAGCCGGTCATATGGTAATTCTTTGTTTCTCTTTTTGAGGGACTGCCCAACTGTTTTCCACAATACAGAATAGAATACATTGGTCAGCATTCAGAGCTTTTCAACGGATATTGAACCTTCATAGAGGTAGATGTATTGATACTGGCTCTTTAATTTTGCAAACTAAACAACTAATGTAGGATGCTGAGCGAGAAGATGAAAGATGGGAAGGGAAGATTAGGGAACTTTAGAAGTATCCATTAATTTTTATATTAATCTAAAACTGCTCTGAATAAAGTCTGTTAATGTTTTCAAAATTTGGAAGCATTATTTCAGGTGTGTTAGTGAGCCAAAGGTGTGCTGATACAAAGAACTGGGAATCTGTTAGTTTTTATAAAGTGTATTTATTTGGGGTAGAAGCATCCAGTCAGAAGGCCCTAAAAAGTCCCTTTCAAGGTAGTTTAAGAGGAGCATTCTCATTTGCCACATGTTGAAACATGATGTTGGGAATGTCTGCAAGGGTTCAGCCTGCCTTCTTAAGGCTCCATGATCCCATCTTCCTCCCAGCTGAGCTGTAGGCTGGCATGAGCTCAGCTCCCAGGGATTCTCAGCTGCTCTCTTCTCTTCACCTCCAAACTATCAGCCTCATCTCTGTGTTTTTCTTCTGTGCATCTTATTCACTGTTCTCCCTGAGTGAGCATCTGCCTAATCTTGATTTCGTAAAGTAAAAGTGAAACCTTTGAATTTAGTACAAAGGGGTATCATGCCTACAGGAACAGTCCAGCTTACAACCATGATGAATATCTCTTTTTAGAATCCATAAACAATATCAAACTGCTACAGGAGGGATGTATTTCATCTAATGTTCAAAAATAAACTAATGGCCAAACTTTAGGTTGAAACACTGCCCATTATTAGTTGTGAACCAATCTTGAGTTGTGAATGCATCCTTAATTGGTGTGATTGTGGCACTTCTGATTTAATTATTAAATTACACTTTTCACATGTAAAAGAAGAATATGACTTAGGCATTTTATGGATTTTCCCTGTGTATGGGACTTAGTAAGCTACGGTCGTCATTCTTGAATCGACATAATGATTACTTTTCCACATTACCTTCTGTAGGGCAGTGGCTCGATGATATCTTCCGGTACTCCCTCTTCTAAGCCAGATAGTGATTTTCATGGTACTCTCGGACTGGGTATCATGGGCAGTAGGTTTTTTGACTAAGAAGCAAATTTTCATTTTTTAATCTTGAGGCAAATACCTGGGAAAATCTTTCATGATTGAAAGAGCTATTGACAACTTAGAGTCAAATGTAGGAACATTATTAATGCTGTATTTAAAGTTCACAGTTTTCATCCCCTTATTTATAAGTTGCCTAGTGGACCTATGTGAATTAAAGTTGGGTTTCAAGAAAATCTTGTTGTTTTATGTTGACTTAAAATACTCAATGGATAGATATGAAGGTTTGTGAAATTTGCAGTAGGCGAAGTGACTACTTAGTTGGGCAATATTTGGAAACTCTGTAGGCTTGGTAAATTTCAGCAGTGTGCACAGATGCTAAATCTCCTTTGTGTAGAATCTACTATTCCCATTCCACAGTTTCAAGGGTAGGTTCATTGTATCAACATTGAGGTTACTTGATGGGGTGCATATTAGGCTCTTCCACATGAGATTGGGCACTTTTGTCTCTATGCCTGGGATCCTCCGTCTGAGTTGTGTGTATAAAAAGAAACCCACTACATATGGCTGTGATGAGGACTGAATGCATTCCTCTATGTAAACTTTGCAGGGTAAGATGCGATTATATTCTTGATGTAGTTGACAGTGGCAATTGTCCTGTGTAAATAAGACCTATGTCTAGGAGAAATATACAGTAGCACACATACATACAAACATGCACAATCACACTACACATACATTGACAATCTGCAACTCCACTTTATGATAAGCCAGACCACCCTAAGGGAACCTAGCTGATTCCAGGAACAGTAGTAACATGATGAAAGTTCTTTCCTGAAAATTCAGTTTCTCTCACCACACCCATAATCCTTGTTCTCACATGGGACGTGGAATCACTGCGCTACCCACTGTAAAGCCAAGAAGGAAGCCCTGTCGTGGTTGTATTAGTCAGCCGAAGGGGTGCTGATGCAAAATACCAGAAATTGGTTGGTTTTTATAAAGGGTATTTATTTGGGGTAGGAGCTTACTGATACCAGGCCATAAACATAAGTTACTTCCCTCACCAAAGTCTATTTTCACATGTTGGAACAAGATGGCTGCCGATGTCTTTGGGCGTTCAGGCCTCCTGGGTTCCTCTGGGCTCAGCTCCTCTGTTTTCTCCACAAGGTCAGCTGTAGACTATGGGGCTCTCTAGACTTGCCTGTCTCCACAAGGTCAGCTGATTCACTTCCTTTCACGGTGGAGTCACTTGCACCTTCTACGCACCTTCTCGAATCTCAGTGAGTGGAATTGCACAGATTACCCTCTCTCTCTTCTCTGCCTGTGCCCCTTGGTCTGCCTCCTCTAACCTGGCATAATTAGGTGAAGATCCGTCCATGGGGTGTGCATCATAGTCCACTCCTCTTTATTGCTGAGTAGGGTTCTGCGGTGCGGACAGGCCACATGTGCTTCATGCTCTACCCTTTTGCTGGGCATCTGGGTTGACTCCAGCTTTGGGCCTCTGCAGATAAAGCTGCTGTGACCCGGGGACACATTAGTGTCAGCATCCCATTTGATCTCATTTCTCTCGGGTAAAAACCTCGGAGTGGAATGCAGGGGCCGTGTGGCAGTCACTGGGTCTGGACATGCTGCTGCACCTGTTTCCTCCCTTCCCCCCAAGTAGCCACCCCAGTGGTCCTCATGGCTTCTTCCCTCCTGCCACACCCCAAACAGGCTCCATACTGAGAACCCCCAGTTCCTTGCCATTCCTGTACACAGGACCCCTTTTCCAATTGGTCTCTCTGACATCCAATTTAAAATTGCTCTGTGCATGCCCAACATTTCAGATCCCCCTTACCCTGTGGGTGTAACACTCAGCATGTCTAACATCCTGTTTGTCATCGTCACCCTCCCACCAGCACCTCTCAGGGCACAGAGCTGTGTTCCCTGTTGACCCCAGTCATCCCGATGCTTACTGAAAGGTAGGAAGCACTCACTGGTGGCTGTTGATTTCTCGGGTTCCCTTTTCCAGCTCTCCAGACCTGGTACACACCTCCTCTTTCCCCAGCCCCGTGTCTGCTGCGGGGCTGAGCGGGCACCTGCCCTCTCGTGAGGTGAGGCCCTCCTGTGTGGCTCCATTTGTGTCCTTCCTACCACCTGTGTCCACTGGGGAAGGATGGGAGCAGGGAGTCTTTTTAACTTTTCTGAGCTGGAGACAGTATGTCTTGGGTGAGTTAATTCAGAGAGAGGAGAGTGGAGGAGCATTCTGTCCTGGGCGCAGTCTCCCTGATCTGCTTCTGCTGCTTGCTGTGTGCCTTAAGGGCCATCACTGCTCCCTCCCAGTCCCGGGGCTTCCCTCCTGCTTTGCGCCCACTTGGTGTGGCCAGCTTAGCTCCTCTGGCTCAGACCTTCGTGCTAGTGCTGTCAGCTCCCCAGGCAGGACAGGCATCCCTGAAAGGCGCCAGCAGAGGCCCTTGGGGTGCAGAGGGCGGAGGCGCCTCCTGGGGCTGGCAGGTTATGGCTTTCCTCAGGTGCCACAGGCTTTCTTTCTCCTCTGGGGAAAGCATCTTCCAGAGCAGATGCTCTTTCCATCCTCCTTGTTAAAAACCACTCACTGATGAGTGACAATCTAGGGCACATTTCATGAGTGGAATCCCAGACCATAGTTGGGAACCCTGGGCCCGCAGCATTGAGATGCCCAGCTAGAACTTTCCATGCCCCTGTAGGGGCACAGGCTAGTTGGAATCCAGGGAACTGGATCTCCTGCTGCTCCCTGCCCTGCCCCACCTGTCCTTTTTTGCCTGGAATTGTCAGGTCCCCTGGGTTTGGGACTTGGTCAAGCACGTACCCAGGATTTAAGTCAGCTTCAGCCCAGATTAAACAGAACAAAGAATAGGTAGAAAGCACCGTTTGTTGATTATTTTGACAGCTTTTTTTTTTAAAGGGTCACCCCTCTCACTTTGAGTCCTTTATGGGTTTTCGACCAGATTTTGTCAAGGAGAAAATCGGGTCTCTTTTCCCATTCTTTTGTTTTTACTGTATATAGAGGGGAGGAAATCTGTAAAATGTCAGTTAAATCCCCCTCTTGCAGCAGTGCTGCCAGCTGTGGGCCAGAACGTGTCATTTTATTAGTGTGTGTGTGTAGACTTGCTAGTTTATTAACAGTGTTGTGTTTGCGGGAGTGTTAGTTTATTTCATTGCTTTTTTGTAGTTTCTTTTATTTCAGCCCTTTCCTCTTCCTTCCCATCTTTCCTCACATGTTTGCCACACTCTGTTGAACACAACCATGTGTGCATTTGCCTGTGTGTGCAGGCATGCCAAACGCCACTGTACACACCGGGCCCTAGAGTCGTGCAAATTAAATTTCTCCCTATCTTTCTGAGAAACCCTAGGTGTCTTCTCTGTAACACAAGCAAATGCTAATGCTGTCTTTCACCTTCAAAAACACAGCCCACCTCCACCTGTTCAGCAGGGAGGTTCATGTCTGTTGTCTGGTCTGTCCACAGGCCTCCTTGTTCTCAGCCACAAGCTGGAGGCAGTGGTGGGGGAGGCGTTAGACCTTCCCTTAATTCAGAACAGCCCATGTGTCCATTCCCAGAGCACCAGGGCTCCTGGCCTGCTGGGCCCTCCCCTTCCAGGAGCTTGTCGTGGTGGTCTGAGCAGAAGTGCCCAGTGCCAGGTAGCAAAGTCCCCAGTGGGGCAGGAGGTCAGCTCCTCTGGTGACTGGCGGCATGAGAATGGTGAGTGAGCAGCACTGTGTGTTCTTACCTGATGGTTGATGAGATTACCCACCTGTGTCTCACTAAAAGACACCTCTTGGCTCTAGGAGTTGCCAAAATCCTTGGCTCAGTTTGCAGCCCTGGCTGTGATTTGTTTCTTGGGGGCCTGGGATGAGGAGATCATGAAAATCATCCTTTACAGACAGACACTATCAAGATTATTTGGTTCCCTTTAAACAGTCAGCTCTTAACTGGCAGGTGTGGGTGAAGCCACGAAAAGGGCAGGCATGTGCCATGTCTCAAGTGAACCCCAGTTCTAGGAAGCATCTCCCTCTCCAGCTGCCCCACGTCCTCCCTGATCTTACCTTGTAATAGATATTCCCCAACTAACCATCCAGTAGTGACATCTACCTGCAGACATTTCAAACATGCAAATTTTATATGTAAAAATGAGCAAAGATTAAAGTCTCCCCAAAAAAGTAACAAAAAAGATACATTATTGAGAGAAATATAAACTAAAAATGTTAAAGTAGAAACACCAGAAATTCCTCTCAAATACCCAATCCAATTGTAAATGAAATGTCAATAAAATAATGTCACATACTGTGTATGATGCTATAATGTTTATATAATTTCCCTTATCAAAAACAAATGTGAAGTTGGCTTCCTGATTTCTTTAAGATAATTACTTTTTCAACCTCTTCTAGAGAGTTGTGTGCGGTTTCTACCATAATACTCCCACCTGCATTCTTGATCCGTGTAACCATTTTATTTTTGTCACATCACTATGCCTGTTGAAAATATTTGTATTGATCCATATTCCACTGATTATTATTTCCAGATTTATTTCAGAGAATTCCATTCTTTTACCTGTAGGGACCCAGTGTATTAGGTTCCCTGCTGACTCTCCAGGATGCACGTGACGTCAAAAGGGTTTATGAGTGTATAAAGGAATGAATGAATTTTGGAAAACTGTCCTTCACAATGGCTTTATGTATCCAACATCGGATGAGGGCTATAGTTTTGCAATCATCTGGTGAATCCAATCAAGAAGTGTCTGTCCCAAAGAATAAAGCATTGACTAGGTTTATTATATGTGTAATCAAGGTGTGAGCCCTGGAATATAGCCCTTATTAGATTTATGGACTGTGTTTTCAATGGAATGCACAGCAGAGGTTATATTCACCTTGAGCAGAAGAAGCTGGACAGGGCAGGACTTAGGGAGAAGAGCAAAGTACTACTCTTTTCTGGAACTGGCATCACTACCTAATTGGCCTCACCCTGTCTTCCAAGTTTTGGGTTCTGATGAGTTCTCCAAACAATAGATGTGAGAAGACCTCATTTATTTATACTTTTATGAGCCTGACTATATTCAGATTTTTTTTAATATCAAAGGACCATCTTACATTTTCTTTGGCCAACCTCTGCCTCACCATATTCACGTCCTATTTTGGCAGTTCATGTGGTTTCCCTACTTTTGTCTTGAATCTGTTTCATTGCTTTAATTGCCTCTTCCAAGATTCTAAGTCTTTGGTGTTCACTGCTGTAAGCACTAGCCACATTTGGCTATTAAATTTAAATTAATTAAATTTAATTAACACTAACAATTTAGTCCTGCAGGAACACTATACAGATTGCAAGTATTGAATAGCTACATATGGCCAGTGGCTTCTGTAATGCATTGTGCCAATAAGGAACATTATTTTCATTGCAGAAACTACTCATAAGCATATTGATCTTAATTGTAGGTATTCTATTTTTCTATTTATTAATGATTATAAGTCATTTATTTTTCTTTCTATTAATTCCCTTCTGTGTATTTACTCGAATTATTTTTATTGTATTTTGTTTAAATTCTTAAGGTAAGGGGTATATATCATTTAAGTATTTCTATTAATTAATATAAGTGTTTTTCACTATGTCAGGCGAAGAATTTTCCTGGGAAAATTGTTTATTCTTTGTGACTTTGACACTTTTACATAATATATTCAACTATTATTAGCTTTTCATAATGTATACTTTTAAATTTGTGACAAGATTATTTAGAAGAGATTTATTTCCCTTAAGTTTCAGTTCTTAGATTATATTTTCTGTTTTCATTATTTTCTGGTATTTCTTTTGAGTAGGGAATGTTGGTTATATCTTCCAAATTTTTGAAGTTTCCCTCCATCTTATTTTGTGAATCATTTGTATGATGTCCTTGAACTCCTTTGAGATAAATTTTCATTCTTTGGGATGTTGTACTTTTGTATATACATTTGTTGAATAATCGTGGAATCCATTCTACTTATTTTGAGAAACTGGTATTGCCCTTATCAAAATATGTAAGAGACAAAAGCATAACAGATGATAAATAAGTTTAGTAGGCCCAACATGGTGACTTCATGCTAAGTCTGTATGAGTAAACCAAAGCCTAATTAAGTTCCTGTGTCTTGTGAAGGGTTCTTCTCCCAGAACCTGAAATCTGAGAATACCCAGTCATGACTCACCAGCTCGTTTTTCCTCCTGTAGCTTAGTTCCTCTAAATAAAAGCTAAGCCAAGTAAGGTGAGCTATCCTTAAAACTATCTTCTTTAAGACTATCTTACTCTGCGTATATGAGCCTTGCTCTTGGGTTGAATGTTACCTAAGTCAGGAGTCAGTTAATGAAGGTATAAGATCCAAAATATTAATCTCCTGGGTATTTTTTTGCACAGTTTTGGTGATGAGAACAGAATCTGAATGCACCGTGAAGGGCCCTGGAGACAAGAAAGACAGAAGAAGGTTCCTGCTGAACTCTGAGTTTTCTATTCTGTCCACCATCTCCAAGATTCATGAGTGAGTCCCTCTTGGATCTGAGCTCCACTCGTTTGTGTCTGAGCTCTCCAACATCACAAGCTTTCAGTCTAAAGGTCATGGGTCAGTCTTTTTGATGAGAAAATTCAAATTTTGACCCTGAGTCTTTAGCCTTAAGGTTCAGTCCACAGTTTCATTTTCCCTGTGACTGGTTTCTTTAACCTGTACATGAGTTAAGAAGTGAAATGGTAAAGATAGGATGCTCATACTCTTAAAATTTTGATTCTTCACCCTCTGGCACACTGGCATATTACATGTTCAAATATTACGGTGCTGGAAGCTGTACATATCAAACAAATTTGCAGTATCTGACCAAAGATAATCAAAAAAATTTTTTTATTCCTGCATTGTAACCTTTTTTTTGCATGCTGTCTGCTCTGTGTGTCCATTTTGCTGTTACATTCTTCTGTGTCTGTATTTATTTAGTTTTCCCTCCCCCTTTGCGGCTTGCTTGCTGTTTGCTCTCTGTGTCCACTTGCAGGGGGCTCTTCTGTGTTCTTGCTTGTCTCCCTTCTTCTGTTGCATCACCTTTGCTGAGTCAGCTCTCTGTGGTGTCTGCTGGCTAGGCGGCGCTGCTCAGTGTGCGAGCAAACTTGCCTTCACAAGGACGCCCCGGGGTGCAAACTGAGGGCCTCCCATATGGTAGATGGGAGCTCATCTGACTGAGCCACAGCCGCTTCCTGACAATCTAGAATTTTAATATCACTGTGAAACATTTCAAGTAGACAAAATTACTCATCCAAAGAGTGTGCTCCCTAATGGGACATCTCTCCTGCAAAGAGCTCTATTCAAATTGGCTTAGAGATACATATAAATATAATTTTTATGTAACATTTATGTAATCTAAAGCATCTTTAAAAATAAAAAAATTAAAGAAATTGCAGTATTTTAAAAGTTTCATTGAATGATTCTTTGAAAAAGGCAAATGAGAAATTAAAAGCTAATGAGATGTCGATGTTTTCTTTATTTCTCTGTTTTTATGTTTGATTAGTGGTTTAAATTTTAAATTGGAAGTGTAAACTCCAATTGTGTCTGTCTACTTGGTGTATGATATTTTCCTACCTTTGAATTTCATTTCCAAGTTAACTTATAAAACTCCTTCAAAGAGCTCTATTCAAATTGGCTTAGAGATGACATATAAATTAACACTCCTAATGTTATAGAAATCAAGTAAGTCAAATGTTTGATATTGCCAGTGGGAAAAAATTGTTGCTAGAACTAAATCTAAATATTTTGAAGATAATTAAAGTTCACAAATTAGGATAAACCTTTGGAAAACAGGGCTCATTTAATATTATTAGTCAAATAATGGGCATGTCTTTGGAATTATTAATTTAAATACAATATAAACATATAATTTCATTCTACTTGGGTGTGTATTCCCAACGTTATGAAGTTACTGGTCAAATAAAATGGCATTATATCTAATAGATCTTTAAGTTGATGAAAATGTAAATTTATATTGAAAGAATAATTGTGTTTTGAAGGCTGTTAGCTTGAAGACTGTTTCCAAGATCTTTTTGCTCATTTAAATATGTAAGGTTTGCAAGATGTGTTTTCTTAAGGGAAAGAAAGTTTTGTCTCAAAATGGAATAACTGGTGGTTGCAGAATCAGAAACAGGATTATGTTGGACAATCATGAATTGATACAGAAATTTGTATAAGTTTTGGAGAAAATGAATTTTATTTGTCATGGTCCTGGTTGGCTAAGACTTTATAGGTTTATAAGATTTTGAGGAGTTTTCTTACCAGATGATATCTTCATACAATGCTAGAATTCGATTTTCTCTCTGTTAAAAGGAATATTTTCTTGATTATTTGTCTGCTCTTAATAAGAAGTTATGAAAGGTTTTCCTTTACTGAATATCTTGCTTAGAAGGCAAACATTTTGTATCTTATCAGAATAACTTCCTGTGCTTTATATTTAACTTATCATCCTTTATCGTTTTGGAGAACAATTCTTCTCAGTTTTGAAATAATTATGTATAATTTACAATCATGCTACCTCCCCTCTTTACTTTAAAAAAATCTTTTGTTTTTAAATTTTTTTGCCTTTTCAGTTATCTTTATTAAATGTTATTTAAAACACTGAGAATACATTGATATCATTGACAATATAGTAATATTATTTACTCAAATTATATATATTTGAATTTGTATGCATTAGTAGTGATCGATTTTTGAATTTAGAAATGGAAAAATATTTCTACTTTATCTTAAGATCTGATTTTCTCCAATATAAGTGAATTCACAGGTGAATTAGTCCCATCATGCCGTCATTTTAAAAATATATTTTTTATTTACTTTTAAAAGACATATTGATCACACAAAATGTGACACTGAAAAATATAGGAGGTCCCATATAGCCCACTCCCCAAACCCCCTACATTTCCCACATCAACAACTTCTTTATCAGTGTGGTACATTCATTGCATTTGATGCATACGTTCTGGAGCACTGCTACACAGCATGGATTATAGTTTGCATTTTTAGTTTACACTCTCCCAGTCCTTACGGTGGGTTATGGCAGGATATATAATGTCCTGCATCTGACCCTGCAATGTCATTCAGGACAACTCCAAGTCCTGAAAATGCCCCACATCACAACTCCTTTTCCCTGTCCCTTCCTTCAGCAACTCCCATGGCCACTGTGTCCATATCGATGAGAAAATGAGAAAATTTCTTCGGGAAACGGACTTGGCCCAGTGGTTAGGGCGTCCATCTACCACATGGGAGGTCCGCGGTTCAAACCCCGGGCCTCCTTGACCCGTGTGGAGCTGGCCCATGCGCAGTGCTGATGCGCGCAAGGAGTGCCACGCCACGCAGGGGTGTCCCCCGCGTAGGGGAGCCCAACGCGCAAGGAGCATGCCCCGTAAGGAGAGCCGCCCAGCGCTAAAGCAAGTGCAGCCTGCCCAGGAATGGCGCTGCCCACACTTTCCGTGCAGCTGACGACAACAGAAGTGGACAAAGAAACAAGACGCAGCAAATAGACACAGAGAACAGACAACCGGGTGTGGGGGTGTGGGGGGTGTGTGTGGGGGTGGGATTAAATAAATAAATAAATCTTAAAATAAAATTTTCTTCCATTGCAAGACTCAACAATAATTTGGTAGTAGAATGCTAGTAAGTACACTCTAGTCCATGTTTTATTCTTCCATTCTGAGGACCCTGGGATGGTAATGCCCACTCTACCTCTCATTTGAGAGTTGGGCTTTGATCCTACATGGCTGGTGGATGGGACTCTCATGCCCGACAGCTGTAGTAGACTCTCTCGGTTTCTTGGTGTGGTTTCCATCCTCACCTCCCTGTCAGCTGACCTGGGTAAACACCTACTCTCCAGGTCATTGGACTTACCCAGGTTGGACTTTTTAAACTTTTTATTGAAATTATCATTCATATGTGATCATCCATAAACAGTAAGTGTAAAGTTTAAGTTGTGCTTTTGTAAAACAAATATGAATATCATCATATATTCAGGTCTCCCATCCATGACCCCACCACCAATACCTTGTATTGTTATGAAACAGTTGTCACAAATGATGAAAAAGCATTGTGAAAACATTATTACAAATATAGCCAGTATCTTTTTTCCCCTTTTTTATTGTCATTTTTTAAAGATACATAGATCTAAAAAAAAAAAGACAATTAAAAAACAAATGAAAATAGTGCTATTAAAAAATAAAGATACATAGATCACAAAAAATGTTACAATAAAAAATATAAGAGGTTCCCATATACCCCACATCCCACCCCTACCCCCAACTTCTGCATCAACAACCTCCTTCATCACTGTTGCACATTCATTGCATTTGGTGAATACATTTTGGAGCACTGTTGCATCGTATGGATTATACTTTACATTGTAATTTACACTTTCCCCCAGTCCATTCAGTGGATTATGGCAGCATATATAATGTCCAGCATCTGTCCCTGCAATATCATTGAAGACAACTTCAAGTCCCAAAAATGCCCCCACATCACATCTCTTCTTCCCTCTTCCTGTCCTAAGCAACTACCGTGCCCACTATCTCCACATTGATGATAGAATTTCTTCCATTGCTAGAGTCACAGTAGTTCTGTAGTAGAATACCAGGAAGTCCACTCTAATCCATATTTTATTCCTCCATCCTGTGGTCCCTGGGATGGTGATATCCACTCCACTTCTAAATTGAGAGAGGGCTTAGATCCCACATGGTTGATGGAAAGTGATTCTGCTGTTTGTAGTTGTGGGCACTCTCAGTTCCCTGGTGTGGTGGGTGACCATCTTCCCTTCCCTTTGTGCTGACCTGGGTAAGTCCAATGAACTGGAGAGTAGGATTTGCAACTCTGCTGAAGCTCAGTGCCCAACTGGCACATGGTCAGTCCAGAGATTGAGGTCTCCTGAGTAGACACCAACTCCAGCACCAATCACAATTTCAGTAATAGTGACAAAAGAGAAGCTTGTGTGGAAATGTCACATCTGAGTCCAACTCCATCACACTCAGGAGCACAAATTCCAAAGCAGGGCCCACTGACAAGGCACTGAACTCCGGAGCCGTGACCATAGAACCTGTTTGTCTCCATAGCCCTCAACAGCACCAATACCTGGGGTTGTATCAAATTTGGCTATCTCTGGGATCCTGCTGAGACAAGTGTAAGCACAACCCCTCTGATGACCTCTTGACTCTTTTTAAAGTCTCGTATCCATATAAACTCATTTGTCTTTACCATTTCCCCCTTTTATTCAGGGTCTTTTTATAGTGCATCACCAGCTGGTGGTTGGTAGTAATTCCTCAGCACCAGGAAGGCTCATCCCCGGTAGTCAAGTCCTACACTGCGGGAAGGTAATGCATTTACATGCCGAGTTTGGCTTAGAGAATGGCTACATTTGAGCAACATGGATGCTCTCAGGTGGTAACTCTTAGGCACTCTGCAGCTCTAGGCCTAGTTGAAATTTCAGGCATATAGACTCATGAGCATAGTCATCAGTATCAAGGGCTCATCACTGGACCATCCTTCTTCACTAGTCTTTGCCCTTGCACTTGGGAGATTGTTGCTGTTCCATTGGGGAATGTGGCAGAGCTCCTGTGGCTAGGAACTCAGCCCTCCCTCAGTTGTTGTTTGTAACTCTAACTACTATGAAAATACCCTAGGAATATCCTAACATATTTATATACCCTATATACATGCCCTGGAGAAATCTCTCCCAACCATGCATCCCCCATCAATGACACCACACACCATTGCTACTCCCCTGACATAGTTGAACCCCTGTGTGATCCAGAACTTCTTCAATAATGAAGCCAAATATATTGCCAAATCAATTAGTAGGAAAATAAAATAGTAATGATAGGTTTAAAGATTAGAAATAGAATACATACTAATTTAGAAAAACTAAAATGAAGTAAAAAATAAGTTGGGGTATACCTTTGGTGTAGTTTTGCCCAAACTCACCCAGTTAATAATATCCTGTTGTTAGTATTATAGACTTGTTATAGTTTATGAGAGAATATTTTCATATTTGTTTTATTAATCATAGTCCATCTCCTACTACAGGATTTGTTGTGTTATACAGTCTCAGGCTTTGTACAGTGCATTCCGAGTATACACTCATTCGCTCTCAGGTTCAACACAGAGTTGTTTTGTCATCACTCAAGTCAATTTTTGAACATTTTCATTACTCCAAAAGGAAACATCCCATATCTACTTATACCCCTATTGTAGTCTGTAAGAATTGATATAATATCTTTGCCATTGCTGCAAAAATCTTACAATTTTACTGTTAACTCTATTCCATAGAGTTACATTCGTTGTAATTTTCCCATGAACTACCATATACTTAACAGTTTGTAGAGGAAGAACTTTCTCACACTATTAACAACAGTCTTCAACACCACCACTGAAATTATTGTTATATAATCCCTACATTATTCTCTAGCTTCCTTTCAGTTGAAATATTACATCCACAGGCTATGCCTTTCTGCCCCAAACACATTTATAAATCTATGGTTATATTCACTATAATGTATTACGATCACCCTTATTCGTTACCATACATTTACAATAATTCTTATAAAAATTGTACAAACGTTAGGCATCAGGTCCCATTCTTAACCCACATTAAATTTCCTAGTAACTTATACTTTAGAATTTACCTCTGTGAGTTTACTCATTGTTTTAGTTCATATTAGCAAGACCATACAATATTTGTTTTTCTGTGTTTGACTTATTTCATTCTACATAATGCCTTCAAAGTTCATTCTCAAAGCCACGCCTGGTAACATGACATATCACATTCCCACAATCAAACCATAAATGATGTATTCTTGAACTCATACCATCGTTGGGATTTTCCAGAGAGTCCCTGGAAAATCACAAAGAATTTTTTCTTTCACCTTGCTAAAACTAGTTTTATTTATTGATAAGTTATCAGCTGCATGAGAAATAGTATCAAATTGAAAAGGATTTTCTAAGATTCCTTTGGTTAATTTATGTGACAAAATGTCATGAGTATAGTAATTCCAGAAGTTTTATAAAGTTTGTAGACATTTCTCAATATGCTCACTGTCTTGGAGATGTCCAGGTATTTGTGAACCTGATATTGGACAACAATATTATTTCTGTTCATAAGTTCATTTATTCTTAAAATAATATTTAATGAACTCTAAATCATTTACTTTTTTATCTTTTAAAACATTTATACTTGTTTTTATTTTTTTAAAGATACTTAGATTACTAAATGTTACATTAAAAATGTAGGAGATTCCCATATGAACCACTCCCTAACCCTCCTACACTTTCCCCTGTTGACATCCTTCATTAGTGTGGTACATTTGATGAGTACATAATGAAACATTGCCACTAAGTATGGATTATAGTTTACATTTTAGTTTAATGCATCTTCACAATTTTGTAAGTTATGACAAGATATATAATGGCCATATTTAGTCATTGCAGCATCATTCAGAGCAATTCAAATATACAGAAAATTCCCCCTTATTACACATATTTTCCCTTCTCCCTCCCCTCAGAACCTCTGGTGGCCATTGCCTCCACATTAGTGATAAAAGTTTTTCCATTGTTAGAACAACAACAAGTGTATAGTGGAATAACAATAAGTCTACTTTAGTCCAATCCCCCAATTCTGAGTATTCTTGAATGATGATACCCACTCAGCCTCTGATTGAGGTCGTGCTTAGATCTCATGGGGCAAACAGATGGAACTACCTTGCTTGCAGTTGTAGACTCTCTCTTTTCCTTGGGATGGTCATTGTCCATCATCATTGCCCTGCTAGTTGTCCTTGGTGAGTCCAGTGAACCGGAGAGTAAGCAGTGACACTGTGCTGAACATCAGGGCTTAACTGACACATTGAAAGCCAAAGATTGAAATCTCTTGGACATAAACGTATCAATTCTAGTACCAACTATAAGTTGAAATAGAAAGGGAAGAAAACCATGTGTTTTGAAACCACAAGTCAGAACTCAGTCCAACTCTGTCACACTTAGGAGCATAATTGCCAAAGTAGGGCCCACTGGCAGGGTGTCAAACTCCTGAGCTGTTAGCCCCGCCTATGTCTGGATGTCTCCAGAACACTCAGGAGCCCCACTATTTGAGGTAATATTTACTGTGGCAGTCAATGAGATCCTGCTGAGACATGCATAAGCATAACCTCTGGAATGATCTCCTGACTCACTTTGAAGTCTATTAGACATATAAACTGATTTGTCTTTATCCTTTCCCCTTTTGGTCAAGGTCTTTTTCCAGTTCCATTGTTAGTTATCCCTAGTGCCAGGGCGGGTCATCGCTGGGAGTCATGTCCCATACTTGGGGGAAGGTAATGCATTTATATGCTGAATTTGACATAGAGAGAGGTCACATTTGTGCAACAAGGAGGCTCTCAGGAGGTAACTCAAGCAATCTATAATACTGATTAAAGTTTCAATTTCAAAAGAAATGGTTCATAAGTACAGTCATCGATATCAAGGACCCATCAGTGGTCCATTGTCCCTCACAAGTCACTGCTCCTTTAATTGGGGGTTCTTGCTGCCCCATTAGAGAATGTAGCAGAACTCCCCAGGATGGGAATTTGATATTCTTTCAGTTGTTATGTGGCTCTCCACCCACTGTGGCAATGCCCATGAACACTTGAATACACGCATATGCCTTATAGGTATGCCCCATCGGAACCTCCTCCCATGCATCCCCCATTGTTGATACCCTGAACCAATCAATGATCCTCCCCTCCCACAGTTGTAATCCTTCTGTGATCCAAAACTTCTTTAAAAATGAAGCCAAAACATAAAAAATAAAATTTATAAGAGAATGAAATAACATAGCTTTAAAAATAACAAAATACAAAAATTTTAAAATTTTTTGATATAATAAAAAAAAATTAAAATTTTTTGGCATTTTGTTTCTTATCAGCGTAAGATCTGTTGTCGTGTATGTATAGTGACATTTTCTTCCATTTATTTCCCCAGTGTCCAACACTGTTGTGTTTATTGCATGAGTCTGCACCCACTGCTACCACTTGCTATGGCAGGATGAACACTCAAATACTCCCTAGAAGCCTGCCCCAGATGCGCCCTCTCCTGCATTCCCGCCACATCCAACACCCTAAATCAGTAACCCTCCCCTTGTGTATTTGCCAAAAGAACATTCCCAACATTATAGTTCAACCACATACCAGAAAATCCCCTGCGCTCATCTGTTTCCTCCCCTAACCCTACCCCCAGTTCCATGGATAGTGCAAACCAACCCTCCACCCTACCATCCTCACAGATCAGCACCACCCAACCCAACAACATCACTGTACCGCTGCCAAGCCCATCCACTGCATAGCTACTCCTTTCCACCTTATCATAGGTTTTGCCCATATTGGCATTAGCTCACAATCATCTACTCTTTCTGTCTCCTGTGAACCTGTCTTCCAGACTATAGTTTCGTAAGTCTGATCAATTTGTTTAATTTATAAATCTGTGAGTTCATGTAAAATTTGTCCTTCATTGCCTGACTTGCTTTACTTAATGTAAGGTCTTCAAGGTTTATCCAAGTTATCCCATATGTTAATACTGCATTCCTTCTTATAGCTGAGTAATATTTTATTGTAGGTTAATACCACAGTTTGCTTATTGATTCATCTGTTGATGGACATTTGGGTTGTTTCCAACATTTGGAATAGTGAATAATGCCGCTATGAACCTTGGTATGCATGTATCTGTTCATGTCCTTGCTTTCAATTCTTCTGGGTATATACCCAGCAGTGGAATTGCTGGATCATATGGCAGTTCTATACCTAGCTTCCTCAGGAACTGCCAAACTGTCCTGTACAGTGGTTGCAATCTTTTGCATTCCTACCAGCATTGGATACGTCTTCCAATTTTTCCACATCCCTTCCAACACTTGTAGTCCTCTCTTATTTTAATAGCCACCAGTCTAATGGGAACAAGATGATATCTCTTTGTAGGTTTGATTTGCATTTCTCTAGTGATGTTGAGCATCATTCATGTGCTTTTTAGCCATTTGTGTTTCTTCTTTGTAGAAGTGTCTACTCAAATCACTTACCCAATTTTTAACTGGGTTGTTCATCTTTTCATTTTTGAGGCTAGGATTTCTTTATATATGCTGGATATGTTTGTCATCTACAGAATGTTTTAATTCTTATGGTTCTCTTGATACAGTTGAAATGAGTTACAGGTCAGTGTGCTTCTTTGGTAATAAAGGACCACCTCAGAGACCTATGGAAAAGACTATATGCCACATTCCCTAAGGCATCAGATTGCAATGACATTAAGTAATTTTGAAAGAATACCACTCAACTAAATCAAGATTTCCATAATTCTAATGAAGAAGCTGATGGGTTCATGGGATTGCTAACATAATATATTTCCTCAAGAAATCTGAATTCTTATGAGTTCCTTCTACGTTCCTCATCTTCACCTAAAGTGTTGCAATTTTCTTAACCCTACTGCTTTGTTGCTCTTAACTAATGAGGGGGAAACCCCATGACTGTAAACTGTAAAATTAATTCACAATTAATGGCTTAATATATGCTCTTTTAACCAACCCAGATGCCATTCTGATTTTTAATGCTTCTTGTGATAGAAGTTCTAATGGTCAGTTCCAAGCAGGCAATGTGGTTACCACTCACTCAGTGAGAAAGCCTTTGACAACAGTTTTCTTCCCAACACGATGACCCCTGCTCTTACCTGCTAGCTCTCTGAAGGAAAATCTGTTAAGATCTACACTGATAACAGATATGCTCTAGGTGCAATTCACAATTTCAGCCTGCTATTGAAACAAAGGTGTGCCTTACTTCTGGACCTCCACCTAAAAATGTCTAAGTAATAATTTCCTTTCTGCCATTTTACTCCTAGCCATGGTTGCCATCATTAATATACAGGCTCACACAAAAAGAACTGAGCCTGAATATTAAAAAATGTCCTTGCAGATTTTTATGAGGTATCAGCAACTACTAAACTAGCTGAGATTATAAACTTAACCTAAAACTGTTTAAATGAATTGAAGAAAGTGGTTTTCCCTGGCCCAAAGTTTTACCTTTGCTCCTGATAATCATTCCTAACACTCCCTTTGGGAAATACAAACTCTCCCCATATTAAATTAATATTGGGGGGGGGTGAGGGGTATATGGGGACCTCATATTTTTTTAATGTAACATTAAAAAAATAAAGGCAAAAAATTAATGTGGGCAGTCCTATGTCTCTGGGAATAAAGAGACTAATCACTTATGGTGAAATCATGACATGAACAAATTTGCAAATCTTTACTGCGTTGTGCCCTGATTATCTCTAATAGGTAAAGGTTAACCTTCCTTGCCCACATAACAGACACCCCGTTAATCATACTATGGAAGCAAGAGACTTGGTGTACTGGAAATGAGACCAACAAAGGCTAGCCCTTGAAGAAAATTAATGGGGGGAGTTCTGGGAAAATGGCATTGATGTAGGCAGGCACTGCTCAGCTCTTTTGTAAAAAATAGCAGAACAGGGGCAAAATCCTACCTGAGTAGCAGTTTTGGGAATCCACAACAGAAGCAGAAGGCTGCAGGGTATTGTTCGGGAGGGAGCCGGACAAAGAGATAAAAAGCCCAGTGGGAAACCATGAGTTGCTCATCCCTGTGGCAGGAAATAGCAGGTGGATAAGCCCTACCCTCAAGGCAGATAGCTCCCATGGACCCTCTGGCTCTCACCAGCCAGTTGAGTAGGAGGGAGCATTTCCTGGGAGGAAGAGGGGTCTGATGAAGGGTGAAGAGTGGTTTCATTTCCATGGGAACTGGACAGGAATAATGGACAGAAAAAGGGAAAATTCATATATGGAGATTCAATAACACACACTCTAGATTAAAGAAGAATTTGTAAGAGAATTCATCAAATATCTTGAGATGAATTAAAATGAGAACATAACACATTAGAACCTACAGGAAGTGGATGTAGTTCAAGTGGTTGACTGCCTCCTTCCAATGTAGAAGATCCTGGGTTCAATGCCTTTTACCTCCTGAAAAAAATAACTACAGGACACTGAAAAGGCAGTGCTGAGAGGAAAATTTGCAACCCTCAGTGCTTACATTAAAAGAAAAAAGAACTAAAATTGAAGACCTAACTGCACACTTTGAGGAACTAGAAAAAGAACAGGAAACTAATCATTCATTCCCTTGCATACCTGTTTGAGTCTGTTCACTTTTGAATGCTAATCCCAAACCAAACTGAAGGAAAGAAGTAATAAAGAGAAGGAATACATGAAATAAAATTCAAAAATAAATCCAAAAAACAGTGGAAAGAACCAACCAACAAAACCAAAAGTTGGTCTTTGAAAAGTTCAAGAAAACTAACAAACCCTTAGCTACACTGATGAAGAAAAAAGAGGGGAGATGCAAATAATCAGAAATGAGAGGGAGACATTACCACTGACCCCGTAGTAATGAGAGATCATAAAAAGATACTATGAACAACCACATGCCAAAAATCTAGACAATGTAGACGAGATCAACAATTTCTCCCAAATGACAAATTGAAGAAATTGGAAACATAAAATCAAAAGTGAATAGATTGGGAACCTGTTATGGCTCAAGTGATAGCGCATCTGCCTACCATATGAAGGGTCTAGGGTTCAATATCGAGGGTTTCCTGACCCATGTGGTGAGCTGGCCCATGTGCAGTCCTGCTGCATGCATGGAATGTCATGCCTCGCAGGAGTGTCCCCCAAATAGGGGTGCCCCACATGCAAGGAATGCACCCCACAAGGAGAGCTGACCCATGTAAAAGAAGCACAGCCTGCCTAGGAGTGGCACTGCACACACACACAGCTGATGCAGTAAGACGATGCAACGAAAAAAGCAACACAGTTTCCCAGTGCCGCATGACAAGAATGCAAGTGGACACAGAAGAACACACAGTGAATGGACACAGAGAGCAGACAACGGGGCAGGGGGAAGGGGAGAAAAATAAATAAAATAAATCTTAAAAAAAAAAGTGAGTAGATTGAGATAGTCATCAAAATCTTCCAGAAGATGAAAAGCCTGGGAGCAGATTGCTTCACAGATGAATTCTAGACAATCATTCAAAGACAATCAAATACCAGTTTTGTTAAGGCTCTTCAAAAAAATCAAATACCAGTTTTGTTCAAGCTCTTCAAAAAAAAAAAATACAGAAAAAAATCTACGAAATCCTTCCACAAATACCAAATCATCTTAACATCAACACCTGATAGAGATACTACAAAAAAAGAAAATTACAGAACAATATCTATAATGAATATAAATGTAAAAATCCTCAACGAAATACCTGCAAACTGAGTCCAAAAGCACATTAAAAAATCATCATGATCAAGTGGATTTTATCCCTGGTATACAAGGATGGTTTAACACAAAAAAATCAATTAGTGTAATGAACCGTATTAATAAACTGAAGAATATAAATCACTTTATCTTGCTTGATGTAGCAAAGGTATTTGCCAAAATACAGCACTCTTTCCTGAAAACAAAAACCATCCAAAGGGTAGCAATAGAAGGACACTTTTTCAATATTGTAAAGTGCATATATGAAAAGACCTATAGCAGTGTACTCAATGGTGAAAGAATGATGTCCTGCTGAGATCAGGAAAAAGACAAGGATGTCCACTCTCACAATTGTTATTCAGTACTGTGCTAGAAGATCTGGCTGGAACAATTAGGCTAGATAAGGAAATAAAAGTCACCAAAATAGTAAAGGAAGAAATAAAACATGCACTATTCACTGATGATATGACCCTTATCTAGAAAATCCTAATAAATCCACTATAAAGCAACCGGAACTAATAGATGAGTCCAGAAGAGTAACAGGGTGCAAGATTAATAAATGAAATCAATAACAGGGAATTCATGAGAAGCTGCTGAAGACATGGGCCTCCTGTCCATGTCCACCTGTGGCTGCTTATGCAACTGTGATGTCCTGGCAACCTGAGTGAAATTGACTGCCTTGAGGAGCTGAACCTCTACAGAGATCAAGAATTCATCATGATAATATTTCATGGCAGTATCTTCTGTCCAGGATAAACACCCTTGAGTGGAAGAAAGTTCCCAGTGGCCACTCCTCTGCTTCTCAAAGAAAATTTTTACTTCTCATTTAATAGCAAGAAACAAAGACCAAACCTTTGAACTGAAAACAGGGAATGAAGTGATCAAGGGCCATTGCCCTTCAGAGGAAAAACTGATGAAAAGAGAATGAAGTTCTCCTGAGATGCACATCTTCCCCTCTTCTGTGATGGATTTCACCTTTGTTCAAGGGAATAATCCAAGATATTGAATAAAATATCGTCTTTAGACTGACCTTGATGTAATTACAGTTGTGAAGGAAGAAGCCCATTTTCTTGTACAAGGAGTAGCCTCCTTCATCTTGTTACCACATGCACATTTCTTTACCACAGACACCAAGCATGGGCTCCACAACAAAAGGATATGTACTCGTACTAGGACTTTCCTAGTTAGAGAGGAGAAGTCATTGCCTGGCTTCAAAGCTTCAAAGGACAGACTTACTCTTTGTTAGGTACTAATGTAGCTGGTGATTTAATTTGAAAGTACCGCTCATTTACCATTCTGAAAATTGTTGGCCCTTAAGTATATGATAAATTTATTCTGGTTATGCTTTATAAATGGAAAAAAAAAATACCTGGATGAGAGCACGTCTGTTGATAACACAGTTTACTGAATATTTTAACCCCTCTGGTGAGAACGACTGCTCAGAAAAGAGTCCTTTAAAATATTATTGCTCATTGAAAGGATTTGTGAGAAGATGGTAATGGACTTACCAGCAGAGCTGAATGCTCTCACCAAAAAAGAACAGAGAAAAAGCCAAAAGCTGTCTGAGGGACCTTCTTTGGGGGTCAGCAGACCAGGATAGTGTAACACAATTCCCAGGATGGTGTGGGACAGAAGAAGGTGAAAAGACAAACGTGAAGTACCAAGCTCCTGCAGCAGCCACAAAGGGCTCCCTTCCACCCCCAAACATACTAAGGGTGGGGTAAGACCCTTGTCTCACTGTGGCTGACTGAAAGGGGAACAGACAACTTCTTCCTTGTCAGTTAATTCAAGGAAAAAGGCAGGGGAGAGTGGGATGCTTTTCTGCAGTGAAATCAGCCAGTAGAGTCTATTTTAAATCTCTGACCTGGAGATTCAATACAGGAACATAGGAAAGCCCAGACTGAAACACCTCTGTGGAAAGGGGTGCTGACTAGAAACATCTCCTGGCTGGACTGGAAACTGCATGGACAAACACTACTCCTGCTTTGTGTATCTAATCCCAGGGAGAAAATTTGTGCACCACTAGTGAGTACCTTAAGCTGGTCAATTTTTAAGAGTGAAAATATGTTGAACCAAATATGAAGAGTTGTGGAAAAATAAATGAGGTGAGAGAGAGATTAGCCATCAGAGTAAATACAGCAACATATCCAGATGCCTAGACATCATTAAAAAAATACAAGCCATACTAGAAAACTGGAAGAGATGGCCCAGCCAAAAGAACCATCCAAATATCCTAAAGAGATACAGGATTTAATACAATTAATCAGTGATAATCACACAACTCTCCTAAGTCACTTAAAAGAATTTAAAGCAAATACGACTAAAGAAGTAAAGGATATTAAGGAGATACTGGGAGAGCATAAAGAACAATTTGGAATCCTGAAAAGTAATAGACACTATGAGAATGAAAGACACGATGTATGAGATTTTTTAAAAAAACATGTTAGAAGAACATACCAGCAGATTTGAATTGCTTGAAGCCAAAATTAATGATTTCAAAGATGAAACATCTGAACTGGAAAAGACAGGAAAACAGGAAAAGAAGAGAATGGGAAAAAATGGAACCAAGTCCCAGGGAGTAGAATGACAATGAAAAATGCTGAAATATTTGCATTATTGGTGTATGAGAAGTAGAAGTAAATGGAAAAGGGGCCAAAAGAATATTTCAGGAAATAACAACTGAGAACTTCCCAACCCTTAAAAAGGACACAAATATCAATGTCTAAGGATAACACACCCCAAACAGAATAAATCCAAGCAGACCTACCTCAAGACACCTACTACTGAAAATGACAAATATCAGAGATGAAGAGAGGATTCTGAAAGCAGTAAGAGAAAAGAAGAGCATCACATAGCAGGAAACTCAGTAAGATTAAGTGCCAACTTCTCATCAGAAACCACAGAGGGGAGAAGAAAGTGGTATGATGTACTTAAGCTACTGAAAGAGAAAAACTACCAGCCAAGAATTCTGTGTCTGGCAAAGCTGTCCTTCAGAAATGAGCATGAGTTCAAAGTCTTCACAAAGAAATAAAAACTAATAAAGTATGTTACTGAAGGGCCAGATTTGCAAGAGATACTAAAGGGGGTGCTTCAGCCTGAAAAGAAAAACAGAGATTTGGAGAAGAGTTTAGAAATGAAGATTATTAGGAAGGGTAAACTAAAGGATAAGAAGACAGACAATAGAACAGTATGACAACAGAGAGCTGGAGGACAAAATGGATGAAGCTATTCAAAGTTTTCAAGTAGCCCTTCACATTATCCAATGAACCCTGAAATATGGAAAGAAGAACTTTCTTGGGCAAGAACCCTCCAGGAGCAGCGCAGAGTGGCACAGAGGATTAAAAAGAGTGAATTATCAGCAGAAGTGATGGATTTCTCATGAAAGTCAGTTTCTGGCTATGACTCAGAAAGTGATGAGATTGTTGCTGTTTGTGCAGCTATTGCTGGGAAACAGAAGACATCTTGACACAAAGAAAACAGTGGTTGTTTTGTCTGCTTCTGGGAAGGTAGAGACTGTAACTGAGAAGGAAGATGGTGCTGCAACAGCAGACGGCTCTGTTTTTACCAAAGCCCCATGAAGGAACATGCATAGCATGAATTATCTGACTCTGTGTTTCTTTATCATTTAAAGTTTTAAAAATAGAGACATTTATTCTGGAGAAACACTGCAAAACTCCTCTTTGTAAGATAAATTTTATGGATGAAGCATATAAATCTAAATGGGAGCATTATTTTCTAGTGTTTGTGCTATGTTTGATAAGTTATAGTTTATACTTAAGATTAGGATTCTGAAGAAAATATTTTTAAATTAATTTATTGTAGTATATCTCTCATACATGAACATACGTAAAGAATAAGTGTATAGCAATAGTTATATAACATCATACGGGACTCTCATAATTCACCCTACCACCCATAACTTGCACTGTTGTTAAACCTTTTAAACTAATGATTAAAGAGCATTGTCCAAATATTACTATGAACCAAAGTATTTTTCCCCAAACAACACTATTATTATCTTTATATCATTTATATAGGAACATACATAAACAATTAAATGTATAGTAAAAGTTGTGAACTTACAAAGCAAACATGCATAACATCATACAGGGGTCCCATACATCAACCCTCCACCAACACCTTGCATTGTTGTGAGATGTTGGTTACAGATTATGAAAGAATATTGACAAAACCTTACTACTAATCATAGTCCTTATCTTACATTTGTGTGTTTTTCCCAGCCCACCTTATTATTATTTTTAAAATATGTTTTTTTATGACAGAGGTTGTAAACTTATAAAACAATCATGCACATGTGCAAAATTCTCAAACAACAGGCCTCCATCAACACTCCACACTGTGGTGGAGCATTTGCTACAGATAAGATAATATCATCTGATTTTTACCACATCCATAGTGTACATTTGGCACACATTTTCCATACTGCCCCATTATCAACACAGTACATCTTTGGGATAGATGCAAGATTATTACATTATTACTGCTAACCACAGCCCATAGGACATTCCACTTTTATTTTTCCCTTGCTTCTCCATATTCCTACCTCCCTGCAATAGTGATGTACAGTTGCTCTAGATAACAAAGGACACTTGATCTGTTCCATCAACCACAATTCTCATCTCTTGGATTACTGTGCTATTCAGTTTCTAGATTATTTTCTAGCAGTCTGTCAGTTGGCATTTACATACCTAGACACCCATTTTCAGCCACATCCCCTTTTATAAACTAGCTGTTACTCATTATGTGTTACCATCCACTTTTTACATTTCCACTCATTTACTGTAAAGCTAATTAAAACTTATGCGTACATTAAACATAGTCCATCTCAGTCCTCTTATCTCCTTTAAGAATCCATGACCTACCACCAGGTCTTGAAGATATTTTCCTATAATTTCTTCTAGAAGTTTTATGATTCTTTTATTTTTAGGTTTTTGATCCATTTTGAGTTAATTTTGTATAAGGCGTGATATAGGGGTCCTCTGTCTTTCTTTCAGCTATGGATATCCAATTCTTTAAGCACCATTTGTTGAATAGACCATTCTTCCCAAGCTGTGTGTGTTTGACAGGCTAGTCAAAAATTACTTGACCATACATGTGAGGGTCTCTTTCTGAACCATAAATTTGGTTCCTTTGATCTCTGTGTCTGTCTTTATGCCAGTACCATGCTGTTTTTCCTACTATACCTAGGTAATATGATTTAAAGTCTAGAAGTGATGGTTCACTTTTCTTTTTTATGGTGTTTCTGGTTATTCAGGACTCCTTATCCTTCCAAATAAATTTGATAATCATGTTTTCAATTTTTTTAATGCTGGTGGAATTTTTATCAGGATTGCATTGAATCTGTATACCAATTTGAATAGAATTGACATCTTAATGGTATTTAGTCTTCCAACCAGTGAGCATGGAATGTCCTTCCAATTATTTAGACCTTTTTTGATTTAACATTTTGAGTTGCAGTTTTCTGAATACGGCTGCTTTACATCATCAGTAAATTTGATTCCTATTTGAGTTTTTATCTGTCATATTTTATTTTCACCACTCTTTGACACTTTTGGTTACTTTTATTGATATAATCTTCATTTCTGTCCTCTCTTCCAGGGCTTTCTCTCCTGTCTTTTCATTTCATGCTGTAGCACAACCTTTAGTATTTCCTGACAATCTGGTCTCTCGCTTAGAAATTCTCTCAGTTTCTGTTGATCTGTGAATATTCTACTCTCACCCTCATTTTTGGAAGACATTCTTGCTGGATATAAGATTCTTGGTTGGAAGTTTTCTCTCATAGTATCTTACATATGTCATACCACTGTCTTCTTGCTTTCATGGTTTCTGGTGAGAAATGAGCACTTTGTGCATTTTTCGGTAAGTATTTGTGGCAATAGTATTAGTCCAGAAACAATAGCCCGACTGGCTTTCTCCCTTGTATTTATCACTACATTTTTCTTGGGTATGTTTCTTGTCTCTTCTACAAGGCTCTTGAGGGCAGCCAGACTGCTTGGGATTGAATTCCAGTAGTACCCACTCCTCAGCTGTGTGGCCTTGGGCAAGTCCGTTCATGTTTCTAAGCTTTAGTTTCTTCTCATTAAGTGGGAGTAAATTAGAGTCTACCCTTCAGTATTGTTAGTGTCTGAGCAACGTGCTAGTATACGCACACTGAACATAGTAAAGGCTAAGCCAACATTAGCTGCTATTGTTACAGTTACTGGGATTATCAAGAATAATTTCCCCCCTGAGAGCTGAGCCCACATATGGAGCTCAATAAAGTCTGCTAAGTTGACAGTTGATCCCCTCCAGGTCAGGTAATCAAATTACAGGCAGTGGGTTCTTCTTACCTGGAATGAACACGGTGCTGCTGTAATATATAAAGCAGATGATCCAACACCCCACCATGGCTGATCTGGGAACAAGAATCTGGGGCAAAAACAGACATTGAAATATGTTGCTCCCGGCCCAATAAAATTGTCAGATGAGCTGCTCTGAGCAAGTGCCTGATTAAGCGATTCTAAGTGCAACATTGTTTTCTTGGCAGCACCGATGATGAGCTCAGAATGGATCATCCGGGCTGACAGCAGAGGTGGTGTAGGGAGCTGAGGGTGTCTGAGCAGGAGACGGTTGGGAGAAACAAATGAATAGTATCTCCAGGGCTGCCCAACAGAAAGGCCATAAATCATAGCAGTAGTCAATTCCTTGGGGAGTAGATAACCCTGAGCGGGGTGCAGGGGTTCCAGAGGAGGTGGAAGGAACCCATTTCCAGTGGAGCCCTATTGGAACAAGCCTCACAGCCTGCACAATTGTTCTGCTCCTAATCGTGTGAGCTTGGCCTAGTCACTTAAACCTGCAGAGATCATGTCCTCATCTACGAAACAGGAGTATTAACACCTCACGGGTCTATCCCACTGCACTGTCCACTACAGAAACATGGCAAGTCCAAGCTGAAATGTGCTGTAAGTGTAAAACTACACACCAGATTTTGAAGACTTAGTATGAAAAAATGAACAAAATATCTCTTTCATACTTTTTTTTCACTATTGATTGCATTTTGAAATAACATTTGGATAGATTGGGTTACATAAAATATAGTATAAATTATAAATTACTCTCAACTGCTTCTTTCTACTTTAAAAAAAAATGTGGCTACAAGAAAATCTAAAATTACCTCTGTGGCTTTCCTTAGGTTTCTATTGACAGGCATGAGGCTAGCCCTTTCTTTCTGTCAGAGGTCCTTTGCTTCTTGAATTTTGATGAGCTTCTGGTGCTAACCTAAACAAGTTAGTCTTCCTCCCTGAATCCTAATGTCCTCATCTGTCAAAAAGAGATGATAATCGTGATTAACGTTGACTTACCATGTTGCAGGTACTGTGCTGATCACGTTACGTGCATTAACTCATTTACCCCTCTCAAGTACCATGTGAAATAGACACTAAACATTTCACAGGTGAATAAACTGAGGTTCTGACTGGTAAAGGCCTTACGAAGATGTGTAATGTGTAGGAAACAAGGAGTTAGGATTGGGACCGGTTTGGCCTCACTCTGAAACCTCCGCCTTCCACTAGTACTCTTTTTTTTCTTTTAAAGACTTATTTTATTTATTTCTTCCCCCCCCCCCCAGTTGTCTGTTCTCTGTGTCCATTTGCTGCGTGTTCTTGTTTTTGCCCGCGTCTGTTGTCAGCGACACGGTAATCTGTGTTTCTTTTTGTTGCGTTATCTTGCTGCATCTACTCTGTGTGTGCAGCGCTGTTCCTGGGCAGGCTGCACTTTCTTTTGCGCTGGGCGGCTCTCCTTACGGGGTGCACTCCTTGTGTGTGTGGCTCCCCTACACAGGGGACACCCCTGCGTGGCACAGCACTCCTTGTGCGCATCAGCACTGCACATGGACCAGCTCCACACGGGTCAAGGTGGCCCGGGGTTTGAACCTCCAACTTCTTATGTGGTAGGTGGACGCCCCATCCATTGGGCCAAGTCCACTTCCTGGTGTTTTTAAATATCAAATAGGTGTCATAATGCCCCATTCTTTCTCTTGCCTAGCCTGACAACTCCACTGATTCTTCTTCCTCTGTGCCACATTCTTTTTTTTTTGAAATTTTTCCTTCTTTTCTAAAGGAGCTTTAGATTACATAAACATACCATCGAAAATTGAGGGAATTAATCATATAACCCCACCTCTGCCCCCTCCCACATCTCCCCCATTATCAACATCTTTCATTCCTGTGGTACATTTATTACACCTGATGAATACTATTGAAGCATTGCTACTAAGCATGGTCTGTACTTTACATTGTTTTATACCTTGCACTGCACGTTTTTATAGGTTTTGACAAAATGTTTAATGACTTATATCTGTCATTGCAAAGGCATGCAAAAGCTTCCAAAATCTTAAAAATACCCCCATGTTTCACCTATTCTTCCTTCTCCCTCCCTTCAGAACTTCTGGTGACAACTGTCTTTATTTCGGTGTTACATGTTCTTCCATTACCAGAATAATAATAAGTCTACCTTAGTCCATAGTTGTATTTTCCCCTTTTGTTTGTTCGGTCCTCTACTTTGGGGATTTGGGGGATTGTGTCACATTCTTAGCATTGACTATTTCACATATGTACAAAGCCTGACCACCTGGTTTCCCTATCTGCTGGTGCGCTAAGCCACCATATCTCTCATAGCTATCACCTGGACTACAGTGATGGCTCCCTAACTGGTCTGCCTCTTGTGCTGCTGGCCAGTGCAGTCCATTCTTACCTAGGAGCCAGAATGATTCTGTTAAACTCTAACTCAGGTCTTGTCCCTTGTTACTTTTTGCTGAAACCCCTGTTCAGTCCCAGCTCCCAGTAGAATCCAAAGTTCTTATGCTGGACTATAAGGCTCTCTACAATGTGTGCTCCAAGTTTTAAAACCAGTTTTATGGTGATATATTCACATACCATACAATCTATCTGAAGTGTACAATCGGTGACATTTAGTATCATCACAGAGTTGTGCATTCATCACCACAATCAATTTTAGAACATTTTTATCACACCAGGAAGAAAAGCCCTATATTCTTTAGCAGTCACCTTTCAACTCTTCTGTCATTCCCCACCCCTACATAATCACTAATATAATTCCATCTCTGTTTTTATTTATATTTACATTTTATGTGAATGGAATCATAGAATATGCAGTACTTTGTGTCTCGTTTCTTTCACTTAGCATAATTTTTAAGTATTTGCAATTTTTTTAAATTAGGGAAGTTGTAGATTTATATAAAAGTCATATAAAAAGTACAATCTTTGCATATACCCCTCTATTATTAACACATTGCATTAGTGAGGTTCTTTTGTTAGGATTGATGAAAGAATATTAAGATATTGCTGTTAAGTACAGTCCATAGTTTATATTGTGTATTTTTTCTATCCCAATAGGATGTATACCATCCTATTATTAGCACTATGTAATAGTGTCATGTATTTGTTATAAGTCATGAAAGAACAATCTCATATTTGTACTATTAGCCCCAGTCCATCATTCTCAACAGTGTTCACTGGGTTATACAGATCCATGTGTTAGATTCTGACTTTCCTTCTAAGAATGTACATGACCCAAACTTCCCCTGTCAACCTCATTCAGAAACATAGCTCATCACAGTTAGGTACATTCACAAAAATGTGCTACCATCACCATTATCCATTTCCAAATGTTTAGAATCAACAACAACAACAAAAAATTCTACACAACTTAAGCATCAGCTCTCCATTCACTACCCCATTTTATCCCTTGGTAACTTGTATTCTAGATTCTTATTCTGTGAGTTTGCTTATCATAATTAGGTCATATTTGTGAGATCATGCAATATTTGTCTTTTGTGTCTGGCTTATTTCATTCAGGATAATGTCCTCAAGGTTCATCCATGTTTTTACATGCATCAGAATAATATCTGCTGAATAATATTCCATCATACATATTTACCACATTTTGTTTATCCATTCATGTGCTGGTGGACATTTGGCTTCTACCTTTTGTCTGTTGTTCTGTGAATGTTGGTGTTCAAATGTTTGTCCAAATTCCTGCTTTCAATTCTTTTATATATATATCAAGAAGTGAGATTGCCAGGTCATATGGTAGTTCTAATTTTAACATTTTAGGAGCTGCCAAACTGCTTTCTAAATTGGTTGCATTATTTTACATTCCCATCACAGTGTACAGGATTTCCTATTAATCTGCAACCTCACCAGCACTTGTTATTTTCCAGTTTGTAAAATAAGAGTCTTTTGTGTGATCTATGTACCTTAAAAAAAAAAGATAATAAAATGTAAAGAATAAAATAAAATGAGTAATTTTCCTGAGTGTGAATTGATAATTCATCATGCTTTTGATTTTCTTTCCCTAATGGCTAATGCTGTTGAGCATCTTTTCATGTGCTTATTTGCCATTTTTAGTCTGCTTTGAAGAAATGTCCACTTAAATATCTTGCCCATTTTTAATGGACCTGTTTGCCCTTTATTATTGAATTGTAAGAAATCTTTGCATATCCTGGATATAAACCCATATTAGATGTGTAGTTTCCATATGTTTTCTCCCATTCTGTATGTTGTCCTTTTACTTTCTTAAAAATGTCCATTGATGCACAAATTTTTAAATTTTGATTATGTCCCATATATGTTTTTTTAAAATTTTATTGCTCATGTTTTCATTGTGAAGTATAAAAATCCATTGCCTAACAGATGGCTACAAAGCACTTGAAAATGTGCTCAACATCATTAGCCATTAGGCAAATGCAAATCAAAACCACAATGTGATACCTTTTCATGGGTCCCTTTGACTGAACCCATTATGAGATTGGCTGCTCTTTAAAAATGGAGAATTACAAATTTTGGAGGGAGTGTAGAGTTGGAACAATTGATCATTGTTGGTGGAAATGTAAAATGGTGTACCTGCTATATAAAACAGTTTGGTGATTTCTCAGAACATTAAGTAAAGGATTACAATATGACCTGTCACCCCACTTCTAGGTGTACACCCAAAAAATTGAAAGCAGGGACTCACACATATTTGCACACCAATGTTCATAGTGGCATTATTGAAAATTGCCAAAGGATGGAAGCAACCCATGTGTTCATCAAGAGGGGAATGGATAAACAAACAATGGTTTGTACACAACATGAACTATTATCCAGCTATATAAGGAGTGAAGTCCTTATACATGCTACAGTATGGATGAACCTTGAGGACATAATGTTGAGTAAAGTAATCAGGATATAAAAGGATAAATGTTAAATGACCTCATTGATATGAAATAATTAGATTAGGAAAATACATAGAGTCATAAATTAGAATGTAAGTTACCAGGAACAGGGGATATAATGATTAAGTTTTTCAGAAAGTTTCTATTTGGATTGATAGAAAAAGTTTGATAATGGATGGTGGTGGTGGTAGCACAACATTGTGAATGTAATGAATAACACTGACATATATTTGAATGTGGTTGAAAGGGCAAATTTTAGATTGTATATATATTACTGGAATACAAATTTTAAAGGAAACATAGAGCTGTAAAATAGAGTGAAGCCTAATGTAAACAAACGATGACAGCTAAGAGTGTAGGTATAAAAATGTTCTTTCTTCTGTTGTAAGAACTGTAGCACACTAATGCAAGGTGTTAATAATAGGGTGGTATAAAGGAACTCTGTGTTTTATGCATGAGTTTGCTTTAAACTTGCTTTCTCTAATAAAAAATAAGAGTCCATTGCCTAATACACTGTCCTAAAGATATTTCCCTATGTTTTCTTGTAAGGGTTTTATGTTTTTAGGTATTACATCTAGGTTGTTCATCTGTTTTCAGTAGATGCTGTGTTTTGTGTGGTCACATTTATTCTTTGTCATATGGATATCCAGTTTTCCCAATACCATTTGTTGGAAAGATTGTTCTTTCCCCTCTGAGTGGACTTGGCACCCTTGTCAAAAATTAATTGGACAGCAATGAGTGGTTATATTTCTACACTTGGAAGTCTGTTCAGTTGGTCTTGTGTGTATGTCTGTCCTCATCCCGTATCACATTTTTTTTTTATTACTGCAGGTTTGTTTAAGTTTTGAAATTAGGAGGTGTGAGTCCATCTTGTTCTTTTTCAAGATGTTTTTGATTATTCAGAGTCCCTTGCTCTTCCATATGAGTCTGATGATTAGCTTTTCCATTTCTGTGAAGAAGGCTATTGAAATTTTTATTGGAATTCCATCAGATCTGTAGATAGCTTTGCATAATATTAACATCTTAATGATAGAAAGTCTTCCAGTCCATGAGCACAAAATATCTTTCCACCTATTTAGGTCTTCTTTAATTTCTTTTAGTAGTGATTTATAGTTTTCTGCATATCAGTCCTTTACATACTTGCTTAAATTTATTTGTATTTATTTTATTCTTTTGGTTGCTATTGCAAATGGAATTATTTCCTTTTTGGATTATTCAAATCCATTTCTAGAAACAGCATTGTTTGGTATATTGATTTTGTATCCCACCACTTTGGTGAATCTCCTTCATTCTTGAAGGACATTTTTTCCAGGTAGAGAATTCTTGGTTTGCTTCCCTTTTCTTTCAGGATTTTATATGTAATCCCACTGTCTTCTGGCCTCCATGACTCCTGATGAGAAATAACCAGTTAATCTTTCTGAAGATCCCTTGCATATGATGCGTAGCTTCTCTTGTGTTACTTTCAAAATTCTTTTTCATTTTGATGTTTGACTATAATGTGTTTAGGTGAGGCTGTGTTTGAATCTGTCCTGCTTGTTTTTTGTGTGTATCTTGAGTGTGTAGATTTATGTCTTCCATCATGTTTGAGAAGTTTGTGCCATTTTTTCTTCAAAGAATTTTCTGCCCCTTTCTCACTTCTCCTTCTGAGACTCCTATGATATATATGTGATGAAATGCTTTAGAAGGATTGCAGTTTTAGCTATTCAAATGTAGTGGAGACACTACACAGAATGTTGTTTGGGGTCCACCGAACGTACATGGAATTAGAATTCTGTGGTTTGATATTTGCCACTGTTTACTGTAGAGCCAAACTCATATGAATCTGGGATCTAGAATTTACTTGTTTGAAAATTAGACAAATTACTTGAAATCATGGTGCCTATTCCTCACTTGTAAAAGTGAAGATTTAAAAAAAAAAAATACCTACTTCAGAGGAGGGCTGTGAAATTTATATTCCTTTTGAAAATTATTAGCTAATTTTATCTTGTTCCTTTCATCCAATGGTCCCATCCATCTTCGTTTCTGACAAAATGAATAGCTGTACTCAGGGGCCATGCTTTTTTTTTTAAAGCAGGTTGACAAGAATTGCTCAGGAATAAGTTATATGCAAGACTTGTCATTTTCCTGTGTTTCAAAGAAGTGAGGTTTCTTTCCTTATTTGCATCAGCCCAGGAATCTTGATACAAGTGCCAAACTCTGGTGTCAGAGTGAGGTGCGGTGTTTATGGATGATTTTCTAGGTCCAAAATAAAAGGAAAAAAATCTCCCCAAAGAAAGTGCCCCATTAAAAATCCTCAATGAGTAGAGTGTGAATTCCTAGTGAACATTACGGATGCTTCCCCTGCAGCAAGGGCAGGGAAGTGTTTGAGGCACAGCTGATCAATGGGCAAAGGCAAGTCTCCTTTCTGTTCTCTATCCTCAGCCCATTTTATCTTTGGCTCCCTTGAACTCCGAGCACATTTGCTATCAAGTTGTGCTCCTTTCCACACTGCATTAGATGGCTCACTGAGGACCTTTAAAGCTATGTCAGGCTTAGGTCTAATTTAACATGTCACAACTCATACAATTCAGTGTGTTCTCTACAATTAATTTACAGAGCATAGATGCATAAGAGTTACATAAAGGAACAAGTACAGGATTTTATTAATAAAATATATAGAAGACAGGCAAGGATTTTGGGAGAAAAATGCAGAATGAAGGAAAGAAATGGTAGACAGAATGTGCATCTTGCCTACCCCAAGTCTGAAAGGAACAGGGCTGAGGGCCTCCCTCTCTTATCAAAGGACTCTGGCTACTGGCATCTGCCAGGCTAATTGCCTCAAACCCCACAAATGTAGGGAAAATCTGCAGGAAAGGATGTAGACACTGAATGCTGGGTCTCTGGGGAGAGAGTTGACTGACTTGGTCGGGTTGTGGGTCCATAGGCGCAGCACCCTCTGCTCCCTCAGATGCTGAAGGAACCCAGGGCAAAGCTGGATTCACGATCGTCTCCCAGTGATCATCCATGAAACCCAGTGAGAAAATACCCCAAAACCTGGGAAACAGACCGCTGGTCCTGAAGAAGGGAACCATCTGTCAGCATTGAATCCTCACATTCCCACAGAAAATTCTTTTATACACATTGTATATATACCTCTCTGTCTGGAAGAGACCATGTCCTTCAGGTTGAGAACCATGAAAAGAGGGAAAGGTATAATGGGGAGGAGTTTATGAACAATAAAGAGAGAGACTTTAGAAAGAGACAGGGGAGTGGATGTGGCTCAAGTATTGGGGCACCTACGTCCTACATGGCAGGTATGGGGTTTCATTCCTGGTGCCTCCTAGAAACAACAAGAAAAACAAGCAAACAAATGAAATAACCAACATGGAGCCAATGTGGCTCAGTGGTTGAGTTCTGACATCACACATATGAGGTCCAGGGTTCAATCCCCATACCTGGTACCTCAAAAAAAAAAAAAAAAAGAGAGACAGAAAAAATTGCTACTTTCTCTTGTTTGGAATACTCTTATTCTGAAAAGTTGGCTTGTGAACAGACCAAAGCACTTGCAAACAGGGTGGGGAAGCTTGGGGAAAGCGGGGATAGAGTTGGGTTCCTGATGTCCATGGCATGATGTAGCCTGACCCCAGGGCCCAATTCTATCCTCACTGTTATACTTCTCCTCCAGGACCTCAGTCAATTCACCTCTGCAGTTAATGAGTCTTGGAGTTCCAGCATCCCTTTTCCAGCCCTCAGATATTTTAACTGTGCCAAGGAAGTATACCGGTGTCTTGATTGTTTAAGAAGAGAGTCACTATCTCCATGTCTTTCTGTCATGACATTGCTTGGTATAAGGCCCAATATCATGTGTTCCTTGACTTTGGAGAACACCTGGAGGGCCTCAAAAGTCCTAACCAAAAGTTCACCTCCCTGTGCTGCTCTCATGGATAAGGATCCTAACCAAGTGATCCTCCTTTTCATGGGCACCAGGTACAATTCCTGCTCACCCCTCAGGAGCAGGCTTTAGGTCCCTCCCAGCCTCCATAATCTCTCAAAGAAATCAATCCCATCTTCATGCCAAGAAACAGGAGTCACCTCACCCCTTTGCTCCCTTTCACAAAGCCTGCCTCCCACAGCCCCCTTTGTGCCATGTGATCCCAAATGCAACACACGTGTGGCCCTCTGTGGCATCCTGTGTTCCATTCTCCAGGCTGTTGTGTATGTATGATTAAACAACTGCCATAGAGCTCATTTGTCAGTGGCAGGTGTTGTGTGTTTGGCTCTCCCCAAAACCCTAGGGGGGAATCCCTGCCTCATCAATGGAGTGAAGACAAGACTTTTCAAACACTTTGCCTTCCCTGACTTCTTCTTTCCCTCACCACCTCCCTGCCTCTTTTCTCTAATGACTGCTCATTTCCTTTCTCCTTGTCACCCTGCACCAATCACATTGCTCTCTGGTATGGGACATTGGAGGACCGATCAATTATACACTGCCACCTTCTGCCATCAACTGATTAATCGATGAACCAATCCATTCTATTCAGAGAACACATGAAAAGGCCTGAAGTTGTGTTGTGAGGAAGACCTCTTGATTCTCTCATTTTACAAGTGTTTCTTACCCCACCCCACAGAAACCCATGGCTGTCATAAGGGCTGAGAGAATTTCCACATGAGAATGTCAGTTTCTATTCCTGGTAACATTATTTTAAGTGCAGTGCTCCACCTCAGTTGGTGAAATGTTGAGCAAGTTTCCCCCACCTATGCCTAGAGGTGTCTCCTTACTCAGATACCTCTCTACCAGGTGTAGAGTGTGGCTACACCAGAGACTAAGTGCAGAAGAAAGGAGCCAGTTCTAGCACTTGGAGCTTTGAAGATGTTGAGATGGTTAATTCAGAGGTCTCCTGTAATTAAATAGGCTTGGCAATGAGGGAAGGAATAGGAGTGTCCTATCTGTGGGGGAAATTCCATTCAAATGCCAAAAGTATTTGAGAGAGTAAGGACTCAGTGATTACTGCAGTCTCAAATTGAAAGTCAAAGGTCTTGCCCAGAATCTCATAACTTAACAAGTCTCAGAACTGGATTCAGTATGTAAGTTGGCATTTTCAGGCCAATGCTCTTTCCATGAGGCACAGCTACTTTGTCTGAAAACAACCACTCTGTTTTAACCGACACCCAGTTTTGAATGGATCAGACACTGATATCAAAAAGTGCTGTTGGTGACTGCCGGAACCCATTTTCTGTAGCCACTTCCAAAGAAAGGAGCAGGATTGTTCTCCAGAGTGAGCCAGTTATCCGACCTGTTCTTAAAGGATACAGGTCCAATGAGTTTACTCCATGGAGGGTAATTGTTATAATATCTGTGTTCTGCCCTCTGTGAAAGATGACCATCTTGCATCATTTATTTGTCATAAGATTAAGTGCTTCAAACCTGAGACAGTTGCCAAATCATGTAAATGAACACAACTTAGCTTGGGCCTGAATGAAGGGTTAAGAGAACCAATTTCCAATGGTGGCACCATCTGAAATGGACAATGTTTCCTCCCAATGTGTGTTGTGGGGAGTGAGGAAGGAGAGTATGTGGATTCTGAGGGGGCTGGTTTTGAAAGACATAAGAAGGAATTTGACCAATGTGGTATCATATTAGACTCCTGAAAATTAGGCTATGAGATTGGTGAAAAAACAGATAATATTTACTGAATGGCGACTTATCAAAGGACCCCAGAATTAATTGGAAAATCTAAAAAGAAAAGAAATGAGGAGCACAGTTAACTATTGTTGTAAAGCTATTGTCCAAACTTTTAACTAAAATCTGAAGAGGGAAAAGAGAAAAGCAAGAGACAAACTTAGGCAAAATCCAAAACATTCACAATAAAATTGGCACAAACTGTAATAGGGGAAAGGAAATTAAATTTGACCTGTTCCAAAATGAGAAACTCTCCCCAAGTGAGAATAGTGCATATATGGAGAAATACATGTTTACTCCCATATACCAGATCTAGAAGAGAGTTGCAACAAGGATGATGGACACCAGGCTAAAATCAGGCCTTCTTTTGAGTTCTTCCTTGTCACTGTCCCTTGTGTGTTTGGCTCAGAATATTTGAGTATTTCTAAGTTTCTTGAAAATGCTATCAAATAATATTAAAATCTCTTCCCGATTCTTATGCATGGTGCAAGATGCTGAGGAGTGACCTTAGCACTGGCAGGGGTTGATGAAGTGATGCTTTGTGGTACTTCCCAACTGTCAGCATCTGTAAACTGACTAGAATCTCTGCACTTTCTATGTGCTTTTTAGACAGCCACCAAAATGCCTAAAATGAAAGAGTCAGTGAGACCAGTTAGTGAGCTGGGGTGGAACTAAACTCTCTTCTGTGGTTGGTGTGAGCATAAGGTGTGCACTCTATTTGGAAACTCTTGATCAGTTTTCACCAAAGGTGAACTTAAGCATCTCGTATGACCTCTTCATTCCTCTGTGCAAAAATACCCAATAGGGAAGCAGACTTGGCCCAGTGGTTAGGGCGTCCGTCTACCACATGGGAGGTCCGCAGTTCAAACCCTGGGCCTCCTTGACTCATGTGGAGCTGGCCCATGCGCAGTGCTGATGTGCGCAAGGAGTGCCCTGCCACGCAGGGGTGTCCCCTGCGTAGGGGAGCCCCACGCGCAAGGAGTGCGCCCCATAAGGAGAGCTGCCCAGCTTGAAAGAAAGTGCAGCCTTCCCAGGAATGGTGCCGCACACACAGAGGGCTGACACAACAAGATGATGCAACAGAAAGAAACACAGATTCCCATGCTGCTGACAAAAACAGAAGTGGACAAAGAAGAAAACACAGCAAATAGACACAGAGAACAGAAAACCGGGGCAGGGAAGAGAAATAAATAAATAAATAAATCCTTAAAAAAAAACACCCAATATAAATGCTTGCACCATCCCAGGAATACACATTTGCAGGAGTGTTCATAACAGTATTATTCATAATTTCCCAAACCGATAAACTATCCTGTATTAGTCAGGGTTCTCTAAGGAAATAGAATCAACAAGAGGTATCTGTCAACAGTATGCAATTCTGTAAGAGTCTCTCACGCAGCCGTGGGGATGCACAATTCCAGGTTCCACAGGCAGGCTGCAACCAGGGGCTGCACTGAAATTCCAGTGAAGATTCTTGATGAGTTCTGGGAGATGTTGGCTGTCCAAATATGAGCTGGGAAATTCTCTCTCAATGCTGGAATCACTTCCCTGTTTAAGGCATTCAGCGATTGGGTTAAGTGTCACTCATTGCTGCTGTCAATCTCCCTGATTGATGTAATTAGAACCAGCTATCTATGATTTACCACTGCAGTAAAGTCAATGGTGACTAAAGTCCATAAATGCCCTTGTATTATAGTTAGCCCAGGGCTTGCTTGATCAAACAACTGGGCACAATTACCTGGTAGAGTTGACACAATAGCCTAACCATCACATACCCAAACACTTATCAACAGTACAAGGTATAAATTCTAGCATGTTTCAACAATTGTAAGCTTTAGCTCAGTAAGTGTGAATGATCCTTAAGTATATACACCTATATGGGTGAATATTATAAAAGGTAGAGCAAAAGAAGCCAAATACAAAAGGAATCATGATTTCATTTCTTTGAAGTACAAAACCAGTTGAGATTAATTGATGGTTAGAACAGACAGGAGAGTGATGACCACTTTGTATGTGAGCTTCCAAACTAGACTGGGCCACAAGAGGACTTCTTGGGTACTGGGTTCCAGTAATTTTTTAAAAAAATCTCTAATCTAGGTGTTACACAGTTTGTACAGTTCATGAAAAGCCATTGAGCTACAAAATTATGATTTGAGAGTCTTTGTTAGTTATGATACTTGAATTAAAAGTAAAAAAGTTACTTTTTGTACATGATGTGAATCTCAGTAGTGCTGTGTGGTTGCAGACTTGGTAATTGAATACTCCATCACAAACCCCAAAACACACAACTTTACACGAAGCATGGAAGTTGCATTAAGGTTTTTAAACAAGTCTTTTCACAGCACTGAAAAGCCCCTGGTGACTGCAGACGCCTCCAAGCCTTCCAGTGGGCCTTGTGGCTGGGACGACCCAAGGCAGCCCTGCCCCGCACTCCCTTTGACAATCTCTGAGATCTGGGCAGCAGAGTCTTTGACATCTGCCTCCTCCCAGGCGGAACCTCTCCAGTCCGCTGAAAGGCTGAGTGTTACAAGTCTTGTTGTTGGGCAAGCTACGACTTTTTGTGCATGTGTGTGCGCCAATAAAGTTTTATTTACAAAAGCAGGCAGCAGCCGGGTGGCCCTAGACAGTGGCTTCCCACCCCTGCCCTTGACGATACTGAGGAGACCTGGCTGCCCAGGGCACTGCTGAGCATGTCATCTACTCCGGCATCTGTGACCTGCTGAGGTGTTTGTGGGCAGAACAGGGCACCATGGTCGGGAGTTTCCTACCAAGTGGTGGGTGCAGAGGCCAGAGGAGGCGGCGTCTTCCTGGTAATTACAAGCACTAACTGCCTTATTCCAGCCCTCCCACCCCCAGACACTCGAGGTCCCTATCCTTCCTAGGCGCCCCTGTGCCTTGGCTTGACCCGCGGCCCTGCTCTCCTGAGCACCCAGGTGTACCTCTTTGGTGAGTCCAGTGCTTCCTCCCCCGGGGCTTCCAGGTTCTCTTGGGTGATGAAGTTTCTCGCCGTCTCTGCAGCGGCACCACTTCCTGCTCCTTGAGCTGTACCCAAGCCTGTACCTTCCGGGACTGGCAGGTTTTCTCCTCTGCCTGCTGCTGCTCCTGCTCCCGCGCCTCCTGCCGCAGCCTCGCCAGCCAGAGCTCCTGCAGCCGCTGGTTTCCGCCTGGCTCAGGTCAGCAGCTCCTGATGCTCAGCGGCGTTCTCCGGGTTGGCGTTCTTCCAGGACCCGTGCGCCGGCTTCGTGCTCAACCTCTGACGGCTCTTCCGATAGCGTTCGGTCAGCAACAAGAGCACTTCGGGGTCCACTGCGGGCGGGGGCTGCACACACCCAGCCTTGGACTTGGCGCGGGGGTCGTGGCGGCTCTTGCAGCCGTGGGAGTTGAAGCAGCAGGGCCGGGCCGGGCATGGGACCTGTTCGTCCAGGCTGCTCAGCGCACGCAGCGTGACTGACGACCCCACAAGCTACTGATTTTGGTTGCTGCTGTTTATCTCATTCTATGCCCTCTCCATCAGGGACCTGTTTGCGACATCTGGAAAATTATATATTCATAGGAAATGCGCAAATTCTTTAGCATGGACTGGAACTCCTTTACTCCACTGTCCCTTTCTCACATGTATAACACAGATTGTGTCCAGCATTAATTATTTCAAACATATGTGAAACCTGACTACCTTGTTCCTTGCCACTGGTACCACCCTGTCCCAAGCTCCCCAATTGACTCTCACCTGAAACTTGCAATAGCCTGCTGTTCCAGGTGCCCTGTTTATCCTGTAGTCTATACTCATCCAACAGAGAGAATGATCCTCTTAAAAAACACATCTGATCATGGCCCCCTGTACTCTTTGCTGTCCATCCCTGGATCACTCACACTGAAAACTCGAGTTCTTAACACTGTGCAACACAAGCCTCCGCAGTCTGTGCCCCATGACTCTTTTGTCATCTCCTGTGCTCCCACCTGCTGAATCCATTCCAGCAGCATTGGGTTCCTAACTTTTTTCAGGCACCATTCATCCTTCCTTAATCATAAGTAGAAAATTCAAAAATGAAGATACAAAACTCTGGCAAGTTTGAGCAAAATGGGAAAATCACTTCAGAAATGAAATAAAAACTAGGAGAAGCACAGTTAGAGATAATGCCTTATAAGAAACAGAAGGTGAAAAAGAAGAAATTATTTAAAAATATGAGATAAAATTTATTGGAGATAACCAGTAGATCAGGAAAATGACAAAAGGTAAAGGTCCACATAAGAGATCTAATATATGAATATTTTGACTGCCTGAAAAAGAAAATCGAAATGAAAAATAAAATATAAAGATTACAATTTGTCTGGAATAAAAAGATAAGCTTTGAAACTTAAAGAGAATCCTGAGCATTGACTCAGAATGACTTATGGCAAGGCATATTTTAGTAAAATGTTTAAAGAAAAAAATAATCCTTTGTGCATCTAGAGAAAGAGGGCAAAAGTGATAAAACCAAACTAGAGTCTCATCAACCTTTTTTACAGAATAATTTGTTTTAGATGTTTAAGATAATCAAGGAAAAAATGATGAGCCATGAATTTTCTACCCAGCAAAAACTGGCTTTGAGGTCTAAGTCATCCAAGATCTCGAGACATACTCCTTCCAAGATCCTTCCAGAGAAATGAACCAACTTGAGACAACAGAATTCCGAGAAAGACATCAATACTGGTGCAGGAGGTAAGATCTAAATGTGCAGCTGCTTTGCTCAACGAAGCATAAATGAGGGTTCTACAAGAGTGGAAGTGAATGTCTTATGATATTTCATTATTTGTTTAGAGTCCTTTTCTATATATGTGTTTATTTTACAGGTAAAATATTTTAAAAATAACTAGTAGTAAATAAATATTGTTTAATGTAAACATCACCCAAGTAAAATATAAAGCATATGTCTAAGACTGATGGTAAATCTCTGCTAATCAGAAAGGAAATAACTGGTTCCAGGTCAGCTGCTGCGAGAGGCGTACCCATTGAGGAGCAGTAAGGAGTGTCTGGTTCTTCGGTGTCATGTCTGATTTAGGGCTACCAACACTATCCAAGCTCCACCAGATGGGCTGAAGCTGAGGCCTGCATGTCACAGCCATAGCAGTTTTATCAGCCTCTGCAACAGAAACAGACCCAACTGGAGTCTTTGGTGCCCTCTCATACTTTCCACCTATATTATTATCCTCCTTGTGTTCATCTATTGTGTTACTGATTTCTTTAGTTCTTTTTCCATATTTTCCTTAACTCTGAGCCTACTAAGGACTCCTTCATAATGTCTTTTGTTTCTACAGCTTTCATCTTCTTTTTGCTTGGCTCATCACTTTCTGTTTCTGCATATGTTTTGTCATCTGCTTGAAACCAGGCCATTTTGATATTTTAAAGTGCTATCTATGGAATTTGGACTCTGAGGCATATGTTCATTAGACTTCTATCCAGCTAGTATTCTGAAAGTTTTCCTTGAATGTCAGGAAGTAACAAACAAAAGAAAAAGTAGGACAAACAGAAAACACCTTTCCTACTCTTTGCACATTGGTCTGCATGGGTACACACCTTCAGGGCTTATCCATACAATGAATTTAGACAATAATTGAAGCTACAGTATCGGGGCCTTGCTGGTCCTTTCTGCACACACATCTTGTGTTGGAAAGATGTGTTTGGTCCTAGGACCTCCCCTATTTGCACAGATACAGATGTCCTCTTTTCTCTAGGAAACTATTTCCTCATGATCCATCACACTTATGTTTTATAGGTATTCAATTATTAATGCCTGAGAATAAGCAAGAAATGATAGTGGTCACCTCCAGGGAGGGGATTGGGATGGCTTCAGGACAGGTGAATATGGGTGCTAATTTTCAGCCTTTATGTGGGTGTGATCTTTTACAGCTCATGGACATCTGCTATCATATTCTGTGATGAGACATGAGTCCAGTGGTATAGGCAGCACAGGGACTATAAACTGTTTATTATGGCTCAGCACCTGAACTTTAGAGAGGCCAAGTGGCTTGCTAGAGTCACGATACTGATAACCTCCAGGGTACTAGGCATGTCTCTCTCATCCTGCACACTCAGCGTGATGTCATCCATGTAATGAAGAAGTGGGATGTTCCTTGGGATGTCAGATGGTCCAGATCTCTGGGTTGCTGCTGCATCAATATATATCACTGTAAGGACATAGCACAATATGTCTATTCTTACTATACTTTATGGAAACTGTTATTTTTCATGATGGCTCCTTGGAAAGATGCAGTTGTAATTCTGTACATTCCTTTGGGTGATCATAAGCATTCATGTCTCATTCCTGTCTCTTGGCTGTATATGGCAGGAGTGGGATTCCTGGGGAATAGATACACAGAAGTATAATTCATGCTGTAAAAACATTTACCGAAGTGACTGAAACATTGTACACCCCACAGCAACATTTGACAGCTTCCTGTCCTCTGCATTCATTGGCTTTAGTGCTGTTAACCCTAATCATGTCCCTTCTGGTAGGTGTAGGAGTGAGACCTGGCATTTTAATGTCAGGCACTTGTCTGTCACTGGTGATGTAGAGCACATTTACATGTGCTTGATCATACTGGACTCACTGATGCTTTTCTATGACTTAAAGTATGTGATAGAAGGGCACGGTAATTATTTCCCTCCTCAGTAATCCCCCATTCTTCTGAGAACCCCAGCCTTCTCTCAGATCCCAAATTCCCCAAAGGAGACACACAGCCCTTTTCTGGGAGACCCCATATCCCTGTTTTCTCAGAGTGCCCTGTTCACTTAGAGCAGCTCCCCTGCTTTAAGGGAAACCCCACATTATCAGAGGAGAATCACATCCCTTACATCCCTTAAAGGAACTCACAAATTCCTGTATAACTAGATTGTCAAGACCTTAACTAAAGTCTTCCATAATTGACATAATTTGACCTATCACAATCTCACAAGACAGAAAGTTCCCTGCCATTTTGTCCTCTTTTAGCAGACATGATAGCACCAGAGGCAAGGTCAACAAGAGCAGTGATGAATAGAAGGGAGCCCATCAAGGGCTGACTGTGGAAACTGGGGGCAATGGAAGTTTCCACAAGATCTTGCAATGATGGATATAGGACATGTTATATTTCACCAAAAATTTATAAAAGTCTGTAGGCTAAAATGTAAACCACAATGTAAACCATAATGTAACTAAAAATTCAGAAAATCATACTGTCTAAAATATAAACCATAATGTAAACCAAAATGGAACCATGTTTAATCGCAATTTTTTAATATCTGTGTATCACCTGCAGCAAATATAACACGAGCATGTAAAAAGATCATTGCTGGGGAAGGAGGGAAAGGGTTAGGTGTTGGATATATGAGAGTCCCATCTATTGTATATGTGACTTTACTGTGATCTAAAACTTTTTGAAGAAAAAATTAAAAAGAAAAGGATGCGGACACTGAGGAAGGAGTGAAACAAATTGCCTTGCCACTGTACATACAGGGCAACACCTATTACAGTGATGAAAGGTAAAACGTCAAAAAGAAAGTTTTATGATATTTTTCATTGTTTAAAACCCAAATTTGTTCTTTATTTTAGTTTTTCTGAATTAGTATGTATTCTATTTCTAATCTTTAAACCTATCATTGCTGTTTCATTTCCCTACTAATTGAATTGGTCAATACATTAGGCTTCATTTCTGAAGAACTTTTGGACCACAGAGGAGTTCAACTAAGGCAGGGGAGGAACACTGGTGTGGGATGTTATTGATGGGGGACACGTGGATGGGAGGGAGTTCTACAGGGCATTTATAGAGTATATAAAAATGTTCAGATAAATGACAACTGAGGGAGTGCTGAGTTCCTACCCAGGGCAGCTCTGCGCATTCCCCAATGAAACAGCAACAATTCCCCAAGTGCAAGGGCAAAGACCAGTGAAGAAGGATAGTCTAATGATGAGCCCTTGATACTGATGATTATGTTTATGGGCCTGTGTGCCTGAAATTTCAACTAGGCCAAAAGCTGCAAGGTGCCTACGAGTTACCTCCTGAGAACCTCCAAGTTCCTTAAATGTGGCCACTCTGTAAGCCAAACTCACCATGTAAATGCATTACATTTCCCCCAGCATAGGACATGACTCCCAAAGATGAACCTCCCTGGCACAGAGGGATTACTACCAATCACAAGTGATGCAACCAGAAAAATATCTTCAATAAAAGGGGGATAATGGTAAATACAAATGAGTTTATATGGCTAAGAGTCTTCAAAAAAGAGTCTGGAGGTTATCAGAGGGATCACACTTTTGCATGCCTCAGCAGAACCCAAGAGACAGCCAAAGTAGATACAACCCTAGATACTGGTGCTTCTGAGGGCTGTGGAGACACACAGGTTCTACAGTTGTGGCAGATGGCTGTGGATTTCAGTGCCTCATCAGTGAGCCCCCTACTCTGGAATTTGTGTTCCTTAGTTTGATGGAGTTGGATTCAGATGTGACCTTTCTACACATGCCTCTTCTGTCACTTTTACTGAAACTGTGATTGACACTGAGGTTGGTGGATATTCAGGAGACCTGAATCTCTGGACTGGCCGTATGCCAGCAGGGCCCTGAGCCTCAGCAGAGTTGTAACTCCTACCCTCCAGTTTGTTAGACTTACCCGGGTCAGCTAACAGGGAGGTGAAGATGGTTAACCACCACACCAGCAAACAAAGAGTGTCTACAACTGCAAGCAGGAGAATTGCATCTATCAACCATGTGGGATCCAAGTCCCTTCTCTAAATTTAGAGGTGGAGTGGATTAGAGTGGACTTACTGGTATTCTATTACAGAACAATTATGATTCTAGCAACTGAAGAAATTGTGTAATTGATGTGGAGACAGTGGCCATGGTAGATGCAGAGGGCAGGGAGAGGGAAGAAGAGATGTGATGTGGGGGCATTTTGGGGACTTGGAGTTGTTGTAAATGATATTGAAGGGACAGATGCTGGACATTATATATCCTGCCATAACCCAATGAATGGACTGAGGGAGAGTGTAAAGTACAAAGTAAACTATAATCCATGCAGTGTAGCAATACTCTTAAATGTATCACCAAAGGCAATGAATGTGCCACAATGATGAAAGAGCCTTTTGATGTGGGAGTGGGTGGGGAGGGTGCGGGGTATATGGGAACCTCATATTTTTTAATGTAACACTTTCTGTGATCCATGTACCTTAAAAAAAAAAAAAGACAATTAAGTGGATTTAAAATGACAATGTTTTTGTTTTTTTATTTTCTTTTGAGGTACCAGGACTGGCTATTCATCCCTGGAAGTCTTATGTGGGAAGCCAGCTCTTAACCACTAAGCCTCATCGGCTTCCCTGAGTTGTTTTTTTCTCTTGTTTTCTTGCTGTTTGTTTTTTGTTGTGGTGGTTTAGGAGGCATCGGGAACCAAACCCAGGTCCTCCACTGTGGGAAGCAGGTGCTCAACTGCTTAAGCCACATCTGTTCCCAACACTGGCAATTTTGATATCTGTGTGGAAGAGGAAGCAAAGTAGTGGATCAGGAAAGAAATGAGACTTTCTTAGGGTTTCTAGCTAACTGCTATCTATAGCAATGTGAAACAGTCAATTTACTAATTAGCAAAGAGCAAAATACACACTATGATTCAAAGACAGAGCCCCATCACTCCTTCTGATCATCCTTTACCATCTACTTTACATCTTCTATTCCCAGGTCACCCTCCAGGAATCCACATATTCTGTCACTGCATTTATCATTTCTTTTACAGGATTGTATTGGTGGAGTGCCTCCAATTCTGGTAAAACATTCTTCTGTATTTACTCACTAATCAATTATCATAAAGATAATCCATGTTAAGAAAAAAGAAGGGAGAATTGCTATCCTACCATTTAGAAATAACGGCTTTGATGCTATTTTTCCTTCCACTCTTAGTTTTTTACACTATGTGGGTGTGTTCATTGAGTTGTGATGCTCTAAGCTTGCACTATGCCGGCAACAATGTGGAAGTTCATTGACGAGGGGAAGCATGAGGTTGAGCCCCAAGTCTGTCTGACCCAGCTGGACAAGAGCGCTGCCACAAGGGCAATGGACACTGCACTAGGAACCATGTGATATTTGAGTTCTTACAGGTCACTGTCCATGGAGTATGTAGCTTACAGAATTTGGGCATGTGTAAGGCTCGTGATGAATATACATAAATACAATAAATTATCTCCATTTTTATTGAATTAGGACCAGGTGCTGATGAGTGATGCCAGCACTGACAGAGGTTGAACAGGTTGTACTTCTTGGTGCCTCCCAACTCCCAAAATCTGTGAGCTGACCAGAAACATGTGGGCTTTCCATGTGCTTTCCACGCTAATGACCACATGAAAGACTGTAGGAAAATACATCTGGAGCAGGCCTGGATTGTATCACCCCTGAGGCTACTGCCACCTTTATGGGATGGGCAGGTTGGGAACTCTGTAGGCCCATGTGATTCCAGACATATACAGACACTGGAACTCTCTTGCTTGGCTTCAAAGGCTCCCAGGGCTGAGTGACAAGTGCCAGTCACAGTTCAGAGAATCAACAAGGGGCACAGGCCAGCTTCATACTTAGCTCTTCCATTAAGGAATTCTTGAGTTTGGGCACATTCATCTATTTGCCTTGATTTCTCCATCTGAGAAATGGGGATAGTTAACAACCTACCACAGAGGCTATGTGACAAATGATTTAATATATGTAAAATCTGAAGTGCAATGGAATTTTTAAAATTTAAAACCTTGATACTGATAATTGTGCTGTGTTATTGTGACTTGTTTACGGAAAACAAATACATTAACACATACACATCCAAAATCATATACAAAGACAACTCTCAACTGCCATGCACACAATCCCACACCACCTCAAGAGAACACAGCTGTGTAAGTGATAGTGGAAACATGATAAATTTTTACCTGGAAAAGAGTTTCTTGTGGATACCCCTAACTTTGTTCCCACATGGACACCGGAATTAGGATCCCTCTCCATACTTAATCCTGTAAGACTCTCCTGGCATTCTCATCATCTAGATTTCCCCTCAGCGATCAGGTATTCCAGAATACATACCACTTCTGCTTGTTCTTGGAGCTCCCTGCAATTACAGAAAAGATAAGAGATCTCTGAGGATGAGAACATGCTCTGGGATGTTTGAACTGGTGTTTTGCTCTCTTGGTCCTTTTTGCAATCACATGGGAAACAGTGGTTAAGTCAAAGACTCCAGTAAGCAAGTGTATTAGTCCCTGAAAGGGGTGCTCATGCAAAACACCAGAAAAATGCTGGGCGTTATAAAGGGTATTTATTTGGGATAGGGACTTACCGATACCAAGCCAAAAGCATGAGTTACTTCCCTCACCGAAGTCTATTTGGAGCAAGATGGCTGCCAATGTCTGCGAGGATTCAGGCTTCCTGGGTTCCTAAGTTCCTGGGGCTTGCTTTACTCTGGCTTCAAGGTTCCTTCCTTCTTGGCACTGGCTTCTCTTTCCTCTGCATGCTGACTTCCCAGGGCTCCAGTTCAAGTCTTCAGCATCCAACTCCAAAATCAAAACTCCAACATTAAAAGCCCTCCACTCTGCTCTTCGCCATGCCTTTTATCTGTAAGTCCCCACACACCAAGGGGTGGGAATTTACCACCTCAGTCATAACTCCATCATGCCCAGGTACAGATCAGATTATAAGCATAATCCAATATTTCTTTTTGGAATTCATCAATTATATCAAACAGCTATAGCAAGCAAAGAGGACAACCTTGGAAAATGTAGGAACTTTTCATGCATGATGTCTCTCCCTTATATTTTGGTTGGCAGTGACAAAATCTTTTATCAATGAAAGGAACCTTGGTGCTCTATTAAAGCCTCCTACATAGAGTTCATGCTGCACATTGTGAGTACCCTCTTGAACCAGGGATCACTCAGGAAGAGACCCCCACTTGGCACTGTCCCAGCCAATGGAACCTATATGTCCTCCATACTGTGAATGGTCAAATTCCCACATCTACATGATTTTAAAATGAAAGCAAGGGAGCAAAATTTTTACCCTGAACAAATAAGGTGACCTTACTGTGGCACTAGAGAGACTGCAACATCTACTGTCTTGCTTGAAAGCTTTTCCAGCCAGACCTAAGTGGGAGCTAGGAAGACACAGTAACTGTCATCTCATGAATGTTGCTCATGAATTACTCAAAGATCTTGACTTGGATAAGGGATACAGTGTATAGAAGCAGTATGGGCTGAAGAGCCATCCTCCTTGGTGGAAGAATAAGGCAAAAGAAGGGGAGCAGGAAAGAAGTGAGACTGAATCCTTGGCGTTGTTCCTAAAGACCAGGTGAAACTGCTGATCCATAAATGGTACTAAAATAGATGCTGTATCAAGGACAGCAATCCTCCTGCCTGTTTTGAAACTCAGCTAAACTGTCAAAATCTTAACAGCTTCAATCTCTACAACATGGCAGAACCATGAAAACTTTAAAATGAAAGTAACCGGCCAAAGAAGTCCAGATAGTGTATGACTTGATTTGTCTGAAATATCCAGAATAGGCCAATTCATAGAGACAGAGAGTAGATTGATGACTGCTATGGCTTGGGGTGGGAGGAATGGGAGTGACTACTAGTTGGTATGGGGTTTCCTTTTTGGGTAGTGAAATATTCTGGAAAAAGATGGTGGTGGTGTTTGCAAACACGGATGACTGTAATAAAAACCACTTCATTGTACATTTTGAAAGGGTGACTTTTTAGGATGTGAAGTATAGGTGAAAAAAATAATAGTTCAAAAAAATATGGGTTTCAGTTTCAACCCCAATAAGTAAGGATCTTGAAAATCTCACTCCCATTTTCACACACACACAAAAGTTAAACAATCTGAAATCCAATGACTTTTCTTAGGTCCATCAGAAAATTGAGGTTACCAGATTAAGTGCCATCCCTACATTTTTTCTTCCAAGAGGCAAACACTGAGATTCAGTCAAGATGAGTTACCTAGAGCAGAAGCTGCTGTAGCCAGTAACTGGGAAGAAAATATTGTGGTAATTTTGATGACTTGGTGGAGGCTCAGTGTGGACTAGCTTCAGAATTAGGAACTCTTGGGAGTCTGGGTGTAAGGGAGGGGCCCACACAATCATAGTTTTTATATCCAGGGCAAACTACTTGACCAGAGTATTATTTGTCCTGACACACGAGGCCTCTGGAGCCTTGCTGGCTCGTGAGGTGAGAAAAGATGACCAGGGAGCCCTTCTGAAAGTCTCAGCCCAGGGAATCATGGCCACTGAAAAAGCTGAGGTTTAGTCCTAAGCTTATCAGACATGGCTCCTCTCCCACATCTTACCACCACATTACTGGGGCTTTGATAGAATAGTGCATTACAGCTGAAAGAGTGGGAAGATGTGGACTCCATTTAAAAAGAATTTCTTAGGGGAACCCTAGAAGGAAACTAGAGGAAACAAACTACAGTACACTACTGGAAAAGTAAACACAGTCCCACAGTGAGCTAGATTAACATAAAAAACCTCACACTAAAAGCCTAATTCCCTCAGTTTCTGAATCCTGATACATCACTTCAGCCTTTGGGCAAGAGGAGAATTACAAAGCATGTAAAATGGCAAAGCATACTGAAAACAAGGAGTATTATGGATGGAGAGTGGCATTACATGAAGATAAAGGGGTCAGTATTCCAAGGAGAGGGAAGTGGACATGGCTTAACTGACAGAGTGTCTGCCTACCATATGGGAGGGTCCAGAGTTCGATACCCAGGACCTCCTGACCCATGTGATAAGCTGGCCCATGTGCAGAGCTGCCGTGCACAAGGAGAGTGATGCCACACAGGTGCCCCCATGTGCAGGTGCCCCCCATGCAATGAGTGCGCCCTGTAAGGAGGATTGAACCATGTGAAAAAAGTGCAGGCTGCCCATTTGTGGCACCGCACACACACAGCTGATGGAGCAAGATAATGTAATAAAAAAGAGTTTCCCAGTTCCACCAAGGGTGCAAGCAGACAAAGAAAAACACACAGTGAGTGGACATAGAGGGCAGACAATGGGGTGCGGTGGGGCGGGGGGGGGGGGGGGGGGGAAGGGGAGAGAAATAAAATAAATCTTGAGAGAAAAAATTCCAAGAAGATAACAACAATCCATGAAATATGTGTCTAAAAGAATGAGGAAAAACTGATAGAACTACTAGGTACAATGGACAAATCCACTATTCTAACTGGAGACTTCAACACACCTCTATTAATAACTGAAAGCTATATCAGGCAGAAAATCTGTAAGGATATAGTTGAACTAAACACCACCAATCAACTGAATTAATTGAAATTTATACAATATCTCATCCAACAATAGGAAAATACAAATTCTTCTCAATCTCACATGGGACTTACACAAAGGTGGATCTCATACAGGGCCAAAAGACACATAGAGAGAAATGCAAGAGAATACAAATGATACAAAGTATGCACTCAGACTGCAATGGAATTTGATTACAGAAAGATAGGTGAGCTATCCCAACACATTTCTGTATTGAATGACATATTTTTATATAACTAACCAATCAAGGAAGATTTTTCAAGAGAAATACAAAAAAATTTTAAGAAAACATTTTTAGCTCAATTAAAATTAAATTACGATTTATCAAAATATGAGTGATTCAGTGAAAGCAGTGCATTAGAGAAATTTATAGCATTCAATGAATGTATTAGAAAGGAAGAATAACCTAAAATTCAAAAATCTAAGCTTCCATCTTATAGAACTAGAAAAAGAATCACAAAAAAATTGAAAACAGATAATCGTTGGAGAAAGAATATCTGTTTCTTTGAAAAGATTAATAAAATTTATAAACTTCTGGACTGGTCAAACAAGAAAAAAGAGAGAAGATAAAAATTGTACCAGATATTGAAGTGTCATATAGGCTGATCCCATGCCTATGAAAAGGATGATAAAGAAATACTATGAAAAATTCTGTGTCCCCAAATTGGGTAATTAGATGAATGAACCAATTCCTTGAAAGACACAAGCTACCAAAACCCATGTAGGGAAAAAAGACAATCTGAATTCTCCCCTATAAATAAACTAAATCAGTAATGTATAATCTTCCCAAACAGAAAGCACCAGACACAGAAAGTTTCACTGCTGGATGCTACCAAATTCTTACAAAGCAAAACGTAGTCGTACCATACGATCTAGCAATTATTTACCTAGGTGTGTTTGCCTTTGAGTTAAAAAATCATGTATGCAAAAGCACTGCTTGATAGCAGTTTCTTCATTACTACTGGAAACTGGAAGCCACAAAGATATCCTTATCCTTCGCTAGGTAAATGTGCTGACAAATTTAACATATTCACAGAATTGAATATTATGCATCATAGAAAGAATTTAACTATCAAGTGAAAGAAAAAAAGAATAAAAAAAACTTGGAGAAGTCTTAAATGCATACTGTTAAGAGAAAAAAGTCAACCTGACAAAGCTACATAGTCTATGAAGCCAACTATATGTATCTATATTGGTCCATCATTGAAACAAAGGTACCACACTAAAGCAAGATGGTAATAATAGGAGAAGCCATGTGACATAAGAGTAGGGCAGTGTAGGCGGGGGGGGGGGATATGGTAATTTCCTCTAATATCTGCTTACTTTTCCGTGTAAATCTGAAATACTTCTAAAAAAATAAAGTCAGTTAATTAAAAAAAATTCCTCCATATTCTTTTAGGAGAACTATTCTAGCCTATGTTCAACAAACAGGTAATGTCTAAATGTTAGCTCGAGATGTTGTCTAAGATTAAATGTGAACCAAAGTTGAGTTGCAAATTCATCTGTAATTCTAGGGTTATAACACTACTGATTATGGGTAAATTCAAATTTTCACAGGTGGAAAACAAAAGAATAGGGCTTACCCTTTTTATATTTTCCCCAAACATGGGACATTGAATGTACCTCAGTCATTATTCTTGAATTAATTTAATGGTTGAATTCCCCCAGTACCTCCCTCAGAGGCCCTGATCAGGGCTGCCTTTCAGAGCCGGCTTTTCTTTGGCCAGATGCCCTTTTTCTCATTGCCCTCTGGCTGGAGATGGCTGCCCGTAGGTTATCCATGTGCAGGAACAACTTTTTTTCTGTTCCTTTCAGAAGAACCTGGGAAGTGCCTTCAAATAGAGTGAGCTGTTAACATCTTTCTGGCAGATGACCATAGGAAAATCATTGGTTTATACGCAGTTCAGTTTTGATCCTCTTACGCACCAGCGCCAACCTACATGTACCACCTCGTTCAAAGTCTGGCTTTTGGAAGATCTTGCAGATTTCTGTGCACATGAAAACCTCAACAGAGTTTACTGGCAGATAAATTTGTTTAGATGTGGCAACAAAGAAAGTCAGCACAGCCCTGTGGCTGACAGTACAGGGGTTGGCGCCTAATGGAATGAGGTGGGCCTTATCTATGATAAAGTCTTGTGTTCTAAAACCTATGAAACAATTTCACAATGTATTTTCTATTCCTCATTAATGTAAGTGCCTCAAACTGAGACAGGTGCCAAGTCATGGAAAGGGCTCTGGTTGAATTGTGAGAATGGAGTTTTTCATTACAAAAAAACAGTATAGATGGAGACTTATTCTTTTTAAAGCCACCTCTCTATATACAAATGTATGAAATTATCTGTTTATGTAAATTCTTCTTTCTCTTCTCATCTCTGAGAGTTGCCTGCTTTTCTCGGTATGTAACTGACCATACTTCATTGTCAGTCTTTACTGATTCTTGGCCTATTTCTTTATCTTTTCTGTGGAAAGACTGGCTATATTTTGGTTAACTGAGAGAAAAATTCAGTATACGTTCACCATGTTTACCTGTGGGTGGTGAATGGTAGCATATAATTGATGTCTCTACAAAATGAGAATTTTGGATAACCCCCCAGAGTATAAAAGTAAATGTTTGTTGCTGTTTATAAACTGAAACCTAGACACACAGTCTTATGGTTTGTTTTGGAAATCTAGTTATATGAATATAAGCAGCGTGCCCCAAAATATAGTGAACTCAGTATATATTTCAGGAAATAGAGTAGAGAGCATAGGTAAGACAAGAGTAGGTATACGTCATTGAAATGCCTCCATCCTCATCTCCACGGTGCTGGATTCACTCAAAATGTTCAAATATTTTGCAATTAAAAATTTTCATAGGTCTTTGATGAACTCAAAACAGCAATAAAATAGACATTGACATACTTTCCCATGAATAGCTTATACAAAAAGAGGTAAAGAATTTAGTATGTAATACGAATTACTGTACTTCCTAAATGGAGCAAAAGTTTAAAGGCAACTAACTTGATTGAAGAGTCAAAAATATAAATTCAGGCATAGAATTATAAAACACACCTAAGGGTCTACAGGTTGGAGAGGAGAGATTGAAACAAGATGAGAAATATTTTAGGAAGAGTTAACTAGCCCATTATGGGGAACTGAACTAAGAAGATCCATATGAACATACCTCTGGTATGTTGAGATTTCCCATGTTTAAGGACTGTAGGAACGAAGCTGAAAGCTTTTCTACTTGTAACCAACTTTGACTCTCTGTGCACACTGAGTGACAGAACTGTAGACACTATGTACATCAGCAGGTAAACATGGTGATGGATCATCACAGACTTTTCAGGGTGAACACACTCACCACATTGTGAGGTTGAACGGCTGCTATTTCATCATGCGTGCTTTCACATGGACAAGCGTGTCATTTGTACTTTTTGTTTCCAGCTGGAATCCCAGCCCTCTACACTTCCCCTCTCTGCTTCATGGCTCATGGCCCGCCATCATTTTCCATTTAATGTCCAAATCCTATCTGGTGTCAAGGTCGACCACGTCTATTAATACTCCTGGCACATCTGAATACCTTGGAGGTGTCCCACTGACTCAACATCTCTTGTAGTAGCATCTATGGCAGGACTTCACCTGGAAAACAGCACATGGGGGTCAGCTTAGCTTAGAACATATGTTCAAGTATTTCAACACTTTCATGCCCAGCCTTGAAAGTATATACATCCCATTTGTAGTTCTAACTTCAATTTCCTAGTACACTACTGGATTCAGAAGGCAAAGATTCTGATATAAATTAGCACAAGGAGATAAGGTTGCTGTATGAATTTTTTTGTTGTTTGCAAGTGGAAAAGAGCAATACATATTATTTCATATAAAAGTAAATATATAGTTGCATTGTTACTAATAAATGTAATAAGTAAACATTTGATTTCCCCTAAACATTAGATAAAAAGGAAAACCTCAACAGATTTTCTTGTTTCACAGGGAAATTTTATTGTTTTATCATAAAAATTGACTTAGATTTGGTGTCACGTGGCATTTGGACATACATGGTATTGGTATATATATATGTTGTTTTTTTATTGGCGCATATTCTGCCTAGTCTTTAGAAACTTCAGTTTTTTTAAACTTTATATATTGCAGACACTACCATACCAATACATACTTTTGGGTATAGTGCTATTTATATTAGAAGTTCTTGAATGTTTGCCTTGTTTCCTTCCTTTTCTGTTTTTTTTTTTTTTTTTTTTGTGGTCTCTATAAACCGTAGGCTATGAGAAGCCTTAACGTAGTCTCCGAGGCCTAGAGTTCCAGCCCTGGTCTAGCCCTGCAGCTTCACTTTCCAAACCATCCTCGGTCCTCCAGGGGCTGCCCCTCCTCCCCACCAGCCAACATTTTCCCACTCCTGTCGGTGTCCCTTCTTGACGGAACCCTCCTCTGCCCTTCAGAGAGCAGTGCCTGCCCCTCTCCTTTACTCTCTCCCCTCTCCCTACTTCCCCTTTATGGTGGGAGCTCCAGGGGACAGAGACATGCTTCTCTTGTTCACTTCTCTGTGCCCAGCCCCTGCTGCAGGGCCTGGTACCCAGCAGGGACTTGCTTAATGTTTGTTGAGTGAATGTATGTGAGTGGTGAGGCCTGAGAAACACAAACAGCCCCTGCCATGGGGATTCAGGTCTGACACTAACATTTGGACATGATGTTCTCCATTTGGACATAATCTCACAGAACGTCACCATCTGACAAGGCCAATCTGAGACCATGAGAAGGTGAGAAAAATCATGGTCCTTGTACAGCCCACAGCAGGTTAAACATCTTTCCCTGTAGCTGAAATGAATGGCTGCTACTTCTTTACCAATCACATGCAGCTTCCTCCTTGCTCTGGCCAGTCCTTCCTGTATATAAGATGTATTCAGACACCAATCATAAATCATCCCCACTTTCTGACAGCATCCCGTCCAGAGCATCACGAGACCCTCCCCAAAGTCTTGCAAGGAAACCCAGTCTGAGAATCATTTCTTTCTCCCTCTCATGGGGACACCCCACACTTGGCCATGTGCATGCTTTCCCGCACTGCAATGAGCACTAACCCCAGCTGTTCAGCTCAGGTGTGTGCTGCTGGTCTCTCATGAAGAGACTTGGCTACCTTCTTCAGGGACTCCTGGGCTGTGACCCTCACTTATCATTTAATGCTCGTGATGATGATGATGATGATGACAAACATTAACTGGAATTACTTTGTGTCAGAACCATTCTAAGCTCTCCACATGTATTAATCAGAATTTAATCCTCCCAACAACACTGCTGATAGGAACAGACTTTTATCACTCCTGCTTTACCATTGAGGAATTGAGAAGTGCATCTGGTAAGTTGCTGGAGTGGGTTTCCACCCAGGTGGTCTCGCTCCAGAGTCCATGCTCTGAGCTGGGTCCTAACCAGGCTTTGAGGCCTGGGCAGGACTTGGGTTCCTGACCTGCCTTCACCCTGCCTAAGTCTTAGAGCTCCTTGGAGTAGAGTGGAGGAGAAGGTGCTGGGAGTCTGCCTATCAGTCCTGGCGGCAGGAGCAGCACCTGTCCTCTCCGAGGTGGCCTTAAAGACCCCAGTTCTACAACTGACCCCCACAGAACACACCCTGCCTCTCTCCCAGGGTCCAGAACTTGGCCCTCCTGGATCTGTCTGTGCTGGAGGTTTGGACTGAGGGTTGTTGAACTGAGGAGCTGCGAAGGGGCAGCTCCTGTGCTGGGCAGTAGGGAGGGCAGTTGGCAGAGACAGCAACAAGCATAGAGAGAAGCAGGGATGGGAGAGCACTGCAGGCAGAAAAGAGAAATTGAGGCAGTGAAGGATAAGAGAATGAGGGATGAAAGGAGGGGAATGAGGAGAGAGAGACAGACATTTACAGACAAGACAATCACACACACAAACCACCCCTAGGGAGAAAGACTCAAATTCAGAGTGACAGAGCTTGAGAGGAGGTGAGAGGGCAGGTGGCAGAGAAGAGAGAGCCAGAGAGGAGAGGTGTGGAGAGGTGGAAGAGACAAGCTGCCTGAGTCCTCCTTCACCCAGGTCTTAAGACTAAGCTTCTTGGGGACTGCTGTCCCTGTACTTGTCCCCAGGTCACACCTGTAATGTCACAACATGTCCCTCCTCTGTGGGCACATTAGTCTGTGGTGTCTCCCCTCCTGCCTGGGTGTGGGTGGCCTCTGCTGTCCTCTGGGCTCAGGGTGGCAAAGACCTTGGAGCTGGTTGGGGTCTGCAGCCTCTCCCTGGTCAGCCCAATACTCAGCCCACACTTGGTGAGGGATGGATGCAGGGGAGACACGAGCAATTGTTGCCCACAAGGCCCAAAGGATGCTGTCTAGGGGGGCACAGGGCCTTTGTAACTTGTCCTGGGAATGTCATCTTCCCCCAGCCTCAGAGCTGGTTTGCTCCTGCAAATGATATCCCAGGTGAATAGTGAGGTAATTGATTTGTCTTGTGTGTGTAAGAGACAGAGGCAGCCTGCTGAAGTGGGCAGAGCAGACCTGAGACAAGGACTTAAATTCTGGCCCTGTCACTGGCTGTGTGTCTCTGGAAAAGTTACTTCCTCTCTCTGAGCTTTTGTCTCCCAAGTTGCATGAATAATCCCTGAATTATAAGGGTGTGGTGGTGAATGGAGAGTGAGTGGGCATGAAAAACTCTTGGAATTTGTATGTACTCCGTAAAAGTCCCTTCTCTGCTCCTTTCTTGGTCTTTTCTAACTATTATAACAGTAAAATATATACGTGACAGTTTTGTTACATTTTCCAATGACAAGAGGATTTATTTTTGCTTGTACTTCAATAAAAGCATAGAAAGAAATTTTACATCTCACATCAATACTGCAACTGTTGATGTCCTTAATCCAACCTTTAAATGATAAATACAAAGTGGATGAATAAAAAATTCACGGAAGGTGTGGACCCTTTGCTTCTCTCATTGATGATGATGATGATGATGGTATCGGTGGTGGTGGTGATAACTTCCATTTCTTGAGCATTCATTATGTGCCCATGACATTTCTGTGCTTTACATGACTTCTCTCCTGAAGCCAGCACAAAACTACAAGGTAGTTCCCATCAGCAGCACTGCTGTGAATAAGGAGCTGGGAGAATACCTGTTTAAAGAGGGAGGCGAACTTGTGACCAGGGATCGTACATTGCCCCAGGGTAGGAAGGGGCAGAGCGAGAAACAGGAGGCTCTTGAATTAGTTTCCTAGGGCCGCTGTTACCAATGAGCACCAACTTTGTGGTTTAAAACTATAGAAATACATGTGCACAGTTCTGGAGGCCAGGGGTCTGAAGTCGCTGTCACTGGACCATATTCAAGGTGTTGGCAGCCTCTGCTCCCCCTGAGGCTGTAGAAGAGAATCTGTTCCTGCTTAGTCCAACTCCTGGTGCTGCAGGCTGTCACTCTAAACACCAAGGCCAGCATCTTCCAATCTCCCTCTCTTCCATCTTCATAGCTCCTTCTGCCCTGTGTAGCTGTGGCACACCTTCCTCTGTCTCTCTCATATAGGTATTCTCTGCTCTGTAATAATATCTAAGATTTTGTATAGGTTTTATAACTTTTATGATGAATTAAGTACAGCAGGCCTGGGGAAAGAATCCCATTTGAGTCTCAGAGGGGAGCTCTCACATGGGCTTCCTGATGCCCTGGGAGAGAGTGAAGAGTGGAAGGGTAAAAGGGAATGGACAGATTCCTCTTCAGTTTATTCAATTGCGAAGACAGCTCCTTGCTTGAGGGCATGTCTGGTTTTTTTTTGGTTTGTTTTCTTGCCTTTCCTTTTTCTTTATACCCCCACACGCTTCCCCCATTTTTTTCTTTTTTTCTATTAGCTGCTGCAGATGGTGTTTCTTGTTTGCTGTGCTTCATCATCCTTGATTTCCTCTTCTCTGTGTACTAATTTTGGCTACCAATGCTAGCTCCCTTCCTTTACATCTTTCTATCTTCCATCTTCTGTTGTTGCTCTTAAATTCCACCTCTCTTTGTTTATCCCCAATTTTCTGGTTTTTTATTTCTAACATTTGTATTCTGTTTTCTATCTATTATTAAGTCTTTAGGTTATTGTTCTTTCTTTTCTCGTTCCCTCTGTCCTGAACAAAGTGACCTTTTAATTCATACTATATTCTTCTCCATATTCAGTTTCCCATCTCATTGTCGGTACTCCTTTTTTTCCCCTATAACTCTTTTATTCTTATAACTCTCCGCAGCTTACATGAGTTTAATATAAATTCTCCTAAGTCTTATATGGTTCTTCTGCCAACATTTACTATCAATACGACTATTATACTTTTTCTTTGCTTACCTCTTTTGCTTTCCCTGGCCCTAATATTTTCCTTCAAGGGAACTCAGACAACAAGGAAATAGAATAAGAAGAGCTAAATGTCAAAGAGAAGACTTAAAACACATGCAAAAACAGCACCTACATAAACCCCGAGACTAGATGGAGAAGGTAATCAACTGAACAAACCCATCAAGATAAAATGATGGCCAGACAGCAACAAAAAATTACAAACCATAGCAATAATCAGGAATACATGGTCCAATCCAATCATCAAACTGAAAAGAAGGAGGAGGAACAGAACATTGAACAACTAAGCAAAGCTCTCCAAACAAATGTCATGGATCAACTTAATGAAGTGAAGGAAGAGACTAAGGATATTAAAACACTTGGAGAGCATATGGAAGAAAATGTAAACATCCACAAAAAGATAATGGATATGATGGTGATGAAAGGCACAATCCAAGAAATGAAAAATACACCCTCAGTTAATAACAGCAGACTTGAATAGGCAGAGGGAAGAACTAGTGATGTGGAAGACAGTACATCTGAAATAAAAAAGATATTAGAATTGATAGTTAAAAAGAAAAAATCCAGCAGGCACTTAGGGACCTGAAAAAAATTTCCTTCTGCGGTTGTAGGCATCCCAGAAGAAGAGAAGGGAAAGGGGACAGAAGAAGCGTTGGAAGAAATAGTGACTGAAAACTTCCCAAACCTTTTGAGGGAGATGGAAGTATATGTCCAGAAGCACAATGCATCCTAAACAGCATAAATCTCAAAAGGCCTACCCCAAGACATATACTTGTCAAATTATCCAATGCTCAAGAGAAAGAGAAAATATGGAAGGCAACAAGAGAAAACAGAACCATCACATACAGAGGAGGCTCAATGAGATTTAAGTGCTGATTTCTCATCTGAAAACATGGTGGCAAGAAGGCAGTGGTATGATATAGTCAAGATAATAAAAGAAAAAAATTTCTAGCCAAGAAATTCAAAAATGATGGACAGCGCAAAATATTGACAGATAAGCAGAAACTAAGAGTATGCCAAGAAGCAAGTTGCCCTTCAAGGAATACTAAAGGGAGTTCTGCAGGAGGAAAGAAAAAGGAGACACAGAGTTGGAGGAGAGTGTAAGAACAACTGAAAAGAAAAAAAAAAGAAAAAAAAACCCAACATATGACATATAGAAATCCAAAGAAAATATGGCTAAAGTAAGTAATTCCTTGAGAGTAGTAACACTGAATGTTAATAGATTAAACTTCGCAGTCAAGAGACACAGATGGACAGAATGGATAAGGAAATATGACCTATCTATGTACTGTATACAAGTAACCCACCCTAGACCCAGGAATTCAAGAAGATTGAAAGTGAATGGCTGGGAAACAATTTTATAAGCAAACAATAGCCAAAAATAAAAAAATTAAAAAAGGCAGGAGTAGCTAAACTAATATAAGACAAAATAGACTTTAAATACAATACTATTGTGAGAGACAAAGGTGAACACTACATATTAGTAAAACGGGTAATCTTTCAAGAAGAAATAACAACTATAAACAGGTATACACCTAACCAGCGTGCCTCCAAATACATGAGGTAAACACTGGAAAAACTAAGCGAAGGAATAGATGCCTCTACAACTATTCTGGGGGACTTTAATACACCATTATCACCATTAGATAAAACTTTTCAACAGAGAATAAAGGAACAAAGACTTTGAATGATTTACTGGAGGATCTGGAGGTAATAGACAAATACAGAACATTATACCCAAATACAGCAAGAGATGCATTTTTCTGAAGCACACATGGATCATTCTCCAAGATAGACCACATGCTAGGTGACAGATAAACTCACAATGAATTCAGAAAGATAGAAATCCTGCAAAATAATTTCTGTGACCACTGTGGAATGAAGCTGGAAATCTGTAAGGGCCAGAAAACCGGATTAGGCACAAAGACATGGAAGTTAAGGAACAAACTCTTAGACAAACAGTGGGTCAAGGAGGAAATCTCAAAAGAAATCAGTAACTACCTTGGAACCAATGAAAATGACAGCAAAACATATCAAAACTTATGGGATGCAGCAAAGGTGTACTGAGATCGAAATTGATACCCATAAATTCATTAAAAAAGAAGAGCTAAAATGAAGACCTAACAGCACACATGGAGGAATTAGTGAAAAAAAACAACAAACTAACCCCAAAGGAAGAAGAAAGAATGAAGATCTAAGCAGAACTAAATGAAAGAAAATAAGAAACCACTAGAAAAAATGAACAAAACAAAGAGCTGATTCTTTGAGAAGATCAATAAAATTGACAAACCATTACCTAGACTAACAAAGAAAAAAGGAGAGAAGATGTAAATATGCAAAATAAGAAATGAGAAAGGGGATAACACTACTGACCTCACCGAAATAAAGACTATCATAAGAGGATACTTTGAAAAACTATATGCAAACAAGAAGGACAACTTAGAGGAAATGGACAAATTCCTAGAAACATATAGGCAGCCTACATTGATGAAAAAAAATTGATGATCTCAACAAACCAATCCCAAGTAAAAAGATAAAAAAAACATTAAAAACTTCCCAACTAAGAAGAGCCCTGGGCCAGATCCTTTCACAGATGAATTCTACCAAACATTCTGGAAAGAACTAACACCAGTCTTGCTTAAACTCTTTCAAAAAATTGAAATAGAGGGAACATTGCCTAACTCATTCTATGATGCAACATTTCCCTAATACCAAAGCCAAACAAAGACACCACAAGAAAGGAAAATTACAAACCAATCTCACTAATGAACATAGATGCAAAAATCCTCAGCAAAATATTTGCTAATAACATTAAACAACACATTAAATGAATTATACACCATGACCAAGTGGTATTCATCCCAGGTATGCAAGGATGGTTCAATATAAGAAAATCAATTAATGTAATACACCACATAAACAGATATAAGGGAAAAAACATATGATCATATCTATAGATGCAGAAAAAGCATTTGACAAAATACAGCACCCTTTCTTAATGAAAAACACTGCAAAAGATAGGAATAGAAGGAAACTTTCTGAACCTGATAAAGGTATATATGAAAAACCCACAGCTAACATCATTACAATGGTGAAATTGTAAAATCTTTCCTCTAAGATCAGAAACAAGACAAGGATGCCCACTATCACCCCTCCTATTTAAAATTGTGCTAGAAGTACTCACTCGACCACTGAGGCAAGAACTAGACATAAAAGGCATCCAAACTGGAAAGGAAGAAATCAAAATTTCACTATTTGCAGACAACATGATCCTATACAAGAAAGCCCTGAAGAATCTACAACAAAGCTTCTCGAACTTACAAATGAATTTTCAGGTTATAAGATCAATGTTCAAAAATCAGAAGCATTTCTGTAAAACAATAAGATGCAATCTGAGGAGGAAATCAAGAAACTAATAGCATTTCCTTTAGTAAATATAAAAATCAAATACCTAGGAATAAAGCTAACTAAAGATATAAAAGACTTATACACAGAAAACTACATAACACTGTTAAAGGAAATCGAAGAAGACTTAAATAAATGGAAGAATATTCTCTGTTTATGGATAGGAAGACTAAATATCATTAAGATGTCTATCCTACCCAAACTGATCTACAGATTTAATGCAATCACAATAAAAATCAACACAGCATTTTTTAATGAACTGGAAAAACTAACTATGAAATTTATTTGGAAGGGAAAGAGATCCTGAATCAGCAAACATATTGAAAAAGAAAAATGAAAATATAGGAATCACACTACCTGACTTTAAAACATACTACAAAGCTATAGTGGTTAAAGTGGCATGGTATTGGCACAGGGACAGACATACTGATAAATGGAACTGAATTGAGAGTTCTGATATAGGTCCTCACATAAACAGTCCTCTGATATTCGACAAGGCCACCAAGCTGACTCAACTGAGAGAAGATGACCTCTTCAACAAATGGTGCTTGGAGAATTGGATACCCATATGCAAAAGAATGAGAGAGGATTACCATCTCACACCTTATACAAAAATTAACCCACACAATGGATCAAAGATCTAAATATAAGAGCCAAGACCATAAAGAACTTGGAAGGGAATGTATGGAACCACCTACAGGACCTTGTAATTGGAAATGGCTACATGAATTTCACACCCAAAGCACAAGCAGTGAAATAAAAAATAGATAAATGGGACCTCCTCAAAATTAAACCCTTTTGCACCTCAAAGGAGTTTATCAAGAAAATGAAAGACAGCCTACCCAATGGGAGAAAATATTTGGTAGCCATATACCTGACAGGAGCCTAATTCCTAACATATATAAAAAAATCCTCTATCTCGAAAATAAAAAGACAACTCATTCAAAAAATGGGCAAGAGATGTGAACAGATGCTCCTCCAAAGAAAAAATACAAATGGCTAAAAAGCACATGAAAAGATGCTCCACCTCACTAGCTATTAGGAAAATGCAAATCAAAACAAAATGAGATAGCATCTTACAAACATTAGACTGGTGGCTATTAAAAAAACAGAGGGTCATTCACCACACCAGGAAGCCAAGAGTGCTTACAACTGCAAGCAGAAGAATTGCATCCATCATCCATGTGGAATCTAAGCCCCCTCTTGATATAGAGGTGGAGTGGACATAACCATCCCAGGGTCCACAGTATGGATTAGAGTGGACTTACTAATATTCTACTATGGAACTATTGTGATTAGTAATGGAAGAAATTGTAGCATGGATGTGGAGAAAGTGGACACAGTAGCTGCTGAGGGTAGAGAGAGGGAAGAAGAGATATGTGGGGGCATTTTCATGACTTGGAGTTGTCCTGGGTGTTACTGCAAAGACAGATGCTGGACATTGTATGTCCTGCCATGGCCCACTGGGTGGCCTGGGGGAGAGTATAAACTACAGTGTAAACCACTGCCCATGTGGTGCAGCAGTGCTCCAAAATGTATTAATCAAATGTAGTGGATGTCCCATGATGAAGGAGGTTGTTGATGTGGGAGAAGTGGGGTAAGGGGCGGGAGGCATTTGGGGCCCTCATGTGTTTTTAATGTAACATTTAAAAAAAGTAAAGATAGAAAAAATAAAACGGAGGACAAGTGTTGGAGAAGATGTGGGAATGTTGAAAGATCTAGTCATTCTGGAGGACAGTATGTGGTTCTTCAAAAAACTAGCTACAGATTGGCCACATGACCCAGCAATTACACTGCTGGGTATATACCCAGAAGAACTGAAAGCAAGGACATGAACTGATATGTGCACCCCAATGTTCATAGTGGCATTATTCACTATGGCCGAAAGTTGGAATCAACCCAAATGCCCATCAACAGATGAATGGATAAACAAAATGTGGAATATACCTACAATATTATACTACTCAGCTGCAAGAAGGAATACAGTAGTAACATATGGGATAACGTGGATAAATCTTGAGGACCTTATGTTGAGTGTAGCAAGGCAGGCAATGAAGAACAAATATTACATGATCTCTCTGATATGAATTAAGCAAATCAAGTAGTCTCAGCTGGAGACTAGACGATAGGATTATAGGAAACTGGGGGTGAGAAGAAGGTCATGACCTCATGCCTATACCAGAGAAACCTATGATAAAGTGGAGGTGAGTAGTTGTGCAGTAAAGGGATAAAACGGTGGCATAGGGATACTATTGGGTTGGGTTTTGCAGGCTTGAGGGGGCCTAGGGTTGGGAGGATGGGTCAGATGGTCCATGGATTTGGGTAGGGTTTGGGAGAAGCAGGTGAACATGGCAGATTCTCAGGTACATGCTTGAAACTATAATGTTGAGAAAACCCTTTAGAAAATATAAGGAAGGGTTACTTGTTTAAGCTGTTTTACACAGGGTCATGTGGCACAGGGTGCAACTGGGCACGCTTCTAGGGAGTGTGTGAGTGCTCATCTTGACATAGGGTGTTATATCAGTGGGTGGAGACCCATACAATGAGTGGGAAGCTGTTGTACCACTATCCTGGGGAGGCGGGATGTTCTCAAACAGAGGGGAGGGTGTCTCTCGAGAGCATGGGTGGCTCCCAATTGGGGAGGATAGACTAGTATGTCAAGCCCTCAGCATTGTTGCAAGTATCTATGAATCTTGTCCTTCAAGCAGTGAAGCTTGGTGGTCAGTGTGGGCCCTGAGGGGAGGGGGAGAGAGGAATAGAGAAGGTTGAAGAGGAGGTAACTGGGGGGCAATGGAAGTGTTCCACAAGATGGTGCAATGATGGATATAGGACAGTAAATTTCACCAAAATTTATAAAAGTGTACAGTCTAAAATATAAACCATAATGTAACCAAGATTAGTAGCTATAGTTCAATATCTGTGCATCAGCTGTAGCAAATATAACATCCACATGTAAAAAGATCATTGCTGGGGAAAGGGGAAAAGCGTTGGCTGTTGGGTATATGGGAGTCCTCTATAGTATATATTTGACTTTACTGTGATCTAAAGCTATTTTGAAGACAAAATGAAAAACGGAAAAAAAAATGATGTAGACACTGAGGAAGGAATGGAAGAGATTTCCTTGCCACAGTACATACAGGGCAACACCTATTACAGTGATGAAAGGCAAAACATCAAAAGCAAAGTTTTATGATATTTTTCATTTTTTAATACCCCAATTTATGTTTTACTTTATTTTAGTTTTTCTAAATTATTATATTCTATTTCTAATCTTTAAAACTATCATTACTATTTCAATTTCCTACTAATTGAATTTGGCAATGTATTAGGTTCTTTTTGAAGAAGTTTTAGATCACAGAGAGGTTCAACTATGGCAGGGGAAGAGCACTGGGATGGGGTGTCATTGATGGGAGATGCATGGTTGAGAGGGAGCTCTCCAGGGCATGTATATAGGATATGTAAATATGTTCAGATACTCACTAGGTATTGTAATAGTAAGTAGAGTTACACACAACTGAGGGAGTGCTGAGTTCCTACCTGGGGGAGCTCTGTGGCATTCCCCAGTGGAACAGAAACAATCCCCCAAGAGCAAGGGCAAAGACCAGTGAAGAAGGATGGTCCAAAGATGTGCCCTTGATCCTGATGAATATGCTTATGAGGTTGTGTGCTTGAATTTCAACTAGGCCTAGAGCGGAAGGGTGCCTAAGAGTTACCTCCTGAGAGCCTCCATGTTGCTCAATTATGGTCACTCTCTAAGGCAAACTTAGCATGTAAATTCATTACCTTCTCCCCAGTGTGGGACATGACTCCTAGGGATGAGCCTCCCTGGTGCCAAGGGATTACTGCCAATCACTAGCTGGTGCTGCAACTAGAAAAAGACCTTGAGTAAAAAGGGGAAATGTTAAAGACAAGTGAGGTTATACGGTTAAGAGACTTCAAAATGAGTCGGGAGGTTATCAGAGGGATCGTGCTTTGCACATCTCAACAGGATCCCAGAGACAGCCAAAGTAGATACAACCCAAGGTACTGGTAATTTTGAGGGCTATGGAGACACACAGTTTCTACAGTCATGGCAGATGGCTTTGGAGTTCAGTGCCTTGCAAGTGGGCCATACTGTGGAATTTGTGCTCCTGTCTGTGATGGAGTTGGACTCAGGTATGACCTTTCTACACATGCTTCTTTTGTCATTCTTACTGAACATGTGGTTGGCACTGGGGTTGGTGTATGCTCAGGAGACTTGAATTTCTGGACCGTCTATGTGCCAGTTGGATCCTAAGCCTCAACAGAGTTGTAACACGTACTGTCTGGTTCATTGGACTTTCTCACTTCAGCTAATAGGGAGGTGAGGATGGTCAACCACCACACCAGGGAACCAAGAGAGTCTACAACTGCCAGCAGGAGAATCACACCCATCAGCCATGTGGGATCCAAGTCCCCTCTCAATTTAGAGGTGGAGTGGACATCACTAACCCAGTGCTCACAGGATGGAGTTATAAAACATGGATTAGAGTGGACTTACAGGTATTCTACTATAAAACTCTTGTGACTCTAGCAATGGGAGAAATTGTATAATTGATGTGGAGACAGTGGCCACAGGAGTTGCTGAAGAGGGAAAAGGAAGAAGAGGTGTGATATGGAGGCATTTTTGGCACCTGGAGTTGTCCTGAATGATATTGCAGGGGCAGATGCAGGACATTATATATCCTGCCATAACTCACTGAATGGACTGGGGGAGAGTGTAAACTACAACGTAAACTATAACCCAAGCAGTGTAGCAGTGCTCCAAAGTGTATTCACCAAATGCAATGAATATGCCACAGTGATGAAAGAGGTTGTTCATGTGGGAGGAGTGAGGGGGAGTGGGCTATATGGAACTCTCATTTTTTAATGTAACATTTTGTGTCATCTATGTATCTTTCAAAAAGAATAAAAAAAATTTGCTAAAATAAAATTAGACGGAAATGAAATAGCAGCAATGTACTGCTTGGGATGCTTAGATTGAAATGTAAATACTAAGGGGTAGAGGTGTTTTTTTTTGTTGTTTAGGTTTTTTGTTTGTTATTACTATTCATATTGGAATAATGAAAATAGAATAATGATGATTGAATTGATGAATGCACAACTCTGTGATTTTACCAAATACCAATAATTATACACATTGGATAGAGTGTATGCTTTAGTAACATATATCAATAAAACTGATTGTATTAGTTTTATTGGGGGGGGGGTTCTTTTTGTTTAATTTTGGACCTAGAAAATCATCCAAAAACACTGTACCTCACCTAGAGAGTTTGGGACTGGCAGCAAGAGCCCTGGGCTGATGCAAATGAGGAAAGAAAGCTCACTTCTCTGTAACAAAGGAAAATGACAAGACTTTTTTAAAAAGACTATAAATTTCACAACCTTCCTGTGATGTAGGTATTTTTAAAAAACATCTTCACTTTACAAGTGAGGAATAGGCACCATGATTTTAAGTAATTTGTCTAAAGTCACCAAACAAGTAAATTCTAGATATAGATACATTTGGCTTTACTCTAAACAATGGCAAATATCAAACCACAAGAATTCTAATTCCATCCAAGTTGGGTTGATCCCAAAGGACATACTGTGTAGTTATCTCCATTATATTTAAGTAGCTAAAAATGCAATCCTTTTAAAGTATTTCATCACATATGCATCGCAGAAGTTCCAGTAGAAATCAAGAAAGGGGCAGAAAAATTATTTAAAGAAATAATGTCCCAAACTTCTCAAATCTGATGAAACACATGAATCTACATACCCAAGATGCTCAACAAACTCCAAGAAGGACAGATTCAAAGAGATCCACATTGAAACAGATTGCAGTCAAATTATCAAAACCAAAATGAAAAAGAATTTTGAAAGCAACACTAGAGAAGCTACTCATCATAGGCAAGAGATCCTAAATAAGATTAACTGCTGATTTCTCATCAGGATCCAAGGAAGCCAGAGGAGATTGGGATTATATATAAAATCCTGAAAGAAAAATGAATCACACCAAAATTTCTCTATCTGGCAAAATTGTCCTTCAAGAATAAAGCAGATTCTGCAAAGTGGTGGAGAACAAAATCAACATACAAAAACCAGTGTTGCATCTACACATAGATTTGAACAATCCAAAAAGAGAATCAAGAGAAAAATTCCATTTACAGTAGCAACCAAAGAATAAAATAAATGGAATAAATTTAACAAGAATATAAAGGACTTACATGCAGAAAGCTTTAAATTACTAAAAGAAATTAAAGAAGACCTAAATAACTGGATAGTTATTTTGTTCTCATGGACTGGAAGACTTACTATCATTAAGATGTTAATATTTTGCAAGGCTATCTACAGATCTAAAGAAATTCCAATAAGAATTTCAACAGCCTTCTTCACAGAAAAGAAAAGCTAATCATCAAACTCATATGGAAGAGCAAGGGACCCTGAATAATCAAAAACATCTTGAAAAAAGTACAAAGTTGGAGGACTCACACTTCTAAATTTCAAATTTTAAAGCTGCAGAATTTAAAAAATGTGATACTACATAAAGACAGATATATACATAAGACCAATTGAACAGAGTTTTAAGGGTAGAAATAAACCACTCCCACTCATCAATGTCCAATTAATTTTTGACGAGGGTGCCAAGTCCACTCAGAGGGGAAAGAACACTCTCTTCAACAAATGGTATAGGGAAAACTGGATATCCATATGACAAAGAATAAATGTGATCACACAAAACACAATATCTACTGAAAATAGATGAATGACCTTGACATAATAACTAAAAACATAAAATTCTCAGAAGAAAACAAAGGCAAGTATCTTCAGGATGTTGTATTAGGCAATGGATTCTTATTTTTCATTAGAGGAAACATGTTTAAAGCAAAATCATGCATAAAATACAGAGTTCCCTTATACCACCCTATTATTAACACCTTGCATTAGTGTGCTACATTTCTTACAACAGAAGAAAGAACATGTTTATATTTGCACTCTTAACTATCACCCTTTGTTTATATTAGGCTTCACTCTTTGTATTGTACAGCTCTATGGTTCCTTTAAAATTTTTCTTCTAGTAATATACATGCAACCTAAAATTTACCCTTTCAATCACATTAAAATATATGTCAGTGTTGCTAGTTACATTCACAAACTTGTGCGACTATCATCATCATCCATTACCAAAATTTTTCTATCAATACAAATAGAAACTGTTTGTAAAACTTAAGCATTAATTCCCAGCTCCTGGTAACCTATATTCTAATTTATGACTATATATTTGCCTCATCTAATTATTTCATATCAGTGAGGTAATATAAAGTTTGTCCTTTTATAACTAGATTATTTCACTCAATATGTTGTCTTCAAGGTTCATCCATATTATAGCATGGATCAGGACTTCACTCTTTATATAGCTGAATAATATTCCCTGTTATGTATAAACCACAGTCTGTTTATCCATTCACCTTTTGATGGATACATGGGTTGTTTCCATCTTTCGGCAATTTTGAATAATGCTGCTATGAACATTGCTGTGTAAATATCTGTTTGAGTCACTGCTTTCAATTTTTGGGGTATATACAAAAAAGTGGGGTGCCAGGTCATATGGCAAGTCCTAACTTTGTGAGGAACTTGCAAACTGTTTTCTACAGCAGCTATACCATGTTACATTTCCACCAACGATGATCATGATCCATTGTTCCCACTCTATACTCCCTCCAAATTTTGGAATTTTCCATTTTTAAAGAGCAGCCAATCTAATAATAGGTCCACTCAAAGGATATCTCATTGCAGTCTTGATTTTCATTTCCCTAATGGCTAAGAATGTTGAACACGTTTTCACATGCTTTCTGGCCATCTATTAGGCAATGGATTTTTATACTTCACAATGAAAGCATGAGCAATACAATTTCTAAAACCAGATAAATTGGATTTCATCAAAAATTAAACATTTTTGCATCAAAAGATATTTTCAAGAAAATGAGAAGATAACCAACAGAATGGGATAAAATATACGGAAAGTATATGTCTAATAAAGATTTATATCTAGAATACGCATAGAACTCTTACAACTCTAATAATAAAGGAAAAACAAACCCATTCAAAATGGACAAGATATTTAAAAAGACATTTCCAGTTGAGAGGGTTTAGTGGCTTTATCAAATATTATATGGTTATGTATGTGAGGTTCTATATCAGAACTTTCAATTCGATTCCATCGGTCTGTGTGTCTCTCCTTATGCCAATACCATGCTGTTTTCACTACTGTAGCTTTGTAGTATGTTTTGAAGTCCGGTAGTGTGATTCCTCCAATTTCGTTTTTCTTTTTCAATATGTCTTTGGCTATTCGGGGCCTCTTTCCTTTTCAAATAAATTTCATAGTTAGTTTTTCTAGTTCCTTAATGAAGGCTGTGTTGATTTTTATTGGGATTGCATTGAATGTGTAGATCAACTTTGGTAGGATAGACATCTTAATAATATTTAGTCTTCCTATCCATGAACAGGGAATATTCTTCCATTTATTTAGGTCTTCTTTGATTTCCTTGAACAGTCTTGTACAGTTCTTGGTGTATAAGTTTTTTACAACTTTAGTTAAATTTATTCCTAAATATTTGATTTTTAAATTTATTATTGTGAATGGTATTTGTTTCTTTTTTTTTTTTTTTTTTTAATTTTTTTTACTTTTTATTGACTTTGTAATAATATTACATTAAAAATATATATGTGAGGTCCCATTCAACCCCACCCCCCCACCCCCCCTCTCCCCCCCCCCAACAACACTCGTTCCCATCATCATGACACATCCATTGGATTTGGTAAGTACATCTTTGGGCACCTCTGCACCTCATATACATTGGTTCACATCATGGCCCATACTCTCCTCTATTCCATCATGTAGGCCCTGTGAGGATTTACAATGTCCGGTGATTACCTCTGAAGCACCATCCAGGGCAGCTCCATGTCCCGAAGACGCCTCCACCTCTCATCTCTTCCTGCCTTTCCCCATACCCTTTGTCCATTATGTCCACTTTTCCCAATCCAATGCCACCTCTTCTATGTGGACACTGGATTGGTTGTGTCCATTGCACCTTTATGTCAAGAGGAGGCTCAGATTCCACCTGGATGCTGGATGCAATCCTCCCATTTTCAGTTGTAATCACTCTAGGCTCCATGGTGTGGTGGTTGTCCTTCTTCACCTCCATCTTAGCTGAGTGTGGTAAGTCCAATAAATCAGATTGTAGGTGCTGGAGTCTGTTGAGGCTCAGGATCTGGCTATCACATTGTCAGTCCAGAGATTCAAATCCCCTAAATATATCTTAAACCCCAACATTAACTGCACCTCCAGCACATTAGCATGAAAGTCTTATGAAGGGAGATCCCATCTGAGTCCAGATTCATCACACATAAACACCATTTCCAAAGAGGGGCCATCTGCCCTGGTAGTTAACCCCATCGGCCATGACCATAACTCCCATGGGTCTCTTTAGCCCTCAAAGGAACCAATATCTGGGGGTTGTATCTGCTTTATCTGTCTCTCTGACTCTGCTCAGTTGTGCATGAGGGCAAACCTTCTGCCAGCCTCCAGACTCTTTTTTAGAAACTCGTAGCCATATAAACTCATTTCTCCTTTCCATTTCCCCCTTACTTTAGGTCAAACAGCATTTTAAAGTCATGTTATTTTATGTAGACATGGATATTCTGCTGATCCGCATTGAACCTTCCGTATAAGGTCATTTTCCAGTTGCATCATCAGTTGGTAGTTGATAGTGGTCCCTCGTTGCCAGGGAGGCTCATCCCCGGGTGTCATGTCCCACGCTGGGGGGAAGGCATTGCATTTACATGCTGAGTTTGGCTTCGAGACTGGCCACATTTGAGTAACATGAAGGCTGACAGAAGGAAATTCCCAGGCACAAAGTTGCTCTAGGCCTTGTTATTATTTTGGGTTTATCAGCTCACAAGCATAGTCATTAGTATCAGGGGCTCACTGTTGAACCCTCACTCCCTCCCGGTCCCCACCACTGTACCTGGGAGACTGTCGCTGCTCCCCTAGGGACCACGACAGAGCACCACTGGCCAGGAACCCAGTACCCCCCCTACTGTGGTTTTTAATTGTTGCCACTATGAGTATATCCAAACATTACCATGCACCCTGGACATATGTTCTGTACAGCTCCCTGTCAGTCATATATCACCTGTCATTGGTATCCCATACCAGTATCCCTCCATTGCCATTGTTGAAACACTCTGTGATCCAGAACTCCCCGAAATTTGAAGCCCAATATAATGTCATGGTCCCTTACTAGGGAATGGCATATAGCGATGAGTTTAAAGGATAGATTAAGAACTTGGATAAAGTTAGATAAAGAACTTAGATAAAGAATGTTGACTTGAAAAAATTCCACATCCTATTTTTTCTTTTTTTTTTCCCCCCCCCCCCCCTAATTATTCAGCTTTTCTTCACAGGAGTCCTAGACCACAGCAATGTATATATATAATATACAGCACTCCCACACATCCACCAGAAAACCTTTTCCCTTCCACAGTGATACTCTTACGCCCTATTCATATCATATTTACTTAAAGTGATGTACAGAGTCTGAGACATTAGCTTTCTAACAAGGTGACATCTGTGTTTACATTATGGTGCATACTTTAGGATACACAGTTCTTTACATTTTTAGTTATCCTATGTTTTACATTATGGTTTACATTATCAGTCTGTCATCTCCTATATGTTATGGTGTAATATTACATGTTTTATATCCATCCTTGTGTACTCTCAAGAAACTCCTCTCTTACCCCCCATTTACTTTGGTTCCACACATTTAACGTCCATTTTCCCTTCCACCTTGGTGCCCTCAGTGATAGCCAACCTCCGTTTCCTGAGGAGCCACTTCCAGAGATAGATGGAATAGTGTTCAGGGCCTAACTTGCTCAACTGCCCCAATGCCCTGGGAGCCACCCTTTCTCTCGAGGGATACAGTTCCCTCTATTGGATGGCATTAGTCCTCCCCAGGATGTGGGTCCACCCCCACTCTCACTACTTGGGTTTCTACCCCATGGTGTCACCCACTCTGGCAGAATGAGCATTTAGACATTCCCCAGGAGCCCGTCCTGCATCAGACCCTCCCCTCCGAGCATTCTAAACAGGTAACCCTCTTTATTATATTTTGATATGATTTTCTCGGCATTTTACTCTCCACCAACACCTGACCCTCTCCTGGTTCGTATGCTACCCCTCCCTCCCCCCACTTTTGGGCAACGTTACCCACCCGTCCCTCCCCAGCCACCCTCAAACCCGCAAAGCCCCAACCAAAGGCAACCCCTTGCCCCCCTTTTATCTCTTCTTTGTGTTCATACTTACCACCATCTCGTCTTAAATTCCACCCCTGCAGACATCGGCTCATATCCTTCCTCCACCCTCCGATTTCCTGCAAGCCTATCGTTCAGTCTCTTGCTATCTAGGGCAGCTTGTTTATTTCATATCATTGAGGTCATGTAGTATTTGTCCTTCAATGTCTGGGTTGCTTCACTCAACATAAGGTTCTCAAGATTCATCCATGTTATCACATGTGTTTGTAGTGTGTTTGTTCTTACAGCCGAGTAGTATTCCATTGTGTGTATATACCACATTTTATTGATCCACTCGTCTGTTGATGGGCATTTGGGTTGATTCCAACTTTTGGCAATAGTGAACAATGCTGCTATGAACATTGGTGTACATATATCGGTTTGTGTTCTTGTTTTCAGTTCTGCTGGGTATATTCCCAGCAGTGGTATTGCTGGGTCATATGGCAAATCTATGGCTAGTTTTTTGAGAAACCGCCATACTGTTCTCCAGAATGGTTGGATCCTTCTGCGTTCCCACCAGCAGTGGATGAGTGTTCCCCTTCCTTCACATCCTCTCCAGCACTCGTATTCTTCTGTTTTTTTCATAGCTGCCAATCTTATGGGTGTAAGATGGTATCTCATTGTGGTTTTGATTTGCATTTCCCTGATAGCTAGAGATTTGGAACATTTTTTCATGTGCTTTCTTGCCATTTGTATTTCTTCTTCAGAGAAGTGTCTGTTTAAGTCTTTTTCCCATTTTTTAAATGGATTGTTTATCTTTTTATTTTCAAGATGTAGGAGTTCTTTATATATGCAAGTTATAAGTTTCTTATCAGATATATGATTGCCAAATATTTTCTCCCACTGTGTGGGCTCCCTTTTTACTTTCTTGACAAACTCCTTTGAGGTGCAGAAGGCTTTAATTTTGAGGAAGTCCCATTTATCTATTAGTTCTTTTGCTGCTCGTGCTTTTGGTGAGATATTCATAAATCCATTACCTATTACAAGGTCCTGTAGATGTTTCCCTACACTGCTTTCTAAGGTTTTTATGGTCTTGGCTCTTATATTTAGGTCTTTGATCCATCTTGAGTTGATCTTTGTATAAGGTGTGAGATGGTAATCCTCTTTCATTCTTCTACATATGGCTATCCAGTTCTCCAGACACCATTTGTTGAATAGGCCACTCTCTCCCAGTTGAGAGGGTTTGGTGGCTTTATCAAATATTATGTGGTTGTATATGTGAGGTTCTATATCAGAGCTTTCAATTCGATTCCATTGGTCTATATGTCTCTCCTTATGCCAATACCATGCTGTTTTCACCACCGTAGCTTTATAGTATGTTTTGAAGTCAGGTAGTGTGATTCCTCCAATTTCGTTTTTCTTTTTCAGTATGTCTTTGGCTATTCGGGGTCTCTTTCCTTTCCAAATAAATTTCATAGTTAGTTTTTCTAGTTCCTTAAAGAAGGCTGCATTGATTTTTATTGGGATTGCATTGAATGTGTAGATCAATTTTGGTAGGATAGACATCTTAATAATGTTCAGTCTTCCTATCCATGAACAAGGAATAGTCTTCCATTTATTTAGGTCTTCTTTGATTTCCTTGAACAATCTTGTATAGTTCTCAGTGTATAAGTTCTTTACCTCTTTAGTTAAATTTATTCCTAAGTATTTGATTTTTTTATTTACTATTGTGAATGGTATTTGTTTCTTGATTTCCTCCTGATCTTGCTCATTACTGGTGTACAGAAATGCTACTGATTTTTGCACATTGCTCTTATAACCTGCGACTTTACTAAACTCAAATGTATAGGTTTTGACAAAATGTAAAATGGCCTATATCCCTCACTGCAATGTCAGAATAATTGCAAAATCCCCCAAATATCCCCAGGTTGCTCCTATTCTTCTCTCTCCCTCCCCTCAGAACCTTCGGTGGTCACTGCTTTTATATCAGTGATACAAGTACCTTTTATATTTTTTAATGTAATATTATTTTGTGATCTATGTATCTTTAAGAAAAGGTTGAAAATGATAGCTAAGGATTTATTTATAAGAAATAAATATTAAAAGATTGAAGGAAAAATAAATAAGAACCCTAAAAATGTGTCAAAACACTAAAAAAAATAAAATAATTAAATCAAAATACAAAAAATAATAAATAATAGAATAAAGTAATTTTTCATTGCTTCTTTCATCACCATAAGATAAGTTCCCTTTTTTGTACAGTGATTATTTCTTCCATATGTTTCCCCAGGGTCTTATTTTTTCATTTTATCTTCAAAAAAGCTTTGGGTTGCAGAGAAGTCACATGGAAAATCTTAGGGGAGTCCATATACCCAAATTCTTCTCCCTTCCCTGGACTCCCATACTGATAATATTTTGCCTTGGTGTGGTGCATTTGTTGCAGTTGGTGAATATATAATGAAGCATTTGTACCATACACTTTCATAGAGTTGGATGGAGTTTAGAGTGTCCTATGCCTTTCATTGCAGGGTCATGCAGAGCAGTTCTGATGTCCTAAAGTTGCCCAATTGTTACCAGATTTTATTTAGATTCTTGACTTATGGTATAGAAATGAATTTCAAGAGCATGTTGGTTGAGTTAGACCAGCAATTTATTCAGGAAAGGAGGGAAGAGAAATGGGAGAAGATGACAGAGCGGGGGTCCCAGGTAGAGAGGAAGGGGCTGAAAAGTGGTAAAGAGGGCTACAATTCCCCATTATAGATTAGAAATGCCCAGGTTTACTTGTGTGGCCACGTGGCAGAGGAAAAATGGTGAGAGCAGTGCACGGAGGGCAGGAATGGGTCCAGAGGCAGGAGAGCGGAGCACGGGAGTGCGCTTAGGTTCCGTGCTTGCCTTTTTGAACTTTTAATTATTCTACCCCTTTGCTAATGGCAGGGGAGGGGTTCCAGCTGTTTGCTGTTTTGATTGATTACACTACCCATCAATCCCCCATAAGGGCCCAATGATAAAGTCCTTGGGGGAATATCTGGGGCTTCTCCTGGCTTCCAGAAGAAGTCTTTGTTCTGAACAGAAGAAACTTGGGGGTGTGAGCCTTCCAGCAGTCATGTTGGGGGTTATTGATGTCCACGTGGACTCTGCCGGGTTCCAGATCTGGCTATTGATTCTCTATCTTACTAGCCTCCTATCTTATCCTGTCCTGTCCTGTCCTATCATGTCCTATCATTTCCCTTTCCTCCCCTTGGAAACTATGGTAACTACTACGTTTCAATTTTTGAAGAATGGTATTCATTCCAGAGGTTACACTGAATCATGTCTCAGCAGGATCTCTTTGACTGCCAGAGTACACATTGCCTCAAACAGCGGGGCTTCTGAGGGCTGTAGAGACATCAAAACACTACAGGCAAGGAAGACAATCTCAAGAATTTGGGAGCCTTAGTTTTGAACATATGCTCTACAATTTAACTGAGTTAGATTCATTTATAATTTCCCTATGCATGGCTCTTCTGCCCCTTTTATTTGAACCTATAATTAGAACTATACTTATTAAGTATATGTCCTAGAGACTTAAATCTTCAGTCTGTTCATATGCCAGTTGAGCCCTGAATCTCAGCAGAGTTGCAGTACCTACTTCGCAGTACATTGGACTCACCTTGGACAACTAACAAAAGGATGATGATGGACAACACCTATACCAATAATTAGAGAATAGCCACAACTGCAAGCGAGATGGTCCTATCATTTGTCCCATGGATTCTAAGCTCTCTCTCAGTGAGAAACAGGGGCATCACCATCCCCAGATCCTCAAGATTGAGGAACTAACAGAGGGATGGAAGCAACTGTGGAGCAAAGTAGGCTCATTATTCTAGCAATGGAAGAACTGGTATCATTGATATAAAGGCAGTTTATATAAAGGGTTCTGAGGGGAGAGAGAAGGAAAAATGGGTGTAACATGGGGGTGTTTTCAGGACTTTGGAATTGTCCTGCATGATGTTGCAGTGACATATACAGGCCATTGTACATTCTGTCAGAACCTAGAGATTTTTATGGGGTAAAGTGTAATCTACAATGAAAACTATATCCATGTTTAATAACAATGCTTCAGTGTGGCCCATCAATTGTAGCAAATGTACCACGCTAGTGAAAGATGTTAATGGGGGAAAGTATGGGAGGGGTGGGGATGGGGTATATGGGAATCTCCTATATTTTTATGCAGCATTTATGTAATTTAAAATTCTTCAAAAATCAAAAATTAAAGTAAATAAATGCATTTTAACATTCTGGATTGGATGATCAAAGCTCAAAAAGGACATTATTTGAAAATATTGGTGAAAAGTGAATAATTCTTTAGTATATAGTATTATAATGATATAACGATGTAGATTTATCATTTTTGACAAATATACCATGGTTGTAAGTAATGTTAACTTTGGAGGATGCTGACTGAAGGGAACATGGGACTGCTGTATGATCTTTACAGTATGTACTATTTGTTCTGTAATCTAATATTGTTTCAAAACAGAAAGTTTTTCTTTAAGAAGTAGGAAAAATGAGCATGTTCCAAGATTATGAATACAATGGAGAGGTTTTTTTGCAAGACTTCTCCTACAGGAAATAGTAAAGAAACTCATACATATGAAAAGAAATGGCATCAAATGGTAACAAGAGCACTGGACAGGGCTATAAAAGAGTGTTGCAAGCACTTTCTTTTCTTTTCCTTATTTCTTATAATGCATAAGGTACCACTATTCAAAATGGACTAATAGTGAACTTGAATTTTGTATAAGAATTAGGTCAATGTAAATGATATCTTTTACAATTTTATGATTTGGCATTTTACTGGAGAGCAAATGGAGTAGGGTGTGAGTTCATCTGATATTAGGTAAGTTTGTACATTTAATTGGAAATGAATTTACTGGTGTGAAAAATAGCTATATTCTCTAACTCAAATTACTTAGGAAAACAATTCATCTTTGATAGGGTACTTTAAAATAATGTCATGTTATAATGAATAAAAAATAAAATAGCTTCTCTTAACATTAAAAAAAAATCCATTGGTGTTACAATTTCAAAATCACGTATATAGATATACCTGCATGTGTACTGAGAATTGTGTCCAAGTAAATGCTAATAGTAGATACTTTTGGGTGTGCTTAGGGGACAGGTATGTTTTCATTGTACATACATCTGGATGTAAAATTTTTATTCATTAAAATATTGGTGGTTTTGATTAAAATATCTCCCCCTTACCTACTGCCCCCAGTCACCCGGGTCTCCCAGAGGGCTGCTTGTCATGAAGGAGAACAAGTAGAAACCTTGTATTAAGTATGGAGTGCAGTTGGTAAGGGGAGATATTTTAATCAAATACCAGGGTTTGATTAGATTGTGATTTGTCTTATGCAGAAATTAGAACTGGAAATAGAAATTCATTATATTTATTGGAAAATGCAGGAATCAATGTTCACACACCTGGTTTTGTGGCCCACACAGTCCACACTGTTTTTTTTTTTTTGTACTCCATACTTAATACAAAGGTCATTCCAGGGGTCTAATCAAACCCTGGTATTTCTTAGACATTTCAGGTTTAGAAGTCATATCCTGCAGTCACCCACCTCTTCCTATCCTCCATCCTGAGCTCCAGGGCACAACGAGGGTATGTGGTGTGGTCAGTGAGAACTTCCCACTGCTGGGCAGTGCCTGTCTGGGTAGGGAGTCCCTTTGCCAGACCCCATCAGATGAGGCAGTTCACAGCAGGGTGGGGCCCCTCTGAGCTGCTGAAGTTAACCTGTGGCACTGTGTATGGTGGATGCAAGGCCCCTCTGCTGGCTCCAGTCTGTTGTCCATAAACTAATGCTGCAGGCAAATTGGAAAGTTCTTTATTTCTGCAGGGCCTGCTGCATAATTTGTGATGCCCAGTGCAGAGGGAAAACGTGGGACCCATTGTACAAAAAGAAGAGGGAAAGGGCAATTAAAGGCAATAAAATATAAAGCTTTTTCCTTTAAAATATTTTAGTACATATAAAACATAATATGGGTGTTGTGATACAAAAGTAACAAGTTAAACTTACACATTGCAAAGCAATATTGTTGGTGTCGTATTTTGTAGGATGCATTAAATGGTAATATTTTATCAGAGTGTTATCTTTTTTAATTTTTAATTTTTTAAAGATACTTAGATTACATAAATATTACATAAAAAGTATAGGGGATTCCCATATTCCCTGCTCCCCACACTGTCCACATTTCACCCCATTAACAGCATCCTTCATTAGTGTGGTACATTCATTGCAATTGATGAACACATTTTGGAGCCTTGCAACTAAGCATGGATTTTAATTTGCATTGTAGTTTACACACTCTCTCACACAATTCCATAGGTTATGTCAAGATATATAATGGCCTGTATCTGTTGTTGCAGTGCATTCAGGACAATTCCCAAGTCCCAAAAATGCCCCCATATTAAACCTGTCTCCCCTCTCCCTGACCTCAGAATCTCCAGTGGCCACTGCCTCCACATCAATGCTATAAGTTCTTTCATTGCTAGAATCACAATAATTCTATAGTAGAACACCAGTAAATCCACTCTAATCCATAGTTCATTCCCTAATCCTGAGGATTCTGGGATGATGACGCCCACTCCACTTCTAATTGAGTCCCATATGACCAATGGATGGGACTTTTCTTGCTGCAGTTGTAGACTCTCTCAATTCTTTGGAATGGTGGTGGTTCATCATCACCTCCTTGTTAGTTGAACTGGGTGAATCCAGTGAACTGGAGAGTAGATATTACAACTCTGTTGAGGCTCAGGGCCCAGCTGGCACTGGGCCAGTCCAAAGATTCAGTATCTTGGATATACACTTACCGACTCCAGCACCAACTATGGTTTCAAATAGAAGGGACCAAAGAGCCATTTGTAGGGAAACCACAACAGAGTCTATTTCTGTCACACTGGAAAGCACAAACCCCAAAGTAGGATCCACTGGCAAGGCACCAAACTCATGACCTTCTGCCCTGAACATAGTGCCTGGGTATCTCCAGAGCCCTCAGGAGCCCCACTATTTGGGGTGGTGTCTAGTTTGGCATTCAATGAGATCCTGCTGAGATGTGCATAAGGATAACCTCTGGAATGACCATCCCACTCACTTTGAAACCTCTTAGCCATATAAACTCATTTGTCTTTACCTTTTCCCCCTTTTGGTCAAGGTCATTTTCCAGTTGCATTGCTAGTTGGTACTTGGTAGTAAACCCTCAGAAGGGCATCCTTGGGAGTCATGTCCCACACTGGGGGGAAGTTATTGCATTTATATGCTGAGTTTGGTTTAGAGAGAGGCCACATTTGAGCAACAAGGAAGCTCTCAGGAGGTAACGCTTAGGCACCCTATGATACTATGGTAAGTTTCAATTTCAAGAGTAAAGTTTCAAAAGCAGAGTCATTAATATCAAGGACCCATCAATGGACCAACCTCCTTCACTAGTCATTGCCTCTGTACTTGGGGGAATCTTGCTATTCTATCAGAGAATGTGGCAGAGCACCCCAGGATGGGAATTCAATATTATTAAGGTTATTGTGTGAATCTCTATCCACTGTGACAATGCCCCATGAGCATTTGAATACATTTATATGCCTTATATGTATGCCCAAGTGAACCTCCTCCCATGCATCCCCTATCGCTGAAACCCTACACAAATGGTCCTCCCCGCCACCGTTGTAACCCTTCTGTGATCCAAAACTTCTTCCAAAATGAAGCCAATAAAATAGCCAAATACAATTAATAAGAGAAAGAAATAATACTGATAGTTTTAAAAATAGGAAATAAAATATAAAAAAATAATAAAATTTAGGAGATTAAAAAATAATGAAAAATATAAAAAATTTTTTTTGACATTTTATCTTTCATCACTGTAAGATCTGTGGTCCTGTATGTACACTGACATTTTCTTCCATTTATTCCCCCATTGTCTTACTTTTTTTCATTTTGTCTTTAGGTCACAGCAAATTCACATAAGGGACTCCCATATGTCCATCATCCTCCCCCTTTTCCTCCTTCCCATATTACTTACATTGTATATGTGGATGGTACATTTTTTACAACTGATGTACAAATATTAAAACATATCTACCAATCATAGTCAGTGTTTTACATTATGGCTGACATTTTGGACCATACACTTTTATTTAAAAAATTTTTTTACGATTTATTTTTTATTTATTTCTCTCCTCTTCCTTGCCCGCCCCCCTCCCCCAGTTGTCTGCTCTCTGTGTCCATTCGCTGTGTGTTCTTCTGTGTCCGCTTGTATTCTTGTCAGTGGCACCAGGAATCTGTGTCTCTTTTTGTTGCATCATCTTGTCATCTTGCTGCATCAGCTCTCGTGTGTGTGGCGCAACTCCTGGGCAGGCTGCACTCTTTTTCACGCTGGTCGGCTCTCCTTATGGGGTGCACTCCTTGCACGTGGGGCCTCCCATGCGGGGGACATCCCTGTGTGGCACGGCACTCCTTGCGCACACCAGCACTGTGCATGGGCTAGCTCATCACACAGGTCAGAAGGTACTGGGTTTGAACCCTGAACTTCCCATATGGTAGGCAGATGCTCTATCAATTAAGCCAAATCTGCTTCCCTACTTTTATAAATTTTGATGAAACTTAACAAGACCTGTATCCATCATTGCAAGATCATGTAGAACACTTCCATCACCTCAAAATGCTGCCTGTTCCATCTAGTCAATTCTGCCCTCTCCCACCCCTGGGGACCCGTGGCAATCACCAGGTTTCACTCTTTGCGGGACCAGATTCATAGTTACTTGCAACAGCACTGAGGGCTTGACATACTGGTCTGTTCTACCTAATAGGCACTGCCCATGCTCTCAAGAGACTCCCGCTCCTCTGCTTGAGAACATAGCAGGCCTCCCCAGGATGGGAGTCCAATACCTTCCTGCTCATTATGTGGGTCTCTACCCACTGATATTAGTAGTGTGGTATCTTCATTGATCATGAGAACTTCTGGAAATTCATTGAGTATCACTCAAAATGTATCCTTTTAGCAATTTCAGTTTTAATCCATGTAATTGAATGCAGTGTCAGTCACTTCTGGAAATTCAAAATTGTATATAATTTTTTCAGGAGGTCCTGGGGATTAAAAAACAGGAGCTCAATCACTACCTACACCTGCTCGGTGAAATTATATATAATTCTTGATAGTTTTTAATTTTGTGAAGGATCTTTCTGCTGTACAACCAATACTGGAGCTGTTAAGAGTATTATATAGGCTCTGGCAACAATGGGATGAGTTTCTGAAACTATTTCAAAATATGTATTATAGTACACCTAGAGCTCATGGTTCCTGTGGAACAGTTTTTCTAAAAAGATTTAACTCTGCAGACAAACTAATTTCATGTAATTCTGAATTTAATTTCAAATGTAAATTTATAGAAGATATTTTAATGCTTCCTCTAACATTTTCTGTAAGAAATGGTGGTCAGACAAATCACTAAAAGTTGGTTTCCGGTTAAAATACATTTCAAAATGCTGATTTATTCATCCTAAGATTGATCTTCAGTTAAATGCGAGATTAATTTTACAGTTGTTTTCTTTATTAATACTTGGTTCCTTTGAAGCTTCATATGAAAAATGTTCTTTCTGCTGAAAGCAAAGGTCTTTTCATTTGATTTACTATTTCTTAGCTTGTAGATATTTGCTTTGCAATGTTGCAACAATTTTTAAAACAGAAAACCTACACTTTTTGAAAAATTCTAATAACTCTGATATTCTGCATGAAAACATTCATGCATCCACTTTCATTTTCTGAGAATTCACTAAGTTTACTTCCTGAGTGTCAGTAGTTCCTCAGACTACTGATACTCAGACTGATACTCAGACTGGACATTTACTATTTGTGCAGGTGCAGCATGAACAGGTTCTAAGGACAGATAGACTACCAGCTTCCCAACGCTGATCTTGGACTGCACATGTTGAGCCCCTCCTCTCTCCTGAGGCTGCAACTACTGCTGCTTCTCTTGCTGCTGTGCCATCACCAATTGCGGATCTGCTGCCCAGACATCTCCCATCATGCACTCAGGCACCAGGAGGTCAGGCCAACTTCTCTGTGTGCTGCCCACTACCTGCTGAGCCTGCAGGCCTGAGGCCCCAAGGATACCTGCTGTCACCTGGCATATCTCCTCTGTCCATTCACATGCTCTGTAGGATCACTGGAATTCACTTACAAAACACAAATTCAAAGGTAAAAATTACTGAGCAAATATATGGGTTGCAGTCCTAATAACTGGCACTGCCCACCGGTCTCTCTAACTGCCTTCTCCAGAAACCAGGGGACAGAGTCTGATCACATATTTACTGGATGACACACTTAAAGGCTTCTGTGCCATAGCCCTCCTCCTCACACCACTGGAACTCCACCAGTGTGGGTGACAAGCAGGTGGGAATCTTGCCCATTGCTGCCCTCGCCCCAATATGCAGCACCTAATTCCTTGCTCCAGCCCTCTGCACACATCTTCTCTTCTGCCTTGGAAAAGTCAAGAATTTCATGTCCTTATCTCTGCTTCTGATTTCCTTAGGGCAGTCAAGGTTTTCTGCCCACCATTTGGAATAACTTCATTTTGAGAAGATGGTGGCAGTTGTTCCAAGACAGGCCTCCCAGTGACAAGCAACAATCAGGTGCAGAATCAAAGTCAAGAAGGAAGAGCAGTAGAGGAATGAAGAGTGGAGTAAATGCAGAGTCAGAAAGTGCCAGGAAGCAGGCTGCCTTATTTTAGAGCATTTCTCAGAATAAGCAGGAGAGAGGGAGCTTCATGAGGTTGGAAAATGTTTCTCTGAATTCTACTCCTTTCTGAAAATTCAAAAAGAAATTTCATATAAAGTGGCCAGCAGAAAAATATTTTTTTTATGTGTTTCTATATAGGCTTTTGGGGTATTTTATAGAAAATATTTAAAAATTCAACCAGTAGTAGATAAATATTTGACAGTAAAATCTCCAAATATATCTCTAAATATAAAGAATATCTCTAAAACTAATTCTAAATCTATACAATTCAAAAATTAAATAACTGGCACTAAATTAAATAACCTGGGAGATGATATTCAGGGGCAAGCAGTAAGGCAGCTCTTGTTTTTGGCCTCATGCCTGATTTAAACCTGCCTTTGCTGTGCAAGCTTGACCCTCTCTGAGGCTCAGGCTGAGGCCTCCTAGTGGTGGCTTCCAAGATGTCAGTACCAGAAACTGCAACACAAGCACAGGTTCAATAAATGCAGGGAAGCACAGAGATGGAAGGAGAGGGAGCTTGCTAGGCTGCGTAGTAGGACCCAGAGAGCTCTTTAGTCAGTGCGAGGGTCCCTGGCATCCCCAGGAGTCAGAGCTGCAGGACACTGAAGCCTGTTTTCTGCTCTCTGCTGCTGATGTTGTCTGTCAGCATAGAGTGAATGAGATTCATCTACAGAAGCCATTTAACCTGGACACTCTGTGAGTAGGCTCCAGTTGGCAGGTCCCCTGGACAGGGCTGAAGAGGGGAGGTCAGGGTCATTCACACTCCCTCCGCAGTGTACTGATTAACTGGGGGTGCTCCCTGCTGACCTCAAGGAGGTGGGAAGAGCAGGGCTGGGACCTGCAGGACTAAAATGTTGACTAAGGCCAGGGGCACATTTCACAAAAATTGCAATACGAATGGCAAACCCTGGGGTCATGCACTTGGCACCCCCATAAGCACCCACAGCCCACTCCTCCAAAGTAAGGAGCCGCTGGAGTGTGTGGCCAGGCAATGCTAGGAGATACACTGAATTGGTGTGGTTTCCTGTGAAGATGGTCTGAGGACACCCCTCACGGGCCTGCACTGATTTTACCCTCCTGTTGTCCTCTCTTGCAAGTTTTTAGGCTTTATCAGCCATGCCAAGTTTCTCTGTAGCTTTTCTGAATTTCATGAAGTACCAGAAAGAAAGGGAATCAAAGGAGTACATGTGAAACTGGTTTCATTATACCCACTCTCCACTCACATTTCCTCTTCTTCCTTTTCATCTCTTTTTACTTCCTAGATCTCTTCTCTTGGTCTAGTACAAGATAATTTCTGGAACCAAATTCCTCCTGGAAGTGTTGACAGCTGGGGGAAGAGAACAACCATGCATGCCTGGTCACCCAGTGCAGGGAAAAGCCTGGGAGAGGAGTGCTCTGGCAGAACTGGAATTTATTGGTGCTCCCTCCACAAGGTATGGCCCAGTGCCTCTGACTCCCAGCCCAGCTCCCTGCCTGGCCCCCTCGGGCTTCCTCAGCATGATTCAGTGGTGCATCCCAGGGTTCAGAAACCAGAGCAGAGCTAAGGAAATGAGTGAGGAGGGCTGCAGAAAGTTTTTATAGACATTGGCATTACATTGAACTCACTGTGTGGAAGAGACCAGGTCCTTCAAAATGAAAATCATAAAAAGAGGGCAAGATGGAATGGGAAGGAGCTTATGAATAATAGGGATTTTTAGAGATAGAAAAAGGAAATAAGTTATATGTAGATTGTCATTGTATCTGATACTTCAGAATCTGTGAAGTTGGCTTCTGAATGAATCAGGGCAATAACTGTAATTGCTTGACCTTGAAAAAGGAAATTTATTGAGGGGAAAACTTGGACCCTGTATCATTTCTGGTAAGATGGGGCCTGAGCCAGGACCCAATTCTGTCCTCTTCCCAAGTCCCCTTCCAGGGCCTCAGTTGCTTCACCTCAGCAATGGGAGAATGGGTCCAGGAGTTCCAGGATCCCTTTCCAGCCCTCAAATATTATAACTCTGACCAAAGAGGAGTGTCTGTATCCTGTTCCTCCAAGAGGGCAGTCTCTGTCTTCATGTCTTTCTGTGCATGACATTGTTTGGTATAAAGCCTAAAATCAAGGCCAGTATTACATGGGCCTGACTCTGGGGGAATACCCGGAGGGCCGTGAATGTCCTAACTTAATGTTCTCTTCTCCACTCTGCTCGCATGGATAAGGTCCCCTAGCCAAACATCACTTCTTTTCATGGGTACCAGGCACCAATTCCTGCTCATCTCTGAGTCTCAGTCTCTGCAAATATGTCTCTGTCTTCAGTCTCTGCAAATATGTGGCATTACTCAAATAAGCCCACCACACCATAATGTGAGAACCAAGGGTCAACTCCCCCTCTTGCTACTATAAAGCCTGCCTCCCTGAGCCACTGCTTGGACATGGCTTTCCTAAGTACAACTCAATGTGGTCCTGCATGGCCTCTTCTCCAGGGCCATGAGTGCATGTAATTAATAAACTGCTGACAATCTCATCTGTCCTTTTGGGTATTGTGTGTTCATCTATCCTCAAACACTAGAGTGTGTAGCTGTCCTTCATCAGTGAGGTGACGAGGAGGAGATTAAAAAGATTGTCTTCCTGACTTCTTCCTTCCCTCACTACCTCACTGCCTCTTTCCTCTTTCTTGATTACTGCCCATTTCCTTTCTCCTTGTCAACCACCACAAATCATGTTGTTGTCTAATATGGAAACATTGGAGTCATCATCATGGGTCTACTGCCACTCTCTCCAGTCAGGCAGTTGATCAGTTAACCAATCCATCCTACCCAGGAAGTAACCATCAGGGGCTAACCCCACAGAAGAAGTGACTGTCCTGTGCCTATGACTTTAGGTACTTCAGATTATGTCCTCACAACAGCCTCATAGTTTTCATGACCCATTAGAAAGGATGACTGTGAAGTTAGACATAAAGTTACTTGTCCAAACTCCCTTCATCTGTGAGACAACAGGAATTCTAAATGAGGTGTGGCCACATAAATAAATGAACCTTCCAGGATTTGCATGAGACTTGGAAGGACTGGGAGGGAAGGGGACCTGGGCAGGCCTGAGGAAAGAGACATGTCTGGAATGCGGGACAAGGAAGAGCTGACTGGTGGGGCCATGGGTTCTGAGAGGAACAAGGACCCCCTGTCCTACTCCAGGAGACCAGGTCAGTGGTACTTTGAGAGCCAGTGTGTGAAGCAAGCCAGAAGTCCCTTCACACAAATCCTCCGGAAACCCTGGGCTTGGAGAGTGTTGATGGGCAGCTGGACATGAACTTCTGACATAGGGAAGCAAATTCAGGTTTTATTCCCAACCCTAGAATCTGGAATTTGCTTGAAGAGTGGAGACTAGAAATGTGCTTAAGGATGTGCTTCCTGCTGTACTTCTCCAGCACAAAGGAAAGTAAACCTTGAGGAAATGTGCTTTCCCTCATCCAACCCTGGGTGTGCCTTTATGGCAGGAGTCAGCGGTGAGGATAGAACATGAAGGTGCTGCTTTAAGAACTGTGAGTATAAAGGGTGTGGCCCTATCTTTCAACCCCCTCCTGGCACATACTGTGCTCTGCTCTATATAGCAGTATTTTTTGTAATTTCCCAAACAGTCATCAACAGTGGAATGCATAAATAAATTTACCACATTTCAACAATTGTAAGCCATAGCTCAATAAGACTGAACAATCCTAAAATATATATGACTCTATAGGTGAATCTCACAAAATGTAGAGCAAAAGAAGCTAGACACAATAGGGGTCAGCACTCCCTCTCTATGGGGTTCAAAATCAGGCAAGATGAATGGATGGTGTGAATAGACAGGATGGTGTTGACCCTTGGGTGTGGGATGTTCATGACTGCAAGGTGCCTCAGGGGGACTTCTGTGGTGCTGGGTTCCAGCAATTTTTTTTTTAAATCTTGGTACTAATTGCACAGGTTGTACAGTTCTTGAAAATTAATTGAACTGTACACTTAAAATATTGAATATTTTTATACATATATGATACTTTAATTAAAACAAAAGAAAAATAAGGACAATATGTTCCCAACAGGCTGTGATCTCGGCAGTGTTATACGGTTGCAGACAGGGTAATTGCGTCATCCATAATAAACACAAGTCTACACAAGTTCAGTAATAACATTGAGGTTTCTAGAGCAACTCTTTTCACTGCAGCAAAAAGCCCCAGATGACTGTAGGAGCCTCTGGGTGTTAACATGCATTTACTCACATAGCTGGGACCACCCAGAGCAGCTCTCCCAGCACTCCCCTCTCAGCAATCCCTAGGATGTGGGCAGCAGAGTCTTCAGTGTCTGCTGCTTCTCCCATGCTGAACAGCTCTCTAGTTAGCTGAACGAACTTCTTGGTTTGCCAGGTTGCTATGACAAACACCACACATTGCGTTGTCTTAAACAACAACTATTTGTACATGATTTCAGAGGATAGAAGTCCAAAATCAAGGCATCAACAAGACCCTGCTTCCTCTCTAAGTCTGTAGCATTCTGGTGCTGGCTTGCTGCCGTCCTTTGGTTCCTAGGCTTTCATCGCCTTGATAACGGCGATATCCCTCATCTCCAACCTGTGTCTGCCCTTCCGGTTCTCACTGCCTTCCACTGTATTCTTCTGTTTTCCTCTCTTACTGTGTCTGGTTAGAATTGCCAAACTATGAATTAAGGCCTACTCTTATTCACATGGTCCACATCTTAACTAAAGATAACATCTTCAAAAGGCCCCATTTACAATGAGTTCACACCCTTAGGAATGAGGATTAAGATTAAGAACTAAGAACATGTCTTGGTTGTAATATATAATTCAATTTACCACATGTCATTTTATACAGGGAGTTATTGACTTCTGTTATTGATCTCATCTATTCTTTCTCCAGAGGGATCTGGTTCCTTCATTTCAAAAATCCAATATACGTGGACGATACCAAAATTCTCCTTTAGTGTACAATGAATCTCCATTGGCTCTCTCTTTCTCACAGTCATAACCCACATTATGTCCTGAATCAACTCCTTCAAGCCTACATAAAACCTGATCACCTTGCACCCCTCCACTGGTGCCAAGCCTACCTAAAGACCCCAGTGGCCCCTTACCTGAACCCCTATGATAGCTGAAGCTTCCCAGCTTGTCCTAATTCTATTTTCATCCAGCAGCCAGAACGATCCTGTTAAAAGCCAAGTCAGATCATGGCCCCCTTTACTCTTTGCTCAGAATCCCCCAGCCCATCTCTTGATCACTCACAGTGAAATCCAGAGCCCTTACACTGGCTAACATGACCCTCTGCAGTCTGTGCTCCATGGACCGTCCATCGTCATCTTCTGTGCTACCACCTGTTGACTCCATTCCAGCAGCTTCAGGTTCCTAACTGTTCTCTCAGGCACCATTCATCCTTCCTCTTTATATGTGTCAAAGAAAACTTTGTACCCAATAATGTTAAACAGGGAGGGGCGATTTGATTCCAGGGCTACTAAAGTAGGGGAGAGATTAGAACTCACCTCCACTGAGACAAGGGATGGCAAGGTTTTAGGAATGGGGATGGGCTAGTGGGAAAATACTAGAGGACGTTTATGGGCTGGGTGAGTGGTTTACTGAGTTTGCAGTTAGGAGTGTTTGGTTCGCAAAGTTTTCTCTTGGTGCGCTGAGGCCACCTGGAGCTGAATGCAAGGACTGAGAAAGAGACAGGGAGAGAAGGAACTCCCTGATTAGGGGCCTGTTAGGTGCCTGCAGAGTGTAAGGGCCTGGGTGATTGGAAAGTCAGGGGCCTGGAGTCAGGGAGAAGCCTGTCTGAGGTTCAGTCTGCTAAAGGGAAGTGAAGACTGTCTTGGTCACACTCAAATATTTCCCCTACCCAGATTCTCTTCTTTTCCTCAGATATCCCCGTGACTCTATCACCTCCTTCAAGCTTTTCTCACATCTCACCTTCCCATGAGACCCATCCTGACCTCCCTGTTGAAAAAGAAACCAATGCGGCTTCTACACCCAATCTCAATCCCCTATTACTGCTTTTCCCTTTCCAGCATTATTACTTTCCAGCATACTAAACATTTACTTTTTATATCTGTTCACTTTCTCTTTCCCACACAACAGAATTTAACTTTCATAGGATTGCAGTTTTTTCTGTTGATGCTTAAACATAGAATAGTGACTGAAACATAGCAGGTGCTCAATAAATTTAAGTAAATTATTGGCTGCCTGTTCCATTGGCATCTTACTATTTTTGTCCGAAAATTTATAAAAATCTGCACATCTTAGCCAGAATGTTAGGTGAGCCCAGTTCTGTTGCAAATTCTTCCTGAGACGACGTCACTGTCCCCACAGTTAATTCCACTTGAGCAGGAACTCAATGGGCCATCTTTCTGGGGTCACTACTGTGTCTCCCCATTTCACTGGGTGGGCCCATTCATTCTCCCTTCACTCAGAGCCATGGAGTTCCTTCTTAAATGTACATAGCACCTCATCACCTGTTTGTTTCAGTCTTCTCTTGCTCCAATGACTTTGAAGATAAAGCCCAGAGTCCCCTGATGGGTTAGGCTGGCATCCCTCATTATACCCCAGCCACCCCCACCTCCCTTGGAGGGGAGCCAATGATTCAAGCTCTTTTTTCCTTCTCCACTTGTCACTGGTTATTTCCTTGATGTGGAAATAGTCCCTCACCACCTGGCTGCTTCCTCCTCCTTTGATCCCCAGCTTGTGTCTTGTCTCCTCGACTTAGGTAACATCTTTCTTACCTGCTCTGTTATCCTCTCACTCACTGGATTGTCAACTCCTCCCAGAAGGTTTCCATTCAGCTCTCCCTGCCCCATACCCAGCATAGGACTGCACAGACAGTCATCACTCACTTACCTTTTCATTAATAGCATGTAAAGAGTGGAGGATAGTGCCTGGAGTTCTGCTCTTTCTGGGAGATGACTTGCCTAGCTGGGGAGAGGCTTTCAGAGGATCACATTTGCGGGAGCTGGATGTAGGTGAGACATGCATGGGTTTGAGGTCAGCCCAATTTGGGTGAAACTCTGACTCTTGTGGAGTCATATATGCAATGGTTTAGCCTAAAGTCAGACTTCCCTATACCTAGACCCTAACATGTACTTGACATGATTTCAGGCAAATTACCTGAGGTCTTTGTGCCTATCCCTCATCTGTAAAACTGAGCATAATAAAACATACCTACATCATAATACTGTTCTGAAACTCCTACTCTTTTTTAATAATTAACATCTTACTTTAGCCCACCACCCCACCCAATAGTTCCCTTTCATTCCTATTTCTGACACGGGAAGGTAGGTACTCAGGGGATCCTTCTGCTTTTTAAAAGTAGGATGACAAGAATAGCTCAGGATATGTCACATCCTAGACTGACATGTTTCCTTAATTACTGAACAGAAATGAGTTTCCTTCCCTCTTTACAGTGGTCCCAGGGCCTTGATGCCAGACCCACACTCTAGGTAAGCTGTGGTGGCAGTATGGGATCCTCTAAGTCCTGATTAAAAGAAAAACAATAAAAAAAGAAATTGCCACAATAAAAAGAATAAACATGACATGGGAGAGGGTTCACCTGGGGCATACTTATAAGGCTTATGGATGTGTTCAAGTGTTCATGGGGCATTGTCACATTGGGTGGAGATTCATACAATAATCAAAAAGATATTGAATTCCCATCCTGGGGAGCGCTGCCACATTCTCTAATGGGACAGCAAGAATCCCGAGTGGAGGGGGAGTGACTAGAGCAGGAGGATGGACCACTGATAGTCCCTTAATAATGATGACTGTACTTATGAACCTTTTCTTTTGAAATGGAAACTTAGCTGTGTATGATAGGGTGCCTAAGAGTTACCTCCTGAGAGCTTCCTTGTTACTCAAATGTGGCCTCTGTCTAAGCCAAACTCAGAATATAAATGCATTACCTTCTCCCCTGTGTGGGACATGACTCCCAGAGATGAGCCTCCCTGATGCTGAGGGATTACTACCAAGCACCAACTAGTTAGGAAAAGACCTTGACTAAAAGGGGGAAAGGATAAAGATAAATGAGTTTATATGCCTAAGAAACTTCAAAATGATTTGGGAAGTCATTCCAGAGGTTATATTTATGCACATCTCAGCAGGATCTTATTGACTGCCAAAGTAAACACTACCCCAAATGGCAGGGCTCCTGAGGGTTCTGGAGACATCCAGACACTATAGGCAGGGCAGACAGCTCAGGAGTGTGGTGCCGTGCAGTGGGCCCTACTTTGGAATTTATGCTTCCCATTGTGACAAAATTGGACTCAGTAGTGGTTTCCCTGCATGTGTTTTTATGCCCCTTCTATTTAAACCTATAGTTAGTACTAGAGTTGATAGGTGTATGCCCAAGAGACTTAAGTCTTTGGGTTGTTGATGTGCCAGTTGGGCCCTGAATCTCAGCAGATTTGCAACCCACTCTTCAGTTCATTAGACTCACCCAGGAGATGATGATGGACAATGACCATCTCAAGGAACAGAATCTGCAACTGCAAGCAAGATAGTTCCATCCATCTGCCCCATGGGACCTAAGCCCCCTCTTAATTAGAGGTGGAATGGGTATCACCATCCCAGAATCCTCAGAATTGGGGAATGAAAGATGGACTAGAATAGACTTACTGGTATTCCACTATAGACTTATTGCAATTCTAGCATTGGGAGAACTTTCATCATTAATGTGGAGGCAGTGGCCACCAGAGGTTCTGTGGGGAGGTAAAAGGAAAAATAGGTGTAATATGGGGATATTTTCAGGACTTGGGAATTGTTCCAAATGACATTGCAATAACAGATATAGGCCATTATATATCTTGTAATAACTTTCAAAAATGCGTGGGAGAGAGTGTAAACTATAATGTAAAGTATAATCCATGCTTATTGGCAATGCTCCAAAATGTGTCATGAATTGTAATAAATATACTACATTAATGAAGGATGTTGTTAATGTGGGAAAATGTGGGAGAGCTGGGAGTGTGGCATATGGGAATCTCCTATATTTTTTATGTAGCATTTATGTAATCTAAGTATCATGAAAAAATATATATAAAAAAATAAAAATAAACACGGCAAATGTGTTTACTCATGTGCACCAGCAGTGATCCAGCCCATTCCATGGTCAAGGAGGTGGTGAGAGGCAGTAGAGCCAACAGGCAAGGATGAGTCTCCCCGTTTATCCCTCCTCTCCACAGCCTGCTTACCCCAGGCACGCCCTCACCTATCCACCTACCCTGGACTCACTTCATTGTGGGCTCCCATCCCTTACAACCAAAACACATTTTTAATATTAAGGAGTCAGCCATCATACTCACCGATTGTGGCCGTTTAGCTGGACCACTGGAAACTTTCCACAGTTAAGTCTGGCTTCACGTGTCTCCATGCATACAAGTCACTGCTTTCTCTACACTAGATTTACAGAACACAGATACAAGAGAATTACATAAAAGAAAAAACAAGTTTTTATTTATAAAATTATCGGAAGACAAGGGATTCTGGAGGAAGATTCAGAAGGGCCAGCTCCACGTCTGGAGGGGACAGGCTGATACCTCCTCTACTGTCCGAGTAATCTGACCACTGGGATCTGACAAGATGACACACCCAAGTGACCCAACTTTGGGAACAAAATCGCAGGGAACTTGGTGGAAATGGCTACTTGTATCTCTGGGCCTCCAGCTGTGCCCAACTATGCAAAGATCAGGGTCAATCTGCATAACATTTAAACTGGACAACCCAAAATCCAGCCTGGGGAAAAGTGGACACGGCCGCTTCTCCCCGTGCCGTTCCCTCAGGCCAGCATTCCCCTCTTAGACGGTGAGGTGATGGAGCCTGACCTGGAGGGAAGTGAACCATGTATTCCCCTCAGTTCTGTCTCCTGCAGAGCCCTGGGATAGTGATGACGGTGCCCTAAAGGCAAGGCTGCTCCTTGCTGTGCCTGGGCCCGAGGCATGGTTGGTGGAAATAAAGGCTGGGATGAACATGTGTGTAAATCCAGCATGGCTCTGAGGGGTGCTGGGCCCTCCACGGGAAGTACGGGGGCCCTGTTGGGGTGGCCTCTGACTGCAGGTAGGGACATTAGTGCCTCCAAACACAGGGAAACCGTAGGGTGTAAGGCTTCCATCATGACCTGTCTGGCAGGGCCCCAGGCCTTCAGGCCCAAAGTTCCCCCATAGCCGTTTGTGGTGTGGGGGACCCCACTCCTTTCTGCTCTTATTCTGAGTGCTTCAATGTTGGAGCTCAGATCTTGGCTCCCAAAGCTCCTGCGTGCGCTGAAACCCCTGACCTGGTGCGGGCTGGGGTGGTGCTGCTAAATGTCATGATATTGGGCACAGTGCTGGACAGGTAGCGGGCACCTGCAAAGCCACAGGCAGTAGCTGCACTCGAGAAGATACCTGGGGTGGCCCCAAAGGCCAAGTGGTTGCTTCTGTGGGTGCCCAAGTTGGAAGGTGTGGGTTATATATATAGAGAGAGAGAGGTTGAGGCTGGAGCTGCTGGTTTGTAAACTGGAAAGATTGTTCAGAGCTGGTGGCTCTGTGAGGCTGCCCATCAGGCACCCCAAATAGGGGCTGGGGGTGGCTCCAGGCTTAAAGGGGAGAATATGGGTTGAGGTGGGGCCACAGAACCTGAGTGCAGGCAGGCTGGGGGTGTCTGTGGCTGAAGGGCCTGGTCACTGGGGAATAAGCAGGCACTGGAGCCCATGGGAGGCCCCTAGAGTAGAAGAGGGTATGAGGTGGGGGGGAAAGGGGTTGATGCTTATCAAGGTGACCCCAAGGTCAGAAGCAGGCTGCAGATGTGCTGGTTGAGGGGCCTGTGGAGGGAGGGGCCCCAGGCTTAGAGGTAGGAGGGGGGTTCTGTGAGAAGGAGACTGTGACTCCATTCTATATGTGATGGGCTACCAGGGGAAGGCAGAAGTGCTGGGAGATATGGGGAAGGCTGACCAGCCCCAGTTGCAGCTGTGACTGAGGCTCTGGGATGCAGAGGGCCTCTTCTGTCCCCAGTCAGTGGTCTTTCCAAAATGGGCTTGCATATGAAGGAGGGAGACAGTCAGCAGCAGCCACAGGAGGAGGATCGGGGCTTCTCCTTTTAAGTGCACAAAAGGGTGCAGGGCCCTTGTGCACAGGCCAGGCTGGCTGGTATCTGATAATGGGGTGGCAGCAGGGCTCAGCAAGGTGAAAGGGGCTGAAGGGAGAGCATTTGCCAGTGTGCCTAGAGGGGGCCGGACAGGGAGGGGAGGACAGGGCTTGCTGAGCAGCGTTTCTTCTGAGTAAAGGACCACGGAGGTGGCCACTGCAGCAGATCCCAGGACTGTCCCTGGGCCTGGGGAGTCCTCCTTACGTCTCCTTAGCTGTGGATAATTGCTGGGGGCTGCCAGGAGCAGGAAGAAGAGGCCTCCACTGACCCCCAGGGGCCTAAATGCAAACGGTGCACTCGGAATGCCATCAGACTCCCGTCCCTGATTGTCCTGCCTCTCCATGACTTTGGGGTCCTCCTTTTGACGAGCAATCTCTTTCCACTCTGTCCAATGGCCCTGAACATAATCTTCTAGGCACTTGCGTTTTGGGTCTCCCTGGGAGCCGCTGGCCGCAGAGAAGCAGCTCTGGGTCCTGAACCAGAGAGTCCATTTGCCCACCACAGCCCCTGAGATGCACGACTTCTGGAGTTGAGAGCAGACAGCGCAGGCTTCTTTGGATAGCGACACCTGCACACCGAGGTAAAGTCCCCAGAAGGGAACACAGGGTCTGCAGGATGACGGGGTCTGGTCTCCGAGAGGCTCTGACCAACCACCAATGGAAGGTCATCAGATACTTGAGGATGTACTGCCAGGCGATCGAGGGGCTGGAGCCCCTGTGTGACCCCAGCTGGCCAAGGGAACAGGGCGGGTGCGGTGAATGGCAAGAGGCGACAAGGTTCTCCGGCAGGTCCTCGCCCCCCAGTACGAGGGGCAGCAGCGAGGGGCAAAACTTGCCCAGGTAACTGCCAGAGCAGCAGATGTGTAAGACCTGGTCCTTGGATCAGAGAGGTGTGCTCTGAGTGTTCTCTTTTATCAGACAACTTTGTCCGAAAGCGAAGAGCTCACTATTCGGGCTCTTGTGGGAACCCTTATCAGTCAAAGAGCAGACGCGCGTGCGCAGAACAAAGGAGGCCGGGCACGCGGGCCAAGGAAGCGCAAGAATGGAGCGCGCCAAGGAAACCTGAGGAAGTGCGTGAGCAGAGGCCCGGGTCCTCTGGTGCTTCGACTATGGGGGTTGAAGGTGTTTGGCGTGAGGGCGATGAGCCTGTTGGTCGAGCAGCGGCCCCCTCGTCCCCTGACGGGATCCAAACCTGCCGGGGGAGGGGCAGGACAGGGGTCCCGGCCTCCCACAGAGCGGTTCCCGCAGGCGCCCCGGCCTCCAGGCCCCGCAGCTCCCGCACGAGGTGGCGCTTTGGTGTGAGGCCTGTGAATCCACCCGGCCCTTTCCCCCGCGGTACTGGAGGGCAGAGTTACTCAGACAGAAGAGGGAAGCCACCCACGTCGGGCTGCCAGGCCGCGGGCGAGGTGGCGGCCACGGGCGGCCGGGAGCGGTGGACTCGTGGTGTGACCCAGCAGTGCCCTCCCAGGCGACACTTACCTCCCGTCAGAAAATGGTAGGTGAATGTTTTCAGTTTTATTCGTATCTCCTAGATATAGGATTATTGGGGCTACATAATTTTTTAATGCGTTTTAAATCATTTTATTGTGGTTGTTCCGCTCTAGTACTATATATGCCAATCATTGCACAGTCTAATTAGTGTTAATATTTTACTAATTAAGTAAAATGTTGAAATCTCGCTGCCTCCCTCCACTTTTTGTTATATTGCCCCTGCATGATATACTTTTTGTTTTCAACAGTCACTCATGTTAAAGAATTTAAGAGGAGAAAAATTGGCTGCCTTATTTACCTAGATTTTTTTTCTGTTCCTTTTCCTTCATTCTTGATGTAGCAAGCTTCCTTCTCGTATCTTTTACTTCATGCTAAGAATACTAGGTTGGCTGATGTTGAATTCTTAGTTTTCTTCATCTCCATCAGTCTTTAAAAATTCTTCAATCCTTAAGGGTTTTTTTGCTGCATATAGAATTCTGGATGTTAGTTATTTCCTTTCAGCATTTTGAAGATACCGTTCCACTCTCTTCTGGCTTCTGTTTTTTAGAATGAGAGTCCATAAGCCTTAAAGTGATTATTCCCTATATATAATGTGTCATTTTTCTCTGACTACTTTCAAGTTTTTTTCTTTATCTTTGGTTTTCAGCAGATTATGATGTGCCACAGTGAGGTTTTCTGATCTTCTTGGATTGGTGTTTCATACATTTGAAAAGTTTTCATAAACTTTTCCTCAAATATTTTCCTGAACCAACCTCTTTCTCCCCTCCTTCCAATGGCAGGAATATTAGAACAGTTGGTGTTGTCCTATGTATCGCCCAGGCTCTGTCAGCTCTTGTTCACTCTTTTTCTCTTTCTTCTGCAGACTCCATTATTTCTCTTGATCATTCTTCAAGATCCCTGACTCTTGCCTGTGTTTTCTCCATTGTGCTGTTGGGCCCATTATCTTCATTTGCCTGAGCTGCTGTGATAGATACCACAAATTGGTTTTGTCTTTAAAAATAGGGATTTATTGGCTCACAATTTTGAGACTAAGAGAAGTCCAAAATCTAAATATCGATCAGACTTGTGGTTTCTTCAAAGGCTGTAGTGTTCTGGTGCTGGCTTCAGGCAATCCTTAAGGTTCCTTGGATTTCCTATCCCATGGTGATATGTTCACCTTTCTTTCTGCTCTTGTAGTGTTTTCTGACTTCCAGTTTCTGGCTCTGTATAAGGCCTCCAGTAATACAGTGTAAGACCCATCTTTATTCAGTTGGGCTAAGATCACATCTTCAAGTGGCCCTAATTCCAATGAGTTCACACCCACAGGAATGCAGATTAGGATTAAGAATATGTCCTCATAAACTATAATAAATACAGTCCTAGTACATGGTATCAATAAGATGGTTTGTGGGAAAAATCACCAAATATAAACTGTGGATTATAGCAATAATATTATGATGACATTCTTTCATTATTTGTAACAAGTGTGTCACAATAATGTAAGGTGTTTGTGGTAGGACAGTATATGGGAATCCTGTATGGTATGCATGATTGCAATCTAAACTCACACCTTCTCAAAAAAAAATCTAATTTAATTCTTAATTAGAAGAAAAAAGATTAAGAACATGTCTAAATCAGGCGCATAATTCAACCTATCATATACTCAGTGATTTTTTAAATTCTGCATATTGTACATTTAGTTCTAAAAATGAGGCTGTGATGTATTTTTTGTATTTAGGTGAAATTCACATTACATAAAATTTATCATTGTCCTGGGTATAATTCAGTGGCATTTAGAAGTCCACAATGTTGTGCCACCATCAACTTGGATTCTTCCCCAATCTTAGGGTTTGTGGTTGTTCCTTATATTGGGCTGTAGTTGCTTATTTATTATTTTGTGACCTTTTTTTAAAAAGATTTATTTATTTATTTATTTATTTATTTATTTATTTATTTATCTCTACCCCGCCCCCCCCGGTTGTCTGTTCTCTGTGTCTATTTGCTGTGTCTTTGTCCGCTTCTGTTGTTGTCAGCAGCATGGGAATCTGTGTTTCTTTTTGTGGGTCATCTTGTTGTGTCAGCTCTCCGTGTGTGCAGAGCCATTCCTGGGCAGGCTGCAGTTTCTTTCGTGGTGGGCGGCTTTCCTTACGGGGTGCACTCCTTGCGATTGGGGTTCCCCCGCGTGGCATGGCACTCCTTGCGCGCATCAGCACTGCGCATGGGCCAGCTCCACACGGGTCAAGGAGGCCTGGGGTTTGAACCGCGGACCTCCCATGTGGTAGACGGACACCCTAACCATTGGGCCAAGTCTGCTGCCCTATTTTGTGACATTTTGCTTAGTGATTTTTCCAAACCATTTATGAAAAATTCTATTCTTTGCTGTTGTGGTCTCTAAAGTTTTGGTTGCTTTCGCTTATGGTCAGTGATGGTTTTGTTGAGAAATAAAAAGCATAACTTTGCAAAATATCTAACAAGTCACTTCTGCCCCTGCTTCTGTGGATCAGCCTGTGAGCGCATGGCCTTGCAGGAGAATATCAAGTGAATAACTCCTGCCCCTGTTTCTGTAAATCAGCCTGTGAAAACATGGCCTAGTAGGAAGATATCAAATGAGTGACTTCCCCCCACCCCGCTTCTGTAAATCAGACCGCAATCTTGCAACTGCATTCTGCCTCTGTAACCCACCTGCTTGCAAAATTTCACCTAGCAACACGTTAGCCAATGAGCAAAAGTTATGCTGATCCCATCTAAAATCCTATATAAACCTTTGAAAACTGAAAAATGGGGCTCAGAATTTGGGTATTGACTCTCCTCTGGGCCCGTGCATAATAAATCTGTCGCTCCACCTCTCTGGAGTGATGGTTTTGGGTATTTCTTTTTTTTTTTTTTTTTTATTGACTTTGTAATAATATTACATTAAAAATATATATGTGAGGTCCCATTCAACCCAACCCCCCCACCCCCCCTCTCCCCCCCCAACAACACTCGTTCCCATCATCATGACACATCCATTGGATTTGGTAAGTACATCTTTGGGCACCTCTGCACCTCATAGACAATGGTCCACATCATGGCCCATACTCTCCTCCATTCCATCCAGTGGGCCCTGTGAGGATCCACAATGTCCAGTGATCACCCCCGAGGCGCCATCCAGGGCAGCTCCACGTCCCAAATACGCCCCCACCTCTCATCTCTTTCTGCCCTTCCCCATACCCATCGTCCACCATGTCCACTTTTCCCAATCCAATGCCACCTCTTCTATTTGGACATTGGATTGGTTGTGTCCATTGCACCTCTATGTCAAGAGGAGGCTCAGATTCCACATGGATGCTGGCTGCCATCCTCCCATTTTCAGTTGTAATCACTCTAGGCTCCATGGTGTGGTGATTGTCCTTCTTCAACTCCATCTTAGCTGAGTGTGGTAAGTCCAATAAATCAGATTGTAGGTGCTGGAGTCTGTTGAGGCTCAGGACCTGGCTATCACATTATCAGTCCAGAGATTCAAATCCCCTAACTATATCTTAAACTCCAACGTTAACTGCACCTCCAGCAGATTAGTATGAAAGTCTTATGAAGGGAGATCCCATCTGAGTCCAGATTCATCACACATAAACACCATTTCCAGAGAGGGGCCATCTGCCCTGGTAGTAAACCCCATCGGCCATGACCATAACTCTCATGGGTCTCTTTAGCCCTCATAGGAACCAATATCTGGGGGTTGTATCTGCTTTATCTGTCTCTCTGACTCTGCTCAGTTGTGCATGAGGGCAATCCTTCTGCCAGCCTCCAGACTCTTTTTTAGAAACTCGTAGCCATATAAACTCATTTCTCCTTTCCATTTCCCCCTTACTTTAGGTCAAACAGCATTTTAAAGTCATGTTATTTTATGTAGACATGGATATTCTGCTGATCCGCATTGAACCTTCCATATAAGGTCCTTTTCCAGTTGCATCATCAGTTGGTATTTGATAGTGGTCCCTCGTTGCCAGGGAGACTCATCCCCGGGTGTCATGTCCCACCCTGGGGGGAAGGCATTGCATTTACATGCTGAGTTTGGCTTCGAGACTGGCCACATTTGAGTAACATGAAGGCTGACAGGAGGAAATTCCCAGGCACAATGTTGCTCTAGGCCTTGTTCTTATTTTAGGTTTATCAGCTCACAAGCATAGTCATTAGCATCAGGGGCTCACTGTTGAACCCTCACTCCCTCCCAGTCCCCGCCGCTGTACCTGGGAGACTATCGCTGCTCCCCTAGGGACCACGACAGAGCACCACTGGCCAGGAACCCAGTACCCCCCCTGCTGGGTTTTTAATTGTTGCCACTATGAGTATATCCAATCATTACCATGCACCCTGGACATATGTTCTGTACAGCTCCCTGTCAGCCATATATCACCTGTCATTGGTATCCCATACCAGTATCCCTCCATTGCCATTGTTGAAACACTCTGTGATCCAGAACTCCCCGAAATTTGAAGCCCAATATAATGTCATGGTCCCTTACTAGGGAATGGCATATAGCGATGGGTTTAAAGGATAGATAAAGAACTTGGATAAAGTTAGATAAAGAACTTAGATAAAGAATGTTGACTTGAAAAAATTCCACATCCTATCCTTTTCCCCCCCCCCCCCCCCAATTATTCAGCGTTTCTTCGTAGGAGTCCTAGACCACAGCAATGCATATATATAATATACAGCACTCCCATACATCCACCACAACACCTTTTTCCTTCCACAGCGATACTCTTACACCCTATTCACATCATATTTACTTAAGGTGATGTACAGAGTCTGAGATATTAGCTTTCTAACATGGTAATATCTGTGCTTACATTATGGTGCATACTTTAGGATACACAGTTCTTTACATTTTTAGTTCTCCTATGTTTTACATTATGGTTTACATTATCAGTCTGTCGTCTCCTATATGTTATGGTGTAATATTACATGTTTTATATCCATCCTTGTGTACTCTCAAGAAACTCCTCCCTTGCCCCCCATTTACTTTGGTTCCACACATTTAACGTCCATTTTCCCTTCCACCTTGGTGCCCACAGTGACAGTCAACCTCCGTTTCCTGAGGAGCCACTTCCAGAGATAGATGGAATAGTGTTTAGGGCCTAACTTGCTCATCTGCCCCAATGCCCTGGGAGCCACCCTTTCTCTCGAGGGATAGAGTTCCCTCTATTTGGTGGCATTAGTCCTCCCCAGGATGTGGGTCCACCCCCACTCTCACTACTTGGGATTCTACCCCATGGTGTCACCCACTCTGGCAGAATGAGCATTTAGACATTCCCCAGGAGCCCGTCCTGCATCAGACCCTCCCCTCCGAGCATTCTAAACAGGTAACCCTCTTTATTATATTTTGATATTATTTTCTCGGCATTTTACTCTCCACCACCTCCTAACCCTCTCCTGTGTTCGTATGCTACCCCTCCCTCCCCCCACTTTTGGGCAACATTACCCAACCGTCCCTCCCCAGCCACCCTCAAACCCGTAAAGCCCCAACCAAAGGCAACCCCTTGCCCCCATTTTATCTCTTCTTTGTGTTCATACTTACCACCATCTCGTCTTAAGTTCCACCCCTGCAGACATCGGCTCATATCCTTCCTCCACCCTCCGATTTCCTGCAAGCCTATCGTTCAGTCTCTTGCTATCTAGGGCAGCTTGTTTATTTCATATCATTGAGGTCATGTAGTATTTGTCCTTCAATGTCTGGGTTGCTTCACTCAACATAAGGTTCTCAAGATTCATCCATGTTATCACATGTGTTTGTAGTGTGTTTGTTCTTACAGCCGAGTAGTATTCCATTGTGTGTATATACCACATTTTATTGATCCACTCATCTGTTGATGGGCATTTGGGTTGATTCCAACTTTTGGCAATAGTGAACAATGCTGCTATGAACATTGGTGTACATATATCGGTTTGTGTCCTTGTTTTCAGTTCTGCTGGGTATATACCCAGCAGTGGTATTGCTGGGTCATATGGCAAATCTATGGCTAGTTTTTTGAGAAAACGCTATACTGTCCTCCGGAATGGTTGGATCCTTCTGCATTCCCACCAGCAGTGGATGAGTGTTCCCCTTCCTTCACATCCTCTCCAGCACTTGTATTCTTCTGTTTTTTTCATAGCTGCCAATCTTATGGGTGTAAGATGGTATCTCATTGTAGTTTTGATTTGCATTTCCCTGATAGCTAGAGATTTGGAACATTTTTTCATGTGCTTTCTTGCCATTTGTATTTCTTCTTCGGAGAAGTGTCTGTTTAAGTCTTTTTCCCATTTTTTAAATGGGTTGTTTATCTTTTTATTTTCAAGATTCAGGAGTTCTTTATATATGCAAGTTATAAGTTTCTTATCAGATATATGATTGCCAAATATTTTCTCCCACTGTGTGGGCTCCCTTTTTACTTTCTTGACAAATTCCTTTGAGGTGCAGAAGGCTTTAATTTTGAGGAAGTCCCATTTATCTATTAGTTCTTTTGCTGCTCGTGCTTTTGGTGAGATATTCATAAATCCATTTCCTATTACAAGGTCCTGTAGATGTTTCCCTACACTGCTTTCTAAGGTTTTTATGGTCTTGGCTCTTATATTTAGGTCTTTGATCCATCTTGAGTTGATCTTTGTATAAGGTGTGAGATGGTAATCCTCTTTCATTTTTCTACATATGGCTATCCAGTTCTCCAGACACCATTTGTTGAATAGGCCACTGTCTCCCAATTGAGAGGGTTTGGTGGCTTTATCAAATATTATGTGGCTATATATGTGAGGTTCTATATCAGAGCTTTCAATTCGATTCCATTGGTCTATGTGTCTTTCCTTATGCCAATACCATGCTGTTTTCACCACCGTAGCTTTATAGTATGTTTTGAAGTCAGGTAGTGTGATTCCTCCAATTTCATTTTTCTTTTTCAGTATGTCTTTGGCTATTCGGGGTCTCTTTCCTTTCCAAATAAATTTCATAGTTAGTTTTTCTAGTTCCTTAAAGAAGGCTGCGTTGATTTTTATTGGGATTGCATTGAATGTGTAGATCAATTTTGGTAGGATAGACATCTTAATAATGTTCAGTCTTCCTATCCATGAACAAGGAATAGTCTTCCATTTATTTAGGTCTTCTTTGATTTCCTTGAACAATCTTGTATAATTCTCGTTGTATAAGTTCTTTACCTCTTTAGTTAAATTTATTCCTAAGTATTTGATTTTTTTATTTACTATTGTGAATGGTATTTGTTTCTTGATTTCCTCCTGATCTTGCTCATTATTGGTGTACAGAAATGCTACTGATTTTTGCGCATTGATCTTATAACCTGCGACTTTACTAAACTCATTTATGTGTTCTAGAATCTTCGTTGTAGATCTCTCAGGGTTTTCTATGTATAGGATCATGTCATCTGCAAATAATGAAATTTTGACTTCTTCCTTTCCAATTTGAATGCCTTTTATTTCTGGTTCTTGCCTCAGTGCTCGTGCAAGTACTTCTAAGACAATGTTAAATAGGAGCGGAGACAGTGGGCATCCTTGTCTTGTTCCTGAGTTTAGAGGGAAGGAGTCTAGGATTTCTCCATTGTAAACAATATTGGCTTTAGGTTTTTCATATATACTCTTTATCATGTTCAAAAAATTCCCTTGTATTCCAATCTTTTGGAGTGTTTTTATCAAGAAAGGGTGCTGTATTTTGTCAAATGCTTTTTCTGCATCAATAGATATAATCATGTGATTTTTTTCCTTCAATCTGTTTATATGGTGTATTACGTTGATTGATTTTCTTATGTTGAACCATCCTTGCATACCTGGGATGAATCCCACTTGGTCGTGGTGTATAATACGTTTAATGTATTGTTGAATACGATTAGCAAGTATTTTGTTAAGTATTTTTGCGTCTAGGTTCATCAGAGAAATTGGTCTGTAATTTTCCTTTCTTGTGATGTCTTTGTTTGGCTTTGGTACTAGGGTAATGTTGGCATCATAGAAGGAGTTGGGTAATGTTCTTTCCGTTTCGATGTTTTGGAATAGTTTCAGCAGGATTGGTGTCAGTTCTTTCCGGAATGTTTTGTAGAATTCACCTGTGAAGCCATCTGGCCCTGGGCTCTTCTTAGTTGGGAGATTTTTGATAACTGATTCTATCTCTCTGCTTGTGATTGGTTTGTTAAGATCATCAATTTCTTCTTTCGTCAATATGGGCTGCTTATGTGTTTCTAGGAATTTGTCCATTTCCTCTATATTGTCATTTTTGTTGGAATATAGTTTTTCAAAATATCCTCTTATGATAGTCTTTATTTCTGTTGGGTCAGTGGTGATATCGCCTTTCTCATTTCTTATTTTGTGTATTTGCATCTTCTCTCTTTTTTTCTTTGTTAGTGTTGCTAAAGGTTTGTCAATTTTGTTAATCTTCTCAAAAAACCAGCTCTTGGTCTTGTTTATCTGTTCAAGTGCTTTCTTATTTTCTATTTCATTTAGTTCTGCTCTTATCTTTGTTATTTCCTTCCTTCTTCCTGTTGGGTTACTTTGTTGTTGTTTTTCTAATTCCTTCAAATGTGCAGTTAGTTCTTCGATTTTTGCTCTTTCTTCTTTTTTGATATATGAATTTATGGCTATAAACTTCCCTCTCAGTACTGCTTTTGCTGCATCCCATAAATTTTGGTATGTTGTGTTATCATTATCATTTGTTTCAAGGTAGTCATTGATTTCTTTTGAGATTTCCTCTTTGACCCACTGTTTTTCTAAGAGTGTGCTGTTTAATTTCCAAATCGTGGTGTGAAATCTGGGCTTCTGTCCCTTGGAAATCTCCAGCTTGACTCCACTGTGGTCAGAGATAACGTTTTGTATGATTTCAATCTTTCTGAATTCGTTCAGCCTTTCTTTGTGGCCTAGCATATGATCTATCTTGGAGAATGATCCATGTGCGCTTGAGAAAAATGTATATCCTGCTGTGTTTGGGTGTAGCGATCTATATATGTCTATTAGATCGAGCTCCTCTAATATACTATTCAGATGTTTTGTTTCTTTGGTGATTCTCTTTTGAGATGTTCTGTCCAGAGTTGATAGTGGTGTATTAAAATCCCCCACTATAATTGTAGATGTATCTATTCTTTCACTTAGTTTTTCCAGCGTTTGCCTGACGTATTTAGAGGCACCCTTGTTAGGGGCATAGATATTTATGATTGTTCGATCTTCTTGACAGATTTTCCCTTTCAGTAAAATGTAGTATCCTTCTTTGTCTCTCACAATTGTTTCACATTTAAAGTCTATTTTGTCTGATATTAATATAGCTACTCCTGCCTTTTTTTGGTTATTGTTAGCTTGTATGATTGTTTTCCAGCCATTCACTTTCAATCTCCATGCGTCTCTGGGTCTAAGATGTGTCTCTTGTAGACAGCATATGTATGGGTTATATTTCCTTATCCAATGTCCCAGTCTGAATCTTTTGATAGGTGAGTTTAATCCGTTGACATTCAGTGTTATTACTATCAAGGAATTATTTCTGTTAGCCATATTTTGATTGGATTTGTGTTTGTCATATTTTGTTTGTATATTTTTTTGGTCTTTTTTGTTGTTGTTGTTGGTCTTATACTCTCCTCCAACTTTGCCTTTCCTGTTTTTTCCTTTCTTCCTGCAGAACTCCCTTTAGAATTTCTTGAAGGGGAGGTTTCTTGTTGGTATACTCTTTCAGTTTCTGTTTGTGAATATTTTGAACTCTCCATCATGTTTGAATGCTAGTTTAGCTGGATAGAGTATTCTTGGTTGGAAGTTTTTTTCCTTTAGTACCTTGACTATATCATACCACTGTCTTCTTGCCTCCATGGTTTCAGAAGAGAAATCAGCACTTAATCTAATTGAGCTTCCCTTGTATGTGATGGTTTTCTTTTCTCTTGCTGCTTTTAGGATTTTCTCTTTGTCTTGAGCCTTGGATAATTTGATAAGTATATGTCTTGGGGTGGGCCTGTTGGGGTTTATGACTTGTGGAGTGCGCTGTGCTTCTTGGATATGTACATCTGTCTCTTTCAGTAGATTTGGGAAGTTTTCAGCCATTATTTCCTGCAACACTCCTTCTGACCCCTTTCCCTTCTCTTCACCTTCTGGAATGCCTATAATACGTATGTTTGAGCGTTTTGCATTGTCATTCAGGTCCCTAAATCCTAATTGGATTTTTTCTATCTTCTTATTGACCCCTTCTACTATCTGTTTGATTTCTGAGGTACTGTCTTCCACATCACTAATTCTCTGCTCTGTCTCTTCTAGTCTGCTGATATTTGCTGCAAGTGTATTTTTGATTTCTTGAACTGTGGTGTTCATTCCCATCATATCTGTTATGTTTTTGCATATGTCTGCAATTTCCCCTCCAAGTGATGTCTTCATGTTGTTAACCTCTTTCATTACTGCATCAAATTTGTCCGTGATGAATGTTCTGAGTTCTTTCATTGCTTGTGCCAAGTTTTGCTCCCCTTCGTGATTATTGGTTTGTTGATTGGATTCAGTCATGTTTTCCTGATTATTGGTTTGGTTTGTAGATTTTTGTTGCTTTCTGGTCATCTCTTTATTTTGACGAATTTAATCAGTTCCTTAGCTTCTTTGTCTGCTTTTGGAGGTTAATTAGTTGTTATTTTTGCATAGGTGTTATATCTTCTCTTTGTCACTTTTTTCTTCTTACTCAAGTTACTTGTTGTTGGTTAAGTTCACTTTAGAAGAAAGTATTAGTGTTGGGAAAAGGCAATTGTGTCAGCAAGGGTAAAGTGTAAAGTGGTATTGGTAATGTATGTTAACAAAGCAAGAATATGAGATCTGGGAGGATGGAGGTTAGATTCATGTAGATTGTATAGAGTTATAGCTGTAGGTAGAGTATCTTTTATGAAGTAGATGCCTGAATATAGGCGGAATATGGTATGAACTACAAAGCTATTGTTTTCATGAGAGAAGGAAAAAGAAAAGAAAGGTAATAGTTTCAAGAGTGGATAACAGACAGAAAACAGAACAAAGGTATTAGAAATTAAGAGTTAGACACTTTGTGGATCAAAGAATGGGAGGTGGGGGGTGGAATATAGGAGAGACAGTAGATGATAGTGGTTATCAAGATGCAGGGGAAGAGGGATAGTGTAGGTAGCCTAAATCAGTTCACACAGAAATGAGGCAGTGGAGGATGGGAAAACCCAGCAAATGTGAGGTGTTCCCTGTAGCACGTATTGTGTACTTGAATTAAAATAAAATAAGTGGAAAATGAGGGACAAGAGGGAAAGAGAGAACCGAAAAAAAAAAAACACTAATTATAATAAAGAAAAAAAAGAAAGACAAGAAGAAAGGAAGAAAGAAAAAGAGGATAGGCAAGCGGTGGGGAACAGATGGGGGGAGAGAGATACAGGTATACACGTGTCACAATTGCTACACTATCTAAAACAACAACCGAAAAAACCCCTAAATATCTGTATAAAAAAAAATAAAGGACTTTGGGGGAGACGCTAGGAGAAAAGACTAGGGGATAATGCAATATTAGCAATCAGGGCGTCAAAAAGAGTAAAAAATAAGATAAAGTGAAAATAAAAACAAAACAATATGAACCATTAAAGATAAAACGCAAACGTTTAGGTCCAGGGCACTCAAGGACCCCAGGTAGACCCCAGAGCGTGATGGATTCAGGGGTGGAAAGTCTGAGACACTGAAGACTCAAGAGGTGTGAGTCTGGGGTGTGGACCGCCAGAGTTCAGGGGACCCAGACCTGGCAAGCTCAAATCTGGTCCACAGAAAGCTTAGGAGCCCCACAGTGCAACACAGCCCTCAGGGATCCCCGTAGCTGGGTGCCAGCCCTGTGGGGAAAGCCAGATCCGCGAATTTTATATTGAATTTCTGATCCCTGCAATTCACCTAACTCCTCAGGGTATCAGCCTTTGGACAGCTCGCTCCCTGTGCTCCCACGCAACGGCCACTTGAGGGCGCCTCTACACCACGGCCAGTTCAATGACCCAGATCCCAAGCCCCGCTGGGTGGGGTGGGCTTCAGCTGGAAACGCCGAAAACAGACTCTAAGATCCGAAATCCCAAACTTCGCAAAATATCCTCCAATCAGCTTCCAGACGTGTCCTCCTCCCTCACTGCACCCTACAACAGTCTCCCAATTGTGTCCCCTTATTGTCCAAAATCCAATTCCGTTGCAGATCGGCAGCCGGACCTGTGGGGATGGGGCGGTTTTGGGTATTTCTGTGGTTCAGAAAGCCTGGCTTTGCTGCAACAGTTTGACAGAGATTTCCTTAAATGTTCGGTGAAAAAAAAAGAAGGAAGAGAGGGAGGGAGAGAGGGAAGGAGGAGGGAAGAAAGGAAGGGAACTAGAAAAAAATTCTCTTCAGGTCTTTGCAGGCTGACTCAGTATTGGAGCACTCCATAAATGCTTAGTCAATCCATTTAATACTCTGCCTTAGCTTTCACTTCCTTCCTGTGCTGAGCCTAAAGATCAACCAGAGGTGAAAGCTAAGTGTCTTTTCAGAATTTATTTAAGCATAAGTCCTGCTCTGGGCTAAATTCCATACTATGCACAGGAGCTCTCACAGCCCTTATTCCCCAAAGTAACTCTCTCTCTAACTTTTCCTGTCAGTTCTCAGCATGTATATTGTTTGTCCCAAATGTAGTGTTTTACCACAAGCCACAGTGGCTCCTTCATTTGCCTTCAGTATTTTGGAGGAACGTCCTCCATTTAGCTGCTCTTCCACCCTGACAGAGTTCCAAATTAGGTGAACCAAGGCATGTACCTTGTGCCAGTCCAAATTGACCAAAAGAAACAGAAATCCTTGGGAACAAGGTCTTCACCTCTCCATTGGGGATCAGATGCCCACACCAGGAACCCATGCTGCCATCTTCAGGTCACCAGGCAGGAGTAGTGGGTAGGGCAAGGCAAAGTGAGAGGGTATATAGTTCTCCCACTGTGTTTAAGTCACATTTATGTTGATTCAGCATTCACCTGTTTTCTGTAAGCTTTTGCCAATTTTCAGAGATGCCACAAGTTGGAGTCTCATAGTGTTTGGTCATTTTCTCATCGCTTCTGTGGAAGGGCAGGCCTGCAGAACTCCTGACTCCACCATTTTCACTGATGTCATCTGGGGTATAATTTTTGCTTTAATCATTTTTGGAAAAAGAGTTATTTAAAAAAAAAATACTTGCCACTGCTTTAGTTAAACATCTTAACATAAGGAATCCACATTGGTAAAGGAGTTCTGGCCCCTGAGAGGGGATCTTAAGCTTCAGACCCAAGCCCTGAGATGAGGGACTCCAACTGCTGAAAGGTGGAGAAAGACCTTGCAGTTTGAGCTTAACTGTGTTGATTGCTTAATAAAACAACAAAAAAGAAAAAATAAATGTTATCCAAAGGATTTTAGTAGGAACCAGAGTCTTAAAACATGATAAACAAACTTTTCAGAATCCTACCCAAAATCATACGACATAACAAACAAAAGCTAGGAAACTCTCAGTAGTTCTCAAAGGAAAGACAATCGAAAAATGACCTACATAAAGGAAATCTCAGACAAGGCAGATATCACAATCATATTCATTAAGGTAAGGTAAATATTTCTAAAACAAATGGAGAGATACAAGTTCCCAGTGGAAAAACAGAAACTAGGGAAAAGAAGCAAATGGAAATTTTAGAACTAAGCTTAAAATTATATAGCTGACAAAAAATTAGCAGGATGGGCTCAATAACACAATGAAGAGAACACAGGAAAGAGTCAGTGAACAATCAGTAGAAATTCCTACGGAGAAATACACATGTTCTATGGTCACAGCGTTTGGAGTTCAGTGCCTTGTCAGTGGGCCTTACTTTGGAATTTGTTTTCCTGAGTGACATGGAGTTGGACTCATATGTGAACTTTCTACACGTATCTCTTCTGTCACTTTTACTGAACCTGTGGTTGCACTGGAGTTGGTGTATACCCAGCAGACTTGAATCTCTGGACTGCCCATGTGCCAGCTGGGCCCTGAAACTCAGCAGAGTTGCAATTCCCACTCTCCGGTTCTTTGGACTTACCCAGGTCAGCCAACAGGGAGGTGAAGATGGTTAACCACCACACCAGGGAACCGAGAGTGCTCTACAACTACAAGCAGGAGAATCACATCCATCAACCATGTGAGTTTAAGCTCCCTCTCAATAGAGAGGTGGAGTGGACATCACCATCCCAGAGTCTACAGGATGGGGGAATAAAATATGGATTAAGGTGGACTTACTTTTATTCTACTATAAAACTACTGTGACTAGTAATGGAAGAAACTGTAGCATTGATCTAGAGAAACTGGCCACAGTAGTTGCTGAGGGCAGGGAGAGGGAAGAAGAGATGTGATATGGGGGCATTTTCGGGACCTAGAGTTGCCCTAAATGATATTGCAGGGACAGATGCTGGACATTATATATCCTGTCATAACCCACTGAATGAACTGGGGGAGATTGTAAACTACAATGCAAACTATAATCCATGCGGTGCAGCAGTGCTCCAAAATGTATTCACAGAATGCAGTGAATGTGCCACAGTGATGAAAGATTGTTGATGTGGGAGGAGTGGAGGGGGTGGGTAGGGTACGGGGTATGTGGGAACCTTTTATATTTTTCAATGTAACATTATTTTGTGATCTGTGTATCTTCAAAAAAATACAGTAAAAAATAAATGCTCAAAAAAAAAATAATACCATCTGCAGAAGAAAGAGAAAAAGAGTGAATAAGAATTGACAGAGCCTCAGGGCTATATGGGACAATATCAACATTTTAAACATTTATGCCTTTGGAGGGATTAAAGGAGGTACAGAAAAATATTTGGGGAAAAATGGCCGAAACTCCCCAAATTTGTAAAACACAGATACAAGAAACTCTGGAAAATCTATGTCATATCTTAATCAATAGGCTGAAAGCAGTCAGAGGAAAACAACACATTTGAGAATTAGACTGGGAAGGCCTATGATTTCTCATCAGCAAACAAAGAGGCCAGGTGAGATTGGAATAACATTTTTTTAAAGTGCTGAAAGAGAAGAACTATCAACCTAGAATTGTATTATGCAGTAAAAATACCCTTAAAGATTCAAGACAAAACAACAACAAAACAACAGCAACAACAATAATAAAGATGGATGGAAATGAAAGAAAACTAAGACGATTTGCTCTAAAAAGATGTTAAACGAACTTCTTCTAACGAAAGAGAAATGATACAAGATGGAATTTAGAACATTAGAAATAAAGGGAAAACAAAGAATGTTAAGTATCTGGGTAAATAGTAGCCTTTTTTTCTCCTCATAAAATACATGTATACCTTTTGAAAGCAAAATCATTTGTAGTTGTGTATATAGTACTTTGATCTGATTTGTGTACTCTACAGTAAAATCCAAATCTAGTGTATTTTAAAGAAAAATAAGTCGCAGTGTTAAAGCCTTTGCTGAGCTCTTTGTGTCCACTCTGGGATTTAACTCAGAGATGAGTGGTGGTTCCTGTTGCAGTTCAGTATTCAAAACCTTTGTTCTCTTGCTTTGGGTCTGTTCAATGCCTGTGCAGCCTGCAGCATGTGAGCTTGGGGCTTATAATGTTTTAGACAGAGATTTAAGTCGTTCCCTTCTCTCCTCTTCTGGATTCTATAGACATTCTCACAGTGTTTTAGCCCCCTCTGCTGGCGTGTATTTTAGGTGCCTAGGTCCGATTTTGAGATGAAGCAGCAAGAGAAAAGGGAGAAAAACTAGGATTCCCCGCCCCCATGCTTGAGACATCAGACTTACCTTTTCCTTTGCCATAAGCACAACTAATGCCTATGGTGTCATGTGTCTTTGTCACCTCTGAGGTTGCAGAGCTGAAAGAGGAAAACAGAAGAAACCAGCATTACCCCTTCACTCTCCACCATGCAGGGGTTGCCTTTTCCAACTGTCTGGCTAGAAATAGGGGATTTATTCTAGAGTTTTTACTTTCCATGCCTGCTCCACAGTTCCATGACTCCATTTGCCCTGGGGTAAATCAGAAAACAAAGGAAGGAAGGGACGCGGACTTGGCCCAATGGCTAGGGCGTCTACCTACCACATGGGAGGTCTGTGGTTCAAACCTGGGCCTCCTTGACCCCTGTGGAGCTGGCCCATGTGCAGTCCTGATGCGCGCAAGGAGTGCCCTGCCACGCAAGGGTGTCCCCTGCGTAGGGGAGCCCCACGCACAAGGACTGCATCCTGTAAGGAGAGCCACTCAGCGTGAAAGAAAGTGCAGCCTGCCCAGGAATGGCACCTCACACATGGAGAGCTGATTCAACAAGATGATGCAACAAGAAGAAACACAGATTCCCGGTGCCGCTGATAAGGATAGAAGCGGTCACAGAAGAACACACAGCAAATGGACTCAGAGAGCAGACAACTGGGGGGCGGGGGGAAGGGGAGTGAAATAAATAAAAAATAAATCTTAAAAAAAATTTCCTGGATAATGTTCAAAAAAAAAAGAAAACAAAGGAAGAAAAAAACCTACCATAATCACTCCATTATAGGTTATCTCTAGCTTCAATTTCAGTTCCCATCTGCCAACTATTGTTTACTTTTCAGAGTTACTCAGTACTTGCTTTACACAACTTCTTTCACAACCCTAAAGGAGGATCCTATAGAAATCTCTGCTGTGCACAAGGGAAAGGAGAAGACTAGTGTATTCAGGATTCTTTTCACAGAAGGATGAGGAGAAAGAGCTTTTGATTAGGGACATGAGAAAAGGCAGAAGGAGTATGAAGAAGAGAGGATTGCGGGGCATGGTGTCTGTTAGTGTCCTGCATTGTGGGTGGGATGGAGCTTTGGGACAGAGAGGGGCAGTGCCAGAAGCTTGTATTAGTTTCCTGTTGCCCCTATAACAAATTACCAAAAATCCCTGGTGGCCTAAAAAAATGGGAACAGATTCTCTCACAATTCTGAAGGCCAAGATTCAGGAACCACTTTCACTGGGCCAAAATCAAATTTTCAGGTGGGTCGTGCTCCCTCCTGAGTCTCTAGGGGAGGGTCTGCTCCTGGCCTCTTCAACCTTCTGGTGGCTGCAGGCATTCTTTGGCTTGTGCTCGCATCATTCTCATCTTCAAGCCCAGCACCTTTGAATTTCTCTCTGCTCTGTCTTCACATCTCCTTCCCCTCTGTGTTTCTGTGTCAAATCTTCCTCTGCTTCTTTCTTAAAGGGTGTTTGCTGAGAAATAACAAACGGAACTGCAAAGCAACAAAAACATTTATTTGGGGTCTTAGAATTGCAATTTGGGATGCATAGATTCAGGTAGCAACCTGAATCTATGTTTGATATGGTTATGAATTCCAAAAATAGTTATTGGATTATATTTGTGATCTGCTCTGTACCTGGCCACGATTGAGTTATGATTGGGGCTTTGATTGGGCCATGTCATTAGGGTTTTGAGTCCCTGCCCCTTGGTGGGTAGGGACTCACAGGTAAAAGGCATGGCAGTGGACAGAGTTGAGGGTTTTTGATGTTGGAGTTTTGATGGAGTTTGATGCTGAAGCCTTAACCTGAAACCCCAGGAAGTAAGCTGACATAGGAAAGAGAAGCCAGCCCCAGGAAGAGAGGAACGCTGAGCCCAGGAAGAAGCAAGGCCTGGTTAGAGAGGAACCCTGAACCCTGAGAGAAGCAAGGCCCTGGAAGGGAGGAACCCAGGAAGCCTGAACCCTCGCAGACATTGGCAGCCATCTTGTTCCAACATGTGAAAATAGACTTTAGTGAGGGAAGTAACTTATGCCTCATGGCCTGGTATCTCTAAGCTCCTACCCCAAATAAATACCCTTTATAAAAACCAACCCATTTCTGGTATTTTGCATCCGCACCCCTTTGGCTGACTAATATACAACCTAAATTATGTTCCTCATTGGGGCTGTCAGGCAAATGTTTTTTAAAAGGAAAAAGGGAGAATAATAAAGGCTTCATGTTATATTTTTCAGAAAGGGTATGGTTTTTGTAGCTGCTTAGGTTTTGCTTATAACAACCATTTTCAGGATTTCAGGGGTGGTGTAAGGGCTCAGGTTTCTGTGTGCACAGCTCTCTGACTCTTATTTAAGTCTCTCAGCCTGAGTTACTTCATTTTAAAAAATTTTCTTTGACATTTCTCCCTTTTGCTGTAACTCTAAAGCTATGATTTTGTCTTTTAAAATGGATTTATCCTGGTGCAGAATTCTTGTACAATATTTAGCTATTTTTTTAAAACTTTATTTACAGGAGCAGCATCCCACTTGAGTTTATTTCATTTTTTTAACAAACTTTTTAAGATTAGGTTTAAATCATTGTGAATGAAGACAGTGTCCCTTTAAATGTATCAGCAAAAGATGAAAGACCTGAATAAGCACCAACAGTATGAAACAGTTGTTTGTTTTTTAATCCCAGATGCATTTATTGACTGATTGGTTGATAAGTTTGGATTATTGACTGATCCATTTTTCCCCCTAGGAAAAACCTTTGGTGTGGCATTTAATAAATCCTTAGCAATTTGGCAAGCATTTTGGGAGCCTCTCTACATGCGACATTTGTAAGGTTTCTTGTCAAACTCTCTGCAAGGACTTTTTTAAAGAAGCAAGTTTGGAGATAGGTGTTTTTTTGGCTGGTTTTGAATGTCAATTAAAGATATGATGTGGGGGCATTTTCAGGACTTGGAGTTGTCCTGGGTGGTACTGCAGGGACAGTTGCTGGACATTGTATGTCCTGCCATGACCCACTGGGTGGACTGGGGGAAAGTGTAAACTATAATGTAAATCATTATCTATGTGGTGCAGCAATGCTCCAAAATGTATTCACCAAATGCAATGAATGTCCCATGATGATGAAAGAGGTTATTGATATGGGAGGAGTAGGGTGAGGGGGGTGGAGGGTATATGGGACTTCATATTGTTTTGATGTAACATTTTTTTTAAATCAAGAGGAAAAAAATGCATATTATTGTTTCTAGGGGATCCTTAGTAGGATTTGCATTTCCTTGGTTATGGCTCTTAGTTTAATTTTTGTTCAAGGAGTGTAGGTGATAGAGGCAGTTTTTCACTTCTTAGGTTTGACTTTAAAAGGGGATAGAAAAGACGGGTAGGACTGAAGGTGCTTCAGGGCCCTTATTATAAAAGGGCAACTCTTCAAGGCTAGAACAAATAGGAGGAGGTTGGGAAAGCAGAAGAGAAACTGAGGCAGCCTTGAAAAATCTGAAAGTTTCAGGCAGAACTTTAAGTTTAACTATGCTTGGATGAGTTTTTATTTTGTTAATTTATTTTGTTAATTTGTTAATTTTATTTTGTTATTTGTTTCTTGAATAGAGGCAATTTTGGAGTTTGTATTACATTTGGAAGTTTCTAAATACCGATTTAAAAAGCTATCCTGTTTAGGTTGTTTGACCTTATAACCCTTATCCTCTAATTGGTTATCCTGAATACATTAATTTGGTTATCTTGAAAGAGTTTTATTATAGCCATGGTAATTTAAGATAGTCTCTAGTATGCCAGATCCAGAAGATTTATATGAGGCAGGACCATAACTTTTGTCCATGAAACCAGATGGTGTGCTAGATGACAGTGCACTATTAGAATTAGAACCCATTGTTTCTGATTGAGAGCAATCCTAAAGTCTTAAAATATGATGGGATTTGTGTTAGAGTTCAGTTAATGAGTTGTCTTAGAGAGTGCTTTACATGGGATACTTGTTTAATCTGGCCGACAGCCTGTTCTTCCAGTTGTCCCACCTGCAACCAGTGTCCTTGTTTTCATGGAAGTTGTCCTGAGAGTGACAAGCAACCTCTTGACAATTTTGCTCATCCATAACTACCTAAATGATTCTGTGATTGCTGTCAGTCAAGGCAAAGGTAAATCAAAATGTTAGGGGAACTTGTCCTTATCCTTTGAGGAAGAGAAATTCTCAACTATAATATAATGACATGTATGAATATATTTTTTTTTAATGTTAGGGATGATATCCCTCCATAGAAAAGCAGAGAAAGAAAGAAAGAGAAAAAGAGAGGAAGGGAGAGAGGGAGGGAGGGAGGAAGGAAGGAGAGAAAAGAAAAGAGAAGAGAAAAGAAAAAAAGGAATTTCCAAATATTTCAGTACTCACCAAACAGGAGAGATTCGTGTAAACAAAAAGAGAAACCAGAAGGACTGCTTTTTCCCCGAGACCAAACCAAAAGAACAAAGTTCAAAATACAACCAGAAAAACAAAGTTAAAAATCCCCTTATAACCAGAAGACACCCAAAGAAAGGCCAGAATCTCAACCTAAGGAAGGGGCTTCGATCTGAGAGGACTCACCAGCAGAAATCCGGGGCCATCAGGGAGATGACTGAACAAAGGACTGTAGCAGATACTGTGCTTGAGTCCAGCAGTGGCTCTGGAGTTAGGGTGGTAGTCACTTCAGATCCCCCTTCTGACACCACATAAAGTCAGCTGAGAAATAACAAACTGAGCTGAAGAGCAACAGAAGCACTTATTTGGGGTCTTAGAATTGCAATTCGGGCTGTACAGGTTCAGGTGGCAACTTAAAATGTGTCCCCATTGGGGCTTTCAGGCAAGGGTTTTGAAAAGGACTAGGGTTTCTTAAGTCTTTTAGCCTCAATTACTTCCTTTTGTTTTATTTCCTTTCACAAGGGTGTTAAAAGACAAATTTTGAAAATTTAGTAGAGATCATTTATTTATCAAAAGGAGACAACTTACAAATTGGGGAGTACTGAATGTAGAGGGAAAAGTGCTGCACTTTTCCCTGTGAAAGAGGTAGTTTATATAGTAAATTCAGTGAGGTTATCAAGGAAAAATATGATTGGTTAGACAAAAACAATAAGAAAAGCAAGCCTTATAAGGGAACGGAATGCTAACAAACAAAATTTATTCACCCCAACAAAAACCCCTGTTTTGGAGCCAATGTGGCTCAGTGGTTGAGCTCAGGCTTCCTGCATATGGGGTCTGGGACTCAGTCCCCGGTGCCAGTACCTAAAAAAAAACAAAACAGTAAAAGCCCCTGTTTGGGGGGGAACTCAAGATGTAGGTTCAAAGAATGTCAGAACATCCTAGCAGTTGTACGATCTCCAAGAGTCTCAGATAACTTGTCTCACAGATAACTTGTTTTAGCCATGTATGGATGATTTCAACATGTACAGATAAATTAGGTTTGCATTTAGTCGTGTGTAGATAAGTCAGCCTTTGTTTTACACATGTATGGACAAGTTGCCTCCAGGCCCCTGCCAATTCATTAAATAAACAACATTTGGGAGTGTATTAGAGCCCAAGTATATAATCCAGGATAATTTCCCTATTGCAAAATCCTTCACTTGATCACATCTGCAAAGAACCTTTTTCCAAACAAATAGCATTTACAGATTCCAGGGACCTGGTATCTTTCGGGGCTGTTAATCGGCCTTCTATGGACCTGATGTCACAAGAGACACGTGGGCCCAGCCTGGCACAGAGCCTTCTACTGCCCTGGCATCCTGAGCCCTGGGGGCTTGCGGGGGGGGGGGGGTCAGTGGGAGGCAGAGTCCTTTGCTGGACACAGAGGCAGACAGAACGGAACACAAAAGATGTGCCTCTGAGCCTGCAGGATTCAGCTCCCAGGAGGCCTCAGGAGAGGGGAGGGCCTCCTCCCACATTAGCTGGTGGGGGCTCAGGCACCTGGGAGACCTTGTAACAAGGAGTCTTTGTCCGTACCTGCTGGGGACTCCTAGCACTGCCACTCAGCCAACCTTTGTCCCATCTTTAAAATTTCTCTTGCACATGTCATGATGATATCTTGCCAGTTTTTCTTCTCATCCATTAGGTGCTGCTCTATAAACAGTTCCCAAAAATCCACCACTTTTAAGTCCTAGGATCCTAGTGTAGAAGACAGAACTGATCTGGTCAATCCTCCTCATGCAGCAGCTGGTGGAAAGGAGACTGACGTGTTCACCAGGGCTCTGTCAGGGCAGCAATATTAACCTTAGCAGCTGTAACTTGCTGATCATTTAGTGTTTCCAGGCTCTGTTCAGATTAGCTTCTTAAAAAAACTGCTTCTTTACCAGTTATAGCTTGGTCCTCACTGTAGACTGCCTTCCCTGTAGGTAAGATTTACTGTTGGACCCAATCATAGAAGTGTGCCCAGTTTTTGATAGCACCTAGTGTCTAGCGAACCACTGCTTACTGAGACCTACCCCACAATTACCCAGGCAAAGCCCAAGTCCTACATAGATCCTTTCGTACACCCCGTTAATAAGATGCCCCATATTTTCTCATGGTATGTGTTCTCCTGCGGTATGTATTCTCCCACGCTGCAATGAGTAAGAACCCCAGTTGTTCAGCTGCAGGTGAGTGCTTGGTGGTCTCAGGTTGAGGGGCACTGGCAGGCCTCCCTACAGATGGCCTGGGCTCTCCCTCTCTCTTGTCATATGTAATGGTGATGCTAACAATGGCGATGATAATGATAATGACGACAACCACGACGAACATGTATATAGGGGTTACTTTTGCCAGGTTCTCTTCTAAATTCTTCACATATTTTAATTTATCTTCAAGACAGGTATGTATAGTAGGTACTATTATCCTTCCTGTTTTACAGGTGGAGAAACTGAGGCATGGAGAGGATTAACATGCTGTCCTGGATCACCCAACCAGTAAGTTGCTGGAACAGACTTTGAACCTACGTGCTCTGGCTCGAGAGTCCACACTCTGAGCTGGGTCCTAACCAGGCTTCACGGCCTGGGCTGGACTTGGGTTCCTGACCTGCCTTCACCCTGCCTGTGTCCTAGAGCTCCTTGGAGTAGGATGTCTTGCCTGGGGGCAGGAGCGGCACCTGTCTTCACCGACGTGGCCCTCAAGCCCCAGTTGTGCCCCTGACACCCCCCAGAGCCCACATTGCCTCTCTCCCAAGGACTAGGAGTTGACTTTCCTGAATCTGACCTGTCTGTGCTGGACACTTGGACTGAGGGTGGGTGCACTGGGGAGCTGAGAAGGGGCAGCTCCTGTGCTGGGCAGCTCCTGTGCTGGGCACTGGGGAGGGCAGTTGGCAGAGACAGCAACAAGCATAGAGAGAAGCAGGGATGGGAGAGCACTGCTGAGAGAGCGGCTGGAGTGGGAGAAGAGGCAGAGAAGGGGATGGGGGGACACAGAGGGAAAGACAAAGGCAGAAGGGTGAAGTTAGGGAGAGAGGTAGGGAAGCTTCACTGGGTCCTCCCTCTTCCAGGTCCTATCTTGGGGCCTTCGGGGCAGCTGTTCTCCCTACTCTTGGCCCTAGGTCATACCTGGAATGTCGTAACAGTACCTCCTCTGTTTGCACATTAGTTCAGATGAGTCTCAGCTCCTACCCAGCAGAGTGGGCAGAATCGCTGTCCTCCGCACCCACGGGCTGGGTGGAGCCTGAGGCCTCTCCCTGGTCAGCCCGAGGCCCAGCCCACACCAGGTGATGGGGGGACGCAGGGGAATAACAAGCAACTGTTGATCTCAAGGCTCAAAGGAAGCTGTCTATGGGGGTGCAGGCCATTTGCAACTTATCCTGTGGATGTAATATACCCCAATCCTCCGACTTGGTTTGCTCCTGCAAATGGTTCCCCAGACTTCAGTGAGTTTTATATTTGTCTGCTTTGTATTTTTTAAGAGAGAGGGGCAGTCTAATGAGGTGTGAAGAGCATAACTGAGACCAGAATTTCATTCTGGCCCTCTTGCTAGCTGTGTGACTTTGGGCACGTCATGCCATCTCTCCGAACCTCTGTCTCCCACAGTGAAACTGAAAACCCTTATGTCACAGGGTCGTGGGGGCAAACAGAGTGATTGCATGGTAGCTCTTGAGAAGAGTCTATATTCAGTAAATGTCATATCCCTGCTCCTCAGTCCTTTGTAATTACTATACAAGTAAAATGTTTACTTACCAATTTTTTGTTTTTAAATTTTCTAGTGGCCAATATAATTACTTTTATTTATCTGTATTTTGATAAAGCGATAGGAATAAAATTCCTATCACAGTTAGTACGAGGAGAATGTAGTTTATTAAATGCATGGAGCATGAAAATGGGAGGATCTCAAGTTAAATCATTAAGGTTGCCTGGTACCTTTTAATGAAATGCTGGCTAGGGGAAGGTACAGGTGTACTCTGATTTACACCATAGGTGTGATTCTAAAATTAGAGTGATCCACTGTCTTGGTTTGACTGGAATGAGGAATTCCAGGACTTGGGGCTTTTCAACACAAAAACTGGGAAGGCCTTGGGCAAACTGGGATAATAAGTTTTCTCCCTACTTGAAATGTTGTGGGTGGGCCAGGCCTTTGCAGATAGTGCCACGCTTCTCATCAGCTCAGCTAACACTGCACTGAAGAACTGATCCTTTCTGTTCCAGGTGATCTCTCTGGAGATCTTAGGAACCTGAATGCATTATCTTTGGTTCAAATGTTGGTCCTACACTAGCTGACTGCTTGGTAACATCAGAATCTGTCTTCTCCCACCCACCACAGCTCCTCTGGCCTCTTCCCCATACTGGAGCCAAGGGGGTCTTTAAGAAAGTAATCTGATGCCAGGGCCCTCTCCTGTGGTGCCTGTGGCTTAAAACCCTTCACTGACTCCCCAGTATTCCCATGATAAAGAATAAACCCCTTAAGGAGCTCCATAAGGCTTGGCTGACTCTTGTCTGCTTCTTACCTTCTTTTTTTTTTTTTTAAGATTTATTTTTATTTATTTCTCTCCCCTTCTTCCTCCCCCCCACCCCCAGTTGTCTGTTCTCTGTGTTCATTTGCTGCGTGTTCTTTTTTGTCCGCTTCTGTTGTTGTCGGCGGCATGGGAATCTGTGTTTCTTTTTGCTGCATCATCTTGTTGTGTCAGGTCTCCGTGTGGGTGGTGCCATTCCTGGGCAGGCTGCACTTTCTTTCGCGCTGGGTGGCTCTCCTTACGGGGCGCACTCCTTGTGCGTGGGGCTCCCCTACGTGGCAGGGCACTCCTTGCGCGCATCAGCACTACACATGGGCCAGCTCCACACGGGTCAAGGAGGCCCAGGGTTTGAACCGCGGACCTCCCATGTGGTAGACGGACGCCCTAACCGCTGGGCCAAGCCCGCCCCCTTCTTGCCTTCTTTTTATGTCTTGGCCCCTCAAGTTGCTGTGGTTCTGCCCCTCCTGTCTTTCCCTCTGTCCTTAGACTCTTTGACATACTGTTCTCTGAGCATGGAATATTCTTGCTGGCCCTGTCTTACCACCTGATGCCTGTTCATCCCTCAGTTCTCCACTCTCCAGTGTCCTCCTTCGGGAAGCTTTCCTTGACCTCAGTCCAGATCACAGCCTCCTCACAACAGTCCCCCCATTCCCCCGCATAACTAACGACATCTCATTGGCAGGTTTGTGTCTATTTGATTCATTCTCATCTCCCCTAGTGGACTGTAAGCTTTTTGAGGTTTAGACTGTAATTTTTTTGCTTGATATTGTATTCCCAGAACCTTGCACTGTGTCTGGCATAAAATAGTTGCTTGGTAGATATTTGTTACAGGAATAAATGATGAATAATCAGTCAATGTAATTTTGGGACTTTTTTTTGGAATGGGGTTAAACATTACTAACACTAAAAATTTATCAACGTATTTCTTGTTGGCTCCTTAGGAACCCGAATTTCCTCCTAACTCAGCAGTATAGCTTGGTCATTAACGGAAGTAGTCCTCGATCTTGGGTATTTGGGGCCTGGAAATTGGTGGTAGTAGAGGGAGAGGCGTATGATAGCAAATTATACTTTGGTGATTAAAAGCAAGGAAAAAACATACATCCTCTGTCCCTATCATTTCATAAAAGAAAGGCCATTTCATACCTAAAGAACAGGAAGAACATAACTTGAAGGGAAAATTGCAGCCTTTCCCACACAGGGGCAGTTGTGTCCTCACATTGACATTTTTGCTTTAGAAAAACTTCTGATGAACGTTTATGGATTTGAATCTTTTCTCCAATACTCCCTGACTGTGTGGCCTTGGGGAAGCAGCTTTACCTTTCTGCACCTCACTGCTTCCTTCATGGGGTGTTGTGACAAGTAAATGACTTAGTCTTTGAAAAGCAGGTAGTACCGTGTTATATGTATAAGCTTCTGACTATTTCCTTATCAGTGCCATTATTAACTCGAGACAACAGTGCCACCTCGTGGCTCTTTTCCCAGTTTAGACAAGCTGATCCAGGGAGGGCAATAATGAGGCACCCACAGACAGCACGTGGGGAGCCCTGTGTAGTGGCCATGGCTGAGGCAGAGGCAGAGGCAGGGAGAAAAGCCGTAAATATTCATGGAAACCTTCAAAGCCCTGTCTGTCTTCCAGAGAATCAAGTTTGTCCTGGGAAGCTACTGCCCAAGCTGTCAGCCCCAAAAGAAGGAGAAGAAATGAAATCTCTCTCCCTGGGTGCATCCCTCCCCCACCCCAGACTGTGGAGATTGCTTTATTTGGGGTGGAGGGAACTGTCTGTTTGCACTGGGTGACAGGACTGTCTCCCATTGGGGCAGGGACTGCAGTGGGGATGGGGTCTGTCAGCCACAGCCCTCCCTGCCTCTTGCTGCCCTCAGGGTCTGAAGAGTGAAAAAAGGGGGGGGGGGGAACGGACTGAATGCAGAGTCCTTTGTGATTGTCACAAAACAGGGACAAATGTAAGCTTCTACATTCTCCTCAGTGGAGGGATTGCATGCACCGAGGGAGCTATTAGTCCCTGGAAACAGTCCTTTGTCCTCAGGAAAATAGTTGTGGGAGATGTCTCTCAGGTCTGAAAGTGGACACAGGAGCTCTCTTTTTCATTGCTTCCCACTGTGTAAGACTGACACTGATTTTTCTTTCCTGTCTCTTCTTGCAGTGTTCCTTCTAGCCTGGGAAGGAACCTTGGCAATAGAAGGGACAGGGAAGGTGGGCTCTCTTAAGCTTGTTCATATCAGGACAAGGACTGATGTGAACCTTAGGCAAGTCACTGTCTCATTGACCCTCAATTTCTCACCTGTAAACTGGGGGTGATAATAATACATCTCTCCAGTGTTTGATGTGAGAATTAAATGTGCTAATCCATTCTACAAACTCAAATTCCTACAGGGGCCAGGCAGGCATTGTAAATGAGAGAAGTGAGCCAGGTTCAGGCAGCTGGGAGTGGTGGGGACTGCAGTAAACCTGAGACCACAAATCCCTTGCAGAGGGAGTAGCTGCTGGTCAGCATCAGTTGATCCAGGGCATTCAGGAATGTACGCCCAGTACTACCAGATTTTTCACATTTTCAGGAGAAGCAGGAAGCCAGCTCCAGTTGTAAATGCTGACAATTAACAGTGTTTTAGTACCAATACTGCAGAAACTGGACACTGTTAGTTGTGTGACCTTGGGCAAGTCCTTTAACATCTATGATTTTCTATTTCTTCATCAATAAAATGGAGGTAGGAATATACCTAGTGAGAGATCTTAGCAATTTACATAATTACTTCCTTTGATCTTTACCTCAATTTAATGAAGTAGGTATCACTATTAGTCCTCATTTTGAAGATAAGGAAACAGAGACACAGAAAAGTTAAGTAAGTTGCCCAACATCACACTGCTAATAAGTAACAGTGTTTTGGTGAGGCTTTAAATTGAGATAATGCATAAAAAGTGGTCAATGAATATTAGCTATTGTTGATGTATCATCATTATCACTGCTATTATTATCAGAAGTTAATTGTTGTCACATTTAGTCCATTGTTTAAAGGAAGTCACTAGACTTGGATTTGGCAGACAGTGACCACAGAATGCTTTAAATTAGGTGGTGTGCATTTTTGCAGGTAACTCTTGGCTGTTTTTTTTTTTTTTTTTTTTTTTTTTAAAGATTTATTTATTTATTTAATTTCCCCCCCTCCCCTGGTTGTCTGTTCTTGGTGTCTATTTGCTGCGTCTTGTTTCTTTGTCCGCTTCTGTTGTCGTCAGCGGCACGGGAAGTGTGGGCGGCGCCATTCCTGGGCAGGCTGCTCTTTCTTTTTCACGCTGGGCGGCTTTCCTCACGGGCGCACTCCTTGCGCGTGGGGCTCCCCCAAGCGGGGGACACCCTTGCGTGGCACGGCACTCCTTGCGCGCATCAGCACTGCGCATGGGCCAGCTCCACACGGGTCAGGGAGGCCCGGGGTTTGAACCGCGGACCTCCCATATGGTAGACGGACGCCCTAACCACTGGGCCAAAGTCCGTTTCCCCTCTTGGCTGTTTTAATGATTCTTTCTCACAAAGTCATTGGGCCTCCCTGCCAGTGGGTTTCCTTGGGGTGATAATTAATTTACATCCCCAGTGCAATCAGTAGATTCTCATCTCAGGGTGACCAAACCAATCATGACTAGTAATTTACAATTTGAGTTGTTCTAAAATCAATACAGATTTTCTCTTTATCAAGAAGGCTATATAGAACGTGGATGGCAGGCGGCCTCAAAATTGTGGCTGACATGGGAGTAAAGAGCTTGCGAAGCCTTGGAGTTGGGCCAGAAAGAGGAGAGCTGAAGCAGCGCGGGGAGGAGGCCAGCCTCTCTCCACTGGGCCATGGTCAGAGCCGGCCAGCATTCCAGTTGGGATCTGCTCAGGACAGAGTCTGGTGGGAAAGGAGATGTGGTTGACAGTGGGGTGTATGAGAAAGAGAATAGAACTGGATTTGTATTTCATCTGTGCAACTTTCTAGCTATCAGAACTCTAGGGAATTGGGATCAACTCCTTGAGACCCAGTTTTCTCACCTGTAAAAATGGGCAAATAGCTGAACCTGTTGCACAGAACTGGGGTGAAGATGAGATGAGGCTATGTTTGCAACACAGTTGCTTTTTGCAGTGGGAGGCTGAGAATAGTCCTTGACAGGGAAGGGCTGAGGAGGCAGGTGGACCCAGGTGAAGTCCACCTTTTTCACTCACCCAGTTGAGTAAGTCACTTGGAACCTCAGTTTCCTTATATTGGGATAATAATAGAAAACCCTGCCCAGGGCAGTTGTGGTAATTAAGTTAAATAATAAATATAAAGAATTTAGCACAGTGCGTGGAGCCTAGTATGAGCTCAGCAAATAGAGGGTAATATTTTTTCAATCTGATTCTTATCCATCACAAGTTGGGCACAGAGGAGGTTCTCAGGGAACATTGACTCAATGCATGATGGATTAATGTATTCCTCAGGAAACAGATGGCGTCATCAAAATGGGTAATTTGGAGGAGAGTTTAGTAAAAAACATTAATGAACTAAAAACATATTTAAATCATAAAATAGCCATTAAAATTATACATACATGGACTATTTACAAGGATGTGGAAAGGGTATAGGAAAACCAGCATGGGGCAGTGCTGAATCATGTGGTCATGTATAATGGGAAGCAGTTACCACCTTGATGTCAATAGGATTATTGTACCACTACATGACTTTGTAGTGCAGTAAAATAGAGTGTATATGCCACCCCAGTGGCTTAGAACCATGGACTTGCTTAGGCCAATAGAATATGATGTAGGATGTGATATGAGCAGAGGCTAAATATGTGCATGGCTTGCCCTCTTGTGCTTCTGTCATTTGCCACAAGAAAAACATGTTCAAGGTTTCTGATGGCTCCAGAGTAAAGAAACCGGTGGGGGCAGATCTGAACCAAATAACAGCCTGGACTAAGTTCTGCTGAGCCCAAGAGAGCCAAAGCCCAACAGACCCTTGAGCAAAACCCCAAATGTTTACTTTTATTGCCATTGTGATTTTGAAGTTGTTTGTTATATCATAAAACTAATACCCACCTATAGATTAGAAGAAGACAGGCACGGGGATGTGTGATTACTGGATTGGAATGCTTAACAGGAGCTGTGACTTCAGTGAAGGGGAACAGATGGCTCAGCTTTACTCCCTTCTGTCTCCTACCAGTGCCTCCCATCCATTGGCTGGACTGGATGTTGGGAGCAAGGATGCCACTGATGAGCCAGTAAAGATCAGTACCCCAGGGCACAAAGCAATGTGGAAAAGGGTGGAGGGTGCATGTGGAAGGGCAAATGGAAATTATCCAGCACAGTTAAAAAGGAAGGCGGGTGGGTGCAAAGAGATCCCATCTGCAGCTCTTTGGGTATTTTCTTCCCAACTTTTTCTTGATTTTCCAGCTTTTCCCTTATTCTGTATTAACACTGAAAACATTATTTGGGATCACTGTGGAGTTAGTCAGCAGGGCCTCCTTGAACAACTGTACAATTATTTCATATTTTTTCCCTCCCGAGCCCATCAGTCAAACAGGAGGTGTTCCCAAAATTATTTTGGCTGAGGGGGAGATTGAGGGAACATTTTCTTCATTTAACTTTCTCCTTCTGTTGCCTCCCAGTGTCTTTACAAACCATGTGGTCCTGTGTGTCATTCATAAGAGTCCCAGCTCCAACCTGTCCTCTATGATTTTCTTGCCAGTCAAAGGAACTGGGTTTCCTTTTTCTTAAATAGAAGCAGTTTAGCACAAAAGTGCATACCAAGAGTTTTAGGTCAGACCTAAGTGTTTTTAAAGCCCAGCTTTCCTTGTTAGCAACTGGGTGATCTTGAGTAGGTGACCTCACCAGAGCTTCTGATCCAGTGGAAGATTATCAGCATATATTATCAGCACCCATTTCATAGGGCCGCTTTGAGAATTAAATCTTATATACATTAAAGCCCTTAGCACAGCACTTTGTCAGTGCTTAGTAAATTATAATTATTACACACTTCCTTAATGAGGTCAGGAGGAAGGATGTGGCCCTGGACTGGGCCTGAGATTGGCACGGAATGCTTTATTTGATGCCACAGCATCTGGCTTCACATCCGTGAAGTTGGGAGAGTTATGCATAGTTCTGTCAGTGCATTCCATTGGCTCTTGGAAAAGCAAAACACCCCTCCTTTCCAGGCAGGTAGGAGCTGAGGCACCCTTCAGCCTCCCAGGGGTTCTGGCACACCTGGCAGGTCACTTCTCATGGGAAAAATCACTCTGGTGCCAGTCCTGGGGAATTTTAATTCTTCCCTTTGAATCTACATTTTTAGGTGTCAATTAAATGGTGAATTTTGGCCAGCCTGAACCTTTAGGTAAGGATTTGCATAATATAAGTTGGTTGCAGAAGAAAAGCAGAGAATATCTAGGAAGATATTCAAATAGGAAAAAAACTGTTGTCAGTTACCACCCACCTATGTTTTGTCCATCACTGATCTAGCTACCCACTCATCCCTCTTCCCATTGCCCACCACATTCCCCATCCATCCATTCCTCCACCCATCCCATTCCTCTTTGAAACATCTATCACCCACTCCATCCATCCATCCATCCATCCATCCTTCTAATTTTTTGCCCCAGTCCCCATCCCATTCATTATCATCCATCCACCCTATCCAGGTACCTGCCCATCCATCCATCCATCCATCCATGTATCCATTCATCTACCACCCACCCATTCCATCTCTTCATTTATAAGGCATTTATTAGTTACCCATTTTGTGCCAGGGCTCAGGCTGTGGACCTGGCACACATGTGACCAAGACTAGATCCTTCTTCCAAGAAGGTTCAGTAGATCCAGAGATCTAATCTGAATTTTTAAAAAAGACAAAACTCAACTAACCTTATATAAGACATGACAAACAGAAGGTAGCATCTTATAGTAGTTATGCACATAGGGCTTTGAAGCCAGACCAACTTGACTTTGATTCAGGCTCTGCAATGCTAGGTAGATGTCTTGCACCAATCACAACATTTCTTTAAGCCTCAGTTTTCTTATCTGCTAAGTAGGAATAATATTTGTATCTACTTCAGAGACTCATGATCAGCATTAAACAAGTTAATGTTAGGGCAACTGTTGTGAGGTAACATCATGGGAAAGAACTAAAGACGTCCTCTAGTAACTGAAACCATCCTCCAGCTGGTAACCAGTAAAAAATGGGAACCTTAGTTCTACATCTGCAAGGAATTGAATTCTGCCACCAAGTCTGTGAACTTGGAAGGAGATGTTGAACTCCAGAAAGGAGCCCACCAACACCTTGAGTGTTGCATTGTGGGATCGTGAGTAGAGGGCTCACCATGCCAGGTCTGGACTTCTGACTCATGGAAAGTGTGAGATAATAACTGTGTGTTGTTTGAAGCTGCTTAGTTTGTATTAATTTGTTGCACAGCCTAGTGATACATTAACTAACTTGTCCATGGCTACACAGGTACTCACTGATAAAGCCAGGACTCAGAACAAGAGGAACCAACACACTTATGGAAAGACAACCAACCACAGGGGTTAAAATGCAAAAGATTTTTGATTACCAGTCATTTGACTGGAAAATTCACTTAATCAGAATCTTTAATCCCTGAGTCTTATGATCAGTCAGGGGTGTTCTGGATTTGAAATCAAGTTTCCTGTGGCATAGATAGAAATGCTGTGTAAGTCCTGAAGTTTCTGGAGAAGCACAGCCCCTGTAGAGTTGGGGAGAGTTCTTTATCAGATGTGATGCAAAGGTCTGATTCAGAACAGCTAGGTCTTTCTGCTTTGAACAGGTGATGGGGCCTGGTTATTGAAAAGTAGCCATCTGATTTTATGCCTGTGCCGTCTTTATCCCCAGAGGCCCACATGGGCTAAAATAACTTAATCCTGCAGACACATGACTTACTCCTTTTAAAGACAGAGAATGGCTTGGTGGTGTCAGTTGTATAACAATTTAATGGCTACCACTACCATATAAAAATAACCATATCAGCTTATGATTATTAAGTAATTTCCTGAACTTACCAAAGACTGTCAGAGACCTGTGGGTTTCCCAGGCAGGGTCTTAATTGGCACCTCTTATATCACTGCAAGAATACCTTGCTTTACTGCGCTTCACTTTATTGTTTTTCACAGATAATGCATTTTTTACAAATGGGAAGGATTGTGGCAACCCTGCTTCCAGCAAGTCTTTCGGTGCCATTTTTCCATTAGCATAGGCTCACTTTGTGTCTCTGTGTCATATTTTGAAATTCTTGTAATATTTTAAACTTTTTTATTATAATTATATTGAAAAATACAGTATGGTGATATCTGATCAGCCATCTTTGATGTTATTCTTGTAATTTTTGTAGGGCACCATGTACCATGCCCATATAAGATGGCAAACTTAAATGATAATTGTGTGTTTTCTGACTCCTCCATTCAACGAGCAGTTCCCCCATCTCTCTCTCTTTCATCAGGCCTCCCTGTTCCCTGCAATGAAACAATATTTAAATTAGGCCATTTTACACTGACCCTAAATGTTCAAATGAAAGAAAGAGTTGCACATCTGTCACTTCAAATCAAAACCTAGAAATGATTAGACATTGTGAGGAAGGCATGTCGAAAACTGAGGTAGGTCAAAGGCTGGGCCTCTTGTGCCAAACAGGTACACTGTGAGTACAAAGGAAAAGTCCTTGAAGGAAATTAAAAGTGCTACTCCAGTGAGTACACAAATTATAATAAAGTGACAAAACCTTACTGTTGATAGGGAGAAAGTTTTAGTGGTCTGGATAGAAGATTATACCAGCCACAACATTCCCTAATGCGTACCAAAGCTTAATGCATGCCAAGGCCCTAACTCTCTTCAATTCTATGAAGGCTGTAGAAACTGCAGAAGAAAGTTTCTAGCTAGCAGGCTGGTTCATGAGGTTTAAAAAAAGAAGTCATTTCCAGAACATAAAAGTGCAAGATGAAGCTGCAAGTGCTGATGTAGAAGCCACAACAAGTTATTCAGAAGATCTAAGATAAATGATAGCTACACTAAACAACAGATTTTCAGTGTAGATGAAATAGCCTTATGATGCCATCTAGGGCTTTCGTAGCTGGAGAGAAGTCAGTGATTGTCTTCAAAGCTTCAGAGGACAGGCTAACTCTCTTTTTAGGGGCTAATGCAACTGGTAACTTAAACTTGAAGCCAATGCTCATTTACTATTTATGCTAAGTATACTCTGTCTGTATTCTATAAATAGAAGAACAAAACCTGGATAGTAGCACATCTGTTTACATCATGGTTTACTGAATATTTTAAGCCCACTGTTGAGGCCTATTGCTCACAAAAAAAGTTCCTTTCAGAATATTACTACTTATTGACAAGGTACCTTGTCACCCAAGTACTCTGATGGAGATGTACAGTGAGATTAATGTTTTCATGCCTGCCAACACAACATCAGTTGCAGCCTATGGGTCAAGAAGTCATTTCATCCTTCAAGTCTTAATACTTAAGAAATACGTTTTGTAACACTATAGCTGCCATAGATAGGGATTCCTCTTGTTGGACCTGGGCAAAGTGGAAAGGATTCACCCTTCTAGATGCCATTAAGAATATTCGTGATTCATGGGAGGAAGTCAAAATATCAACATTCACAGGAGTTTGGAAGAAGTTGATTCCAACCCTCCTAGATGATTTTAAGGGCTTAAAGATTTCAGTGGGGGAAGTCACTGCAGATGCGGTGGGAAATGCAAGAGAACTAGAATTAGAAGGGGAGCCTGAAGATGTGACTGAATTGCTGCACTCTCATGATAAAACTTTGATAGAGGAAGAGTTGCTCCTTATAGATGAACAAATAAAATGGCTTCTTGAAATAGAATCTACTCTTGGTGAAGATGCTGTGAACATTGTTGAAATGACAACAGAGGTTTTAGAATATTACATAAACTTAGCTGATAAAGCAGTGGTAGGGTTTGAGAGGATTGACTCCCATTTTCAAAAAAGTTCTACTGTGTGTAAAATGCTATCAGACAACATTGCGTGCTACAGAGGATTCTTTCGTGAAAGGAAGAGTCAGTTGATGAGAACAACTACATTATTGTCTTGTTCTAATAAGACACCCCCATCTTCAGCAACCATCACCCTAATCAGTCAGGAACTATCAACACAGAAGCAAGACCTTCTACCAGAACAAAGATTACAACTCACTGAAGGCTCAGATTATGGTTAGTATTTTTTAGCAAAATATATTTTAAGTAAGGTATGTACATCGTTTTTGCAAATGTAATCTTATTGCATGCTTAATAGACTACTGATGGTATAAACATAACTTTTATATGCAAGGGAAACCAAAAAAAAAATTCATGTGACTTGCTTTATTGCAGTGGTTTCGAACCCAACCTGCGATATCTCCAAAGTATGCCTGTATTTTTAAAATATCCATTCATCATCTCTTTATTAAAGGTCAGGGAAACTTTGTATTAATAAAATGATATACCTCTTCCAAAGTCAGATTGTTGATTAGTTTCTTCATCCCAAAACTGTAGGGACAGGGGGACAGATTCAAGTCTACGCATTTAAACACAAGGACCATCATGGAATTAGCTACCTAAAAACATTGGGAAATTTCTTCCTTGTCTCTCTTCTATCATTCAGTTTTCCTTTGTGACTTCTTGGAGACATGTTAAAGTGACCAACATTTGGATCAGGAAATAAATCTCATTTCCTGCTTTCCGTAGCTCTGTGCTATGCACTAGTGCAGGGCAAAAATTCTTACAAGTCCAGAGCTGATACAGTGATGAATATTGGTAAATTTTTCACTTGTGTGAGTTGTCTGCTCTTGAGGGACAGGACTGATTCTCATTTTGCCCTTTGTTTGTGTGTGTAAACCTGAGTTAAGTGGTCCCACATTCCCAATCTAGTCCAAGGTTACTTTTGTACGCTCTGACTCACTGTCTTGCCCCTTAACCTTGTCTGTCTCTGCTGGGCACTCTAAATATACCCTCTCATCTTTCCCCACCTACCACTTCATGGAGCAGGGACTACTATTATGCCCATCTTCATGATGAAGAAACTGAAGATCAGAGAGGGGGACAAGACTTGCCCAAGCTCACATGGTCATTAAATGGCAGAGTTGGGACTTGAACCCAGGACAGACTGCCCCTGGAACCTATGATTTTATTCATATGTTGGATGTATACTTCTAGGGTTCAGCACTCATAGTTCCACATTTAATGCTTGTTGAGGGCAGTCATATCAAGGGTGAGCCCCAGAGTAGACTGTATGAAGGTAGGAATGAGCTACTTCCATTGGGAAAGGCAATGCAGGGAAAGGCATGGGGCAGTGCACACTTACCTGAGTCATTGCTGCCACTGGATACAGATGCCCTGCGAGGTTACTAGAACCTCAGCTGAGGCAAATCTCAGATTGCTCAATACTCATTTGCTTTCATACATTTAATTCCCTCATTCTTTAGGTTGTTTTGAGAATTTATAATTCCAAACTGTTTTAAGCACTGGGTGGTAAATTAGGTGAAGTTCCTGCTCTTATGGAACTTATATTCTCATCTGGGCATAAAATAAATAAGAAAACCAATGAAGAAAATAATCATAGAAAATAGTAAGGAATGTGAAGGAAGTATAGGGTGATGTGACAGAGAACAGCAGGGATTGACATAGAGCAGTCAGGCTAGACCTGTCTGAGAAGATTACAGCAATGGTGAGACCTAAAAGTTGAGAAGGAGGCAGACAGGCTAAGACTTGTAAAAGGAGCATTCCTGGTCCACGAAAGAGCAAGTGCAAAGGCCCTGAGGCAGGGATAAGTGTGGCCGAGCGGAGGAGGAGAAAGGATGCAATTGAAGCTGAAGCGCAGTGTGTGTGGTGAAAGAGCAGGGCCTTGGATGGAGTGATTTGGAGAGGTCAGCAAGGGTCAGTAGGGCAATTTAGGATAAGAAAAGGAACTTGAACTTTATCCTAGTGGTAACAGGGAGCCATAAAAAGGGGAAGCAGGTCCAGGTTACACTTTTCAGTGACTCTGATTGGCATGGGGAGAATGGGTGAGAGACTCAAGAGTCATCATAAGAACAGGAAGGAGCACTCCAGCAGCCCTGGGCCAGGGCAGTCTGATGGGTGTCTTGTTTCATTCTCCTGCAGCCACAGTAGTTTTCTTTCCAGTTTTTTTTTTTAACTCATTAAGCTCTTTCTTGACTTTCATCGGGAATACTATTTCAGCCCCTCTTTCTCTAACTAACTCCCCAACTCAGTTTTAGGCATTCTTATTCAACATCTTTATATCTGGGAAGATTTCTCTGAACAAGTCCAGGGGAGTGCTCTCTGTTAAACACTCATGGCCCCCAGTTCTTCCTCTTAGTAGCACCCATTGAGCTTGCAACTACTTGACCAAAGTGTCTACTCCTGCCTTCTTCTCCATGAGTTCCATGAAGGCAAGAACTGTATCATCACAGCCCCCAATAGAAAGCTTTCTGCAAATATGAAATAATAATATATTGACGTTAATGGCATTTTCAGATTTGTATTGCTGTCTGAAATGATTTCCCCCCTCCCAAGATAGATGGCTCTCTGGTCTGTTTGCTCATTGTTTTTTGGTCTTTGTCTGCTTGTTGTTTTTTGCTTGTTTGCTTGTTGTCTGTGTTTTTTTTTCTTTAGGAGACACCAGAACTGAACCCGGGACCTTCCATGTGGGAGGCGGTGCTTAACTGCTTGAGCCACATCCACTCCCTGCTTGTTTGTTTTGCTGGTTGTCTGCTCGTTGTTTTTGCTCATTGTTTGTCTTCTCAGGAGGTACTGGGAACTAAAACTGGGACCTCCCATGTGAGAGTTGGGTGCTCAACTGCTTGAGCCACATCTGCTCCCCTTAAATGGCTTTTAAACATTTCAAATGAGTGAGTTTTTAGAGCAATAACTACTATTGGCTGCATACTTTCTAGTGTTAAGCACATTAAATCCACTCTTCACTCATTTAATCAGTGAAATAAAATAGGGAGGTTCACCCCCATTTTTCAAATGAGGAAATGGAGGATGAGAATGGTTGAGTAACTTGCCCAAGGAGACATTTTTCTATGTGGTGGAGATACAAATTGAATCCAGGTCTGTTTGGATGCAAAGCCCAAGCTCTTCTGACCAGTCACTGCTGAAGATAGGCACAATCATTTCTTTGGTTAGTATTCACTGAGGGTCAGCTTTGGAAGCTCAGTGGTGGATGGGCATGTGATGTTGAATTAGCCAGTTCCTGTCTTCTAGAGCACAGCACCTGGTGGAAGAGATGAGACCTGGAGAGAAGTATCTGTGAAATGCAGTGGTTCACACAGCCAGTCCAGACAGCTGTTGTGATCAAAAGAATGCAGTCTTAACAGTCCCAGGAATCATTGTGAAATAACTCACATTCACTCCTCATACAAGGAAGGGGACTCATAGTCCACAGAAATATTCCTTAGCTCTCCTTTGTCCCTTGTCACCAATTCTCTCACATACCACAGCCACTCCCAAACCCCTCTGTCCAAGCTTCCCTCCAAACTGCCTTCTTCACTCTTAACTGAGGCACTACTTATCCTCCTCTCGTTTCCCTTTTCCTCCACATTGTACAATAGTAAGTTACCAAACAGCTGAAAAAACTCCAGCCAACCCTTTTGACAATCTGATGAAAGCCATTGAATGTCTCCCAGAGAAATTCTTACATACATGGATGTGCACATACACATGGACACATGCATACACATGTGCACAAGCACACACATTCACAAAGGCACACAGGCACACACATGCACATGCACACTCACGTACTGGTTTGGCTGTTGTTTCATGGGGTCCTCAGACTTTCTGAATCTCAGTCACGGCTTCTGGTTGAGAACCCCCCGTCATTGATGATCTGAAATGCCTTCAATTCCTTAGCATTTGCCAAATTGAAAAGAGCTTCTTGTCTTTCTGTGTGCATGAGAGAACTCCAGACAGTTTGTGCGAAAATAGATGCACCCCCAACCAACCAAACTCCATGCTTCCAACCTCAGAAGCTTGTCTTTCCTTCTAGTTTCCAGCTTGAGATGCTTTATCTTCCAGCGAGCAGGAAACTCTGTAATTAGGGTAGCAGATGACAAAGGCATTGCTGCTTCCTGGCACTTGACATACTAGCTGAAGGAGCTGGATCCAGCTCTCTCGGTTTTTAGTCTGGGTTCAGGGTCTGGATGAGGGTGGATTTGATTTGCCCACGTGGTATGGTTCTAGAGACAAAGTTCTCAGCCATCACACTGTGCCCTGCTGGGTGGCCCCGAGTTCCCCAGGATGTGAGGAAATAATTTGTGAACTATTTCAAAATACCAAAATTGACCAATTATTTGCTTTAAAAATCTGAGAACATTCTGGTTTATCCCTGTGATGATGCTGTCTTCACAGCCTTATTCTCAGTTGTGCTTTCCTTCAGCCAGGGGCCAGGCAGGAGTGGGGCACTGGAGGCCATCAGGGGAATTCTGAATATCTCTGGGATACCCACAGAACTCTTATCTTGCCCCTTCATGGTCCTGGAATTATTTTTGTCATGTTTAGAAAGGCTTTTGCTAACCTCAAGATTTTTTTAAAGCCACCGTTTTTCTACTTTTAGACCAGTATTCCCCAAAATGCAGTTATGACGACATCACCTTCAAGATTCTTGCCAGATCTTTGTTATACCTCATTATCTTTTATTTAAGATCTGTTCTAATAGTCAACTCTCTTTAGCCTTATCCTAAGTGGTAATATTCATGAAATCACATTAAAATTAGTATATAACTTTTAAAATGAAAATCCTTATCCACGTACCATCTAAAAACCATCCCCTCTACCCCAAGTGCTACACTTTGAGAACACACTGTTCTGATAAGTGCCTTCATGAACTGAAAAAAAAAAAAACTTTTTGATCTTTTTATTCATTTGTAAATTCCATTGCTGCTGCTTTTAAAATCATGTATTCAGTGCTTACTAGGTGCCAGGCACTGGCCTAGGCAATTTCATGCTCTTTATTTCATTTAATCCTTGTGACAAATCTTTGAAGTCGCCATTGTAGTCCCATTTTACAGATGGAGAAGAGATGTCTCAGAGAGGTCCGAGGGTCTTGCTCAGCTGTCTGCATGACCTGGGCGTCTTCCAGGTGCACAGAACCAGGCACCTCTCCATGGTGGTGGTAAACTCGCACACATGATGGGGATGCTGGTTGACCTCCTCAGGTATGCAGAGACTGAGTTTCTAAGGTGGCAGCAGTTCCTATAAACAGCCAAACTGCAGTGGTGACATTTGTTTGTGAAATATAATGCAGTGTTCCAGCAGCCAAGACTCTTTCCAAGAGTTTCTTAAAATCCAGCAGAATAAATATCAGATTTTTTTATTGCCCACCACATAATAGGAATATAACTTATTGCCATTGGAGCGCCAGGCTTTCGGCAGCAGCCATAAATCGGTGCTCCAATTGACTCCATATGTATTTAAGCAAAAGTCAGCCCATGTGGGGGAGCAGTGGATGTAATTGGAATATGGAATGGGGCTTTTGGATTAATTACCTTCTGAATATTAACTGTGCATTATGCTGATTTCCTTGTAAATATATTCAGAAGTCCCAGTGTATGTAGCTGACTCGTGCTTATACAATCAGAATAGCAGATGCCCTCAATGTGGGGTTTGAAACAGTCCCAACTGCAGTGTATGAGGTGGAGTTTCATTTCCCAGGAGAAAAAGAATATTCCAGCCCTTTCCTGAAGGCCTCAAAACATAGTGTACGTTTCCTGACAATAGGGGAAGGAGCCGTGTTTGTTTTCAACACTTAGGTTCATGGACTTTTCCCAAAGAACAAGGTCGTGTTCCGCCGTGAATTCTTGGGGATATTTCTGGCTTGAGTGCTTTGGGAATAGCCATGCTGTGAGGTTGTCTTTAGGGGTAAAGGAGGTGGACAGGTTAGGAGGTAGCAGAGGAGGAAATAGAATGGGGAACAGTGTGACAAGGAAACTAAATGCTTCCCAGCTCTGCTGAGCGGATTGCTGGGATGACCTTGCTTCACGAGTACAGATGACTTCCTACACGTTTACACACATCCTCATTCGCTTAGCAAGGCTTGTACCTGCAGAATCTCATCTAGCACTCATAGCAACTCTGAGAGGTAGGTGCTATGATTCCCATTTCAGAGATGGAGAAACGGGCTTGGGGCAATTTTTGCTTTACGTAAATGTGAATAAACAAATTGTGGAAGTAGGGCTTCAATTAAGGTGAGGGTTTGGGCTCAAAATTAAAGGGTACCAAAAAAATGCAGCAATCAAGAAAAATAATTTTTTTTTTTTAAAGATTTATTTATTTAATTTCCCCCCCTCCCCTGGTTGTCTGTTCTTGGTGTGTATTTGCTGCGTCTTGTTTCTTTGTCCGCTTCTGTTGTCGTTAGCGGCACGGGAAGTGTGGGCGGCGCCATTCCTGTGCAGGCTGCAATTTCTTTTCACGCTGGGTGGCTTTCTCACGGGCGCACTCCTTTTGCGCGTGGGGCTCCCCATGCGGGGGACACCCTTGTGTGGCACGGCACTCCTTGCGCCCATCAGCACTGCGCATGGGCCAGCTCCACACGGGTCAAGGAGGCCTGGGGTTTGAACCGCGGACCTCCCATATGGTAGACAGACGCCCTAACCACTGGGCCAAAGTCCGTTTCCCGAAAAATAATATTTTAATGCAATATTTTTAAATTATGCAAAAAGCTATAATGAACAAAATATCAAAATGCTAAGTAAAGACAGGATAGGATTAGTAATGTCTCGCTGAGGCAAGAGGAAAAACTGGTAATACTGACCCCATCTTTATCTTGATTACTGAGTTTTTTTACATCCCTTAAATTTTTTGCCTTTGGCAAATACCTCACTCGCCTCACTCTAGTCCTGTCCCTGCATGGGAGCCAGAATTCTCTCTTTAAAGTGTATGTGTGGTCATGTCAAGTCCTGACCAAAACCCTCTGGGGGCTTCCTGCTGCCCAAGCCTGGTTCTTAGAGGCTTCTGAGATGGAAGGAGCACACACTGGGTACCCTAACTGGGATCTGTGATATATATACCTCAACTCACTTTTTTAATAAGGATGTTCCTACAGAAATCCTTTTTATTTTTTTTATTTTTTATTATTTTTTACAAGGTACTGGAGATTGGGCCCAGGACCTTGTACATGAGAAGCAGGCACTCAACCACTGAGCTACATCCGCTCTCCAAATGGTAAGGTCACAAAGTTGTTTTTTTAAAATATATTTTTAAGAAAGTACTAGCGATTGATCCCAGGACCTCATACATGGGAAGCAGGTGCTCAAACCACTGAGCAACACCCACTTGCCCATATTTCAACTAATTTAATACTCTTGGCTAAGAGCTTAGCCTGCTTGGGTTTGGATCTTTCTATGTCATTTCCCAGCACTGTGACCTTGGGTCATGAACCTGAAGTCCTTGGGCCTCAAGTTTCTCACTTGATAAAAGGGGATGACAATTGTGCCCATCTCATGAAGTTGCTGAGAAGATTAATAAAATAGCAATAATATGAATCTAGTAACAATCATATCATTTGTGGAGCAGCAATCTCCACAGCTTCTAGCACATAGTAAGTGCTCAATCCTTCAACAAATATTTACTGAACCTCTACTATGTGCTAAGTACATAGTGCTGGAATTATTGAGGTGCAATCAATGCCAGTTATTATTTAGTATTACTTAATCCTCACACCAGCCCATGAGTTAGGTACTATTGTTTTCACCCTCATTTTACAGATGAGGAAACTACGGCTCAAAGGGGTTAAGTAATGTATAGAATGTATTCACCAAATGCAATGAATGTCTCATGATGATGGAGGAGATTGTTGCTGTGGGGGGAGGAGAGGGGGAAGGGGGTGGGGGGTATATGGGGACCTCATATTTTATGAATGTAATAAAAAATTAAAAAAAAAAAAAGAAAAGAAGCCAGCAGTTAAACTGAGGAGCAGGTTTGGAACCCTGTTAGTTCTTTGTGAGGTTTATGGAAGTCATTGCCAAGTGTGTTTGTCTCTCCCACAGGATTGTAAGCTTCCAGAGGGCAGACCCCATGGTGTGTTTATCCTAATGTCTGCTTAGGCCTAGGAAGGGTCTTTGTATGCAGTAAGATGGCCAATAAAATAAAGGGAATAGTATCTTGAAGCCTTCTTGAATATGATTTGTAGTTTGTGCCCAAGTTTTTGCCCCATCGCACCCCAGTGTAGAGTATATTTTGGTGCTTAGTTCTCAGCAAGGAGAGCGAGCTTGGCTCAGGTGCTGGAGGTGGGTGGGGGTCCAAAGTGAAACTCATCTCCTTCCCCCACATGCCTGCTCTCAGTGAATGGTCCCACAGTCCACCGCTCCCACAAGACTAAGCCCCATCCTGCGCACCAGCATCCCTCCTCCTCAGCTCCTCTCTTCCACCGCCCCTCAGCTGCCATATTGTGGGGGAATTCCACTTCCTAAATCTTTTCCCTCTGCCACTTCTCTCCACCCTCAACCTTTCCTGGCTCCCCTGATGCTGTGAAACACACCAACTCTCTCATCATTGGCCAAGAAGAGTTGTGAGTGGCAACCCCTGTGAGGCAGGGGAGCAGATGTGTGCAGGTGGTGGGCTTTGTCTCCACAGGCCTCGTGCTCTGTGCCCAGCTCCCCCTCAGAAGAAGCTACTCTGATCCCGGTGACTGTACAGTGCTGGGAGAGCTGAGTCCAGCTCATGTCTGGAATATCGTGCAGGGAAAAGGAAGAATTTGAGGGAGATAAAGTTGGGATCCAGCCTCACCTTGGCTCTTGCTAAGCTGAGTGACCTTGAGCAACCTGGTAATTTCTCTGAACTGAGGTGAAGGCGTTTATAACATCTGGGTCTGCTTCTCAAAGCTGAAACCAGGACAGTGAGCCATGAGCAGAATACTAATAACTGATAACGACCATTAAGCACCTATTATGTGCCTGTGGCTGTACTGAGTGATATATGTGTGTTTGTGTGTATGTACACACATATCTTCTCATATAATAAACAATTTTTAGAGAAGTTTTAGATTACAGAAAAGTTATATTGGAAGTATACGGGATTTCCATATACCCCACCCCACTCTCACATTTTCCCTTTTAATATCTTATGTTAGTGTGGTACATTGTGCACACATCTTAACGTCATGGCTGCTGTGACAAATACCACACAATGGGTTGGCTTAAACAACAGACATGTATTGTCTCGTGGTTCCAGAGGAGGCTCGTTTCTATCCTGGGTTGGTAGTGCTCCTGCTGGCTGGCACTCTTTGGGGATCCTTGGCTTTCCTGTCACAGGGCAGTGTCCTGTCCTTTCTCTTTTGGGTTCCAGCTGACTTCCACTTCCTCTTTCTGGTTCCTCTCTGGAGCATCCTTTTTATAAGTCATCCAAAAATAGGATTAAGGCCCATCCTGATTCAGGTGAACCACACCTGAACTAAAAAGAACATCTCCAAAAGGTCCTGTTTACAATGGATGAGATTGTGTTTTTTTTCCTTCTGGTGTACATAATTCAATTTACCACAGTATATGATGTGTCTATGCATATGTATGTATTTATGTAAGGTATATATATATTTATTTATGTACAATGTATGTATATGCATACATATTTATAGTCATTATAATTTAATAATCCCAAAATGTTACTATCTGGGCACATCATCCTTATTTTACATTTAAAGGAACAAGCTCCATCAGGCTGAATAACTCATCACAGGTGGTAAGCAGTGGGGCTGGAATTTGAACGAGGGCAGCCTAATGCCTCACCATCCACCTCTTTGCCTTACATATCCTCCCCTTCTTTCTTTGGTCAGCACCCTCAGTGCAGACCCAGAGACCTTCCCAGACAGCCAAGGCCTCGTTCATTCCCAGGTGTTTGGAAGTCATAATTAGAAGGCATCTTAATTAAATTCCACATTGTAGTAGGGTGTAGAAACAGCACAATTCCAATGGTTTACATGTCTTCTTTATCCCAGCTGGTACCTACCCTAAATTAAAATCCCCCAAAGGTACTGCTCCTTTAATGAACAGTTTGCCTTGTTAACACCATAAATGTTTTCCTTATTGCGGAGTAGGTCATGCTAATATAAAGGCAGGCTTGAGAAGTGGAGCCTCTGCGGGGATGTCACTAGGACAGAGAGCCCTGGAAGGACAGCTGTTCCCAGCCAGCCAGCAGCTGCCAGGTGCTGCGGGCTCTTCCAGGAGGGTGGAAACACGGACTTTGAGTCATTGAGAACTGCTGTGTGTTCTGGCCCAGCCACTCTCTGGCCTTATGCATTTGGGCAGGGCCCTCTCTGTGCCTCAGTGTCTTCAGTAAAATGGGATTGTTCGGTGCCTACCTCATGATCCAGGCTGAGGCTCGAATGAAGCGACGTGCACACAGGTGTTTACACAGGGCTTGATACTTAATAACGAAGCTCTTCTTCTCACCTTCGTCCCTCCTGGTGGACATTTGTCATGCTTTTTGGCAAGTCAGCATCACTATAATGTCCTTTCAAGCTGGGGGGAATTTCCCTTATTAGGAATCACACCCCTAAAGGAAAGGCCAGAAACTCACTCTGCCTTTCACCTTTGCAGGCACGTATTCTAGTCCTGGAAGACTTGAATTTTTTCTTAGCAAACTTTTTACTGAAGGTTAATGCTGTAGCAGTAGAACAGTACACAAATCATAAGTGTACAGCTTGTTAAAACTTACCTGACTGAATATATTCCTGTAACCAGCACCTAAAGCAAGAAACAGAACAGTACCAGCTCCCAGAAGAACCCATCAAGCCCCTTCCAGTCACTTTCCCCCAAAAGTATCCACTATCCCAACTTCTAGAGCATAGCTTAGTTTTGCTAAAATTTTCACCTTGTATAAATGGAATTAAACGGCATGCCTTCTTATGTATCTGGCTTCTTTCACTCAACATTTGTTTGTGAGATTCATCCATGTTATTGCATGCAGTTATAGTTCTTTCATTCTCGTCAAAACATAGTGTTCTGATTCATGAATATACCATAATTTATTTGTCTGTTCAACTCTTGACAGACACCTAGGTTATGTCCAGTTTTTAGCTATTTTAAATAGCCCTACTATAAATGTTTTTGTACTTTTTTTTAGCACATGTATGCATTCTTTGGTGCATATACCAAGGAGTAGAATTGCTGGGTCATAGAGTATGTACATAAATATAAATATAAACACATAATTTGGCTTTAATAGATGCTGTGAAACCATTTTATAATGTGTTTATACCTAGTTTACCTTGTCAGCAGCAATATATAAGAGTTATAGTTGCTCCAATGCTTGATGTTTTCTGTCCTTTTAGTTTTAGTCCATTAAGTTAGGACTGAGTTTTGTAGTTATAGTTTTAATGATGTCTGCAGACCTTTCCACTTACTTATTGGCCAGTTGGATACTATCTTTCGTGAACTGCCTGTTCATGTGTTTTGCTAATTTTCCTTTTGGGTTGTCTATCTTGTACTTACTAATTTATAGGAGTTCTTGATGCATTTCAGATAAAATGAATTCCCATTCTACTGGCTGTCTTTTCATTCCCTTAGGTATCTTTTGATTACTACTATCAGTTGTTTCTGTAGTCCTATTTATCAATATTTCCCTTTAGTTAGCATTTTGTGACCTGGCTAAGGAAGCTCTGCCTCCCCCCAAGGGAGTGAAGATATTCTTCTGTGTTTTCATAGAATTGTTTTATCTGTTGCATTTAGATCACAGTCCATCTGGAATTGATTTTTATATGGTATGAAGTAGGGAAGTAGGGGTGAAGAATCTTTTTTCCATGTGGATATCCAGTCTGTCCAACTCTTACTTTTAAGACGACCATTCTTTTCCCTGTGCGCACAGTGTGACATTTTCATAAGCCAGGGGTCATATATGTGTGAGTCTATTTCTGTTCTCTGTTTTATCCCATTGGCCCTTTTAATCCCATTCCTATCCTTCAGGAAACTTTCATTTTAAAGAAAGGTTTTGGAAGGAGGAGATGCCTCAAGGAATCCATTTTTTGGTACGTTTACAGGGAGAGGCAGAGAGAAATCCATCCAGCTGTGGCAGGTCTAGAGTTTGTGTCCTGTGCAGGTCTAGAGTTTGTGGGTGGCAGTGTGAGTTACTGTCTGAGACCTCTTCTCTAGACCTTTTCCATAGGGTGGACCCTGGAGCGGTCCAAGAATATAAACAGCATTGTCCGTGGCTGTGTAGACTTGAAGCTTATTCCTGTTCCTTGCATGAGGCTGAATGTGAAGAACTTGGATCTTCTGTGCTTGTCTTTCCCGAACTCCATTTGGCATTGCCTGCTCCTGCCCCACTACCCTGTGAAATACAA